>NC_137484.1:20997621-21663246 GCF_918807975.1 Aplidium turbinatum | reverse complement strand
TTTGAGTATTGGAAGGACGTGTGTAGCAATAGGATTACTAAGCTTGTGCGAATTCGGTCTTTGGGAAGTCTTTGGAGTTCTTGTTTGACCCATTTAAGTTTTCTCCAAATGATTTATGCAATGTTTGTCAAGTACATAGTCAAGTGGTGAAAACGACTGGCCTATGCCCAAAAGAACACCGGTGTAACGGTCCAGGAGTTACTGCGGTCTGAAAGTTACCGCAACTTTTGGACCGCGTATACGCGGTCTGAAAGTTACTGCCAGTCCAGAAGTTACTAAAACAAGGTTGTCAGATTTGACGCTTGCAGCAGATTTGTATAAATGATTTCGACATTGGAAACATGTTGAACTTGAAAACTTATCCACCATTGCATCTTAACAACATAGTTTATAGCAGAAACGTAATTGGGAATGAAGCGAAACTAAGATGAAAGTTAAAAGATGAGTTTTGTACCAGAAATTGTTGCTGTATTGGAATGAAATTTTAATTTGTAACCTAACAATTTACGTAGGCTATCATTTTAACCTGATTTGTTTGTATTATCATTTGCGGTTGTGTCCGTGCCTTACGTGCGTTGGAAAATAAATTTGCATGGGGAGGTGATTGACTAGATGACCACTTAGCCTATAGTCTTTTGCTGTCATCCTGATTGTGCTATGATGCAACCTGGTAATCTACGATTCACAATGTAGTGTTATTTATGAGTGTTTTATTGACTCGTTGTAGGCTATAGGGCGCTGTTGAAACAAATAATTTAATTGATCATCGCTCCAAACATTTCAAAGTTTGAATCGTGGCTATACGTGAATCGGTGGCATTTAATAAGCTACAGGCCTTAATATATCGTCCAAAGTTTGCATTTGAAGGCTGACTTGTTATAACCGCTGGTCTTGAGTTGTAGTTGACGAACATAGTCTGTGACTATATTTTATGTATTTCATGAAAGTTAAAACCAAAGTTTTCTAGTGAATGAAGCACTGAGCCTATTTTTGGTCTGGTTTTTCATAACTATCGTTTTGAAGAAATATAAAGTAACTTAGGCTACATGTAGGCCAACCGGTAGTCAAAACGCCATCAACCTTCATTGAGTAGGCTATCACAGACTTCGCAGTCTCACACGCGGGGAAAGCTATAACTTTTACGAAAGTGTTGAACAGTTTGAGATTCCAATGAATTTCCGTTGGACTTCCATCGAAAACACGTGGCACGAAACTTAAAGTCAAGAATAATGGTTTCGTGGTGAGAATATTTATCCTTGGGATTCATCTTTCGCATACTTCCAGAAGGTTTAATCTACTGACCAAGTGAAGTTTCAGTCCATTTACAAGTTTTCCCAAACGAATTTCGAAAAAGCACACCCACTTACAAGAGCAGTAACTTTTGGACTGCTTCTGCGGCGTTGCAGTCTGAAAGTTTCTGTCAGTCCAAAAGTCACCAGGGGTGCCCGGCGTTTTAGCAATCGATAGAAAAGCGAAAATTGTTTTAACTAAGTGTAGTGAACTCATTGCTCTCAAACTAATGCAAGCTTGTCAATTAACATTACAAAATACTTATAATTATTAATCTGAACTTTTGAGAGGTTAAAAATTTAATTATTTTTCAAAACAAAATTAAATAAAATTTGAATGAAATATTTGGCAACCCTTGTAACTTTTGGCCTGCAGTAACTCTTGGACTGCTACACCGGTTTGACACCAGTCTCCATGAATATCACACGGCCATGTTTATGTCAATACACTTATGACGTCATTGTGACGCAAAGATTTACTTCTTTGGCGCGGCGTCATCTTGAGGTAATTCTTTATCTACCAAACGTGGATGTCCAATAGATTGCTTGTTTCCTAATTATCTTTTCTGTCAATTCATTGACCGTTTAGAACAGTGGTTCCCAAAGTGGGCGCCAGCGCCCCCCTGGGGGCGTTGGCGACCATGAAGGGGGCGCTGGTTATAAAGTGGGCGATTGGGGGGCGCTGAGAGTAAATCGGGGCAGTTACAAGAAGAGGATTGCAAAGCATTTTTGTCATGTTTCGCTTCAAAGAAATACAAAAGAAGACGGTGACTATAAGAGCTCCGTGGCAAATATTGTGGTAATTATGTAGGCAACCTCGCTTCGCATTGCCTTACAAGTTAGTTGAGGTCGTAACGTAACGCATAACGCATGATAATTTGAAGCACTGCGAAGCACTGCGCTGCAAGTGCGCTGCAAGCACTGCGCTGCAAGCACTGCGCTGCAAGCACTGCGCTGCAAGCACTGCGCTGCAAGCACTGCAAGCACTGCGATTACGCAAATCCGATCTTACAGTCCGAGAGTATTTTGATCTAGCATTCGTCTTAATTTATCTTTGAAGACTGTCATCAAATCAGTGAATAAAATTAAAGCGCACGTTGTGAATACACGCTTTATTCAAACGATTGTGCAATGAGAACGATGAAGCTTTTGAGCGCTTACTACTCCACACCGAAGTACGATGGCTTTCCAAGAGAAATTGCCTTGCACGATTTTATTCCCTGATTGAAATTATTGTGGAATTTCTAAATAGTTGTGACCCTGGCCTTGCGAATGACGTCCTGGTTGTGAGAAATAATATCGCCTACTTGTCAGACATATTTTCCAAATTTAATGAATCAAAATCCCTTCAGGGTAACGAAATAAGCTCGTGTTGTATCAGCGAAATTTAGCCAGAGGAGAATTTTTCCAATTCTCAAGCTTGCATCAACTTGATACCAGTGACAAAGGCATATCCGATGTTGATGTAGAGACGTACAGCAATCATCTTGAAGAAGTCCACAAAGGCATAGGAGTTCGATTCCAGGATGTATTCCAGTTAGAAATCCATGACTGGATAATCGACCCATTCTGTGATATTTCCGAACATGGAATTCTTGAGGAGGAACTGATAAAATTGCAAAGCGATTTTGCACTCAAACCGAAGTTCAATATCTCGTATCAATCGTTCTGGCAACAGAACCAAATCAAAGAAAAATACCCTCACGTGCGAAATCGGGTCAAAGTTTTTATCATTGCCTTTCCCAGCTCATACTTGTTGGAGCGTGCTTTCAGTGCCGTAACAACGCTTCTGGATAACAAAAGAAACCGTCTTGGCATAGTTAGACGGGGAGACTTAAGATTGTTCCTATCCAAAGTGAAACCTGATATCAAGAGGCTGATCTGCACCAACCTCATCCGTCTCATTAGAATTGGTCTTTAAGTTGTAATGAATGGAGAATAACTTTGGTTTTACTTTTTTTTGTCAAAGGGGGCGTTTGATGCTCTGTTCGTTGTCCAGGGGGGCGCTAGTAAAAAAAAGTTTGGGAAACACTGGTTTAGAAGGTGCAATCTACCTGGTGTCAGCACAAGCTTGAGAAGATCATTCACCATAAAACAGCAAGCATTGCTGAAGAGCTCTGTGACATGAATTATTGGTGCGATACTGTTGAGCCCAGTTTCATGGGCGAAACAGGTGTCTATCGCTGCCAATTCTTGTTACACTCGATTGTCGAGAACTATTATCGATCAGTGGGAAAGAAAGATGGTTTTGAAAGCTAGTTGCCTATTACTTCAGGAAGGTGAGGTGTTCGCCATTGAAACGTTTGGCAGCACTGGCAAAGGCGTGGTACATGACGACATGGATTGCTCGCATTACATGAAGGATTTTGATATAGCCAACTCGCACGTAAATATAAGGTAAGTTGCTTTACTTTGATTTCATAAATAGTTAATCAACGGTTTTGCTTTCTTCACGCAACAGTAGGTTGAAGTGGGGAGAACCATCTTTGGGACAAAACATTCGTTTATTATCTCAACAATGGCAAAAGTTGAAGCAATGTAAGGAGACTTTACATTAATTGTTTGTTGGAAAGTTAGTCTATTCTTGCATCATAGTGCAATCTCTCTTTTTCACTATTTTGTTGTCGGATGCATACCTGAGTGGTACCAGTCACTCGAAAGGGCGCCGGTTCGACACCGCTCCAAAGCATGTAGTTGCATCTCTGGCGAGACACTTAAAGGCATGCCTGAAGGTGAACATGAAGATTTGCTTTCTTGTCACCCGTCCAGTCCACTTAATCTAAATCTTCAATCACGAGATTTAAGCCTGGCAGTAGTGCACCCAGACATAAAAATAGAAGGGGGCTAATTCAGAAATGTCGGCCTGTCGGCCGAGTGATTTGCGATAATAGGAACAGTGACAATAGGCCTATGCCCATCCTATTGATTAATATTTAGAGGCGATCACGGCCCACAACCCACCGGTTGCCGATACTTGTATCAGGGGTCCAGCAGAGCGTTCAAGCTCCCTTGGAAAAATATATGATGTCACAATTGTACTTATTCCTCCCGTACTTATTCATATCTAACCTGTAAGAAAAAAGTATAAATAGAAAACATACAAAAACCTCATGTTCAGTGGCTGGTTTTGGGGGGGGGGGGGTTGCCCCATGTTGGGTGCGCTACAGAAGCCTGGAGATTAAAAAAAAAAACTAAGTTATTTTGGTTAGACGAGAAAAGGAAGAATCACCGCCCAACTCTATTGTCAGTTTTGTCGTAGTTGTTAATAAAGTTTTCATTTTGTTTTGTCAGGTTACCAAGAGCAAGAAAGCTTCTTCATGTGATCAATCAAAACTTCGGTACTCTCGCTTTCTGCCGTCGGTGGTTGGATAGACTGGGGGAAACTAAATACTTAATGGCTCTAAAAAATTTGTGTGACTGTGGGGTTATCGACTCTTACCCCCCTTTATGCGATATTAAGGGTTGTTATACCGCCCAGTATGAACACACCATTATTCTAAGGCCTGACTGCAAGGAAGTGGTCAGTCGTGGGGAGGACTATTAGGAGGAAAACACGCCATAATGGTTTTATGACGAAATCAATAGCTTTGTTGAGCTTCCAAAATATGCTCCCGCCATTCCATTTCAAAGGATCCATTTAGTTCGACCGATCCAAAAGCAAGTGCTGTTCTCTGTTGCAAACGCTGATGCTTGTATTCGGCAGTCACTACTGCAGGTTAGCTTATTACTTCGGCTAGGCCTGCTTGTGAGTGAAATGCTCTGTTTTGCGCTGAAAGTGAAATAAAACTCTTTGCAATTATTTGCCTGTCTATAATGTGGATTGCACAAAGAGCTGTTTAGATATTGAATGACTCTATTTTCATGCTTTCTGTCCTCTCGACATCGCATGTGGTGTTTAGTTATTTTCGTTCTCACCATCACAGCGAAAACAATACATGTCAACATAGACAAGGTTAGAAGCGACAAGCGGCGTTGTAGGCTACAAGATAGTCTACTGAAATACTTATAACTTAAATTTGGTACTACCCATTACTCGAAATCGATCACTGGGTAAAGGCAAGTTTTTTGCCCAGAGAAACAACAGCAAGTGCGGGTGGCTGGAGTCGAACATGTAGGCTCTCGACTGCGAGCCCAACGCGCTAACCACACGGCCACTGCTGCCGACGATAATTACATTAGGAAATGGCAACTACATAAATAATTACAAAAAAATTTGCACCACAGGGAACGTGATACATCAAGTAAATGTTGAGGAGAATGGAAGCACCTCGAGCAAATAATTGTTTGTTTAAATTTGGGTTGTAGCGTTTGATTAACACTGCCACCTGAATTTTGGCATCAAATTGGGATTTGCCTTTGTATAAATTTTAAATGAGTTAGCAGAGCATTTTCGATCTGTGCAAAAAGAACATTTCATGATATGGTATTTGATGGCACTTTTCTGTAACTCCCTAAAGTTCCCATGCTCCCGTACTCTCGTGGTCAAATGTCTCGTGGACATACCGAAGTAGGCTACCGTACGTCAATCCGAATCACACGGACATTTAAAACTGTGTACGACATTTGAGCAGAGAGACGAAGGCGCCTGGG
This sequence comes from Aplidium turbinatum, assembly GCF_918807975.1. Lineage (NCBI taxonomy): Eukaryota > Metazoa > Chordata > Ascidiacea > Aplousobranchia > Polyclinidae > Aplidium > Aplidium turbinatum. Next base: position 21,657,367 of record NC_137484.1, on the reverse strand, counting down.
ACTTTAGTTGAAAATACGAACTAATTTTGAATGTTTTGTAGCCTAAGTAGGAAAAACGTCCACATCAAATTTACTTTTTACAAAATTAGTGTTTTGTTTCTGACTGTTTTCGTGCTGGTTGTTGTTTTCGCACTTATTTGTGTTGGCAAACAATAAGCTAATTCTATTTTGTCATAGGCCTACATGACAAAAAAGTCGAGATCTAGGCTATAGACCAGGGGTCACCAACCTTTTTTACATGCGGGCCACTTTAGCACTAAAGAGAGCTGTGGCGGGCCGCACTAATAAAATTTTAGGTAGGTTGACTCTTATGCTAGAAAGAACGCATTTCGTACCCAGTATCCAGCGTGACATGTTCTTAATATTTATCTTAGATTACCGCAGCAACAAAATTAGTCGACACTCTTGACTTTCTTTAACAATATCTAATAAACGAGGCCACTTGTTTTGCGCAATTGTAACGAGGCTATAGCGGTTTCATTAGAATATTCATCGCCAAGCAAGAGTGGTGTTGTCACTTCGCTTCACAAAAGATATCTTGCAATTAACAGGTTCAGTAAACAAGGAAATGTTTGACACATCGCAATACAGGCAACAATAGTGACCTGCAAACATATCAGCGAAAAATAGGCTCCAATAACAGGGAGAAAGAAACCAAGCACCATGAAACAAACGCTTGTGGTAATCACCAAAAAAAACGTTTCTTTCGGTAACTCATGAACAGTGTTCTCTCTAAAACCGTCTTTCTTCGATTATTAGACAACTGTCACTTGCGGTGCTTATCAGCATGGCAAGAATTGTTGATTAACAACATTTTGCAATCCTACAAAGCTAAATATTTTCGTATTACAACCAAAAAAAGTCTTTAAGTTTATATATAATATTTTGCCAATTTATTATAAATTCAGTTGGCACACCGACCTATTTTGCCAACAAAAACTTGCATAAAGGGATTTGCTCAATGCTCATGAAACACAATATTAACGGTGAAACGCACACTATGTGTACATGACATTTACAAATTACTTAAAATAAGCAACCCTATGCTCATAGACAAATTCGAAAATATACGTTTTAATCAACCACTAGGACAGTGTGGCTGGACAGTGGACATCGCATTGGAATAACTTTAAGCGTTCCCCACCTAGAACTACAATCTGATTGGTCGGTCGGCGGAATCGTATGCAAAGCGAAAATATGCTTCCGGGAAAGTATTTTTTGCCTTCATGCTCTTTAATTCCTCAAGAAAAGTTTTTTTGGTTATAGCCTACTTGTATGCTGATACCTTTCGCGGGCCGCACATTACAGCGTGGTGGGCCGCATGCGTCCCGCGGGCCGCCAGTTGGTGACCCCTGCTATAGACGATTGCGAGAGTGGACGTAGGGATTATGATGCTGATGGTACTTATAGCATATGGCTGTTATAGTCCTTTAAATATTAATCAAAGGAATAGGCATTGGCCAGTGGCGTAACCAAAAGGGGGGGGGAGTTTCAATTCCCCCTTTTGGCACGCGTGTGACGTCACGATATTGAGAATGATGCTTTCAGTCTCTTTATTTCCCTAAAACAAAGTTTGCCTAATTTTAAACAAAACTACATTAAAAGAGCGAGTTTTGCCAATACCAAACATTCAAATATCTCACCCAGGAATTAGCAACAAGAAAGCATAGAGAGTTAGAGACTAAGAAAACTGCCGAAGAAAACATGATCTTATCATTTTTCTATGCCACCGGACAGCACCATTGTACACCGGACAGCACCACACTTTGGTTGAGAATGCTCTCAGAATGCATCAAATTCAAAATAATTTTTCAAAAATTTTTGGGAGAGGCCCCCCAAACACCCCGCCACTAGGTGTCGTTTTAGGCGAACACGCCGTTTGGCTTTGCCCGCCGGCCGTTAACTCCCTTTTTTTAAATTCCTAGCTAGGCCACTGGCATTGGCCTATTGTCACTGCTTTCGCAAATCACTCGGTCGACATTTCTGAATTAGCCCCCCTAATTTTTTTTCTGGGTGCGCTACTGCTTCAATTGTTAACTATAATCATCAAAGCTAGGTTTTTGTAAAAGTTAAATTTATAAATGCCGTAGATTGAATTTTCCTTTTAATACAATGTAGTTGTAGATAGCCAACTAACGACCTGTTTTAGCCTGATGCTACAAAGCTTCGTCACAGCACATGACTAGGGAACTGTGTTTCATAAGCTAGTGAGAACCGCTTTTACCACAGCGAATTAGCAGCATCAGGCTAAAACAAGTCGTTACTATCTTCGCTGCGAAGTTAAATTTATAACCTTTAGTTAGATTTATATTTAAGTTCAACACTACTACTCAAGTGACAATTAAAAACCAAGGTTGTCGGAGACAAAAGTTGTAATTGGGGGAATTTAGAGAAATCCCTGGCTGGATTAAACACAATACAATCAAAAGAAAGTCAAGACTTTTATCGAGATCACCTTGAAGTAGGTGAAAAGGCACTCAACTACCATTTGCCATGAAAAAGAGCTGGTAGAATGAAATATGAATGGGGAATTGAAGAATAAAAATTGTAATCAGAGATAAGGATGTCGTTGGCAACACTGGAAGAATGCACCATTTTGTAGTAAACAATAATAATAATTGTAGACAGATACAACCATGTACAATACCATCCTATCATTCTTCTAAAAGTGGATGGAAGTAAGGAAGTTAATATTATATATTTGAATCAGACTAATAGGTCCATACATGCCAGTAAAGAGATAAATTGTCAATTAAGCAATTCACTAATATGAGGATTGAGGAACTAATGCAGGAACATACCGTAACGATATTTTCTGCATTGAATTAACATATAAAAGTTATTAAACAAAAAAACAGGAGGGCATAAGTCGCAAAGTTGAACAGAAAAAATTTATGTTTGAAGAATTCTATCAAATGAATAATGAAACCACCTCTGACTGAAGAACAAAGCAATGTATGCAAGTTAATAGGCTTAGTAAATTTTTGTCATCACACTTTGCCATGTCTAGATATAAACCCAAATGTTGACACTGCCCACAAATGTTATTTGAGTTTTTCCATTTTTTTACATCTACTTCCTATATTCATGTCTATTGTCTATCATTAAATGGGTAATTAAGTGTCTTGCTGAAAGCACTCCTGTGGGTTCTTGAGCATTGCAGTTTCAATTATTAATTATTCACCACTCGGCCATGTGCTGACAAATTATGTCTAGGTTGATGAGCTTAACAAACATAGGCTAAATAATGACTGCAGTGGTTGACCTGCCCCAGCTTGCGGACGACACTGAAATTGATTTGGATCCCCTAAAAAAGGTGATTGTGGATGAGGTTCAAGAAGTTAAGAAAAAAAAGAAGAAAAAGAAACAAAAGAATCCAGGTAGAAATAATTAAGTGATCATTGCCATGTGTCTCAGTTAGATGGTTATTCCATACACTGAAACAGTTCTAAATTGGCTGTGGCTATATTTACACTATATAGTGTAATCATAGCCTCAATGGTGTTGCCAGATAAGGAATTCTGCCCTAATTTGAGAAAAGTTTAAAGCTGTTGAAAACAAAATCTTGTATTTTGGAAATTTTTTTTAGTCCTTGGCAAAGATCAAAACCCTAATCTTATTTCTAACTCTAACCCTTACCTTAACACTTCCTAACTTTAATCCTCACTTTGGCAACACCTGATTGTAACCATGGCATTACGTGTGGAAAAATAGCCACTTCTAAATTAGGCAACTGGTAACATATGATCTGAAGTAGCAGCAAAGTCAGAAAGTACTGCCTTTGTTTGGTTATCCAATACTGGAATTCAGCCATTGTTAGTTTGTATAATTTTAAAATGTAATAAACATTATAAAGTTCTCTTTCAGGCAGTACAGAGCCTCCAGATACCAATGGACAGTTGAGAAATACTGAAGTGAATGAAAAAACAGCTGGAGGTGAGCAACTGAGCATAGGTTACTTCTGCATCCATTAGATAGGATATCAACTTTGTTTAATATGTTGCATATTGACGTAAGTGCTACTGTATGTCTGAGTAGTTTAATAGGTGATATGAGTGATATGGCATGAGCATACTATGCTGCAATAAGTCTGTTGAAGATATTAAGTTAATTTGTTACAAAATGTCCGTCTTCAACAAAAAAAATTTAAAACTATCATCTATATATATACAATAATTGCTCGATTTGTACCAAGTGACATAAGCACTGAGTATTTCAATGTGATAATATTATATATGATGATTGCAATGGGATATGATGTGTGATATATGATTTGCAATATGATATGATATGTTAATATCATTGCAATGTGATAATTATATAATAATATTAATTGATTTAAAGAATAAATAGTATTAACACTACAAAAAGTGCTCACTGTTTACTGCCAAGCAAAAAAGCCAAGCAGAGCAAATTATATCAAATATAGTTATTATATACTTTCTAAAACCTCTACAGCCTGTTTTACCCTAATAGGGGGGTCATCACTCCCTAGTCATCAGAAGGTCCTTATTTTATTTATTTTGAATAAAAACCTTCTGATGATCCCCCTTTTAGGGTGAAACAGGCTGTAGGAGTAGAGGTTTTAGAAAGAAATAACTATAATGTAAATGATGTAATAATTGATTTAAGTACTAATGCAGTTGAAAAACTATTACTAGTTATTTACTGTTTAGGTGAAAAAGTAATTGAACAAGCCACAGCTGTTACAACAGAAGCAAAAAAGAAGAGAAAGCGAAATAAAAAGTCTAAAAAAGTTCAAACTGACCCTCCAACTATTCCAATATTTGAGTTGTATCCCAATAAAATATTTCCTCATGGGGAAGAAGTGGAATATCCACCGCAACAAGATGGGTAAGTTACAAAGGTCTCTCTGATGGTCAAAACTTTCTATTCACTTAAGTTAAAGCTTCTTCCTCACATTTAATCAAGTCAAGCTTACAGAAGTTTATAGTTTTAACACTCGTGTATAATGTTGTTGTCTTCTGTAGCTTTGAGGAAGGGTTTGATTAGGGGTGTTCAATTTCGATTTTCGATTCGATTTCGATTAAGGTGATATTCGAAATTCGTTTTTCGTATCGGACATATTCGAAATTATAGCCGCCCTTTCGGCTGAATGCGGTTGAAAGTAACGCGAGTGGCGCGAAATCTGTCTTGTCGCATTTTGCAAGCGAAAAAAGACTTCGACGCATGCGCATCGTCGATCACGTGACTATCACACGCTCTCGCGGGTCAACGGCCAGGGATGCCAGGTTGGCATTTTTAATGCCAAATTTCTCAAGAATGAAGATACAGTAGCTAGGTTGTGCAATAGCAGAAAGTGTAGGGTGAGCTTTGTCGCAGTTTTATCCATTTTTTACCGAATCCATAGGCGCCTAAGCCGTGGGGGCAGGGCCGTAGCCAGACCGCAGAGCAAGGGGGGGGGGCAACTTTTTTTTAGAGGGGCCCAAAAAAATTTAAATGGGCAAAATCATTATAATTGTAGCTGTTGCTCGAGAATGTTGAGATTTTGCCAAGGGGGGGGCGAAGTTTTTCCAGGGGGGCGAGGGCCCCCGGCTGGCTGCGGGCCTGCGTGGGGGCCAGGCCCCCACGCATATTTTTGTGTGTGGGCAACTTTTTATGCTGTGTTGATACATAAAACAATAGATGAACTAGCGATCGGCAGCAGGAAAACACTTTTTGAATGTGCACAAACCGCAACAGCTTCGCGATAAATAATCACTAGAACGAGTCGCGATGCTACAATCCAACACCAGACAACAAAATCTGTCATTTTTACAATGATTTAATGTCTGCAGACTTTGAATCAATCTAAAAATGACTGATTTGCTGCCTGGGACATAGCAAAAATCTACCATTTTGTGTCGATTCAATGTCATCAGATGTTGAATGCACCCAAAAACAACATAATTTGCTACGTAGACGGAGCGTGCGTTTAGCATTATGCGCTTGCAAACATACTCGATGTCGCTTTCGGGTCGAAACCTCTGCACTCTGCAGTGAAATGTCGCGGCAGTGAATCGCTCGCTGTGAAAATGAACTTGAAGTGTTTGGGATCCCAGCGATCTCGGCTCCAGCGGAGCGATCGTTTTCAAAAGCTGGCCTGACCGTCACGAAACTGAGATCCCGACTGACGAGTGACCATGTCGATCAGCTTGTGTTCATAAACACCAACATGGGCCTGGAGCTGTAGACGTTATTTTGTGTTCTTTTTTCGCAAATTTTCATGGCTTTTTTTCGCGTTTTCTAGCGAATTTTCATGTCGTTTCTTTCAATAAAATCACATTTTGCAGTTTGGTGAATAGTTGTGATATTCGAAATCGAAAATCGAAAATAAATTGAATTTTGAATATTCAAATAATCGAAATTGAACACCCCTAGGTTTGATTTCAACAATGACTTTATATTTATTGTGAGATTGACAATGATGGTTATTTTAAGTTGCTTTATCCTGACATAAGATCTGGCAACAATTGTTTTGGTTAATGTACCGGTATATGAAGACATATTTAAAAGCAACTAAACTTCACATTACCTTTGCAACCGACCTTTTCTGCTTGATAGTGGTCACAAAAATTGGTTTCTTCTCACTCTTGTTCACGTTATTTTATTTCTCAACCCCACCCCTACATCTGGATACCACAGAAATGTAAATTTTGTGTTATTTTCTTAGGCGCAGTGCTGCCTGGCGAACAACCTCTGCTGAGAAGAAAGCAATGAACATAACATATGATGAAATGTGGAATGATTTCAGACAGGCTGCCGAGGCTCATAGACAAGTTCGAAAATATGTTCAGGGTTATATAAAACCTGGCATGACAATGATTGAAATATGGTGAGTGATCTGTGATTTCTTTTCTACCTGGTAATCATCTTCTAAGCTAAAATGCTTTCTTGATACAAGTCTAGTGGTTGGTTTCAATGTATCTTTCTGAATTCTGAGTGTTTTTAAGTCCGTACTTTTGTTGTCATTTCAAATTGTCATTAATCAATGATTCCAAAGTGTCGATTGCATTATATCATAACACGTTGCTGATTGTTCCAGTGAGAAATTAGAAGCAGCTTCAAGAAGCTTAATCAACGAGAACAAGCTTGAAGCTGGTTTGGCGTTTCCTACTGGTGAGTCATAGCTGACGTGTTGAAAATGGAAATTTTGCATAACTTCAAAAGTTACTGACTAACAAACATGTGGAGTGTTACATTTAAATTAAATATTATCCTCCAATCAAGAAACAGACGTGTTGAAAGCGAGAAACTGTAAGCTACTAATAATGTCCATAATAATCTACTTAGTTTTGTTTTGACGTATCCAGGCTTATACCTGGTTAGTGGTTATTGAAGATTTAGATTAAGTGGACGGAAAGGCAAGGAAGCCAATGTTTGTACCCACCTTCAGACATGCCTTTAAGTGTCCTGCCACAGACACAACCGCATGCTCTTGAGCGGTGTCGAACCGGCGCCCTTTCGATTGCCGTTCCAGCGTTCTCACCACTCGGCTACTCAGCCGACGTTATTCGAAGTTGATACAGGCCTATGAAGCTTTAAAGTTGCGTAATATCTTGCTCTTCGAGTATCACAGGCGCAATGATTAAACTTTTTATCGCTACACTGTTTCATAGAAGCACCCGTCGGGGCACCATGAACCACCGCAAAGGTATCACAAACTCGAAGTGAAGCAGCGATATCATGAAGCGTGCAGGATAGCAGTGACATTATGGGTTCTGCTAAAATTAATACTAAATCTTCATATAACTATATTCTAACCATTTGTTATTTTTTACCTGTTAATGGTATAAAATGGCCGCCGTACACTTGGCATTACAGGTATCTCAGAATGACACACTAGAGTCCAGATTGGCAGCGCATTGCAGTGGTTTACATTGCAATTATTTATTACCATGTATCATTGCCAGGTTGTTCTTTGAACCACTGCGCTGCCCACTACACCCCAAACGCTGGCGATAAGACCGTTCTACAGTACGATGACGTTTGCAAGATTGACTTTGGAACACATATTAATGGTATGATGCGACACTTTACTTGCGATTTGAAGGTTTGGTGAAAGACTGGTATGAGCCGTTCCGAGCCGTTTTTCCTTGTTAATGGTATGATTATCATCATGTTTTTTCTGGCCTTCAAAGCAAAAAAATAATATCACTTGCCACAACATACCAGGGGTCAAGGTAGAAGCGACAAAACGCAACGTTAAAGCGTGTTTGAGAGAGAAATGATTTACCAAATACAAGGATTTAAGCACGACCAAAACTTCACATACTGCCATCTCATTTCTTAGTGATGGCACCATATTTTCACGTGGATGCTTGAAAGCACGTCTGCAATTCAAGCTATGTTTGTATTTTTCATATTTTATGAAATCCGTTTTTGCTTACCCTTTTGTGCAATGTTGATATCCCAGGTCGAATCATCGATTCTGCTTTCACTGTATCTTTCAATCCCAAGTACGATCGGCTGTTGGAAGCCGTGAAAGACGCAACCAATACAGGGATCAAGAATGCAGGTATGCCTGACTGAAGCATGGTTTTGATGCCAATTTATTGTCATGTGTAGATAAGTGCACATGCTTTGAACTCGTTTACTGAGTTATATACAATTAATAAAGTCGGTTAAAATCGTTCATATGTCACATTAGCCCAGCAGCTGCATACATCCATTAATGCGGAGGACATCAAGCGTTTGAGCCACAATGACAACGCTATGGTGTGGTGGATATGCTCAAAGCGACTGGCGGACAGAGTATTAAGTGAAGAATTGAGAAGAAGGCTTGGCATCCACCAAGTAGACGAGGTCCTATGTTGGAGGAGACTCTGTTGGTATGGCCACGTACAACCAATTTAAGATCACTCCTGGCCTAAAAAGATTAAGTCTATCGAAGTAGAAGGGCGTAATCCACGTGGACGACCGAAGAAGAGGTGGTGCGATAACGCGCGGACCGACCTCCGAAAGGGGAACCTTGTGGGGTTCAACGTTCAAAATAAGAGTGCGTGGAAAGCCGCCATCAAGTCGGATCGAAATTTGCTGACGTCAAACCCTCGCTATATAACAAAGAACGTAAAACCGTGCACTAACTAACTATTCGATCACAATTGTAATTATGATTCAAAGCACACCACCCTATTGTTGATGTGTTCTAGGCATTGACGTGCGTATGTGCGACCTGGGAGAAGTTATACAAGAGACCATGGAATCTTACGAGGTTGAAATCGATGGGAAAACATATCAAGGTAAAAGCTTGACCACGTGGTTTAAACATGTTGCAGTATTACAATCAGGGGGTGTGGAGTCGGCGAAAAATATACGACTTCAACTCTTTTTAAAAAAAATTAATTTCACTTAAGTTCCGATCGATATTAAAATGGCGACTTTCACAAAAAACTAGCAAGAACAAAAACTTCTCTTTTCTGGTAAGTTTTAGAGCCAAGAAACAAGATTTAAAAAAAAGATTTCTAACAAAGATTTTATTCATTGTTATATATCAAATCAGAGTCGGCCCTTTTTTAACGACTCCGAACATGCCAAAATCCTTCCGACCCCACAGCCTTGATTACAACATTTGACAAGACATGAAGTTTGCGCTGTTGGTGTTATGAGTTCATGGTCTTATGTGAAGGCATTGATGCTGTGCCTGCAATTCAAAGTGTTTAATTTGCAGTGCAACTGAATTATGTTATATTTCAGTCCGCCCGATAAGGAATTTGTGTGGGCACTCAATCGATCAGTACAGAATCCACGCCGGAAAGTTTGTTCCTAGTGTCAAGGGAGGAGACCAGACCAGAATGGAGGTAACTCTGCAGAGCAGCCTACACTTGTTGATGTGTTGTTGTTGTTGTTACTTATTATCTTAAAATTACCTTTCACTGATGTTACATATTGTTTCAGGAAGGTGAGGTGTTCGCCATTGAAACGTTTGGCAGCACTGGCAAAGGCGTGGTACATGACGACATGGATTGCTCACATTACATGAAGAACTTTGATCTTGCTGGTTCGTTTGTCAATCTCAGGTAAGTTGTTTTACTAGACTAGTTGGCTCAACGCATCTATCATGCATACATATCTCCGAAACGAATGCATCTTCTAGTTCGAGATGCTCTCACCAACACTCAAAATGATTACATTTTTTTGGGAGGGCAATCCTCAGAGCTCAAGGTATATCGGCAACCCTCGATACCCCGGAGGTTACACCTTACAGGTTTATATTTTTTGTTCCATACAAGATGGAATTTGTTACCTGGCTCATCATTTGTGCGTCCGCTTCGGGAACCGCGCATTTTCTTCACTCGTTTTTTTTTAGGTCTATCTTCTTTATGTTAAAAGCACCTCAATTTTTCTTTGTTTTCAACTCTTTTTGTTTTGTCAGGTTACCGAAAGCGAGAAAGCTTCTTCATGTGATCACTCAAAACTTCGGCACTCTCGCCTTCTGCCGTCGGTGGTTGGATAGACTGGGGGAAACTAAATACCTGATGGCGCTGAAGAGTTTGTGCGACTCTGGAATCATCGAGGCATGTCCGCCCTTATGCGATATTAAGGGCAGTTATACTGCCCAGTATGAGCACACCATTATTCTACGCCCTGACTGTAAGGAGGTGGTCAGTCGTGGGGAGGACTATTAAGAGGGGACGTGGTGTTGATGACGAAACCGACTTTTCTGCAATTAACACACAAAAGTTCATTGTCTGAGCTCTTTTTTGTATCCAAGCCTGAAATATGTGCAAGCTGCTTGCAACCCAGCTTCGCGCAGCACCGATACGGAGAATGCTAATGATGTATATTTTGATTTGTGCTCAAAGTCAAACCGAAAATTTGAAAGACGCCACTCTCTCAATGCTGCGTGTGGGCTCTGGCCCTCAACAGCCGAATCGGAACTGCGTGTTGTTTTCAAATTATTACTGCCGTTTTGTTTTGTATTGAGCGACCGTATACCACCACACTTTATTCCTCTCAGGGTTGCAGTTTTTTCACAATTGTGTTCATGAAATTTATGTGAAGGGGGATGCTTGTTCTGGTTTAAAGTAAAATACAGGGTCTAATCTGCTCTGGTACCTTATTTACGCCACAAGTTGTAAAATACATCAGTTCATCACATCAACTGTTAATGTTCAAATGCACTTCAGAAGTCAGTCACTTCAAATTTCTTCAGAAGTCAGTGTTTTCTATCAGACAACTAAATATACGTTGAATTACCTTTAACCATTTTTCGAGCCTTTTTCAAGTTTTTGGCTCCCTTGGAAAAGTGTGAGCCCCTAAAACCATCCTGTGTCCAAAAGTACTACCCCCTGCACCCCTCTGTCGACGCGACTGTCTATCTCCAGTATTTTAGATGAGATTTTAGGTTCATTTAGGGACCAACTTTGATGTAGGTACCACGTTTCTCTTGAAATATTATCTGGCGGATGTTGTCCACAGATCAAACGACCCATCTTGTTACCGATCAAATGGTTGTGATCTGCTCACTTTTGTCATAAGCCTCTCCCGTCTTACCCCCTGGTTGATGATGTCATGAAGTTGATGGAAGGCAGGGAAGCCAGTCTTCGTTTCTTCTGTCAAGCATGTGACCGGGTGTCCGGCCAAGACACAGCCTCGTGCTCTTGTTAGGTGCTGAACGGAAATATCTGTTATGCTAGTTCATTCATTTCCATTGGTTGAGCAATCTCATTAAGACATTTAACAATTTCACGTCACCACATTTGAAAAAGACGCAAATGGTTAATGTTGCAATGCAAGTAATTGTGTTCAAATTGTAACCCATATATAATACAGCACGGAGGAAGGCGGGGCAAAACGGATATTTGCTTTTTTGAAAAAACTACAAATAAAAATAAAACTTTTTTTTCTCTATCTTCTAAAACTACTTGAATCCACACAAAAAATTTAAACTTTCGAGCCACACTCGGCCGCCATGAGGTCGAAGTAGCTTTCTCAATACTTTACTGTATTATAAACACTTGTCTTCTAAAATGTGATGATATTTAGGTGTTTTTGAAAATTTCTGCTTCTGTTTTAGTTTTGAATATTGGTGGACAATGGATCACTATCCTCCAAAAAATAAGCTTTCTAACTTACATTTTATTTTAGTTTTTCTTATTAGGCTATAGACATTTTTGGTAACTTGTTAGAGGCAAAACAGACATATCGAAATCACTTGTAAGTTGTAACACAGCCTAAAAGAAGCAATATTTTTTGGCGTATAAATTGTTTTCAAACGGATAGCTAGTTTGTTTTGGAGAACTAAAACAGCAAAGATGCATTTGTCACGCGCTGTTTGACAAACAGTCAGTTTGATTCTATTTGAATAAGACTACTGGAGATGCTAAATTTATGGCGGCAAAAGTTTTATTTAAAATAACTTTAGCCTACTGGTCACCAAACCTGACTGGTTTTGTTCATGAATAGTCATTCTAACAAGTTCACAAAATTTGCTTGATCTTGACAACTATGTAACAAATGAAACACGAAACAGAGTGGTCTTATACTACGCCCGGTTTGCCCAATGCCTGGGGCAAAACGGACACCCAGAATAAACATCATTTTCTGTAAGTAAACAAAAGAAAAACACATTAAGTTTCATTGTCGGCTGCGTAGCCGAGTGGTAAGAACGTCTGCGCGACGTTCGAAAGGACGTGGGTCCTTTCGAACGTCGCGCAGACGTTCTTAACCACTCGCTCCAGAGCACGCGGCTGTGTCTCGGCAAAGACACTTAATGGCAAGCCAAAATAAGGGGAGCAGCTGACTTGACACTATATGCAGGGCTCCCACACGGCATAAAATAGCATAAAATTTCACCCCCATCATAAAAAGTCATAAAATTGTCATAAAATTTGACCATTGGCATAAAAAATGCTACTATAAATATTGATGTTGGGAAGAACGAAAATTTGAAGCCTGTGAATTTAATTGATGTCGGTACTAAAGATTCCAAAGCAATTGCTATTAGACCCAATTATTTTAAAATCAGACCAAACGAATTTCAGAAATTGGTGCATGAATTTCTACAAAAAATCTATCAAATATCTGATTGATCATTTGCCTTTGAATCGACCAATACTGAAATATGCTCAGTATCTTTACCCAGAGAAACGAAGTGCACATGGTGCTACCAATGCCATCTCGAATTTGACCCTTAGAGTGGCTAGTGTGATGAAAGGACGTCTTTCATCTGTTTATGACATTCCTAACTCAACAACAGCAGAAGAGCTTTGCGACAAGGTTAGGGACCAGTGGCTGACGTACCAGTATGAAGATGTTAAAGAGGAATGGTATAAAAAAGCACAAGTGATACCACTAATGAGTCTACATTCTACAACTTCCAAAAGTCAACGTAAATATTCCTATTGGCAAGATGCCATAGAAAGATGTAGCCTAGGTACTGCCGGCTGATGAGTATGAAAACCCTCAATCAAGCTACAAACAAATTGACCATTATTGGCTAAAAATAGGACATTTGCTTGACAAAAATGGTACTAAAAATACACCCAACTTACCAATCTTGCTCTAACTGTTTGCACATTAAGTCACGGAAATGCTGCTCCTGAACGCGGCTTTTCAATTAATAAGGCTTTACTTGCCAGCCATGGCTACACAATACAAGAAGAAACCATTGTAGGCTATCTTTGCGAATTGTTAAAGAATGGATCGATAAGTTTGGAGGCACTTTAAAATATCCTATCACACAAGAACTTCGGCAACAAGTAAAAGGAGCAAGAAGTAATTATAGGGCTTTTTCGGAAGAAACAAACATTTTGAAAGAACGGGAGAGACAGAATTGCCAAGAGCAAGAAGATGCTGCAGGAATTGAAACAGAAAAGTTGTCACGTAAGGCCTTGCTGAATGATGATATTGAGAGATGCGAGATTGAGTTGAAGACTGCAGAGGAAATTATTGAGCAAGGGAATGCTAATCTGCAAGATGCTCTTTCTAGTAAAACACTTCATAAAAACGAACTATTGTCTGCGCTGGCGAAAATTAGTATTGGCTGTAACGCCCGCTTTGTTTATTTGGTTGCGACGTTACAGTGACGAATTTTATTTATTGTTGACCTTTGCTCTATTGAACTGCCTGGTCAGTTTCTTCTGTCTAGATTGCTTCCAACAACACGACACATGAATTTGAATTGGTTTTTACGTGTTCTTTTAATGTGCGTTTTTAGACAATCTCATAAACAGGTAACTTTGAGAATTAGTTTTACTTTCTGACCGCCTTGAGAATAGCAAATTTAAGAATGACACAACTCAATCCACAATTTACGAAATTCCCTTTCTCTAAAGATTGACAAATGTTGAAACACAAACACGTCATAAAGGTTGTAGAAATCAATGAAAACTGACGTTCTATCATCGAGAAATAAATGGTTGGTTCAACGAAAATGAATGCAGGTGCAAACACAGGTGCAACCGAGACCAAATATAGATAAACAAGTTACGTAATCGCTTGCACACAAAATGTAAAGGAATTTATTTGAAGTAAAATTAATAATTATTCTTTAGAAAACGTCTTGCAATGCACAAATGAATGCAGAGGACTTAACTTAAGCAAATTGGCAGTAACATTCCCTCCCCTTTAAGGCCTCGTACATTTGTTCAAATACACAGGTATAAACAACATGAGAAAACAAAATCAGCACAAATTTACATTGGTTTTGCAGGAACGATCAAGCATAACTTTTGAATTGGTCTGACAATCAAGGACTGTTTAGTTTGAACGCTAACGCTACGGACAATGCCATTTTTGTCGGGAAACGTTTGAATTACGCGACCCATGAGCCAATTGTTTCGGGGTGTGTTATCTGCGATTAAAACTATGTCCCCCACAGTCAGATTAGGAGATTTTTTGGTCCACTTTTGTTTTTGCTGGAGCAAAGGTAAGTACTCTTTTACCCACCGTGTCCAAAAGATGTCGGCCATGTATTGGACTTGTCTCCAGCGTTTTCGAGAGTAAAGCTCTTTTTTGTTTGTGAATGAGCCTGGAGGAAGGTTTATTTGCTGTTTTAGAAGAAGCAAATGGTTCGGTGTGAGAGCCTCCATGTCATTAGGATCGTCTGACGATTTTGTAAGTGGGCGACTGTTAATAATGTTTTCTACTTCATACATGAAGGTAGTCAGCGTTTCATCTGTTAAAGTTTGGCCTTTACAGATAGCTGATAAGATTTTCCTAATGGATCTGATTTGTCTTTCCCACACACCTCCATGATGGGATGCACTTGGAGAGTTAAAGATCCACTTGATGCTTTTTTGTGTTAAAGCATCTTCGATTTGACTGTTGTTCCATGATTTGATGGCTACTCGGTCATTGTTTATCCATTTTAAAATGCGAAAGCCACCCTTGGCCAGTAGCTCACGAAGTTCCCTTACCAATTGAACTGCTTCTGAAACATTTGCTGTTGAAGCCAGGCAATCGTCTACGTAGAAAGACTCTTTTACTGTATCTACAGTAGTTGCACTGAAAAGAGATGAGTTGTCCTCAGCTGTGCGTTTTAAAGCAAAGTTTGCACAACTTGGGGAGCAGACAGTGCCAAATACATACACGTTCATTCGGTATTCTTGTAGGGGCGCTTCTAGATTCCCATCTTTCCACCATAAGAATCGGAATTGATCACGGTCTTGTTGAGGAACCTTTACTTGGTGAAACATAGACTGTATGTCTCCTTGAATGGCAATTGTTTCACGGCGGAAACGAAGAAGAACGCCGACCAGGTTATTTGTGATGTCTGGTCCTTGTAATAGAGTATCATTGAGACAGATACCTTTGTATTTGGCAGAGCAATCAAATACTACTCTGAGTTTCTCAGGTTTTTCTGGATGATATACACCATGATGTGGAATATACCACGTTTTTCCATGTATTCCAGGGACATCAGTAACGTTTTCGGCGTATTGATTCATGATCATGTCATCAACAGACCTTTTATAGTCCATGTAGAAATTAGCGTCCCTTTCAAACTTTCGTTTCAAGCAATTAATTCTTTGGAGAGCTTGAGATTTGTTAAAGGGTAATTTTAGGTCCGGATTTCGAACGGGCAAGTCGATTTGGTAGTGCGAGTCTTCCAAAAGTTTGATACTAGAGTTAACAGATTTCATGAATTGAGCTTGTTGAACAGATAATTCGGGTTTACAGTTAACAATTGAGTCAACAGCGTCAAAGCACATGTCGCACATTGGATGGGTAGAAGTTTTGGTAAAGAAATTTTTAGTTCTACTTTGATCCTGTTTGCTGTTAGGACAATTCACTAGCCAACCAACGGCCGTTTTGATGGCATAATAGCCACCTTTTGCTTGTATTACTTCTTGTGGTTGGAGAACGTACGGATTGTCATTGCCGATAAGGAGTCCTACCTCTGCGTCAACATCGGGAATCGAGATGTTTGCAAATTCTGGAAAGTGTTTAGTGTCTTCTAGGGTAGGAATATCTGTATTTGAAACAGGAATTTGAAAGGTGGAGTAGAGTGAGCTTAGAGAAATGTATTTGTTTTCGTCAAAATCTGACATTTCGACATTTGTGACCACTTTTACCTTGTTACGTTTGCCAGTGTTGTTTAGCGTGATGGTACAAATATTAGTTTCTTGACAGTCAGCAATTTGCAACTTTTCTATCAAATCATTCGTTATGAAAGATGTTGTACTTCCACTGTCCAAAAATGCTTGTGTAGTGATAGTTTGATTACTTCCTTGCAGGCGAACCTTTACTGGGATTATGGGAAGCAGACTGCGAGAATTTGTTCGTGTGTTGACAAGCCCATTGCGTATTGCTTGTGTAGGTTGATTGATATTAATTTTTTCAGTAGTTGTGTCTTTAGGTGTGATATTTGTGGTGATTTGTGTTGCATCTGGGGGATGCAAGAGAGTAGTGTGGCGTTCAGTGCATCCTGGTTTTATGCAAGGGTCCTTCCTTTTACATTGATATGCCCAGTGACCAGCATTTAAACAGCACTTGCAGAGTTTGTTGTCGATTACAAATTTAAGCCTTTGGTCAATATTCATCATTCGAAATTGTTTGCATTGATTGAGAAAATGTTTATCTCTGCACAGATGACATGTCCTTTCATGGTTCGACGATTTTATTTGCGTTGCAAAGGTTACGCTGCTCCTACGTTTGGAGTTGGAATCATCGAATTGTTTTTTAGTAGATTTTAGAATATCGCATGCCAAGTTGGTCGTTTCTCTCGTTTTGCGCGAGACGTATCGTGAGAGATCTGAAAGGCTTATTTCTTGATTTCTTTCATGCAAAATTACGTCAACTTCGCGTAACCAGCCAGAATACCAGCCACTTGGCAAGCGTCTTATTATTTTTGTTATGGTATCCATGTTGTCCATTTTCTGTAAGTAATTCATGCCAGACAAAGTACATATGCAGGAAGTAAGTTCCGAAGAGAACTTGATTAGAGAATCCTTGTTAGAATTTTGAAGAGATGGCCCGTTTATGACGGAATCAACACATGCGCGAGCTATTTGAAATTTTTGACCGAAGGTTTGTTGTAGCAAAGCTCTTGCTTTTGTGTAACCTTCGTGGGGAAGCATGTATTGACACCCTTTTACCAAAGTGTGCGCAGAGCCTTTGGTGTATTGCAACAGATAAAAAAGTTTACGTTTAGGCTCTGTGAAATTACAATCAATTAACGTATCAAATGCGTCTATAAAACCACAGTATTCAGCAGAATTTCTATCAAAGATTGGGGGTTCTACAGACAACAGTGGGGACGGGTTGATAGTAATATTTGGAATTTGTTTCGAGTTTACTGATTGATTATTGTTTATTTGATTTAGTACAGGGGTCTGGGCATACGACGTACTCGGCTCATGTCTCACAAACGATTTATTTGTTACTGTTTGTGAAGGATTAATTTTGTTTGAAACGACAATAGATTCGTGAATGTTAGACCTGGCTTCTACGCCATTCAACGTTAATTGGGATAACATAGGATACACAGAATTATTGTTTACATTATTTGCTAAATTCGATTGAAATTGTCCGTTTATATCAACATTGTCTTTAAACATTTTATTGCGCTCACCACCATCTTCTTCCGAAAGTTGGGCAATCGTCTCTTGGAGCTCTGCCTTTAGTTTAGCTTCCTGGATTTGTTGCAGGAATTTTCTTTCTTGTTCTTCACGTAGCTGACTTTGTTTTAGGACCATTGTTTCAAATTCTGCCCTTGCTTTCGCTTGCTCTTGTTCCAACTCGCATAGTTTTTTTTGTGATTCCAGTCGAGCTAATATTACCGCCTTCTTAACTTTAGCGCTCATTGTTGAGGAGCGGCTTTTGCTAGAATCTTTGCTGGCGCTGTCGCTTGGGTGCAGACTGCCATTTGTTGCTTGTTGGAGCCTTTTGGATTGTGATCTTGTTGTCACCTTTGATGTTGGGGGCTCTGGATTTGATGATTCTTCAGTATTTAATTTATCTGCCACGTCTTTCTCCTTTACAGAATTTGTTGCCATTTTCTTGACATTCAACTTCGCTCACTGTCAGCAACGACGATTTTCTTGATTTGATTTGTCTAAAAACTGAATGTAACGCCCGCTTTGTTTATTTGGTTGCGACGTTACAGTGACGAATTTTATTTATTGTTGACCTTTGCTCTATTGAACTGCCTGGTCAGTTTCTTCTGTCTAGATTGCTTCCAACAACACGACACATGAATTTGAATTGGTTTTCACGTGTTCTTTTAATGTGCGTTTTTAGACAATCTCATAAACAGGTAACTTTGAGAATTAGTTTTACTTTCTGACCGCCTTGAGAATAGCAAATTTAAGAATGACACAACTCAATCCACAATTTACGAAATTCCCTTTCTCTAAAGATTGACAAATGTTGAAACACAAACACGTCATAAAGGTTGTAGAAATCAATGAAAACTGACGTTCTATCATCGAGAAATAAATGGTTGGTTCAACGAAAATGAATGCAGGTGCAAACACAGGTGCAACCGAGACCAAATATAGATAAACAAGTTACGTAATCGCTTGCACACAAAATGTAAAGGAATTTATTTGAAGTAAAATTAATAATTATTCTTTAGAAAACGTCTTGCAATGCACAAATGAATGCAGAGGACTTAACTTAAGCAAATTGGCAGTAACATTGGCCTTGAGAGAAAGCGTCGGTGCGATAAAGAACTGGCTGCCCTTAAATTGAAAAAAGTGAAGTTGGGGTGAAACGTAAGGGTTATTACTGCTCACCATACTTTGCATATTTGTAAAGTGGAGTAGTGGCTTTTCAAAAGTTTTTGGAACGTTGTAGGCTGTAGGGCAGTCTTTGTGTTACACGTTTTATACCTTTGTTTGATTTTTTAAAATTTAATTGCATTTCTCACTGTGGCCAATTGTGTTTTATTGTGAAGTGGAAAAGTGGTGTTTCAGTATAATTTTTGGAAAGTTGTAGAATGTAGGGCAGGTTTTGAGTATGAACATGTGGCCAAATGTTCATAAACAACCACTTTGTATTGTGAATCGAAGCAATGTTATTCATTTTTAAAGTCTAATGCTGAAAATTTTACAGAGGTACTATACCTGGCAGTTTTCATATTCAAGTATTTTACATTGAAAGAATGTGGTGTGGTTGTTCTGAATTCAGTATAATAAGCACTGCTGCTGTAAAAAATGTTGGTTTAAAATAGTTTTGCCAATTTTTAGACCAAAACAGTTTTTAACGATTGTATTTTTACCATTTCAAGTCGTGCAGTTGTTGTGTACATGATATTAAAAATCTGTTCAAAACATAAAAAAGCCATAAAATTGTACTGAATATCATAAAAAAAGCATACAAAATAGCCTGTTTTGAGCATAAAATCATAATAAAATTGAACAACTCTAGCGTGGGACCCCTGTATATGTCACTTCGCTGCTTCCTGTCGTCTTTTGCATCGCATCTGTGATCGCAGTGGACTGTATGTTATCGCAATGGGCGCAAATAAAAACACGATTATTATTAGTCTGGGCAGTTGTTGTTAAGTGAAATGTTGATTCAAGTGATTCTAAAACGCAATAGGTCCATGATATCTAATTTTCTTGCTCAAGTAGAGCACTTTGAAGTTAGCATGTCCGTTTTCCTTCGCCTTCCCCTAACTGTTAGGGGCTTAGGGCCTAACATAAAACAACACTCAGCAAACACTAATATTTCGTAAGGTACCTTTCAGACATAGCCTAACATAAATGTTTCTCAACCACAAAACCAGTAGCAACACACATAGGTTTAAATTTGATTCATCTTATACCAGTGATTGCCTCTTTCTATATGGTTTTGTTTTCTTGGGTGTTCTCTGCCACTTCTTATGACGTCACATTGCACGAAAGCAGGCTAACATAAGTGGAAGACAAGCAGTAGGCTATTAAATTACATTGTAACTGCTACACTGTACTTGCTATTGAAAAAACGTTGGTCTTCAGCTATAAAGTTTACAGATTGTTAACCAATCGCACACCCACTGACGGTGTATTAATAAGCTATCTTAAAGACGCCACTTTTCCCCTTATGCCGCCAAAGTTGCCGTTTCACTTTAACCCAAGTGTCGGTTCAGCCACGAATGCATCTGAACTGTGTTTGTTTTGTTTCGTTGATTCCAAGTTTTTTAATTGTTAATCTGACTGCAAGTACCCATTCCTCTGCTTTTTCGTGAAAATCATGAAAAACTTTTTCAGATCAGTTGTAATTTAAATGCGACACAAGGTCTGCACAGCAACATCGTCTGGATAACTATCATTCTACGCGTGAAGCATTTAAAATTCGGATTTTTTGTGATTTTATTTCATCTGAGATGAGATAACCGTAAGTGAACAGGCTTCTGTAGTGTTTCTTGTGGTGACTGTCTTGAAGTGTTCGTGTTGTGTCTTTGGCCACAGCGGGATACTGGGGTGTATGGCTGCCTATAGCAAGGTAAACCAGGCGCGTGTATTGACTGCGAAATTGATTCAAGGATGTTCCTGTTTGTCTGTGACCTTCTGTAAAGAAGCTTTCCACTACCTCGTCCATTTCTTTCTCCGTCTCCAGCCACATCTCTAGGCTCTTGATAATACCCAGGGTTCTGGTACATATATCTGGTGCTATTGTTTCCTGGCGTTACGACCCTTGTATAGTTGTTGGTCGCACATTGCTGGCCAACCCACGCCGCTACAGCGCAACCCGGCCTGTCATATATTGATTTATACACCTGCTCGCCTTGTTTCGACTTTAGTGGGGAGGAGGCGTGAGGATAATCGTTTAGAGCCGAATATTTGCTTGGCTTTCGGGTTTGTTGTTTAGTTTTTATCCTTCTGTTTCGTGCAACTGGCTTGCTGTACTTAAATCCGCTTCCACGAGTGGTTTCTGCGATGCGTTCCGGACTCAAAACCACTTCTGTGTAAACGTCAGGTTGCTGTCCTTTCTCTGGGATTGTCAAGATTAATTTTTTAGAAAGGGGCTTTATTCCTTTTTTCTTCCTGTTGTGCATACAGGTCAAGTTATATGCCATTGTCTCTGGGTTTCTACTCTTGTCTTTCCCAACTCGAATAGGTTTCGGAACTACATCTACAGGTTCGATCTGAGGAGAAGGCAGCGAATCTCGCCCTTGGCCATCTCGAACGGCAATGGGTTTTGGAGGTACTGAGGTAGCGCCTGATCGGGTAAGGTGAGCTGTAAAGTGATAAAAATTTTGTGAAAGCACAGGGTTTCCAGACGCTTAGTGAGTCTATGTAACAACCCTCAGCAGTGAAGCGTGGCCACATACACTAACAACACTTAATATACACACGATTGTTAACTGTGAGATAAAATGACGGAGTATAAGTGGTATGTTGTACAACTTTGGGTTGCTTCCTTAGAGACATTCATTATAATTTATAATAAATACACGCCTAGCATAAAGACTTACGTGGAAATACTGAAAGATTCTGCATCATTTTCAGGCCAACGTCCGTCGTAACGCCCAGTGGTGCAGGGGAACGCTCGATGTTTATATTTACAACGTTTGGTGAAGTGGTACTGCGATGTTTCTTCGCGAGGTGATCCACTGTTTTCCTCCCCCCGCGGAATCGCGTTCTCTTTACCTCGTAGTCGGCACGCATTGGGGTCCGAGGGATGGCGACTGGTTTTGTTGGGGGGGTCTTAGGTTCGTAACGGAGCTTGAACAAATGTTTTCGTTGGCTCGCTTCAAACAACATACATGAATATCAAAGAACAAAAACTCTTTTAAATGTTGCGGGTAAAAAATCAGAAATAACAGAAAATCGCTGGAGAACATACAATAAGTTAACTTACAATAACAATAGAAGCGACAGCTTCTAGACAGGGAGTCAATCGTTTTTTATATTGATTCAACGTTTGCAGTAGCTTTGCTGTCTGAGATTTCACTCAAAACTTTTACATTGCACCAAATTCTTGTAGATTGCAGTCGTCTCTTTGATAATGCGACCCAATTGGTATTACAAACGGTGGTCGCTTTATCAAGGTCCTACTCGCACTTAATATCATTTTGCTCAAGTTTTGTTATTTACTGAAAGTCTCTTCATTAGTGTCAGTTATAGGCCTACTGCAGTTTTGATTATAAATACATTTTCTCTTTTCAGCTATAGCTATGCAATATATTAGCTATAGCTATGCAACACCAGCTACAACAGACGATTGATAAACAGACAAAAAGTAAAGTGATAATGAGAAAAGATGCGGTACGGAAACATACAACTTTTGGGGCATTTATTAAAATTATAAAACGGCAAAGGAAAGTAGTGCCAAGTACCAGGTCACTCTCAATGCAATACATGAAAAAAATTAAACAACATAACATCAACAGCAATAAGTTTGTTTTGTGAAAGCTACAGTCTTCCTACCACCATTAGTCTGTTAAAGCGTTTTCGCGCTGGTTTGTTGGGGATGACCCCAAAGAGTTACCTGGGCTGGTTAAAGATTGTTCTTTTCTATGCTTCTCGTTGGGCGATATGGCCACGTTTGCTGTGGCATTGTTGTTCGGCACTTGTGGTAGTGCCATATTGGGGGAAGCCCCCGTAACCACCATGTCATCATTGTATTGAACTTCTACTAAGCGCAAGTTTCGTTTCGCAGAGCTTGTTTTGCCATGGTTGTTGTCTGAGTTGTACGCATTCTTCTGCGCTAAGGCAAATGCTGGTTTCGGTTTTGGCCGGAGTTCGTTCTGCTCGGATGGTTCAATTTGCGTTGTGTCGGGTAAGTAAATGCTTTTTGGTAGCGTTTCTGTGCGGGTCGTTCTTTCGTGTTGTGCACGAGATGCAGCGCCCTCTGTGATGTTTCTTGTCGGCGACAACTTGCTGTATCTCGCGCCCTGTATGACTCTTTCCTTGATATAATTCAGCACTCGCTCAGGGGTGTCAAATAAATCTGCAACACAACAACAAAGGCATCATTTTCGGCTTTTGCTGAAAGGAGATCAACACATGACCTTGACGTTGTAGATCCACGTGGCACACTTTTGCGTGGAAGTCGCTACGGTCAATGTTATAACGAAAGAAAACATAATGCGAAAGATAAGAGGAACTTTTCCCTGTAAGGGTTTCCGGTAGCTACATAGCCTACATTTCTATTGTAAATAAGTTCTGGAAACATCAAAGATTTAGAAGGTATAAAACTAGCAACGTCTAAACGTAGCTCCAACTGACTATCCGTCCATCTTGTAAGATATTAATATGTAGCTACTACGTGCAATCTGTAATTGAAGATATGATGAAATAATTCCCTGGCAAAACTATGAGAAAATCCACTCTGACAGTTTCGGTTGTTGTTTCGTAAACGCTATGTCCAATCCATGAGGACGTTGCTACATTGGTGGGCTGTGAGGTATCCCCCTTGAAGATTGGTTACTGGGATATCTAGGCACTAGTCTAGAAATCTTTGGACCAGGCCTGCGTCAGTGGTTCAAAGCCTCTACAAGTGTACATTATAGGCTACAGCTTTGCGAAACCGCCATGATTAAGCTTTTCTAGTCCGAGGATAAAGATCAATTAATCAAGTCACATTTTGTCGAGATTGAGTTATCATCAAAAGCAAGATTTTGTATAATGGGCAATGTATATCTCAGAGTAAAAATATATTTAAAAAACGACTTAGTTTTATAAGTTATTCTGTAGAGAACCGTAATGAATATTTACTGTTTTCGACCTTGTACAAAATGCTTTTCTCCTAATCTACTATAATATTTGCGTTCCTTAAAAAATGTACGTGTTGTGAAGAAAAATAATTGATAAATCATTTTCTACCCAATAACCTAACCGCAGTTTTAAATAAAAACCTAAAACCCCTGGAATTCCATCCACTTGGTGCCGCTGAATAGAGAGTAGTTCTTGAAATGCGTTGCTCAAGCGCACACTCCGAGAGTCAAACCAGCGCAACTTGATCTTCAAGTTTCTTCGTTTGCAAAGTCAAGCGTTTAACCAACGGAGCTATTGGGGCTGACAACTTAATTGCCTGGCACTTCGACTTACCGTTGTCTCTTTCCTCATTTGCAGTTGGAATAGTGACGTGAGGATTATCGCCCGCCGATATCTCGTCAGCATTGTCAGTAGCTGCCTAAGCGAACACACGCGTTAGAACGCTTTTGGAGGCAAAACAACTTCTGTGTTCATAAGAAGAGTAGCCTATCATGCCCAGTTCTTCAATCATTTTTCAAAATATTTTTCCATAAACAAAAGAGTATTAACACTAATACACTAATAAAAACACAAGAAAAAGTGTAAACGAGCCATTCACCTCTCTGTGACGATGCGAGGATGATTTCCTCATCCAAGAGTGAGCGTATATCTCTGGCAAAGAGAGCCTTTTGTGAGGTCGGATCTTCAATAAACCTCTAATAAGATCTTTACAATCTACAGAGATATTGAAAAAAAGATTTTTATTTCTTGAAAGTTAAGCAGTTTCCAATGACAATGTTGGCCCATTAGCCTACACAAAAAATTCAAATTTTCTTTCGATTATTATTCGGTTAAGTTATTTCTTTTGTTAAAACAGTTTGTAAAGTGTTTTTAGAGTGTTTTAAAGAGCACCTGAATGTAGGTTGAGGACAAGTTTTGTATGTTAAGAATTTCCATTTTTTTCACTTTTTATTTTATTCCACTTTGGGGCTAAACAGAATATTGCTGATTGGGCAAAGAGGAACGCCGTTCCGCTATGCCACGCACATAGTATCCATGTAATTAACGCTAATTTCATTGAATAGCACACACCCGGATCAAATCAAGCAATGTTATGCTGATATTTTCAACAAAATTGACTAGATGACGTCATCTATCTATGTCACTGATATATTCCATAATACATTGCAGAAAAAACATGTTTTTATGTTATCAGTGTAAAACTGTGCTAAGTCGGTAGTTAGTGAACTGCATGCTGCTATACAAGGTATAAAAATACAACTAGCCTATCACTTTTTTCGAGCAACCGAAGTTTATTACATACCAGGAACATACGTTCTGGTTTGCCTCATATGGTGGGGAAAAGCAGAACAAACGTTTTATTTTAAAATTGTGATGTAAAGTTATATGGTACCGGTAACAAGAAATATGAGATGATGGATAGGTAGGCCTACTGCTATTTACAGACGTTGAATCAATGTAAAAAACGATTGATTTGCTATCTAGGAATGAGCGTAAAATTAAAACATGCTTATTATGATTAAGGTGTGAAGTAGCGAGCGGTCAATGCGAACATCTAACGAAATAGAGGGGGACGTTTTTTATCGCTAAGCCATCGTCCCGGTCTAAACAGCAATACCAAATATGTTATCTATGCGCACAAAATTTAACCTGCCGTCAAACACTCTTTGAAGTAAACAGGTTTTCGCATTGAGCTAAGAACGGCTTTGGCGTCGGATTCTTTGAAGGGCAGCCCTCCATTGACCATGGCGAAAAGTATGACTCCTCTGAAAGAAAATCTCTTGGTTAGTGGTGTAATACTGATGCAATAGAATTTGTCCAAAGTGACACCTGAAGGGACCTTCAAAAAAGTGTTTCTTCGTATAGAGAAATATCAGTTTAGCTTAAATCTACTGTATATGCAGAAAATGCTGTGTTTTTTACCTCAGTCAACAACCAGATATAAAACCGATCCTTTTTTACATTGATTCAACGCCCGCAAACTTGGTATAGCAGATTTTTTTTATTATTTTGAAAGATAAGCTATTTGAGGTTTTTGTAATGTTTGCTTGAAATTAATGTAATGTAAAGTATAAGAACAATATAGTACATTCAGTAGGCGTCACTTACAAACTCCATAAATCCGCTAATTTTCCGTCATACTTCTGCTGCTTCAGTATTTCAGGAGGTGCATACGCGTAACTTCCACAGTGTGTCTTCAGCAATTCCGTGTTGTGAGTGGGTTGAATAGCAAACCCAAAGTCACTTAGTTTGGCTCGTCTGTTCTTTGCCAAGAGAATGTTTTCACATTTTAAATCTCTGAAAACAAGTAGGTCTAGATGTTAAATAATTAATTAATCACTAGCCTTCTTCACTGGCAAAACCTCCTAATCTACAGCTTCTCTAACCTCTATATTGGGATCAAAAATTAAAAGCATTTTTCATTAAGCCTCTTCTGCTAATCAATTTTACCTCTTGCATAAAATTTACCTTCAGTGAGTCAATGTACTCCGATTGAGAACTTTAATGTCAGATAATCTTTCTCTACACGCACGTTAACTTTTTCTCTTCTTACCTATGTGCAACTCCTCGGGAGTGAACAAAATGGACTCCAGCGAGAATATCCCGAAACATCGCCTTCGCTCTTTCTTCTGTTATACAATTGTTTTCTGATTTTCGTGCATAGCAGTGGTTGACATATGTAAGTAAATCGCCGCATTCTGCGTATTCTAGTACGAGATAGATGCGTTTATGACTAGCAAAGATGTCATAAAGTTGTATCTGCAATGTTAAGATTTAAATTGATAAGATGATAAAGATTTCAAATTGAATAATTTAGCTTAGATATTGTGTCTAAATCTAGGCTATTTTCGTTGGTTCCTACGTTTGCTGTTCGCTTTCATAAAATGCGTGATCAAATGGCGAGAGCACGTGTAGGCTATATGACGGACGAGCAGCTCCGCTTTGCCATCAACATTAGAAGGGTCAATTTGAAAAAAATTTACGCCTCATTGTAAAATTGCTTTAAAAAAAGTTAAATTACTTCACAATCAACTTCATTATTCTTTTATAACTTTTAAAAAGTACATTATTTTGTAAATCAGAAACAAGATAGTTTCGCATCCCTATGATCTAAAATCTCAAGTGTAGTCCTCTGTTGTGGCACCTAGTAAGAGCATGCAGCTATGTCTTGGGAAGCACTTAAAGACATACTGTACTTAAAGATAAAAACATAAATTGATTCTCTCCCCTTATCCACTTAATCTAAATCTTCAATATATCTTCAATATAGCCTATCTTCTGTATAATCTTCAATCCCTCTCCGATAGCTCAGTTGGTTAGCGCGTGACTTCTGGAAGAAGCTTAACGAAGAAGCTTCAAGATCAAGCGGCGCTGGTTCGACTCTCGGGGTGCTGGAGCAATAAGCAACGCACAAGGACTGATCTCCAGCGGCATGTAGTGGATGGAATAATTCTTCGACAACAACACTTCGACAATCGGAAACTTCACTCTGTCAATCTCAGTGACCAGGCTTGCGTCAGTGATTCAAAGCCTCTACAAGTCTGCGAAACTGCCAGGATTAAGCTCTGCAAGAAGCTTTCCAGTCCGAGGATAAAGATTCAATCAATCAATCACCGAGCATAAGCCTGGATTCGAGAAAAATTGCTTAGGCCTATATTCTCTCAAACCTTTTACATACTTACTACGTTGGTGTGCATGTAACACCTGTTCATTGTTGAAACTTCACGCGGTAAAAATTTAGTGATGTAGACTTCAGGAGCAGAGCAAGTACTGATGATTTTGATGGCGACCTATGAAGTAAAAGAGGGGTTTGTGTAATTAAATGCTTATTGCGGCGGCTTGATTTTATCCTCAGGCTGAGAAAGCTCAGTCTTAAGCAGTTTTGCAGAGATTTTGAACCACTGACGCAGATCCCGTTACCGAGATCGACAGAGTGTAGTTTCCGCTTGTTGAAGAGTGGTTGTTATGAATTATTTCTTCCACTGTGTGCCGTTGAATTTTATATATACGACGTTGCAACTCATGTGAAAACAAATCAGGCTCTTTATGCTTTTACATAGCATTCATGTGATGTCTTACTCCCTTTAGTCTTTTAACAGTGCCCTAACTATACAACTTTTAAGAGCATAATTGTGGTCGGTGCCGGTCTTTGGGGTGTGCAAACCGTGCGATCGCACAGGGCCCAAAAATTAGGGGGCCCGTAATTTAGGCTACTCAGAAAATGCAGTAATTTTGTCATTTCCAATGGAAAAATGGCACCATTTTACAATAATATTCATACCTAGATTTTTGTTAAACGTGCTCTCAGAATGCACCAAATTCAAAGTAATTTTTCAAAATTTTCTGGGAGAGGCCCCCACACCCTCCGTCGCTGGGTGTCGCCTTCGGCGAACACGCCCTCAAGCTTCGCCGGCCGGCCGTCAAAACCTCCCCCCTTTCAAAATACCTAGCTACGCTACTGAATTGGATCATTGTCATAGGGGCCCGCAAGGTATATTCCGCACAGAGCCCAAAATACCCGAAGACCGGTACTGTTGTGGTAGACTATCGTAACTGTAGGCCTACCATGCGATGAAGTAAATAAAGTTTTCTAGGCAGAGCAACATTTTGTCAAAATATAAATCTTACTTTCATTTCTTTATCTTGGCAGCCCATTCGTTTTAATTTGAAGTTTGATTGAATTTTTTCGGGTATAGCTTGACCTAAATATACTTTTGCGTAAGCTCCCTGACCGAGAAATTTTCCTGTAAGCACATATCCGTTTCGACGGCACTCCACAGCCTCTTCCGATAGAGTACCATCAATCAAGTATTCGTGAACGTTTGGACATGCGCTTTCTTCTATGGACATCTTTTAAATTCTGAATGTTGAAAAAACGTTTTGTGGAAAACTTAAGTTCCTTAATTTCGTTGCTGCTTTTCAGCCAATTGCAAACTAGAAGTTCTTGATAATGTGACGTCATAATGCTTCATTCAAAATAAACTATTAAATTTGTGAGATGATAATACCTATCTCACACACTTGTAAGTTGCCATATTTCTGCTTATTGTAGCCTGGTCTCGTCCTGTTGCTCAACACAACAAACAGTGTACCAGCCTCATTTTTGTAATCAAATATCGATTTCGCTTTTAAAGCATCTTCAGTTTGATTTATTTAATTTATTTTTCTGGGTGGTTTACTAAAAACAGAAAAGTTTTATTAGTCTATTGTCAGTGCCGGATTAACCATTAGGCAAAGTAGGCACGTGCCTACAGGCCAGTCAAAAATCCAGGCCACTTTAAAACCAATGGAAATTTAGTCATGTTTTCAAAATAATTATTTTCTAAACTAATAAGTATTTATTTCTAGCTCTGTTTTTCACAATGTTGACACATCAACAAAGTGTCAACAACGTCTTGATACACTGGTACTTCTGTGTATTGAAAACGATCTACTCCGTAAGATTGACCTCCAAAAACTAGTTAACGCGTTTTCAATCGCAAAAGCTGGCAAAGTTGCTATTTAGTTAGGCATATGACCAAGTTTTTGCACGGTAGACGGTACCCTGTGTTATAGTCAGGGATGTAGGCCTACGTATACGCGCAAATTCTATGCCGTAGACTTGCGGTGTATAGACTTTTTTTGAATAGTTGTCACTTGAGGCTACGTCGTAAAGTTTTCGCGGTTTTTTAGCGCATAGCGTCAACGCATACTTTTTAATGTTTTTTTTTCGCTACAACACGCCAATACCTTCCAGCGCTGCAGTTGAAAGAATGTTTTCAATGGGCAAAGACATATTGAAACCAAAACGCAGCAAAATGTCAGATGAACACTTTCAGATGCTTGTGTTAATTCGTGAAAATTCAAAATAAAACTTGTTTGTTTCGAGTGGTTTATACCGTGTGAATGTTTGGCACCTAGCAAACAAAATGAGTTTACGCTAGTGCAGTGCAGGGATTGGTGCAGTGTTTCTCAAACTTTTTTAGTCCATCGCCCCCTTTTTGTTATTGAAATAAAATTCTGCCCCCTAATTCTGTCAAGTAAAATAAACATTGATAATTGAGTGATAGACAAATTTAGTTTTGGGAATTTAATCAACGAAATTGACAGTAACGTGATAATGTTCAATGGGATGGATGAGCTTGGCGACTTTTACAAAGTTTTGAAATGTTTGGCGACATCTTCGCAAGATAGAGTCGAAGATCATCACATTTATGAACTAGCAAGCAATTTCTTTGCTTTGAAAGCATCGATGTCACAGCCAAAAACCCCTTTTCAACCATATGAAGTAGGAAACGACAAAATTCACATTCTACCTTCTTTATAGAGAAGCCCATATTTGCCAGCAACCTGGCACCAAAACAAATCGTATCGATCATATCTGAATTTCACTCTTGATTCATCATCTGTTTGCATATCAATGAACTTCTCTTGAAGCTCCACTTCTATAGTAGCCTACGTCTGTAGGTTCGGTAGAAAATGGTTGTACCAGTACCACCCAGTTTGGAACATGGAGGTCCACGAAACCTGCAAAACGAAGTTTCGTGTGTTCTTCTGTAATAACACTCTCGCTCAAATTGGGAAACTGAGTTAAGACATTTTGACCTGCGCTTTTATCTTGTTGACGCATTTGATCACAATATTCAGTGATTCATGCAGTTCGGACTGAGATTACGGGCAACCAAATGCTGATGGTAAATTACACAATGTTTGTTTGTTTGTTTTTATTATCTTTATCTTGCATTGTGGGAAAGCGGGCTTGAGCCCTATGCATCGGTCTACGCCTTCCGACGTACACCTGACCCACGCTGCAGCCGACTGCAATGTCTGTTTCCGGTTGTCTACTCTATTTATGACTTAAATTTGGTATTACCCATTACTCGAATGTATTGCAATAAGTCCAGGAATTGCTCTTTTCATCAGCGCAATGAACCCTCGATGCTTTGCAACCATTGCCTGAGCACCATCAGTTGCGCATTGTAGAATATTCATCAGTGGAATCCCCTTCTCTTCGTAGAAGTTTTTCACTGCATTAAAGATGCTTGATGCCCGAATATCTGTAGGAAGACTGAGCGTAAAATCATTTCTTTATGTTCTCATATTATGAACAAAACGCACATATCCAAGCAGCAGCAGGGATAAATTGTCGGTCAAGTTGGATTCATCCATTTGCAGTAAATGGTTTGCGCGTTGGACTGTTATTGGTGGTTTGATAAATTCGCCCCCTTCGAGTGTTTTCGTCCCCCGATCGCCCCCTTTGATTTTCTTCGCCCCCCTGGCGCTCGAAATCGCCCTCAGGGGGCGATTTCGCCCACTTTGAGAAACGCTGCGCTAGTGTATGCGCTGACGCCGCCAACTTTTTTTACAAGTTACGTTGACGCATACGGCGTATGGTTTTTTGAACGTTTGCGTTTACGCTGACGGCGTCAATATTTTTTGTGTACGCGTACATCATTGGTTATATAGTTGCAACAACGATCTTTGTGACAATGATAATTCTAATTTTTTAGTTGGCAACCCTGATTTTCGGGCCACTTATAAAATGTGCCTACAGGCCTGCAGACCCTTAATCCGGCACTGTCTATTGTAGCCTGGGGCCTAATTAATTTCGAACCTTTCGTTTACCAACCTTTTGCTAACACAGGTATCAAGCGTAGCAGATCGGCTGCCATTCAAATTTGAAGCTCGCGCGCTGGCATAACCTGTGTATGTAGGTGACCACAGAGCGTTGAGAGGATAATTCAGGAGCGATACCAACGAGATTTTAGGGCCTCAAATCAAGACACATCTAAGAAAAACGCATTGTATCCTAAGGATAAGTGGTTTCTTCAAGTTTTCGGGTCCCTAAATCAGTGCTGTATTCGAGGGTATACGCAGTATACTCTCTGCTTTTTCGAGCAGCTATAGTAGTTTAGTTTATAGTTTATAGAAGAATGCTTAAAGTTTCATGGAAGGATAAAATCACAAACAAAGATGTACTATCCAGAATACAAACCAACATGGAAGTTCTACAAACAATTAAATCAAGAAAATTGAAATATTTTGGCCACATGATTCGCAATAATTCTATTCAAAGACAACTACTAGAAGGAAAAATGAACGGCAAACGAAATAGGGGCAGACGACCAAGAATTTGGACTAATGATATTGAAGACTTGTCAGGACTTAACTACAAAACTGCAGTAGAAAAATCTTACAACAGAGAAACTTGGCGTCTCATTGCCTCCAACCCTCGACGAGAGGAAGGAACTTAATGATGATGATAGTATACCCTCTGGATTTCCAAAAATAAACAATTTTGTACCTCTCGTTCAATTTTGATGTTGATAATTCAAGTTATTGTAGAATAAAGATTAGTATTTTGCAAGTTGTGTATTATTTATCATTTTGGCAAATCTGACAGTATACCCTGTGCTTTTTTTTACGAATACAGCACTGCCTAAAATCATCTCGAGCCTGGTTCCAAAAGTAGCCTACCCCCTGTCAATGTTACTGGGTCGCCATATGCACTTTACCTTTTCATACGTAAGCTAAGGAAGTGTCCACAAAAGACGTCAGCAATCAACGGGGGATGGGCTAAAAATGGCGGGTTTTGTTGACAAGGGGAATTTCTGGGATGTGGACATTTTTTTTTTTTTATAATACAAACAACAAAATCATTTGACCCCGCGTTTCCATACCGATTTCATAACCAGGTTTCGCATCTGATTACGAAACCTGGAGCGCGTCAGACAAGCATAAAAATGATTAATGTAGTAGGGGTGACAATTTCAGATTAACGGATCCCTTACAACCGGTTCCAAATTATGGAACCGGAATAAGAACCTCGCCAAATGTTTTCCACTGCTAAATTACGTTTAAACTTCAGAGCTGAAATGCCAAATCTTTGGCATGTACAAGGGCCAGAGGAAAAATCAGGCACATAGCCACGGGGGACAATCGTACCCTCCCCAAATTTTATCTTTTTCAACCCCAAAAAATACGCTTTAATAGGCTACAATTACAACGTCTCAATACCGTTGTAATTCATGTAAATGAAGATTGGCCCCCAACAGTTACTTTTGTCCTCTAAGATTTTCTTTCTAGCTACGTCACTGGGAAAAGTTCAGCAGCGCCTTCAGGTTCTGATCAAAACTTGACCTTGAAACAGCTCCATTCATGAAGAAAAATGTGTATTGCACGTTTTGTAAATGTGTACAGAAAGTGAAAGTGCGACACGACAAGTATGTGGAATTGAGTGGTGCGGTACGCATCTTAAAGTAGAGACAACAATCTCATTAGAAAGGCACTTATGATTTGTGGAAGGTTTAAACCCATAAAAATGAACTCTTCATGTACATTGTACAAGCGTAACATTGACAGTACCAAAATAATTATAATTATGAATAAAACAGATAAAATCAATTAATTCAATAAAACAGATGAAAAACAACTTCAAAGTCACTGAAGACACAATCACGGTATATGTATTATGTAAGAACATCTCTTTCGTGGTAAGTATGGCTTTGGAATGTGTTCAACACTCGGTGAAAGGGATAATATGCGAATGGGCTTAACACTCACAAGCAATAAAATATAAAACAATGAAAAGCGATACATAAGACTGCCCGTGAAAGGAACCGATCAGACGAAAGCGATTTTTGCTCTTCAATGCAAAATAATGTGTTAACGGAAGTTACGCTACGGTAGCTTATCAGAATTAGCTTAAAAGTAGTCAAAGTCTGGCAACCCTCGAAAACAGAACATGCAACTATGGCAGTGGTTCTCACACTTTTCCCTTACGACGCCTTTCGAAAAGTCTGTTGGACTTGCGACGCCCCCAGCGATAGGAGTTTCAGGAATTTTCATTTGTTTTTTTGTTAGCGTCTCCAGCCTTTTGTCTCGCGGCGAAGCGAATTACAATTGTGCCGTGTGATTGTTAGATTATAATCAATTGCTACAGTTTCGATAATGCAATAATGAGCTCGAATGCGCATCAGGGGATTTATATTTGTAAGCATTTTATTACTGCAACTGAATTTAGATACGAAACGGAGCATTATGCGACAGCCTTCGAAAACTGAAACGACGCACAGTGTGAGAACCTCTGAACTGTAGCAATGGGTTACATTGCATAGCTGTGGTGGGACACGGACCCCCAATACATTGCTGCAATGCTGCACATAAATACATAAAGATTTATCTTTTTGGTGCATTATCTGCAGCCAATATACAAGAAGTACTGCATAGCGAACATGAACGTTGAAAAAGTTATTATCATCCATCAACTGCAAATATGCATATGTCATCACATTCTATTGGCAATTTTATTTGGTTATTTTTCAAATCATGCGGTCTAGCCAACGGCTCAACTGCATCATGAGATAGGATAGAAAACAAAATGCTGACGCAGATATCACAGTTGTGTAGGGTTTAGGTGGGAGTAAAAAAGCCACGGTAAGTATTTAATAAAAGTTATCGAACACAAGGTTAATTATAACCATTTCGCTTCGGCCGTATTTACAGAATGCTTCTTATTTCACAGGGAAATTGCATTATCGGCACGAACGCCACCCAGCGTAGTAAAGTCCCTCGCGCAAGCAGAAACAATAATGACGTAACAATGATGACATAATTGAAACGCAATAAAATGGAGAACGTGTCGTGCGGTTGCTGCAAAGTCATTGACATCAGATGCATAATTAATAATTATGGAAGGTCATGTGTAAAACCATGGCAGATAATTCACTAATAGGCAATGTGGGGGCTGTTGACGTTTCGGTTTTCTTGCGAGCTCTACTGGTTGAAAATGTTTTCCAACGCTGCAGTTAGCTTTCCTACTGGGAATCGGGGGTAATTTCTGTTTGCAGGAAAAGAGCCAAAATAACTTGTTGCATCACATAAATGACAGAAATTTAGTTTAAAAATTTAAAACGGTTCAAGACGTACATTTGAAAAAGTTTACGACATCAAAAGTTAGATCAGTGATCCGGACAAAACCGCTTCAAACCTGATTGAACCGGTTTAAATCGCTTCCAGGTCATCTTCATCCTTCTCCCACTCGATACTGAAGTGTCCCGCTATAGCTTGGGTTATGTTCTCGATCTGCAACGAGCGGTCATTGAGGCCATATACCAAACGGCGCAAGTCGTGAACTTTCTCGTGGAGGACATCAATCTTCTCTTGCACCATCTCCATCTCGCTCTGCAACACAAGCGCTCATTGTGAGGTTTATTCAACGGAGACGAACGATACAATTGAAACACAACTAACGAGAGCTCGATCCTAGAACTTTCCGAACACCTGAAAAAGCTTCGAATTGCATTTACTTGTTGTCATGACGTAACAGCTCACTCGAGCCGGCATTTAACTGCCATTGTGATGTCTAATCAAAACAACTTGACCACCGGCGTTATTACGGCTCCTCGGAGACACCAAGTTGGTGATGTCTCAAAAACCGTGATTTTGTGGTGAGAAGGTCCCTCATTTCATCCAAATGGCAAAATCCTTCAAGTTTACATTGATTCTACGTGTTTTGGCGTAAAGACATAGTTTTCAAGCTCGAAATACCCCTAGCTGCTCTACAACTGCGAAGGTCTTTTCGCGACAGGGCTCATTTTTCAATTTTTTATTTTGTATCATAATTACGATGTCGCCACATTATTTCCCGACTTATCCTCACTATGAATGGTATGACCCGACCTGGAATCGAACCCAGACCTACCAGCAGCAAAGCTGAAGATAACCACTCGGCCACTGAGCTGGTTACAACATCAAATTAAAGTGAATAACAACATAAAAAATTAAGGCAAATTTAGCCAATACGATGAATGACAGGCAACGCAATGACAAAACAATTAACAGAAACTTAAATACAAATGTTGCTCAAAGCAACGTTGGCGGCATTGTAATGTGACTAAAGCACGAAACACCAACCTTCTCTGGATTAAGTGCTTCATTTATGGTATGATGGTTCAAGTGTTGCTCTGAAAATAACCAACGAATGAACTTATGTCGTTTGCGGTAAAGATTCGGTGAGAACGATCGGTACCGTTTGATGAAGCGGCGTCGTATAAACGAGGGGAGAGTGTGCTCGATGGCCAGTGCAAGTTTAATCTGAAAAATAAACGTTTTGATAGAAAATGCAGCCATAAAGTTTCATACAACAAAACAAACAATTAGCAAGTGAAAGGAAACAGTTGAAGCGTTTTGAAACAAATTGGACAACGGGCACTTAACTGTAAAAACAAAAGTTACTAACCAATTTCAATTTCTCAATCACATAACAAAATTTGCAATAATTTCCAAAAAGATGTATCTTTAATATTTATAGCGTCCACGTTTAAACTAAAGTAATTAACATATTGCGGTTACATATCAAATATATACAGGTACATATAACCATTAAACTTATGCATGCCCATTCGATTAAGTCCAAGAGAGTTTGAATTAAAAACGTGGCTACGTCTATGGCACCTTTCGCTCTCAGTGCTGCCAGACGAAAAATTTTGCCCTCATTTCAGAAAACTTTAAAGCCGTTGAAGACAAAAACTTGGGATTTGGGAAATATTGAAGTCTTAGGCAGAGAGCAAAACTAACCTGGGAATTTTTCCAAATTTGAAGGTTTTTCCAAATTTGGGGCAATAATTTTTATCTGGTAACACTGCCATGATAATCTAAGCTCTTTGATCGTACACCATGGCGAAAAGTGCTTTTGATACACCCACTTCCCTAAATTAAAGCAAGGGACAGTAGTACAATAAACGGCACCTGCATGGCAAGACTTTCGAGCACAGCGTTATTCTGAACTTCTTTGATGTCATCGACAGCGAGACCGATCTGAAAAGCAGATCGTTTGAAGATTTCATTCAATTATAAACGTAAAGTCTATCCGGCTAGCTCATCAGCCCTTCTGATTCACTTCTGCGTTATTAAGCTGGCGTGTTCTAAAACTTTTAGAGTTCTGCGGCATGAATCAGTGGTGCGATACTGATGAGCCCGACCTCATTGGCGAAACACCTGTCTATTGCCGTGAATTCTTGATATACTGGATTGCAGAAACACATCTAAAAATTCTGTGGGAAACATTTCAGAAAAGTATGGTTCTACACAAATCTTAAAGCAACAACTATTACATGAAGACTTTCATGGTAAGCAAAAAAAACTTCCTAGATTTGTACTTTCCAATTCGTTGATGTTACAGTGATCTGAAGGTTGATGTTAAACTCACCAGTAGGTTCATGATAATGATACTCATGATGATCATGAAGACCACGAAGAGAAGGTAGGTGATTGTTGAGTAGGGAAGCTGTAGTGTACAAGGGGTTGTTAGTGTGGGGTAAGAATACCATCAGCGCTCGGCACAATCAACGAAAAGAGACGATTGGAAACCTCCAACGAGAGGATATTTATCATCCGAGTGAGTCAGTCTTCTGCTGCTAACTCCGATGATTTCACATTTCTTTTACAAGATTTAAACCACTGACCAAGTGATCACAACGGATAGCATCAAGTTTCTCTTGCAGCATTGTTGTCTGTGAACTATTCAAAGTGGAGGAAGACATAAAAACGTTACAATTAGTCTCAAGTCTTATACAGTTAGGCAGCGTTATTATTAGCCGAATACAATAAAGACTAGTCGTTTGATTAAGCTCAACACTTCGCCAGCCTGCAAGCGCTCTCAAGCTCATACGCTGCCATGCATTCATCCATAGTGGTGTATAGGCGTAACTCCATTGTGTTTACGTCCATGGCATTGTTTAAGGAATGGCTAAAACAACGGATGAGTTCAAGCACACGCAATAATGGTTCTAAAGTTACTTGTAGCATCGATAAGTGGTTTCTAGCTTTTGTTTATTCAAGACCCCTTTCACAAAATTATCAGTTTAAATGTCCTTAATCCTCTTAGAGCGGTTCTGAATGAAAATTAAAAAAACATGTTCTTAAATATATGGTTTTAGACTTTAGTCATTTAATGCTTCGATTTCACTACGTTTTCTTAAAATGAATGCAATGACTGCTCCCAGGTCGGAAGGCTAGTGTCATGAATCAAAACAAAATTAAAATTCTTTTCCTACTGTAACGTAAAGTAGACAAATCCGCTTAATCGCCGCCTTCTTACCCGGCTCGTATATTCGCCCGGCGCCGTGAACTGTGAGTTAAATATATCGCCGTAGTCGAATTCCCCAATCATCATGACGAAGGTCTTCACTATGCTGTTCCACCATTGGGTGAATGCGAACTGCGTCATAAGAACGTCATTATCACGTGAACGTCAACAAACAAAGCAATGCAACTCGGTTGAATAGTCATTAAACATATTTCTTACAAATCGAAAGGCGCCGGTTCGACACCGCTCATGAGCATGCGGCTGTGTCTTCGGCAGGACACTTAAAGGCATGCCTGAAGGTGGACACGAAGATTGGCTTCCTTGCCTTCCCGTCTACTTAATCTAAATCTTCAACCACCGGGTGTAAGCCTGGATACGAAAAACAAAACAGTCTGTATGTTTGGATTGTTTCTCTGCTATTGTAGAGCATGTCTTTTGATCAACACAAATCTTGCTTTTTTAATTTTCTTCTTAATATATCATTGTACCTGGTTCTGCAGGAGGACATGGAAGCTGAACGCGAATCCCAAAAGGAAAAGAGCGAAAACGATGAAGAACGAAGAGAAGGTCTGGAACACGTCGGTGAACATGAGAACAAAGATTCCAAATCTAGGGAAGTTCTGGATGAAGAGAATGAGACCCATCCAGGAAAAAAAGAGAGCTGCAGACCCGCACTGCCACTGCCAGTCCTGAAAAAAAAATAAAACAACAAAAGTGGCTCATTCAATTCATTATAGTTTGGCCGTTATCAAGCCGAATCAATTACTGATGTCCAACCTTCGCAATACGAGGAACAAAGGACGGATAACCGCGTACTAACTCACTAAAGTTCTAGCTTGGCTTCAAGAATATTCTGCTATTGATGTAATGAAAACAAACGTGTAATTCTTAGAATTGTGATCGGCGAGGAAAGCGAGGATCAAAGCCGCCCCACCTTGGCGCTAGCGGAGTTAACCTAAACTCCTGCGTTCTATGCGGTGAAATAAACAGTTCATCAAAAAATCTTCCGCCATTGATCTCCTAATATTGATCTTAAACCGTAGATGATACTTGCACACAGTAAGAAATTTTCCGCTACTGATCTTCTGATTTAGCTGCTTATGACTAGTTCAACCCGATGTATTTTTGAGGATTAGTTGTTCTTTTAAGTTGTAATTAAATCTTTAAAAAACCAAAGTGTAAATTTTCGACACTTTCTGCGGTCTGAGATTCTTACACGTTTCGACTAGTACGCATAACAAATTTTCGAGAAGCAAAGACAAAAATTTTGACTTGAAAGTTTTTTCCTTCGAACCGTTTTAACTGCAGTGTGGCTTCAATAATAGAGTGTGGTACTTTGCAAGTCATTCAAGTACGTTACACGTTTTAACCACGCTAACTTACAATCACCTACCTCGCGTATTCCTGTCTGTATCGAATACTCCGTAACATCGATAACGGTGAGTATGGAGAGCCCGTACAGGGAGAGCTCTATGAAGTTGGTGAGGCTCTTGAAGTATGCAGAACGCTTCGACACAATTTGGTACAGCTAGAATGGAAGATAAAAAAGTTATTAGCAATAAAAATCACCATAGCGATAGATAATCATAATACTGAAGAGTTTGCAGTAGTTGTAGGCTATGTATTGTATACATTTGCTAAGTCTGTATACCATGCAGTCAGGTAACGCCATGTAAACCTCCATAATTATATTTCACACTTCACCTTGTTTGGTCACTTTAGTTTCTTTTAGTTTTTACCCGTTTCGGTTACTAAGCGCCGTGAATAAAATAAGGTTCGATCGGGCACAAATAGGAGTAGGGTAGCAAACCACCTTGCACTTGGCAGTCTTTCTTTCGAAAACCATGCCCATACAATCTTATTCGCAATGGGTCGAGGTGAATGGTGCTGATCAATATCCAGCTTAGATGAGATTTGAACCCGGTTTGAATGGCAAGAAGCCCAGTGCATATCTGGTAAGCTTCTTTCAAGGCTGGTACCTTAACCACTATTGGACTACGTGTCAGCAAAAAATAAAATAATAAATAAAGGAAATCTGGGAATTTGTTGATCCCTATCGAACAAAAATGGAAGACGTCATACTCGAGCTTTACCCTTGTTTGGGGGCATCAGCGATGTAAAGTAAAAAAAGTGTTCATTCACCTCTTTCAGCAGCCCCCACGAGGCCAAGGCTATGATGAAGTAGCGGCCGATGGGCTGCCAGCCAGCGTACGAGAGCTGACACCCAGTGCCCCAGATGTCCTTTGCGTCGGCGACCACTCTAACGCAATTTCCAATCACAGTGCGGTTGTGATCTAAATATAAGAATTATGTTAACTCAACAGAGGCAAGAAAGGTACCACAAATGCGCAAACTAAAGCCCGAGACTGGAACTTTAGTCAGCGCACGGTTTTATGTCTTCTGTTCTCGTGTTGCGAGGGTTTGACGTCAGCAAATTTGGATCTGACTTAATAGCGGCTTTCTATGTACTCCTATTTTGAACGTTAACCGCCACAAGGTTCCCCTCTCGGAGGTCGGTCCGCACATTATAGCACCACCACTTCTTTAAACCTTTGAAGGTTGGGGGGGGGGCTGTCAATTCAACTTTTTTGTATCAACAGTTGTATCTCTAAAACCACTGAAGCTACAACTACGAGATTTCTTGGACTTTTCCTAACTTTTATTCACCTCTATTGAGCTGAAATTTTGAGCGAATAAAGGCTATAAATTGAGAGATATAAGGCATTTCTCAGCACATTCTCTGAAATATTTCATATTCTATTGTTCAAAATTTTTCCACCAGCTGGATGAGAGTAATTTATTTGGCCCATGTCTCGTTAATCCTAACTGTTTCACAGCGTGAAGGAAATTGGCTGTATGTAAAATTATGTAAAAAAAATTTCAATCACAACATTGCAATGCATGTTCTTCATTACTCTACCAAAAATAATGTGTAAACTCACGCTACAATTACAGTCATAAGTCATCTCAACATTTCAACGTAAGCCTATATGAGCAGTTCTAAAATTCACATAGCTTTAATTTTTGGATATGCTCAGCGTGAATAATTTTACAAAGTGAATCCCAAATTTGAAACCGTGCCTTAAAAAATAACAGAGATATCACTCCTAAAGCATAAGAAGAATTGGCAGCCCCCTCCCCCCCCCCAAACTGAGCAAGACTCCAGGAGCCCAACCTTCTAAGGGTTAAACAGAAATTGTCGTAGGCTACTCTGAACATAGGCATGCGCATTGCAAAAGCTGAAGACGTCACCTCAACATTTCAATGTATATGAGCAGTTCTAAAATTCACATAGTTTTAATTTTCGGATATGCTCAGCGTGAATAATTTTACAACGTGAATACCAAATTTTAAAACCGTGCCTTAAAAAATAACAGAGATATCACACCTAAAGCATAAGAAGAATCGACAGCCCCCCCCCCCAAACTGAGCAAGACTCCAGAAGCCCAAACCTTCTAAGGGTTAACTGCTTGGTTTAATTTCTTCTCACATTGATTTTGGTGTTGGCTAAATATCTATCCTAACATTAGTTCTGTCGAGGCTTCGGCTTTATGAAATAAAGCTTTGGCGAAATTAAAAACTCATAAAACAAAATAAATCGTCAGTAACTCACCTAAAAGACTAAAAAAACGAAAGCGTTGTCACAAAATAAAGAATCTGTAACACAAACCTATAGCAAACGGCGGAGGTACGGTCAGCATGTAGGTATTAAGAAAGGCCAGAAAGAAGAGGTAGGTGATGAGGTTAGCGTAGTAGACCGCCCTTCCATATGAGCGCCACTTGTGGTTGAGCAGACTAATCACAAGCGGATGACGCATTAGACCGACTCGCTTCGACTTGACCTGCGAGAGAGAAATTTTCTGAAACCGAATGACTTCAAAGCTTAACTAATCAAAAAATAAAGAGTCAAAATGTAGATACTAAACTCATGTTCAGCAAACGTTTCGAAAACTATACTGACTTCATCTTCAGAATTATAAATGTTTAGTAGCTACATTTTGGACTCTTTATTTTTTGAATTGAATGAAGCTCCTTCTTCAAAGTTCATCTAATCAAAAAATAAAGAGCCAAAATAAAGATACTAAACTCATGTTCAGCAAACGTTTCGAAAACTATACTGACTTCATCTTCAGAATTAAAAATATTTAGTAGCTACATTTTGGGCTCTTTATTTTTTGATTTGAATTGAATAATCCTTCTTTAAAATTTAAAGCAGAAGAGGGAAAGCTGGGCCAGAGTAGTTTCCTGCTACAAGGATGCCACTGTTTGTAGACTATTCCTTAGCGTCGCATTCACTGGCCGGTAACAGAGATACATCCCATTTATAAGTGAAATGAAGTGAACTTGTCCAACTATTAGTTGAAGTCTTTTATAGATCCATACGGTGTAACTGTATACAATTACACAGTGTACGCCACAACGTGTGTAGAAATAGCATAACAGTAAAAATTTAACTATAAAAGTTACAGAATAATAAGTTTTAGGCTGATCTTAATCTACCTGTTTTTATTATTGAAAATATTTTCATTGTCACACGTTCAGCAAACACTTTCGATTAGAATAGTTTGTAAAATCAAACAGGGCAGGACCAAACGGCAAAGTTACGTCGGTGCCAAACATATGACGTAAACGAGCATTAGAATAACGTAAATATAACATTACCATCACAGTCAAAGGATGGTTTGCGATGAGCACGGTAGAATTTCTGGAGTAAGATTTAGAGGAGGATGATACATTCCCGTTGTAATCATATCCCTGGAGAGAATAGACAGCTATGACAATTAAAGGTGGTGCGAGTTTCACTCGCTTGTGGTTCAGAACGAAAGATACCTAGGTCCTTAGTTCGAAACCCTGCCAACGCAAGCGGCTGTGTATAGCAGATTATATTTACAGTAAAAACTGACACAGAAAACTTCTGCGCCACTTAAAGTGTCACGTCACAATGGATGACAATCATCAGGCACAAACTTATTTAATTAAAATAAGTTTTGCTGGTACAAAATAAGTTTTGTTTATATAAATATTTTATTTGAAAAAGTTTCAACAGAGAGTGCTCTTTGAACGAGTTTTGGTATATATACAATACATAACTACCATGTTGACTCAAAAGCGTGGTTAG
Source organism: Aplidium turbinatum (assembly GCF_918807975.1). Classification (NCBI taxonomy): domain Eukaryota; kingdom Metazoa; phylum Chordata; class Ascidiacea; order Aplousobranchia; family Polyclinidae; genus Aplidium; species Aplidium turbinatum. Next base: position 21,614,085 of record NC_137484.1, on the reverse strand, counting down.
TAGAATCGGATTCGAATTTAGGTCCAGGCATAGCGACTAGACTTCATTTAATAGATTCACTTTCGTTTAGCTGTATTTAATATGCTCACTTTGCCCAGCCAACAAAATAGAAAAAAACACCACACTTTCAAAATGTCAACACTGAAGCTGTCGCAAAGCGAGAACATGAAGTTATAGATCTGAAGTATAAAGTTATGAAGTTATACATTTGGTCGACAAGACATTTGGTCGACAAGACATTTGGTCGACAGGACATTTGGGTTAGAGTTAGGGTTAGGTTAGGGTTAGTTAACCCTAACCCTAAAATGAATCGTTCTGTCGACCAAACGTCCTGTCGACCAAATGTCTTGTCGACCAAATGTCTGTCGACCAAACGTCCTGTCGACCAAATGTCTGTCGACCAAACGTCCTGTCGACCAAACGTCCTGTCGACCAAATGTCGTGTCGACCAAATGTCTGTCGACCAAACGTCCTGTCGACCAAACGTCCTGTCGACCAAATGTCCTGTCGACCAAATGTCTGTCGACCAAACGTCCTGTCGACCAAATGTCCTGTCGACCAAATGACTGTCGACCAATTGACCGGGTACCTTTTGTGAAGCCTACTGTTCTAATAAAACAACGCTGCTTTGACATAACGATGCTACTGAAAATAATCGAGATTAAAATAGCTTTAACTGAGATTATAATAACTTTAAAGTTGTATTAGCACCATTTTTAACTTAAACGTCAAAAATAACCTCGCCTATGAACGAAATTTTCAAGGATTTCCGACTGAGAAAAAAAGGGATTTTTCAGGACAAAAAAGGAAACTGAAGAGAATTTATGAATTGTCAGAAGTGGAAGCACTGCAGAAAACACTCCTTCAAACGTAAATAAAATATTTGCACAGAAACACTTCAAATTTCCAAGAACACCAGACAAAACATGCATAGGGTGTGTTGCATACCCGAAAAGTCTCTAGTTGTGAGACTTGATACCGGTCTTTCGAAGCAAACTAGAGAAAATTGGAAAAGCAAGAATCGATATATTCATTTAACACCGTATATTTTATACGTTGGCAACCCTGACAACTTGGAGTGATCTCCAGGCTCTTGCCAGCGAATAAATGATGTATATTTCATGTTATTTCAATGTTCTATATTGTCATTCAGGCCCCGGTGGAATGAAAATGGAAAACGTCATACTCGAGTATCACCCTTGTTTGGGGTCAGCGATTGCTAAGCTATCAGCACGCAACAACTTGCTGAGATGCCTAGCTGGAACATCCTGGGGTGCTAGTACATCCACACTCCGTACAAGTGCTCTTGCTCTTGTTTACAGCACCTCCGAATATGCTTCCCCCACTTGGTGCTGCAGCGTACACACTTCCAAAATTGACACTGCCCTTAACACCACCATGAGAATAATCACCGATTGCCTGCTTCCAACTCCCACTGACTTTCTGCCGGTACTATCAGGCATCGCCCCAGGTAGACTTCGTAGGGAAAACCACGTACGTAGTCTGGTCCTACAAGCTATGTCAAGGGATGACCACCTCCTCAACCAGATTGTCCTAAACTCGCACTCCCAAAAGCCCAGCGCTTGAAATCTCGACGCCCATTCTCCCGACATGCTGCAGCTATCTGCAAATCGAACTTCCACATTTCCGAAATTTGGAACCGTGAATGGAGAGAAGTTGCGAAACCAGCCCAATTCACAGTCCTTACCAATACCAACACCTCACCTGGAGCAGAACTACCCCGGAAGGAATGAGTGAAGCTCAATCGCCTGCGGATTGGAGTGGGCCGTTTCAGCAACAACATGTTCCAGTGGGGCCTCGCCGATTCACCATCTTGTGCGTTAGACCTCCCCAATCCCTGGACTTTCTTCTGTTTTCATCTATATTGTGACTTTTCTGCATGGGTTTTCAATGCTAATTTCAAAAATATGCATAACAATTTTTTTCGATCAACGTCTGGGAAGTTATTCGACGTTGCTTAGCAACAACTTTTCATAAAAATTACAAAAATCCCCTTTAAAACCCCTTTACTTTTAACCTAGTCTGCTGATATCTAGATTATCTGAAAGCATTTCTTCTGCTGAAGAATTTAAAAAAAAAATATTAAAATTGGTCAATCGGTACCAGAGTTATGACCGTTTAAGTACCCAGATTACGCAGTCACGCATGACTGATTTTTGTTAATTTATTGCCAAATGATACTAGAAAAATGGTGAAAGTTGCTGTCAGGGGGTTTTTGGGGGTAAGAAGTTCAAAAAATATATTAAAAAGTGTCTCAGAGCAACAAAAAAAAAGTTATTAAAAAATTGAAACGAACAGTCATGCATGAATGATTTTGTCGCAGTCGCTTCATTCCTACAACGAGATGTATTCCTTAGGCACCACAAACGTTAAATGCCTGGAGTCATATACAGTATAACGTGGAACCGATCATCTCAATGTAGCTAACACTGGGTACACATTGCACCCCAACATTGGAAGCTCCCACTCTCGCATGTGAGGCAACGTCGACCAACGGGTGTGAGGACTAGCGACCCTCCCCAGCACTGGTGACCCCCGACGTTCCAAAAAAAGAAAAGAAAAAAAAAATGCACTTGATGACATGAGGACCTAACAACGCTCGATGAATACACAATCCATTGGCTGCTGCGCTTGGATGTAACAACGTGATCTGTGGCGGCCTCAAACGCAAGAAGAAGATCGATGATTCCAAACAAGGATGGAATTCGAGTATGACGTATTCCATTTTCGTTTGATCGGGGTCTTAATGACTTTACAGTACAAATTCCCACATCCCCTTAACACTTTTCTACATTCTTCGGATGCCAAAAGACAAACACCCAACATGTCCGACGTAAAATCATCATGAACATTAATGATCATCAAAAGCGCACAAAATTAGATACTGATGACCTATTTTTGCTGCACATGTATTACCACACACGAAGCGTGTAAGTATATTCTTAATGAATTTTAGCTTTAGAGAAAAAGTTCAAGATATAAGAGACCATTCGGTTAATAAATGAATAAATCATAAGCCAATGGCTTAACTCTACAAATTTGAATCCTTATGCAAAAACACGGATTCTTACGTAATAATCCAATAAGAAAGTAACCATGTTTTCTGCATACAAGGGTCATCAGTCATCACAAATAACAACAATCAACAACGTTAACTTACTGGACTCTTTGGCGATAAGTTGTCAGGTCCTGATGACACACTGGTATCCAACGCATCATCGCCACCATCCAGCCAGTAGGTGCACGAGAACTCGTCGTCCAAGAATTCATAATCGAAAGAAATCTATAAGCATAAGACGTCATGTCTATAGTGGGACTGAAAAAGCCTTTCCTGACAGTAAATCAGCCGTTTTTTACATTGGTTCAACGTCTGCATACATAATGTCTGATAAGAAAACCTTTGGTTGAAAACTATAACAAGAACTTATGGCCACGTCCACCGGATGCCGAACCATCGCATTCCTAAACAACTGCTCTACGGAGAACTGACTAACGGCAAACGTAATGTAGGTGGTCAAAGAAAACGCTTTAAGGACACTTTAAAAGATTCCATGAAAGAATTCGCCATCGACGTAGATTCGTGGGAAGACTTAGCCGCAGAACGACCAACTTGGCGCAGTCTTATTTATAAAGACGCAGAATCAGCTGAGAAACACCGTACGCTATCTGCTGTCAGAAAACGAGAACATCGCAAGGCCCGAGCCTCAAAAAACCCTGAACCTAATCAACCATCCTTCCAATGTCCATCCTGCAGCAGAAGTTTCACCGCACAGATAGGCCTCATCAGCCATCTCCGCACTCATGTAGCCTACACTGACCAAAGCCCACACTAAAAAAAAAAAGAAGCTTGATCTCAGTCTCATTGGCCATCTTCAGAAACGAAGGGCGAACATCATCATGACAAGAACCACTGTTTGTTATATAAAACTTATAAATTAACTTTATTATTACAGTAAACGTGTGAGACAGTATTAAACAAACACATTAACATTTTGTTTTGTGTGTAATACATTATGTTAAACCCGCTAAGATTACTTTTTTTGCTTGTCTGTGGTTCAAAATGCATTAAAGCTGCAAAACAAACGGCTGTAGGCACTTGCACTTATGCTGGGCGCCAACAGAGGTCCACAAACACACTCACCTCATAGGCGGGGTCGTCTTTATGTTTATCGTTGTTTCTCAAACACTTCCGGAACACGTCACTGGCCACTGAAGGCATCTTCCGGATCAGCTTCCGCATCGGAGTATCGGTGTATGTCCCTAAACATAGAGTTGGAATGTAACTCCTCCAGGACTGAGTGAAGTGATCGTATCAGATGCAAACAGTTGTCATGCGGGTGCTTGTCTGAGTCTTTCACAAGAGACAATGCATGTTTTTTTTTGACTTGCCCAGGCTTGTACCAGTGGTTGAAGAAATACATCGAATGGACGGAAAATCAGAAAACTAACACAAGGGAACACAATTTTTGTTGACTTCGATCTAACAATTGTTTTTGACTAACTTTTGGGCGCTGAATCCAAAAATGACATCAGTTTTTTTCTATCACGTCACGTTTTTGAGCTAGGCACCCACCACTTTGTCTCATAACCCACAAAAAGTACAACATTTAAGACATCTGCGTTTATTGTATAAAACGTTTTAAGAACTACAAGCAACCGAAAGTAACTCCATGGTTTTCAAATAAACATTTGTACAGCTATATTCTATTTCTTAAAACGGATATTGCTTCTGCAGGACAAATAAAGAGCGACTTTTAGGGCAAAATTTACGCTTGTAGCTTTTCCTGGCATGTTCAAGCTATGGGCAGTCTCGCTTAATACTCCAGCAATAGTCAGCCAGCATATGCAAGTTTCATCTTCCCTGATATCTTTCCTCCATCACCTTCAGATCTTGGTGGAATCTTTCTCCTTGCCCATCGCTGACCGCATCAAGGTTTTCCGGGAAATTAGCAAGATGGCTATGCAAAAAATGCATCTTGATGCTCATGTTGTAGCCGAGTTCTTTGTAGCTTTCCAATAGCTTCTGAATAATTTCGATATAATTCTCTGCCCGTGTATTCCCAAGAAACCCCTTGGCAAAGTTTTTAAATGATAACCACGCATTTTCTTCCAATTCTGACATTGAACCACTGAAACGTTCATCTTTGATCAGTTGCCGAATTTGTGGACCATCAAATACACCAGTCTTAATTTTTTGTGTTGACCGGCCAGGAAAAGCCAAAACGAAGTAATTGAAACAGTTGCTTTCACTTTCAGTTGGCAATGCTTTAACAAATCGCTTCATTAGGCCGAGCTTTACATGGAGAGGTGGGAAAATAATTTTCTCTCTGTCAACAAGTGGCTCATGTAGAATATTGAGATCACCAGGTTTAAGGTCAGATCTCGGTAACAAAGCTGCTGTCACTTCAAAAGTACGGTAAAAACGCACTTTCTTTCGATCGAAAGTATGATACCTTCGCTCTTTTTCAAAGTAAATTTTTCTCTTAACTTAATCTGGATGCTAAGGGTTCCAAAGCTTTTTTTCCTAGTTCTAAATCTCGTGCCAAATCATTCAACTCATGTTGATGTAATACACCACGTTCTGAATCGTCTTCAATTTCAAAATCTTCATCATTAGGCCTGCCATCACTAAAACAATACATATATTGATTTCCATTTAGGATAGGCTAGGGGATCTCCAGACTAAGAAGCAGCAGGCCAGCGATTCTCCATCAAGTATCAATTAATTATTCTTTATTACAAAATACATGGAAAATCAGCAGAGCCCTATTGGCATATGCATTTCGCTCTAACTGTAGAGCATCATTAGTGCCTTAAAATCTATTTGAATAAAGCACTAATGATGCTCTACAGTTAGAGTTTAGTTTAGTTTCTATTACATATTATTATTATTATATTATTTATTGTTGTTATTGTATTAGTTACAGTTACAGTTTAGTTTCTATTTGAATAAGGCACTAATGAGTAATGATGCTCTACAGTTTGAGCGAAATGCATATGCCCATTGGGCTCTGCTGATTTTCCATATATTTTTGTAATAAAGAATGATTGATTCATCAGTAAAACATTCATCATGATCCAAATCTTCGAGCGTAGGTGTTTGAACGAAAACTGGAACTAGGATTTCAACTGAATGAGGCACTGGACATATAGCTGATGGAAGACTTGAATACTCAATTTTACGTTTGTTTTTCTTTTTATACCCTGAAGTTTGCACCAAGCAAAAGTAACTGTGTAGACTAATGATCTTTAGGCTCTCGCCACAAACCATGGGTCTACCGAATGCCAATTTGTCACGTGTTCCCTTGGTCTACATCCGCAAACTCTCGATACACTGCTTGCACACCTTGTGGGGTGCCCAAGACTTATTTTGATCACCAAGTTTTATTTTTAAAATATGTGAAGTAGGCTTGTTTAACAAATGACGTCTTTTCTTTGGCTAAAAATAGTAAAACTGCTGCAAATATAGCAAAAGGAATCCGGATTATTTAGACACTGACGACGAGAAACAGCAGACGCAGACAAGATAGTATTCTAACAAACAAACATGTAGATTGTAGTACATACATGGTTGAAAGTGGAAAGCAACTAACTTCAATTTTACCACGGTAATCTAGTTTCGTTGGATGATTGCATCCTCCTACCAAAAATGGGGAAATAGCCTAGCATCCACCTAAATCGATGCATGTGCCTTTTTTACTTAATAATTCAGTTGAACCTCCTTGTATATAACTTACTATATGATTAGCTTGTGCATTCCTTTTACGTATGGAAAAGCAACACGGCTAAACTCGTGAAAAGTTGCATATTTTGGATGTATGCTGTAGAGCAAAAACTTGACGTGATAGAAGAAAACTGGTGGCATTTTTGAAATCAGCACGCCGGAATTAGCCTAAATCAAGTGCAAAATCAAAGTCAACAAAAAAAAATTTCAAAATTGTTCCCCAGTGTAATCTTTGTATATAGTTTCGGGAAAGAGTTTGCTTTTTTATACCAAAGACAGGCAAGACACAACAATAACACAGGGTTGAGCATTACAACAGTATATTACATATTTACAAATAGTTCAACATTCAAACGTTTTCGGCTTAACTTAAGCCCTCATTAGGAATCTGCAAATATTTATAAACTACAATAAATTTCACTTCTTGACAGTAACTACCGTAGCTAACTAACTAAACAACTAACTAAAAGCATCGAGAAACACGCAACGATTAAAAGCAATGGAGTGGAAAACATACAGACAGACGAAAAAGTACATTAAGAAAAGACAACTGCATGACTAAGTTACAAATGAATTTGCACCACGGGGTACGTGATACAACTAATAAATATTGAGGAAAATGGAGGCGCCACCCGCAAATAATTGTTTGTTTAAATTTGGGTTGTAGCGTGTGATTAACAGCGCTTCCTGAATTTTTGTGTCAAATTGGGATTTGCGTAAAATTTTAAATGAGTCAGCAGAGCAGTTTTGATCTGTGCAAAAAGAACAATCCATGATATGGTCTTTGATGGCACTTTTCTTTAAGTCTCTAAAGTTCAGATGCTCCTGTACTCTCGTGGTCAAATTTCTGGTGGACATACCGATGTACGTCAATGCCAAATCACACGGACATGTAAAACAATATACGACATTTGAGCAGAGAGACGAAGGCGTCTGGGACTTTAGTTGAAAATACGAACTAATTTTAAATGTTTTATAAACAGGAAAAACGTCCACATCAAATTTATTTTTCATAAACTGTCCGATTTTACGAGCAAACGTTTTGGATTCTTTTCCCACAAACGGAATGGACAAGCAATGTTTCACGTTTAACTCATTTTCAGCCTTTTCTTTTTGCTTGGAATTCTCAGAGATAAAGCGATTCAATATTTTCTCAAAGTACAATTTTGGATAACCATTATTAATATAGAACATTTGTTTCAATTACTCTATTTCAATATTAAAAAGAGCATCATTGCAGCAAATCATTTTAGCCCGAGCTAATAGGCACAAGATCAAACCAGATTTCCATTTCAATGGGCATAATGCATCAAAATTCAAAAACAAACCAGTATGAGTTGGTTTGCGCCAAACCCAAGTATCAAATCCAGTGGCATTAATTTTAATTTCAACGTCCAAAAAAGGAAGGGTTTCACGTGCTTTTTCGATTGTAAATTTAATGTTTTTATGTTGAGAGTTAAGCATATCTAAAAAGGTTTCACATGAGGTCTCTTTATTAAATACCGCAAAAATGTCATCAATGTAACGTAAGAACAACTTCGGGTGAAATGCTAGATGTTTTTCAAATAATTTTGTTTCCAAATGTGCCAGAAAAAAATTCGCAATAGTAGGGCCCAATGGAGATCCCATGGCCACACCGTCAATTTGTTTAAACAATTGGTTTTTATACATAAAGAGAAAGACTATATATAAGAGAAAACTATATATGTGTTTCGTCGACTTAGAAAAGGCATTTGACAGAGTACCAAGGAAAGTGATGGAATGGGCAATGAGGAAAAGAGGTATACCGGAGGTATTAGTGAGAGCTGTGATGTCTATGTATGAGAATGCAAGAACAAAAGTGAGAGTTGGATCAAATTATTCAAACGAGTTTTCTGTGAAAGTTGGTGTACACCAGGGATCAGTTTTGTCACCTCTGATATTGCTATTGTGGTTGACGTTGTAACTGAAGGAGTGAGGGAGAGCTTATTGAGTGAAATTTTGTATGCAGACGACCTGGTCTTGACAAGTAATAGTATGAAGGGAATGGAGAGAAAGTTTGAGAAATGGAAAGAAGCATTTGAAACCAAGGGTATGAAGGTGAATCTTGAAAAAACAAAAGTGATGGTGAGTGGAGCAGAAGGAACAGTTGTTGAGAACAAAGTAGATCCCTGTGGAATATGTGGCAAGAGAGTGATGAGAAATTCAATGCAATGCAAGGAATGTGGAAAGTGGGTACATGCAAGATGTGCTAATGTCAAGAGAGCCGCAACAAGATTGGCGAAGTGTTTTGTGTGGGGGAAATGCAGTAAAGGAAGGAATGAAGTGGAAGGCCATGATGATGAGTTCTGCCATGGCATCGAAACAGTGACAGACTTCTGTTATCTGGGTGATCGGATAAATGGAAGTGGTGGATGTGAAGCAGCGGTGACAACAAGGGCAAGATTGGGCTGGGCAAAGTTCAGGGAATGTGGGGAAATGTTGTATGGCAGAAAATTTTCACTAAGGATGAAAGGAAAAGTATATCGGAGCTGTGTGCGGCCTGCAATGCTACATGGTAGCGAGACATGGGTATTGAGAAAGAGTGAACTGGCAATCCTGAGAAGAACGGAAAGGTCAATGGTGAGAGCAATGTGTGGGGTGAAAACGAGAAGGGAAAAAAGGACTGAAGAATTGTTGGATATGCTAGAGATGAGAGAGACCATAGACCAACTGGCAAGGGCAAATGGAGTAAGATGGTATGGACATGTGATAAGGAGGGAGGAAGGAAGTTTTCTTAGAAAGGCACTAGATCTAAAGGTGGATGGGAAGAGGAAACGCGGTCGTCCAAGAAGAACGTGGAAACAACAAGTGAAGGATGAGTTTAAAAAAGTCGGACTGAAGGAGGAAGATGCAAGGGACAGGGTGAAATGGAGAAAAGGGATTAAGACAATTGCTGCGCGGAAACAATCGGCCACCCCCACTAGTGGGGAACAAACCGACGATGGATTATGATGATGATGATGATGACATAAATAATATGCCTTCGGTAGCTAAATTCATTAACTTGACAAATACGTCACGCTTGAAAGGTAATTGATTTGGTTTTGTTTCCGAATAAATGTAGTCAACAATGATGTTAACAGTCTCTTTCAAAGGTACGTTCGTAAACAGAGATTTAACATCAAAACTGACCATCATCTTTCCAGAAGACGGAGAATAATCTTTTAGTTTTTCTAAAAAATGATTTGTGGAGTTAAGCATATACGAATTTGGAATGTACGGTTTGATCATGCTATCTAAGAATTTTGCCAGTTCATATTCCGGAGAGCCTATCATAGAAACAACCGGCCGAAGAGGGTTACCTTCCTTGTGCACTTTTACCAAGCCGTATAATTTACCGGGGTTACTGCCCGATGGAATCAGTTTTGTTATCAATTGTTTGTCGAAGTCTTTAAAGTACTTACGGATGTAGTACGCAATTGACTTTTCTTTTGAAATGATGGGATGTGATTTGCCGCTGTCTGAAATACGTTCAAACTTCGATTTATCATTGACTATGGAGTCCAGTTTCATGTAGTAATCCCAGTACCTTTCAAGCGTGACGTATTTGTCAAGTTAATGAATTTAGCTACCGAAGGCATATGTAATGTATGTATAAAAACCAATTGTTTAAACAAATTGACGGTGTGGCCATGGGATCTCCATTGGGCCCTACTATTGCGAATTTTTTTCTGGCACATTTGGAAACAAAATTATTTGAAAAACATCTAGCATTTCACCCGAAGTTGTTCTTACGTTACATTGATGACATTTTTGCGGTATTTAATAAAGAGACCTCATGTGAAACCTTTTTAGATATGCTTAACTCTCAACATAAAAACATTAAATTTACAATCGAAAAAGCACGTGAAACCCTTCCTTTTTTGGACGTTGAAATTAAAATTAATGCCACTGGATTTGATACTTGGGTTTGGCGCAAACCAACTCATACTGGTTTGTTTTTGAATTTTGATGCATTACGCCCATTGAAATGGAAATCTGGTTTGATCTTGTGCCTATTAGCTCGGGCTAAAATGATTTGCTGCAATGATGCTCTTTTTAATATTGAAATAGAGTAATTGAAACAAATGTTCTATAATAATGGTTATCCAAAATTGTACTTTGAGAAAATATTGAATCGCTTTATCTCTGAGAATTCCAACCAAAAAAAAATGCTGAAAATGAGTTAAACGTGAAACATTGCTTGTCCATTCTGTTTGTGGGAAAAGAATCCAAAACGTTTGCTCGTAAAATCGGACAGTTTATGAAAAATAAATTTGATGTGGACGTTTTTCCTGTTTATACAACATTTAAAATTAGTTCGTATTTTCAACTAAAGTCCCAGACGCCTTCGTCTCTCTGCTCAAATGTCGTATATTGTTTTACATGTCCGTGTGATTTGGCATTGACGTACATCGGTATGTCCACCAGACATTTGACCACGAGAGTACGGGAGCATCTGAACTTTAGAGACTTAAAGAAAAGTGCCATCTAAGACCATGTCATGGATTGTTCTTTTTGCACAGATCAAAACTGCTCTGCTGACTCATTTAAAATTTTACGCAAATCCCAATTTGACACAAAAATTCAGGAAGCGCTGTTAATCACACGCTACAACCCAAATTTAAACAAACAATTATTTGCGGGTGGCGCCTCCATTTTCCTCAATATTTATTAGTTGTATCACGTACCCCGTGGTGCAAATTCATTTGTAACTTAGTCATGCAGTTGTCTTTTCTTAATGTACTTTTTCGTCTGTCTGTATGTTTCCACTCCATTGCTTTTAATCGTTGCGTGTTTCTCGATGCTTTTAGTTAGTTGTTTAGTTAGTTAGCTACGGTAGTTACTGTCAAGAAGTGAAATTTATTGTAGTTTATAAATATTTGCAGATTCCTGATGAGGGCTTAAGTTAAGCCGAAAACGTTTGAATGTTGAACTATTGGTAAATATGTAATATACTGTTGTAATGCTCAACTCTATGTTATTGTTGTGTCTTGCCTGTCTTTGGTATAATCTTTGTATATACTTTTAAAATATACCAATAAGTGTTTTGTTAAGCGAACGCTTGCGTTTGTTGGATATTGAACTAATGTTCTTTTGATCGTCATGCACTTGCTCTCACAACTCGGCCACGCAGTTGACAGTGTGATGTAACAATAATAATCATAATAAAAGTAATTTGCGTTCTTCTGGTGACTATTTACTAGGTTACCTCCTGATGTTAAAGATGATAACTAGCTTTTGTATTTCCGACGTTTCGTCAGTCAGCACGACTGACTTTATCAAGGTGGCTAAAACAGGTTAACACAACCTGTTCAGCAACGATGGCACAACACAAAAACGTACTGATAAAATGAATAAAGTAAGCAGCAAGAATCAGAATTAAAACACGCAACAAGACACCTAGAGGTTAAACTGAATGCAGTGAATGCCTAAAACCAGTATATCATGTTAATCAGTAATATCATGTTAATCAGTTAATCAGTAATATCAGTAAATCATGTTATTATTTGCGCCCATTGCGATAACGTACAGTACAGTGCGATCACAGATGCGATACAACAGAAGACAGGAAGCAGCGAAGTGACATATAGTCTTCGAGTCAGCTGCTCCCCTTACTTTAGCTTGTCATTAAGTGTCTCTGCAGAGACACAGCCGCGTGCTCTGGAGCGGTGTTGAACCCACGTCCTTTCGAACGTTGCGCAAACGTTCTCACCACTAGGCTAACAGCCGTGAAGACCACAGTTGGACAACTACATCAAAACAAGACAGACCTGAGGGAATATGCAAAGTTCTGTTCTGCAGAGCTTCTCTCCACACGTCGCTGGCAACGATCACTCGCGCACATTCGGTCTGCGCAGCCTCGATCGCAAAATCCAGCGCGTTCATGCCGCTTACTGACCGCTGTGTGACGTCAGCATGCCATCTGGACAGAAGAAAGACAATGAAGTGACGTCATAAATGACAAATTACATTGATCTTAATTTAACATATTCAACTCATTGACTTAACAATCAGCGCTCCTCTCCACTATGTTATATCGTATTGTTTGATAACACTGCCGCTGTCACCCGACCTACCACAAACTTCCAGTTTGCTGTTTATGACCCGTGATAAAAAAAAAAAAAGACTGGCCACCCCTTAAAATGGTATCTCTGATTTCACACATTTGAAAAATACAAAACTCAAACGGTTTGGAAGGGGGAATACTAGAGCTTTGGTGCAAATGGCATCATGCCCGGAGAAGACATGAAATATTTCAAGCGAGATATCTCGTATTGTCGAATTAACTAACACAGCACCCAACAACCACGAAGAGCAGGTTCATGGTTAAGGATAGGAGGAGAAGCCCAGAAGACGTGTTCAAGAAGATTGAAACGCTGCATAAATTACTTGAACATAAAGTTGTTCTATTTCCAAAGCAGAGATAACGGACTCACTCAAGCAGTAACTCCACCATCTTCGGATGACCATTATGACAAGCCAGATGAAGGGGAGTTATGTTCCTTTTGTCTCTGGGATCAACCGGGGCGTCTGCTTTCAGCAACACCAAAGCAGACTTGTACATACCAGCATAGGCACAACAATCTAAAGGTGTCCATTGCTTCCCGTTCCTAACAAAAACAAGATTGCAAGGTTCCCGGATGTAAGAATAATCGTAAGGAACTTGAGTCAAAACATCAGTGGAGTAGTTGACCAAAGTTCGCATGGAAACCCATTGGTATATTTTCGAAAATGTCGATTAATACACAATATGTCAAACAACTTTTCCAGACAGCCTGCCATAATCATCGAGTCAAAAAAGTGAAATTAAAAATCGGGAAAACTAAGTTAGCGTCGCAATTCTACTAAATTTAATTGTTTCAAGTCAACGTTTCCGCTAGGTGTCTCTATCAGTGAATATGGACACCGGTGTTTCGCCCATGAGGCTGGGCTCATCAGTATCGTATCACGTACTCAGGCCACAGAGTTGTCGACCGCTACTTTTGGCAGTCAATCGAGTCCTTACTTTTGTGAAAAGAAAACAAATAAAATTTCAATTTGCCTGGCTTCGATGTCGGCTCCGAGGCGAACCAACTCTCTGACGCATTGCTCTCTTCCAGCCAGAGCAGAGAGATGAAGAGGAGAGTTGGTGTTTCCATCATCATCATGAATGATCTCTCTTTTCCTCCGGATCAACTCCTTCACGATCCTCACAAAGCCATTGTTCGCCGCGAGATGCAGCGGAGTTTGCTCATCTTCATTCTTAGCGTCTATGATTGATCCAGCATCCAGTAGAATCTGCATCAACGATGTAATAGTTGCACACAAGTTTGCTGGTGATGCAGACATTTAATTATTTATTCCCAGGATAGGAAAGTCTCCTTGAACGTTCGATTACTGCAAATCCGAACTTCGTCATGTTCAGCACATTAAGTGATAAAAAAGGGAACTTTTGCACAAATAGTACAGAAGTGCCAAGTGCGTATCAGACATGGTGTTGGAATTCCATGATGCAATCATAATAGTACTATACTACCAGTCTACCATCGAACTAACAAAGATTTTGTAAGATATGCAGCTCACCGTCACAACAGAGATGTTGCCTTTGATGACAGCAGCATGCAGAGGAGTGTTGTGGTATCTGTCAGTTACTTCAAGTAAAGATAATATGTTCTTTCGCTTTAATAACTCCTGGAAAATCAAACAAAAGCTGTTTAGAAAAAAATGTAATGATAAAATGATTGGTTAAAGAGGTTAAAAAACACAGTAGCAAGAAATATACAACAACAGACGAAAACAGAACAAAATTTGCACATGGTCGCAGGCGCAAGTGCCAAGTTAAAAGCTAAACAATATGCTAGTACTCTCTCTGATAAAGTGGTTCGGTGGTGCATCGAAAACAACACAATATTCAGCTAAAGCTCCCAACCCAAGCATGAACACCAGTTAGGAGGCGTAGCATGAGCTGTTGTGGAAAATAAGCTCTTCGAAAGAATCTTATAAACAATATGAGCGACGCGACATATTGGGAATCAGCACCTACCCCGACAGCACACGGAAGTGACCATCACAAATCACACATGCAAGAGTGCTATTCAGGCAACAAAATCAGTCATATTGAGATTGTTTCAACGTCTGCAGACGTTGAATCAATGTAAAAATGACAGATTTGTCTATATGGGTAGGTATGACTAACCAAGCAAACAATCAACAAACCTGGTATTCTGATGACGAGTTTTGGGTCGTAGATGCAGTAGAAAAAAGAGAAGTTATTGAGAGGACAATATTGACCAGGGTTTAGTGCAGTGGTTCCCAACCTTTTTGTTGTCACGGACCCCTTTAGACAAATTATTAATTCTGCGGACCCCTACCTAAATTTTGCCTGAAACTCAATTAACATACTATTAACTATTGTAATAATTACGCTACTCAACTACTGTACTGTGTCATATTGCATTGCCACTATGACTCCTGCGGCAAGTATCAGGTTAACAGTTGCTCAAATAGGAAAATGAATGAAATGTTAGCAGCATTTGAATATTAAGGTGACCCAAAGTGCCATGCTGAAACTTTTTCAACGTAAGCAAATTTAATGAGAGGGCTGGTGTTGCCTTTCCTGAACTAAACGACTGAACTGTGGTTGAGTTTTTGACAATGCAACACGCATGTCATCTTCAACGTCCAGGCGATTTCGATGTTTAGTTTTTATTGGAACAAGATCTGAGAATCCTGCCTCGCAAAGGTAGCCTAAGTGGTTATAAATGGCAACAAAACAATAATCGCTTGCTTTGTCAAGAATGGGTAGGTTTGCAGTAGTGAGCACCAAAATTCTTTAACAGTTTTTGAATGAAATTCAATGCGTAATAACATTTTTTGATCTCAAATCAATTAGGTCATCTTTACTGAGATCGTCATCGCTAATGTTGCTCAAGTCAAAAAGAAAAGGATTTCGAATCCATGTTTCAACTTCGTTCGGCAGGTGTTCTAAATTAAAATAACGTTGAAATGAGATTTGAGGGGTTTCAATGTGTGCGCAAAATTTTTCTTTCATGGAGATTAAAAGAGTAGCCTACAGTCTTTTTGAGCTTTATTTATCAAGATAAGATCTTCTAACATTGGAAAGTTAGCGTAATTACCTGCTTCTAATCTGCGTTTCCAAACCAGCAACTTGGCTAAAAATGCTTTCAGTTTTTCAGCTGCATCAATTATTGTCACACCTGGTCCTTGAATGTCACGATTAACATTGTTAATATGACTGAAAATATCGGCTAAGTAGGCCATGTTGTATAGAAAACTTTTACTCTCAAACAATTTTGAGAGGGGACTTCCTTTTGCTTTCAAAAGAGTTGATACCTCATTTTTTTAGCTGCTGCAGTCGTTTTAAAACTTCTCTAGATAACCAACGTAGACCTCAGAATGATACAAAAGTACTTCGTAATCTGACCCTACTTCTTGACAGAGCGCTTTAAAAGTACGGTGGTTTACAGCTCTGCTTTTGATGAAATTGACGACTTTCACGCAATTCGTCAGAATTTCTTTGAGACTTGCTGGTAAAGTTTTTGCAGCTAAGGCGTAGGCTACCTGTGCAAGAAGCAATGGGTAATAACCATGCGATGAGCTTCGTTTTTTTACTAAAGCAGCAAATCCGGATTTGTTCCCAAGCATAGCTGGTGCTCCATCCGTGCATATAGAACAAAGTTTTTTTCCAAATTCATCAAGGTAATCACGGACCCCCAAATGCTTTCTCACGGACCCCCAAGGGGTCCGCGAACCCCAGGTTGGGAACCACTGGTTTAGTGGGTAGCTACCCGGGTGGGCTGCTTTTTTTTATAAAAAACCCGAGTTTTTTAAAAAGATAATGACTAGATCTACAAAACTAATGTTGCCAGAGGAGAAATTCTGCTCCAATTTGAGAAAACTTCAAAGGTGTTCAAGAAAAAAACTTGTGGCAACACCTGTGACAGAACGAAACTTTTTCTCAAAAGTTTTATTTTCAACAACTAATCATATAAATACTGCAGAGTTTGGGTGTTTATCGAAATTGCTATATTTTCTAGCATTAGCTTTGTGGCAACTATTGCTAGAAAAAAAAACAAAAAACAAATGTAGCCTATATGTTTGAATTAAAATCTTGTTACATTTATCAGACCCAGTAACCAGCACTCAGTGGCTTGGACTCTTGGAGCATCTTTTTCACATGAATGCATATCGCATAAACAAGTCAAACAAACTTTGCAAAAAATGTTTTCGGCTATTTTTACGTGATAAAACTCATTTTTGTCCATAAAACCTGGGCGGGTTGGATTTCATTAAAAAAAAAAAAAAATGTTTTTTTACAACCCTGCAATTGACAAATTTACTACGGACTTAAACTTTTACTTTTCAAATTAAAAATGAAATTTGTTGCAATATAGAATAAATCAAAAAATTAGGCGAATCAAGCAGATAATTAGATGATTATTAACAATAGTTTGTTCTGATTACGTATATAACTCTCAGCCAGCAAATGTTCTTTTTCCATTGATTCAACGTTTGCAGACGTTGAATCAACGTACAAAAAGTGGATTTGCTGAATGATGGAGGATCTTGTACAATGTACATACGCGCAAGGTGTCGGTGCAGGCCTCTTCCGCGCACATGTATACCACAGTTTTGTCGTTCTTGTCCATAGCTAAAACGTTGGCTTTGTGTTCCAGAAGCACACACACGGTGGCTGTGTGGCCGTGGCTAGCGGCTATCAACAAAGCGGTGAAATGGTGGGAGTCGTGCAGCTCGATGTTGGCCCCTCTGGAACAATACAGTTTCATGACGCAAGCAATCATTTTCGCAAGTGTAGGTACAAACCACCTGTTTTAGCCTGATGCTGCGGGTTCGCTGTGGTGGTAGCGGTTTGCACTAGCTTTCGAAACACAGTTCCCTAGTTATGTGCTATGACTAATAGTGGGAGCCAGAGTGTCGTTGCTTTATTATAAATAAAATTCATTATAAAAGAATTAAGTTCACTGTAAGTTCAGTTGGGTAAAATGTTTAAAATCATATGGGCCAGCAAAACATGCATAGAGGCTGTTGATTGCAGTTTTAACATAATGTAAAAGTCATATGTGTTGACATAAAGTGGAAGCTGGCTTGGTGACCTCGCAAGGTCTTTCACTTCCTTCCTCCCTCATTTCATTTTGTAATGTACCAATGTATTGTTGTGATATCTCGAGTAAAATAAACCAGTGATTGATTGTGGCGACAATACAGATCAAATTGCAGATTGCACAGAACAATGAGGCATAAAAACGTCTTTTGATGTTTACGTAATGCCAGCTCAAGCTGAATGACACGACAAACCTCAAGTCTTTTTATAAATACAGAGCTTTGATCGACAGTTCATCTTGTGCCACAAACAGAAGTAAAAAAACATGAGAAGATTCAATACATCTATCTTGAATTAGGAACGAAACAACTACATTGATGAAGTTTTTGTCGAAAACGTTCATGTAATCTTTGTTGGTGTATTTTTTTTCGTGCGTGCTTAAAAATAAATATGTCCAATCCACTGACGTTACATGGCTGCAAATAGACGTTGAATCAATACAAACTGATTTCGGGCTAATGTGATACCGTTTGATCAGAAACTCTGTAAGTTTATGATGATCGAACTGAGCGGCGAGGAAGAGCGGGGTCTGTAGGAGGTCGTTTCTGGCGTTTATTTTTGCTCCTTTGTCGATAAGAAGAGTCGCGATGTCCAAGTATCCATGCCTGCAAGAGATATGCAGAGCAGTCTCTTTGTTGCCTCGTCGAGTGTTGAGAGCTGTCCAATGGTCTACAGACAAAGACGCTTGTATAATAGATGGAGTTTCGCTTTTAGCAGAATGCTCATTGTTTATTTCACAAGCGTAGATGCAAACGAACAGGTCGTTTGTATCTACACTTGTAAAAACTTGTACTACACGTGTACACTGTACAATTGTGAAGTAAAGTCGCTTATGTTTAGTCAACAAGGTGGGACCATTGCGAACAAGACTTGAGACTTAACAGGACAAATCTGACGCTTCAATTTAGCTCACCATCATCATCACCACCAAACTTTCTGAAATGCGGAATCAGGCTACTTAACCATGAGCATTGAGCAGGCTTCTTACGACAAAATGGAGCTTTTAGTTTGCATCTTGCCGAAACGAAAACATTTCTTCTTTGCAACTGATGACAACAGCAGAAAACTCAAAAATTGCTCTTACTTATAGCCCAGCATCTTTCGATAATATGCTGAGTCACATTCAAATGGCCGTTGTCTACAGCCAGGTGGAGCGGGGTATTCCCTTCATCGTCTTTCTCGTCCAGCATATGCTGCAAGTGAAGATGTGGTTCCTTCTCAATCTGATTGAAGATCAGCTTGATTATCTGCAAACAATGCGCTGTTGAATACAAGTAAATTACCGATTGTTCGAGATTGTAAACTCATACCTCTGATATTTGCTATTGTGGTTGACGTTGTAACTGAAGGAGTGAGGGAGGGCTTATTGAGTGAAATTTTGTATGCAGATGACCTGGTCTTGACAAGTAATAGTATGGAGGGACTGGAGAGAAAGTTTGAGAAATGGAAAGAAGCATTTGAAACCAAGGGTACGAAGGTGAATCTTGAAAAAACAAAAGTGATGGTGAGTGGAGCAGAAGGAACAGTTGTTGAGAACAAAGTAGATCCCTGTGGAATATGTGGCAAGAGAGTGATGAGAAATTCAATGCAATGCAAGGAATGTGGAAAGTGGGTACATGCAAGATGTGCTAATGTCAAGAGAGCCGCAAACAAGATTGGCGAAGTGTTTTGTTTGTGGGAAATGCAGTAAAGGAAGGAATGAAGTGGAAAGCCATGATGATGAGTTCTGCCATGGCATCGAAACAGTGACAGACTTCTGTTATCTGGGTGATCGGATAAATGGAAGTGGTGGATGTGAAGCAGCGGTGACAACAAGGGCAAGATTGGGCTGGGCAAAGTTCAGGGAATGTGGGGAAATGTTGCATGGCAGAAAATTTTCACTAAGGATGAAAGGAAAAGTATATCGGAGCTGTGTGCGGCCTGCAATGCTATATGGTAGCGAGACATGGGTATTGAGAGAGAGTGAACTGGCAATCCTGAGAAGAACGGAAAGGTCAATGGTGAGAGCAATGTGTGGGGTGAAAACGAGAAGGGAAAAAAGGACTGAAGAATTGTTGGATATGCTAGAGATGAGAGAGACCATAGACCAACTGGCAAGGGCAAATGGAGTAAGATGGTACGGACATGTGATAAGGAGGGAGGAAGGAAGTTTTCTTAGAAAGGCACTGGATCTAAAGGTGGATGGGAAGAGGAAACGCGGTCGTCCAAGAAGAACGTGGAAACAACAAGTGAAGGATGAATTTAAAAAAGTCGGACTGAAGGAGAAAGATGCAAGGGACAGGGTGAAATGGAGAAAAGGGATTAAAACAATTGCTGCGCGGAAACAATCGGCCACCCCCACTAGTGGGGAACAAACCGACGATGGATTATGATGATGATGATGACAAAGGTGACCTAACCTTTCAGAAATTTGATAAAATCGAATAGAAAGAATAACAAGGAAACAACCGTTTAGCGTTAGGCTTCTACACAACAAACTACAATATAATAACTTATAAAGAATGTGTGGTGGACTCATTATGAAAGGTGGTCCTGTAAGTTAGTTATACAATGCACATAAGTTACATAGTACCATCGTGAAAAGTTAAATTGGTTCTTTGTCCATGTATCGATTTGAATATTGAGCTCTTAATTAAACTTTACTGGAGTTCATTCAACAAAAACTTAATTGTCCCACCTGATTTTCAATTAACCTTCTAAACAGAAACATACCAAAATTTATAAATAAAAGAAAATATAACGAAGTCGAGCGATTTTAAAATCATAGCTGAGATAGTTTCAGCCAATTACCGCCAAATTTCCTTCGGCAGCGGCAAAGAGTAACGGAGTTCCGTTGTTGGTGTCTTTGCAGCAAACGTTGGCTCCAGCGTCGATTAGCATCCTCGCAATATTAACGTGCCCGTACACAGCGCAGATGTGCAGTGGAGTCATACGCTGCTTATCTATCGCCTGTACCCAAGAAATACAAAATTATCGCAAACAGCAAAAAAACAATGCAGATATCATGGCTGCCGAAAGATACGGTCTAATTTGTTACATTCTGCAGATTTTTTTCAGATTTTTCCAACTTTTGGTAACTGTCTGAATAACATTTTCTAACAATAATATTTTAACGTCTTTTTACTGTTTTCCTCAAGTGACAAATTGGGTTTTAAGTTTTAACATCACGGCTTTGAAAAGCAAAGACATTTTGGTTTAAAAATTTTCAGTCACACAGTGTGACTTGTCTGATTGAACGTTTTTAACTTAATTTTTCTCATTTTTTACTGCTTTCCCAAGACAACAAAAGCTTTTATATCATTATGAGTCAGCAAAACGTAAAATAATCTTATAAATTTCAGTCAGTTGCCGCAGTCAAAATCTGCAAAATGTGACAAATCAGGCCGCAACTCCAGGCAGCCAATGCAGAATGGTTGGTGACAATTTATTTTGAATGGGGAGATTGGTGACATATCCTTAAATCATATCCTTAAGTTGATGATTCCTTTCTTGTCCAAGACACGTTCATGATAAAAATAACAAATAGCAACAGCATCGAAAATATAAATACCTGCAGTCGTGCACAAGCGCGAAGTTGATGGACGTTTAGCAAGTAAACATTGAGAAACCGTTGCCAACATAAAAATATTGAAAACGTCCGGTTGTTTGTATATTCCGAAGATTAGGAGGTAAATTGTTTCTTTGAGCCAGTTGTTTTCGAAAAACATTCTTTTTTAAAAGAAATAAAAAGCGGCTGTTTCATTTGAATCGTATGGACTTTGACTTGACTTGGGGACGTAAACCAAAAAAAAATTGCAAATTGCAATTTCGGAATCGCCCGTTTTCCGTGCAGTCGTTTCGTACAAATCCCATATAAATGTCGTCGTCGTGTGAGCCTCTGGGGCCGAGGGCCTATCCTTTTACCATCAGTACGACAATGAAAGAAAAGTCAACGATGCACAATTGCACATTGCACATGTTTTTATGTAAAACAAACCTCAATATCAACCTCATCGTATTCCAACATCTTAGCAACGAAGGTGTCGTTCCCTCTTAGCGAGGCATGGTGAAGTGGAGTCAAGCCATAAAAGTCCTTTTCGTTGATGCGAGCGCCCTTTGAAACCAGCAACTGCATCACTCTGAGGTTTGCTTGGTTGGCTGCTTGACCGACATCGTCTTCTTCGCTCGACACATCGGACCTTTCCTGGGGGGAGCAAAATGAGTCAGATAGAAATTAGGGGTATGATGGACGAAAGATAAGAGAATTTTCTTAAATTTAATTTTTTAGCATTTTTATATACAGATGTATAAACTACTAACCACAGTTTTTACGTTCTGGCTGACAACTGTATATTGGCCATATAAAATATTTTGGTGATTTATGGCTTGGCTTAATCTATAAGCAAAAAAATGTATCAAACATGCTCGTTTAGTTAATGAATGAACACCAGGAATCTAAACACAAACAATACATACAACAAAATGCAATATTGTAAATAAACCAGCATTTCCGAAATCAAATCAGTCGTTTTATTAAATTGATTCAACGTCTGCAGACTTTAAATCAATGTAAAAAACGACTGATTTGCTGTCTTGGTGTTGTCATCACACAACAAAATGAGGCACGGCACACAAGCATCCAATCAGCTACTCGTAAATGAGTCTGAAGAAGTAGTTCAGACTTACACCATCATCAGTGCCGAAAAGCTTTCCTTTCTTAGGTTTGTACCTCGCAACGAGATGCAGCGGGGTAAGAGCATCTTCACCTCGGGAATGTACATCTATGACATAATAATAATGTTTGTTTCTATATAGCATTTATGCGCGTCGCTTAAAGCGCTGTACAGGAAGGCAGTGTCAGCGCAGCCATACGTAAGTGCAGCCGAGTATGGGATCGGGACGATTTGGCGCGGCCGACTTGGCGCGAAACAATTTACAGCGACTGAACTGCTGCAGTAAATCGACAGATCAGCCGCCGAGTATAGTTGCCCGGTTACCTTAAATCTGTTCCTCAATGCCGAGGGCTGAGAAAGAACTAAATTCAAAGCCATAAGTTGCAAGTACCAATCACGTAGACAGCTCCTTGGCATGCTTGTTTAATTCACAATATTCATTGAAATGAAACGGTTCATTTTCTAACTGTTTCACAGTGTAGTGAGTGTACATTGTACACTAGCTGTTATTTTGCGGGAAATTAAACATCTTCGCTTTCGCGCAGTTACATGCACGAATCATTTGAAACACAACCTTTATCACAAGTACACACTTCTTACCCGCTCCTCGATGCAGTAGCAAACTGCACATTTCAAAATGATTGTATCTGGCAGCATAGTGAAGTGGAGTGCACTGATCTCTATCCTTCTTGTTCAACTTCCGTGCTGCATACGTCTTCCTCCGGAGCAATACGTCCATCAAGACGATATCACCATCTTTGGCTACCTGGAGGAAAAATTGGCAAGAAATAAAAAAGAGACACCACTGGCCAACTACCCAGACGGCAAATCAGTCGTTTTTTACACTGATTCAACGTCGAATTAATGTAAAAAACGACTGATTTTCTCTCTGGGAAGTTAGAAACGCCATCACTAGTTATGGATTCAGTGCCAAGTCGGGTCACACCAAGACCTTAAAACGGTTTCTTTGTGCTCTTTCTTGTATAGGACAGTGAAAAATCATGTCTGGCAATATCTTGGTCAATATTATTCGTAGTATGTACGGGTTGTACGCCTTGTACAGTATATAAAAGTAAAAAAATAACGCCTTCTGATTGCTTCGACACACAAGTGCTAATTCTTTCAATTTCACAGTTGAAACTCAAAACCGATCTGTATAAAATAAACAGTGGATTTTTATAGTTTAATAGTTAATTTTTTGTATGGCTAATATCAAATTCCATTGCAATCCAGATGCATATGACCTGCATAATTGCATGCATAGTTTACTTGAAGTACCTGGTGCAGGTTATATTCAGATATATCAATATTCTCCAAATTTAGATTCTCCATCCGTCGTAAGCTATCAGCCTTCGTTGGAATGCTGGTGAAACTAAATAAAAACATTATCTCAGTTCAAGAAAGAACTAGCGTTTGCTTTTTCATTTTACAATGTTAAATGTTGTGTTATTGCTCGGTTATGTCTGTATACAATTTTACCTTATCCAAACAAAAGGTTATTTTGTCAGTTTGTTAAGAAAAATAGAAGGAATATTTTGTCAAAAGAAAAAAGCAATAAAACTTTCACCAAAGCATGATAAAAGGTTTCCTACCTGGTTATGTCGTCATCACTTCTCGTGATGTCATGCAGATTAGTTTCGTTTGTAAAAGACATCGCCATGTGTTCACTGTGATTCTCTGAAACTTGATTTCTTATGGCCTAAAAAAGAATTTCTTGGTTATATTGCAGCTGTGTATGTGTCACTTTGTAAAAACAAAGGTGACTTCAGTACAGACTTTTATTAATACACTATTCAAAAATATATTTATATAATATACGACAGTTTAATCTTTTTCGATCAAGTCATCTGAAATTTGATGATAGTTTACATTTGACGCACGTTTCTTTAGTTGACACATGGCCCACCAGTTAATTCAGTTGCATAATTTGTGTTCTGTGTAAGATGTCTTACTCTTATTGCAGTCATATAAATCACATGCAAAAACAATCCAACTGCAGACCTCGACTTAATGCCCCGAGTTTAGAAACCACTGTTTTAACCTGTGGTTGTCTAACTATTGACCTTACTCTTGGATTGGAAGTGTGACGACCACTTTTTCCCATCACAGAACAGAATTCTACTAGCAACATGATCTCCTGTTTTCATCAGGTGAGAAAAAAAAGTTCTGACAAACCATGTTCAAGATGTTAACTACGAAAGCTGAAATAGTTCCCATACTATGTAAGGAACCAGGGTAGAGTTCTTTTTCATATCCAAGCTTATGCTGGGTAGTTTAAGATTTAGATTAAGTGGACGAGAAGGCAAGGAAGCCAATCTTCATGGTCACCTTCACTCCTTCAGTACAGGTTACATATCATGAACCAAAAAAAAGAATAATAATTGTAATGACAGACGTTGAAGTAACACAACTTACTGTTTTTCTCAAAGAAATCGAGCTTTTTTGGCTGCTCACGCTAATATTTTCTTCAGTAAACATTTCAATACTTTGATTAGATGAGTCTGAAATAAACCAAATTTAGTTGGATGTCATGTTAAAACACAAAAACACGCAACAAGCTCACTGGCAACAGAAACTACCAACTACGAATGGTATTACCATATCAAACATATTTGTTTACACAAACCCCTCTTCAGCTAGTGGCTCAAATGCAAAAATTTAATTAAGCAACTTCTTGTAATCTTAAAATTTTACTAAATTAGGCTACTCATGTTTTGTCTTAACAATGTCCAACAAACGCAGAATAAAGTTTAGTTTTGAAACTTCATCACTGATATACTGTTGCAAAGGATAGTCAGGCATTAAGAATTGAACGGTAACAAACCCATTGTTCATTCTGTGTCACTTATGTCACAAGACTGTTTCTGCAACACACGATGAGATGTGTATAACTGTATATCATGTTATGTTTGTTGTCATTAGAGTTCTGCAAACTTTAGTGTCACAGTTCTAGCCCGCATGAATTTTGGCCACTGACATATATCAGACACATGACAAATTTCTTGAAAAAATTACTAGTTAGGTGAAACAATTTGTAAAGGCTTCAGATAGTAATAACTATATTTGATTTAATTCGCTCTGCTTTGTCTTTTTGCTTATCATTGAGCACTTTTTGTAGTATTAATAGTTTTCATTGTTTTTATATTCAGAACAATATATATATACAAGGAGTTTTCTAAGAAATTCATTTTCAATATAAACGATAAGATTTTGAATCAATTCCTCAATCTAGACACCTACTTTGCTTATGCAATAAAGAAAACGAATGCTGATGAACAGTTCAGGTTTATTAAGCCCACCAACTTATTAAGCCATATTGGGTTTGGAACTATTCAATTTGTTCAAAAACAGTTCTCTATATCTAACATTTCAATTACAGGGGTCCCACTCAAAAGTTTCCTATTTTTTTTATGATTTTATGCCAAAAAAGTCAAAAATTTTATGATTTTTTATGAATTTTTTTGGTTATTTTATGATTTTTTTATGATTTTTCATCAAAATTTTATGCTTTTTTTATGATTTTACATCAGAGCTCGATGTTTTGTTATATTCAATTTTTTAAAGTATTTCTTTTTACAATTTAAGGATAAAAAGCGATTACGGAAAAACAATCAATGCAAGTCATCACGTCAAACCCAACATAGGCTACAGCTTTTGAGTGGAAGTACAAAACATATAATAATATACTGTAAGCTTGTTATTCTTTACATTATTTCAATATGGTTAAATTGTTTAGCTCAGTTCAGAGCAAGCTGCACTTTAAAAATCAAATCAACGCAACAACAGACTTGCGAAGACATTGGGAATAACCAGTAGGCTACTTCTAGGTTCTGCAGAAATCTAACTTATCATAATTCCTTTGGAACAGACCTGTTAATCAGTATTTGCTGTGGCTTGATCTTTCTAGCATGGCTCATGTAAACCAACTTTTTAGTAACATTACCGGTACTCAAATGGTCAAACTGAATGTCTAGATCACCCTGCTTTGCTGAGTGCCGTAAATCAGTTATTATATTATTATACTCTTACTACAACCAGCCTAAAAAATAAAGAAAATGAATACGTAATGTGTGAAAAAAGTGAAATATGTGATGCAATAGTGCTTTACAATAAACGAAACAACTGTTCAGGAAGCTGCAATACCATAGTGTAGAACATGGCTAGTTGGCTACTATGTCACTTAATTAAATGCAAGAACAGTAGAATACCTAGTTTCAAATAGCTACAGACCTATATTTTAACACTAATAGGGGCTTTTCTAAAATACGAGTGGCCACTATATATGGTTAATGCAACCCAAAGCTGATCTAGCCCTATTTCAGATCTCGAACAGAGTCATGACCTTACTTTAAATAAGTTCAGGCTTAACTCTAAACTTAAAATAAACCTCCATAGGTATCATAACCAATGATCCTTACTCGACTAGTGGCCAAAGTGACCCTATGAAAAACTATAGCGGCCATTCATAGTATAGAGCAGCCTCTTCACAACACTGAATTGAAAAATGATAGGATAATGATGATAAAATTTCTGATAGGATGATGATGATAAAATTTCTGATTCTGAAGTACAAAAAACCTAAGCCATACTAGATCAAGAAAATACAAACAAAAACTAAGAGAGAGAGATACCGATTGCAAGTCAGCATAATTTAGGCTACTTCACACTCACAGCAAGGCAGTTGAAACACGAACAAAATAGAAATAAAAGAAATAAGACTGAAAATGGCGTTCGTTCAATTTCAAAGTCAACTTAACTTGTTGAGACAAAGTTAATTGGTAAAGAATTCCCTTTTACGATCTTTTCTTTTTAATTTCAGTTTGGAGCCTATAGCATTAGCAAGCACTTTCTCACATTTTCTTTTACGATTACGGCGATGTCAATTCTTGCTTCAGCTGCTTGAAAAACTTTTCGATCCAACGCTTTGTTTGACAATACCTCCTGAAGCTTTGCATGCCCATCTCCAATAATTTCATCAGCAGCTTTAATGCTTGCTTCAGTTTTTTTTAATTTCATCTTCAATTTTTTCGATTTCCTTTTGTTTTTCTGCCATATTGTTGGCTTCAACAGTAGCCTGAGCACTTTCTTTCTCTTTTCTCAATTTTTCTTCAAGACCTCTTTCCTGCTCAAGGTCAGCCATATACTTTGTATGAGCACCCTTTTAGTTCTGAAACTAGTCTTCTGTTAATGGGAAAGTTTACCTCATCATCACACCGATTTAGTTCACCTTTTACCATTCTCAGTGCAACAATTGTGATTTCTTTAAGAGAACTTCTATGTGAATCAATCAAATGTTTATTAATGGAGAAACTTCTTTCAGGACTGGCATTACCATGACTTAATGTTAGAACATATTTTGCAAGACAAAATAGTTGCGGATATTTTTTTATCCCAGCATCATCTAACAGGCCTCCAATTTTTGTCCAATAATAGTCAATTCTTTTGTAGGAAGACACTTTTGGTAGGGGTGTTACTGTTAAACCATATTTGATTAGTGCTTGAGTCCAGTAAGAAGATTGGGAATTGGTGTAGCTATTTGTTACTTTCAAGATCAGTCTTTTTGTAAAACTCATCTAGAATATCCTTAGATTGATACCATAACCACTGCAGTCTTGCCTTATCATAAAGCTCTTCTCTTAAAACAGATGTACAATTGTACATCAATTGCAAAAGCATTTGCAGGACACTTTTTAAGGCAATTGGAGACTGTCCAAGTTAGATTGATAGAAGTTGTAGCTCCAACATTATTTGATTTTTCTGGGTACAAAAATTGGGTGCAACCTAATTCGTACTCTAAACACTTCGTACCCTCATTTCGTACCCTGAAAAGATCAAGAAAAAAAATTAAAAAAAAGCCGAAGTGGCTGATCGCAGTATCGGCAACTTTAAAATTTTCCTCCTGAAAAGATCGAGATTGCATCCCAAAAATTGTGCCTGCTTAAGAACAGATGAATGGAATGACAAATGATGTAAAAGGTAACTTGTAGCAACCACAAAAAAGTTCAGACAGTCAGATTTAAATTTCTTGTCAGCTTCAGTAAGGACTGCAATATCACTGACTAAAATTTTTGCTCGTGTTCCAGCATCAATCAAGTTCAACGGCTTCTGAAGTTCTTTGTGACATCAAGCAAAAGATTTTCTGACTCTGTGGATGATGTTTTTTTTGTTGTTGATAAATCTACTAAACAAAGCCGTGATCAGATAGCAGATTGCTGAGTAAAGAATGTGAATCAGTGGCTCTTCACATTGGAATAGGACTAAAAACCGTTCAAAGTCACCAGAAGCAAATGATACAAATAAAATATATTCAATCAAAGGATCTTTTAATGCTTCTGAAATCCTTTTGTATCTCTGGGTGGATGCAATGTTTGACTTGAAGTTTTTTTGCTGAGGCAAAAACTGCAGGAAATAATGTCAGAAGTCCCATTCAAGATTTAAGGACATGTCCGCCATGAATTTCGAGGCCTGAGTAACACATTGCTTGCAAATGGCCTCAATAGTTTCCTTGCCTAACCCTACGCTTTTTCCCAAAACATTGCTGTCAAATTATCCTTTCACCATTCTCCCACAATAACTGCAATGTCTTGAAATCTTGTCAGCGTCTACTTGTCTAGCCTATGTCTAATGACGTTTAAAACATGCAATGAAAGTATCTAGCTACGATCCTTTTCTAATTCCAGCTTCACAGGCAACGCTGGACTTGATTACGCAACCACATGTTATCCTAAATCAGTGCATTCAACAGACGGCGTCACAATCGTTGCACGAATAATTATTCTGTTATCATGGTTGGAACTGTTACACATTACACTATATCAATTTTTTGATTTTTACATGCTCAGTTCTCCATCACAACTAAATTTTATGATTTTTTATGATTGTGTCTAAATTTTATGCTATTTTATGATTTTTACCAAATCAAGCAAAATTTTATGATTTTTTATGATTTTATGCCGAGTGGGACCCCTGCAATTATAATATATTCACCATAACTTTTTTCAATATGTGTGTGCAGACATATATATCATGTTATGTTTGTTGTCATCAAAGTTCTGCAAACTTTAGTGTCACAGTTCTAGCCAGCATGAATTTTGACCACTGACATATATCAGACGCATGATAAATTTCTTGGAAAAATTTCTATATTCAGAACAAAATATACAAGGAGTTTTCTTAAGAAATTCAACTTTAAAGAAAATGTGTAATAAACGATAAGATTGTGAACAATTCCTCAATCTAGACACCAGCTTTGCTTATGCGATAAAGAAAATGAATGCTTATTGCTGATGAAGCAAAAGTATATAATATAGCAGTTCAGGTTTATTAAGCCCACCAACTTATTAAGCTATATTGGTTTTTGAATTAATTATTCAATTTGTTCAAAAATAGTTCTCTGGTTTAATTTAATATCTATGTCTAATTGTCTAACGTTTCAATTATATTCACTACAGCTTTTTCAGTGTGGCAACCAATCAGGTTAATCTGGATAATGGCTTTGCTCTTGAGTAGCAAAGGCAGACACCCTTTTAGCTTTACAGCAAAAGCAAGCTCAAACAAAAAAGACAATAGCTTAAGTTTACACTTACAGTGTTCTAAAAATGCATCATTTCCATTTCTTGACAGATCCTCTGTGCAGCCAACGAGAAGAGGATCGGTTGTGTCTTGTGGAGTGGCCATGTCCAGTTATAAAATATCAAAACGTGTGGTTGGGAATACTGTATGGCTTCAAACAGAATACCACCTACGTCATATTACAATTACACAGTAGGCCTAGTATATTACATTCCATAACATGACTAGGTGTGCCAGAGCGAGTCTCCTACAAGTCAGCAGTTAAAAACTGAGCAAGTGACAACTGGGCTAGCAACATTTCAGCAAGTGGCTGAAGTTATGATGAAACTGAGAAAGTAACAACTGAGCAAGTCGAAACTTGGAATGTCACAAGTCAGCAAAATGAGTTTGACAAGCATGGTGAGTCCGAGGTGAGCAAGTAAACCGCATTTGCTGACTTGGCAGTAGCTGAAATGTATATACTTGCTGAGTTGAAGCACTTGCTGAGTTGTTACATGCCTGAGTGGTCGACCTGACAGAGCACATTTAACAGAAATCTAAAGACAAAAAATACGAAACTTGAACTGACTCTTGGATTGATATTTTTTTATAGTAGTTAAAACCATTCAGATGCACAAAAACAAAAAGCAAATTCACTGTTGAAAACCCATAATAAAAACCAACCTTGAATAGGCAAAATAAACATATTATTACGTTGTTGCATCCGGGTCATTCCATGCCAAATGAGCAAATGGGTTACACCACATGTCGTAGATTTTATTGAAATTTGGCATACTTGTAGATGTCAAAGAAATATGAAGAATGCAAAAAAAATTTTGAAAAATTTTCAATACTGTATTAGCGAAGTTATGGTCATTAGAAAAATCGCCATTTTCGCCTGTTCCGCTTCAGTGATTTTGCCCAATTTCTTACCAGACTTCTAATATCTTAATCTATGATCACACAAAATGGCCGAAAAATGCTAGACCGACAGTTTAAGACCCAAGGAATCCAAAAATGTAGATTAAAAGTTTGACAGAGAATTGCTTGATATGATTGTAAAGGTTTCAATTAGCTACATGTTTTTCGGAGGCCAAACTTTGGGGGTGTATAAAAAAAATGGGTATAAAAATTAAGAACTGAAATTCACATGTTTTATGCTTATACCAATACTCTTTCATGTCAAATAAAAAATATGAATTAATTTTGATAACTACTATGATAAAAGCTAAATTTGCTGACTTGGAAATTGTGTACTTTTTTACACTCATTGTTTAAGATTTTTGTTGGTGACATCACAATTTACATATTGTTTGTAATGACAATTGCAATGTAGCTGGTGAATGAATTAAATACTGATAATCTTCTTCTTGCTTATGAGTTGCTGTCTCGATTTGTTTGTAGTCGCCATTTAATGTACGTTGATATTATGTAACTCGTGACCAGCGTCACTGCATAATCACCTTCAGCGTTTTTTGGTACAGACGTAGGAATTGATTACCACCGCACTGCGCGAGTGCGCGTCGTAATCAATCAGCATTCTGTACCACGTTTCTCAGTTGCATTTCTTTCTTGCTATATATTGCGTTGTTTCTGTACACTCAGTATGTATCAGGAGGTCAATGGATTTTCACTTACTTGTTTGGCTATAATTATTATCACTTCGTTTTGTATGTTGACAGTTTATTTGTTATTGTGACCTTACTTACTTCATTTTTATTATATCTGTCTAAAAATACAACAAGTAATTACTTTTTTAACTGTGATTTCAGAGTTAAAAGTAAGTTTTATAATAACACAATTGCTATGGATTCATCACAGCAATGTGACATTGGAAAAAAAATGGAGGAAACATGCCATAAAATTCACTATGCTAGAAGCAGTGGGTTTGTGGACATAGGTGGACTTACAGAAACAGATGTTGAATTAATTTGTCGCAGAACTTCGATGGCAAAAGATGAGATTAAAAGTATCTGTAAGCATCACCATATGGCCTATCTGTCAAAATATCATTTGCAGCATAAAAAGTGTTGTGACCCATTGGCCAAACATAAAAAACCTTCCAAATTTGGCTTGGTTGACATTTCTCTGCTTCAAGCAGATAGATGGGCTTTGAACAGTGGGAAAACTATAATTCCTGGTTACAAGATCTGCCGAGCATGTTGGAGTTTGCTAGAATCTTTAGGTGATGATGACACTACCAGCAGTGCATCACTAGCCACAGTTAGTGGGTCAGAGTCTCCTCTCCATTCAACCATGGATGTTGATCAAATGAACACATCATTTGAAGTGTCCTCAGTATCACCCTTAAAAAGGCATGGGAAAAAGCATGCAAACACAAGTTGCTGAAGCTAAGCGCAAGATTCTCAGATCTGCAAATGTTCTCCTTGGCAATGTGGAGCAGGGAAGTCCATCACTCAAAATCAGAGAAGAGCAAGATTGTCTTACCAAAAAGGTTAAAGAAAAGATTGAGCATTCAAATCGGCTCTGTGAAGCCGTTAATGAGAAGTTAAGATCAGCTGACAGGAATTCCACAATGCAGCTTCTTACTTTGATCCCCGATACCTGGTCAGTTGAAAGGGCTGCACAACATTTTGGGGTAACAAAGTACCAAGTGAAAAAAGCAAGAAAAATGAAGAAGGGAAAGGGAATTTTACCAAGACCAGAAAAGAGCGAAGGAAAAGTTTTAAGCAAAGAAACCAAAGAACTTGTCATAAACTTTTATGAAGATGAAGAATTTACCAGGATAATGCCTGGTAAGAAAGACAGTGTCAGCATAAGTAGAAATGTACACAAACAGAAACATTTAGTTTTATGTAATTTAAACGAACTATTTAGTGCATTTAAGACCAGGTATCCATTAAAGCAGATAGGGTTTTCTTCTTTTTGCAGCTTAAGACCCAAATGGTGTGTTCTGGCTGGAGCCAGTGGTACACATGCAGTGTGTGTTTGCACCATGCACCAAAACACCAAACTACTTATAAATGCACTGAACACCAGAAACGATTACAAGGATATGATGGAACTCCTTGTGTGCAGCACACAGAACAGAGACTGCATGATACATCGATGCAGTGAGTGCCCATCATCAGAAATCTTGAAGACACACCTATTTAATATCATTGGTGAATATGATGATGACACTGAAATAACATATAGACAATGGATTACTACTGATAGGTCAACTCTAGCACAGTTAACAACATCAGTGCCAGAGTTTGTTTCTGCTTTAGTTGATGACCTGGAAAAGCTAACATCGCATTCCTACATTGCCAAGTCACAATCAAGTTATCTCCGACAATGCAAAGAAAGTATCGCAGAAAACACCGCCATTCTTTTGTTGGATTTTGCAGAAAATTTTGCCTTCACAGTACAAGATGAGGTCCAATCCTATCACTGGAATACATTGCAAGCCACGTTGCATCCTGTGTGTGTGTATTATCGTGTCGAAAATCACCTTCAATGTCTCTCCTTTTGCATTGTATCTGATGATATGGATCATGACGTCTCATTAGTTTACCAGATACAGAAGAAAAGCATTGAATATGTCAAGATGAAAATAGAACATTTATCAAAGATAATTTATTTTTCAGATGGGTGTGCAGCCCAATACAAAAACCGGAAAAACTTTTTCAATCTTTGCAAACATGAAGCAGATTTTAATGTGACAGCAGAATGGGTATTTTTTGCTACCAGTCATGGCAAGTCTCCCTGTGATGGGATCGGAGGAACCATCAAGCCAACAGCTACTAGGGCAGTGTTTCTCAACCCCGAGTCCGCGGACTCAAATGAGTCCGCGGAAGGGCCTGGATGAGTCCGCGAGCACAGTTGCTTTTGCTAGTAGTCAGTTCATATTGTATTACAAATAAAACGTAAAATGCTCCTATTTCACCAACTTTATCTTTGTGATGTCATAATAAATTGGCTAAAATTCTAAAACTGACTGTTTTGGATTAGATGCCTGGTGAACAGTCTCAGACAGAATTACTTAAAATGGCTAAAAGAAAACAAGTTTTTGCATATAATGATGAATACTTGAAGCTTGGATTTACTTCGATTGAGGTGAATGGCGAAGTGAGGCCGCAGTGTGTGTTGTGCTTAACAGTCTTAGCTCACAGCTCTTTAAAGGACACGAAACTTCGTCGGCACCTAGAATCAAACCATTGAAATTTTGTTAACAAATCTCTTGAAGTATTTAAAGAAAAAGAGCATCAGGTGAAGCGAAGTCGCATTGATCGCCCAACTGCTTGAGGAGGAATAGTATATTCTCACAGTCATGCAGTGACTGGAAAATCGCTTGTGCAAAAGCACCTCACACAGCTGGAGAAAATTTGATTAAACCAGCATCTGTTGAAATGGCCAGGATAATGTGTGGTGATGCTGTTGCTAACAAACTGGAAATGGTTCCTTTGTCAAACGACACCATGAAGCGGCGTATCGAAGAACTCTCAAGAAATGTTCTGCAACAAACAATCGCTGCCATAAGATGCTGTGAAAGATTTAGTTTGCAACTGGATGAGACAACCGATATCGGAAGTGATGCACAGCTCATGGTGTTTGTGCGATATTTTGACACAAATGATTTCGTTGAGCAGTTTCTGTTTTGCCGTCCACTTGCTAAAAATACCACAGGAAAAGAAATATTCAAGAAAGTGGATTACTTCCTTGAAGAACATCAGCTTGAGTGGTCTAATTGCGTGTCTGTTTGTGCTGATGGTGCTCCAGCCATGATGGGAAGTAAGAAAGGCTTCATGAGTTTTGTGAAAAAGAAAAACAATAACACTTCGGTTGTTCATTGTCTTCTCCACAGAGAAAATTTGGCAACAAAAGAAATACAAGAAAATCTTGCCATAGTTTTCAAAGAGGTTGTATCTGTGGTGAATTATATTAAATCTCGTTCTTTGAACACTCGCTTATTTCATGCTTTGTGTGACAAAATGGGAGCGGAACTCAGTGGGCTTCTGTTCCATTCAACTGTTCGTTGGTTGTCACGAGGAAAGGTGCTTGAGAGAGTGGCTACTCTTAAAGAGGAAACCCAAGCTTTTTTAAAAGAGCAAAATCATGAACTTGCTGATCGCTTTCGTGATGATGAATGGATTGCGAAGTTGCTATTTTTTGGCCGATGCTTTCAGCCATGTAAACCAACTGAATAGTTCTATGCAAGGAAAAGAGAAACTATTTTTTGATGTTTTGGAAAGTATTGATGCATTCAAACGTAAAATAAAGCTGTGGATGCATCGAATGAAAAGTGGGAGGTTAGCTGATTTGTGGAAGAGAAAGATATCAATTTGGGCGTCATTCTTCCCATCTTTCTTGAGCACCTCAACACATTTCTTTCTGAATTGGATCGTTACATTCCTTCCAACGATTATTGCAGGATCTTTAATTGGGTTCGGAATCCTTTTCAGGTGTCAGCGCTAGAACTTCATTCAGATATGGACTGCATTGCTGAACAGTTGCTTGAATTGCAAAGCCGACAGATGTGGAAAGACAAGTTTAAAAAGGCTTCTTTGACTCAATTTTGGGCAAATGTGCGGTCGATGGAGCCTAGTCTTTCAGATCTTTGCAAGCAAGCTGCAACAGCTCTTTTGCCATTTCCAACAAACCACGTAGGCTATACCTGTGTGAATCTGGCTTTTCAACTCTGACGATGATCAAAACGAAGTATCGCAATAGACTTCAACCGGAAGATGACCTCAGATGTGCACTGACAACCATAATTCCGGAATTCGATAAACTTGTCAAGCAAGTTCAAGGACAAGGCTCTCATTGAGTGTGTGTTGAGTGAAAAACAGTGCTTGCTTTTTTCGTTGATACCGTATTAAACTCTCTTGGATAGAAATCAAAAAACCTATTTTTCGTTAATATACAGCTTGAGTCCGCGGATACATAGGCGAGCTTGAGAATAGTCCGTGGGTCAAAAAGGTTGAGAACCACTGTACTAGGGCAAGCCTTCAACGACCTTATGAAGACCAGATATTGACAACAGCCCAATTGTTTGATTTTTGCAGGGAAAACATACATGGCATTGACTTTGTATTCATTTCCAAGGAATCCATGGAACCAGTTCGCACAGCAATGAACCAGCGTTACCACCTAGCTAAGAAATCCATCCCAGGAACAAGGAATTTCCACCATTTCATCCCATTAGATGACAACAAAATCGGAATCAAGAGAGTCTCATTGCAGGATCATTATGACCTTGTGTTTAATTTTGAGCAGCAACAGTTTACAATGCGACCAACCCCTCACAACTATGTAGCCTGCTTATATGATAGAAACTGGTGGATTGGAATGGTGATGTCTGTTAATGAAGAGGAATGTGATGCAGAAGTGAA
The DNA here is from genome assembly GCF_918807975.1 of Aplidium turbinatum. NCBI lineage: Eukaryota > Metazoa > Chordata > Ascidiacea > Aplousobranchia > Polyclinidae > Aplidium > Aplidium turbinatum. The sequence goes on along the minus strand of NC_137484.1, from coordinate 21,577,674 downwards.
ATTCATGCACCCACGTGGTCCTGCAAGATCTTTTTCCTGGCCTGCAAGGGAAGACATTTGCTATGTGCCTTATACTCATATCCTTCTAAATATAGACATGCCTTCAACTTCAAGTGGACGACAATACACAGTTTTAGACAAAGATTTTAAAAGGATAGAGGCAATATTTTGTAAAATGGACAGCTGAATAGATTCCTTTTTATTTATTGAGTTCCATTGAGGATAGGGGATCTCCTGACTATGAAGCAGCAGGCCAGCGATTCTCCATCACGTATCAGTTCACCATTTTGTATTAAAAATGCTTGGAGAATCAGCAGAGCCCTATTTATGGCATATGCATTTCGCTCTACTACTGAAGAGCATCATTACTGCCTTATTCAAGTGCCTAACCAAGAATTATTTTTATTCGGCTTTTATCTTTATCAAAGACATAATCATGTTAATTTATGGTCTTATTCAAATAGAATCAATTTTTAGATAAAGATTCAACTTGACTAATACCGTACATTAGCCAGATGAAGTCTTGTTTAAGATAAAAGCTTGCTAAATAAAAATCATTCTTGGCCTTGGGTATTTACCAGTGTGTTTACTGAATTGTCATATTGTATGTTTTCACTCATGTGTCATCTCCAGTGAATCTACTTAAGATTTATTATCTACAGACAGTTCGGTAATTATTGTTGTTCGGTGTATTTGTTGGTTGCTGTTCTGTGATTCTGTAGTTGCCGACTGCATCTGTCTGAGCAGCTGACTGATCAGAGTGCAGACTTATGTCGACAAAAAGACTAGCCCATGGACTGTGATTAGTCAGCTCCTAAACCAGATACAAATGACATTGTCAATATTTTTCATGACAACGCACACAAAGATTGTATTGAAGAATTATTCAACAATCCATCAGCTACATTGCAATTGTCATTACAAACAATATGTAAATTGTGATGTCATCAATCATCACTAATTTTTCTTGAAAAAATGAGTGTGAAAAAGTACAAAATTTGCAAAAATCAGAAAAATTAGCTTTTATCATAGTAGTTATCAAAATTAATTCATATTTTTTATTTGACATGAAAGAGTATTGGTATAAGTATAAAACATGTGAATTTCAGTTCTTAATTTTTATACCCATTTTTTTTATAGGCCCCCAAAGTTTGGCCTCCGAAAAATGCATGTAGCTAATTGAAACCTTTATAATCATGTCAAGCAATTCTTTGACTACTTTTTAATCTACATTTTTGGATTCCTTGGGTCTTAAACTGTCTGTCTAGCAATTTTCAGACGTATTGTATGATCATAGGTTAAGAAATTAGAAATATGACATAAAATTGGGCAAAATCACTGAAGCGGAACAGGCAAAAATGGCGATTTTTCTAATGACCATAACTTCGCTAATATTGAAAATTTTTCAAAATTTTTTTTTTGCATTTTTCATATTTCTTTGACATCTACAAGTATGCCAAATTTCAATAAAATCTATGACATGTGGTGTAATTTTTCAAAAAAATTTGCTCATTTGGCATGGAATGACCCATCCACTAAGTAGTATATAAAGTCAACTGGTGAAAGCACCTACACAACATACTGAAAGGACACAGGTTTGACAACTATTGAAAACAAGCCACATTATGTTTAGCAAAAAAGTTAACAATCAAATTTAATTAATCATTTTATCTTAAAAGGAAGCGACAAAAACTAATTTATTTCATCCAAACTGAGCAAAGGTCTAAATAAGAATAAGATCCACAACTATTTATGCACCTTTTTTAACAAACTTTGTATCATTAACTCAAAATTGCACACAAAACAATAAATAACGTCAGTAAATATTCGCCAGTGGAAAACAGGAAATTGCAACAATATAGCAATTAGCTATAACTCCTTTTCTAACGTTTTTCCATGAGTGTTACAAGTTACAACCGTGTTTAAAAATCATTTCGAAATTATTTATAAAAATGCTAATACTGTATTTGTGTTTACATAACAGATGAGGATGAAGCTGAACAGTTCTCCTCTGAAGACACGGATGACTTCCAACAGCCAACTCCATTATTGACTCAAGGTTCAAATGCTGCAGGTACAACCCGGCATGAGCTGCCAGTGTAAAGTACCAATACATTTTGTTTAAGTGTTGCAACTGTATTATAAAACATAGATGCTTCCAATCTTTCCATGAATAAGCACTAAGCAGATAAGGCCTTTATTGGCCTGTGGCGTTGATAAGAGAATGGTGGCAATGGCATAGTATGTTGTATATATATTTTATGTAATTGCTTTTTCAAGCTGAAATTATATTCTATCTTACTAATTATATTTGTTACTGCAGATGGAATGATACGGTACACCTTTTTGTTTTCGTTTAGGTGCTGTACCTCCAGATAACTTTTTCGGTAATCCTGCAGTGTACAAAGATAAAAGTCGTTACTGTTGGAGAAAAAATTCTTCATCCTTCATGCCATATGACTGGGAAGGCCCACCTCAATCAGCTCCATTTCTTGAAAATCCAGTTGGCTACTTTCAATACTATTTTGATAAACCCCTTTTAAAAATGATTGTTCATGAGTCTAACTTTTAATCAGTTCAAAAAAATCCAAGCAAAAGCTACGCCTGACTGTAAAGGAACTGGAACAATTTTTAGGGATGGTAATGTATATACATGGCATGTGCAGCTCTGTCCAGTAATCGACTGCACTAGAGCAAAGTGTATCGCAATGGAAATGTAGCTGATGTCATGTGGCAGGAAATCAAACGGAACATTCATTTCAATAATAATGATCTGCAACCCTCCTGTGAAGAACCAAATTTTGACCGGATGTTCAAAATTAGACCATTGATAGAACATCTGCAAAAAAAGTCCAACGTACTCCTCAGAATGAGTATCTCTGTGTGGACAAACAAATCGTACCATATTATACAAGGGAAAACACAAAGTTCTGCAAACAATATATTCCTAAAAAGTCCAAAAAATGGAGATACAAGATCTTTGTGCTGATCAATAACAAAGGGATTGTTCACAACTTCGATATTTATTGTGGAAAAATATCTCCTGTGGTTGGATTTCCTGACATAGGAGCAAGCGGCAACATAGTGTTGCAAATGGTCTCCAATGTCCCACGAAATAAAAATTACAAGATGTTCTTCGACAACTGGTTTACTAGTGTGGGACTGCTATGTATGTGAGCTGAATAATGTTGGAATTCAATTTTTGGGAGCTGTTTGCCCAAATAGAGTTCCTAACATCAGCATTCCAGCTGAAAAAAGAAATACAAAAAGGAAGGGGAAAGTATGAAGAACGCTCCACAGTCATCTGTGGCGCTCATGTCAGGGCAGTCAAATGTTTTGACAAACGATGTGTCCACATTTTGGTGACTTGTGCTCCTGTGCTACCCACTGTAGAGAAAATGAAGTATGACAAAAAAGAAAAATTGCTATCCAAGATTCCAGGTCCCTGCCATTGTGAACCTGTACAACAGCCAATGGGGAGTGTTGACAGATTGGATCATTTGATTGCACTTTACAGGAGCTGCATACGTTCAAGAAAGATTTACCACAATTTTTTTTTCCATTTTGTGGATATGATGTGTGCCAACTGCCAGTGCTTGGTTAGAATACAGAGAAGATCACAAGGCAATTGGAAAGATGTGTCCTATCGTTTCAAAACAACACTGGTAGAATCATTTTGTCAGGAAGGAGGGACAGTGTGCAAACGAAAAGGTCGACCTTTCACCTCAGTTGACGAACTTTTTAGCAAAAGTTACAGAAGAAACCAGTAAAGCCTATTCCCAGTATCGGCGCTTGCACAGATCAAGTTTGACATTTTCCCGAATATGCAGAGAGCAAGCATGGTGTAAATTGTCAGGCTACAAAGGCATAAAGACAAAAAAATGTTATGTCCTTGCAAAAATTGCGTAGTAAAGGGTTAAAAAAAATAGTGTGCCAACATTTATATATCGAACCAATTTTTTAGTATTTATCTCATGTTAGGCTTCTGGAAATAGTTATTATATGCCTACAATAGCACTATTTTCGAACACTTTCTCAGTGTAACATGTCACAATACTGTGTAAAACTCCGGAATGGCCCGTTTCGGTGAGTCTAATTCGGTGAGTCCGATTCCCTATTCAGTGATTTTTTGAATTTTTTCTTTAAATTATCGGGTACCGTAGCCTAATTATCATTGCCGTTTTAGGGTTAGGGGTTAAGATTAAGGGTTAGGAACTCACCGAATCGGACTCAACGAATAGTAGCAGACCCGTAAAACTCATACTACTAATTGTGAAAAATAGGCTCTATCTTCAACTACGAATATTTGCCGTGATCAAAAAACGCATTGGTGAGAATATCTGCCGCCAACCCTGGTGTGATGTTTCCACTATCAACTTGGATTTTAACCTGTTTCAGTTTACTGTTAATTCTAGCATCTTTTTCAAAACGAGATAAGACAGCAGAGCGTATATGGTTCCACATCCAAATATTTCTCTGATTCTTTCGAATTTCATTAAGTTTTCCTGATTCAACTAAATCCTCATAAAACATAAGCATGAGACTCCACAAGTCTGGCAATCCATCACCATGTAAGGATGAAATTCTTCGAACACGAGGTCTCCAATTTTCGTATTTTTGTGAAATAAATTTTAATGCACTTGTATATTCAGCTTGTATTCTTCTAGCAGCTGGCAGCAAATCACCATCAGCTTTATTTACCAGAACAAAATCACAATTTTCAATAATTCCTCTTTTCAAACCTTGTAATTCATCACCTCCAGCAGGTGGAATTACTAGAACAAACATATCGGTCATATCCGCCACTGCGACTTCACTTTGGCCAACACCTACAGTTTCCACAATTAAAACATCATAACCACATCCTTCACAAAGCATTAATGCTTCCATGGTATTGCGAGCAACTCCTCCTAGTTCCCCTCTTGATGGCGAAGGTCGAACATATGCCATGGGTTCACTTGATAGTTTTAACATTCTTGTCTTATCACCCAAAAGAGAGCCTCCTGTCCTTTTTGATGATGGATCAATGGCTAAAACAGCAACTTTTAACCCCAATTGACCAGTTAAAAACATTCCAAAACTTTCTATAAAAGTTGATTTTCCAGCACCAGGTGGCCCAGTAATACCTATCCTTAGTGTTTGATGATTTGAGTAATTTTCTTTGATCTTCATGTGATGATCAAGATAAGTAGAAAATCTTGACTTTTTAGTTGAATTATTTCTTGAGTTGAGGAGTGTTTGTAACAGTACTTGCCCCATCAACCTTTTTCTGGAGTTACGAGATTCCACTAAAGTTATAGATTCAGCCAATGAAGCTCTATCCCCAATTTTTATCCCATTATATAATTTATTGATTTTCTGTTGCTCGTAAGATGAATTTTCAAAATATTGCATCAAGGACATGGGGTCACGTAACAACTCTTCATCAAACGTTGTTTTTGAAATATTGGCACATATCAAAGATTTTAAAGGTAGCTTCAGGGTAGCTATTCTTTGCAAGATGACTTGACTAGATTTTGAAGATACAAAATTTAAACTTAGCAAAAGATTCATTCCTAAATAAATATAGAATTGGGCTTGTAGACATCTAAAAAGTGAAACATGTGTATTTACAAAGTAGGTGGAGACTTGAAACTGTTGAAACAACTTTAGGCTACAAACCACAACAAAAGCAGGAAAACCAAAAATTACACGACACAAATCAAGTACTATCAAGAATTCAAAGCACAAGGCCTAACCAGAAACCAGTTGTCTTGTTTTATTTTAATGTGCTGTATTAATTTGAGCATAAGATGCAGAATTGCATAACAGATGTTTACTCACTTACAAAGTTGGGGTGCGACTTATACATGCAAATTTCAAAATTGTGTCCAAAAATTAGAAAGTTGTACCGCCTCTCTTTAAAACAATCAGCATTATGCAATGGAAGCATGAGCAATGGATAGTGGTAGCACACATAAACAATCCTGTTTATTTGATGCATATTCACTTGATCCAAACTCAAAAAAGTCAAATGCAACATATGCATTATGCAGCATACCATTTGTGAATAAAAAACATGTTATCATTTCAACAGGCCTGAGTTGGGGATGCAACTTATACTCGAATAAATACCATACAATAGCTTAAAAACATAGCTTATTAAAACTAACAATAACAATCATACAATTTTTTGAGAGCTGGTGTATAAGTCTTCGTCCTGGTAAAAATACCATAATGTCATACCATCCGCCCCGATAGCTCAATTGGTTAGCGCGTCACTTCTGGAACAAAGAAACTTCAAGATCAAGTGGCGCTGGTTCGACTCTCGGGGTGTGCGATTGAGCAACGCACGTTAAGGAATGCTCTCCATTCAGCGGCATCTAATAAGACTTCAACAATCGGAAACTTCACTCTGTCAATCTCGGTGACCGGGCCTGCGTCAGTGATTCAATGCCTCTACAAGTATGCGAAACTGCCAAGATTAAGCTCTACAAGAAGCTTTCTCAGTCCGAGCATAAAGATTCAATCAATCAATCAATCATAGACAGGAATCAACCAAGACATATGGGTTGAAGTGTGTGAACAGTAACGCAAAGGTAAAGTAGTTTTACCCTATAAGTTTGGTCGATTCCTGTCTATGACATCATGGTACTTTTTTTACCAGGGCAGAGACTTGTACACCAGCTCCATTTTTTAATAGACTACTGGTACTGTACCGTACCGTAGATTTTAAAATAAAATACCACAGATTTATCATCATCAAAATTCATTATATATACAGTAGAATTCGCCTATAGTGACACCTGAAGGGACCACGGAAAAAGTGTCACCATAACCGAAGTGTCAGTATAGCCGAATTCTACTCAACTGTTGCGTATGCAAACGGGACTTTGTAACACTATAGGCGAAGTGTCACTATAGCCAAGGTCACTATAGGCGAATTCTACTGTATATATATGTAAGCAGCTAATACCAATCAGTAAGTAACTCAACATGTATCACATTAGCCTATAATAGGGTTGCCAGATGTTCACTATTTTAGTGAACAAATCAATATTTTAAGAAAATGTTCACTGTAAACTATTTTGCTAATAATGATAGTGAACATGTTCACTATTTTGACAATTAATTTAGTCTACAATTCTGTCAATATATTTTAGCCAATAGCCATGGATTAACCAGTGACTATACACTTCTGCTGCTTAGAGAGTAAAAGCGCATGAGTCTGGTGCTTTGAGGAAAACCCTTATATGCTACCCCAATGTAATTTCGCCAAAGCCAGACTTGGCCAGCACGAAGTCCAACAGTGAAGTGTACACTGTACAGCCTAGGTAGCTGACAAACTGAAAGCCACTAGCCTGAGCAACTAACAGCCTAAAAGTTTGGCCATTTAACTGTTTATAGACTGTGTAGACCAGCTACTCAATCATGTGTGATGTGGCTAATAAGTTAAGATCATCGCTGGAAAAGTAGACTAACTTCTTTCAGAAAGAAACTGCACCTAACTTGTTAAAATTTGTCCAGTATGCAATGTCTATCCCTGTATGTAATGCCAATGTTGAGAGAATTTTCAGTGTTATGGGTAACATATGGACAGATGAGCGCAGTGGCGTAGCCAAGGGGGGGTTTTGGGGGTTACAACCCTCCTCCTTTGTCACGCATGTGACGTCATGATATTGAGAATGATGCTTTCAGTTTCTATGCCTCAAAACAAAGTTAGCCTAATTTTAAACGAAACTGCATTAAAAGAGTGATTTTTGCCAATACCAAACATTCAAATATCTCAGCTGGGAATTAGCAATTTCTTTGTCAAATTATACAGTCACATTGCGCTAGTTTCATGCAGCCTAACAGGTCACACTGAGAGTCACTCAGCCATGTCTTTTTTGACAGAACAATAGGCCTATACCTTTTTTTAAATTGTGATTATTTTTGTTTTTGTAATACTGTTACTGAAAATGTTTTTACTCGTAGCCTTGTACTATTTATTTTATTGGCTTGAACTTTTCTTGGTTGCACTGAAGTTTAAACGCCCTTGCTACAAGAGTTTATTGATTTCAAAAGTTTTTCCTATTTTTAGTCACCCGCCGGAATAAAGTTTATATTTGAATAAAACCACAGGACTTCACTTGAGGATCGCAGCAGCACATGATTTCTTTTCTTTCATTAATATTACTGACAATCAGCCTATCTTGTTTCAACGTAATTTGCTGATGCTTGACATTTGTCACATTAAGAACTGGGAAGCAACTGACTCGATGACTGATATAGTCTTTCGCTGCTTCCTGTCTGTTGTGGTATTTAGATAGCTATGGTACTATTTTATTCGTATTGTGTATAATTGTACCGTACTATTGTCGCAACAGACAAAATAAAAGGTTTCTCTCTTATTCTCTTGTGAATATACCCTTTGAGGTTATACCATTACCATATTCCCCTGTTTACTCAAGCAAGACGATGACCTCAATGTGCACTCAGGCATGTTTTTGTTGAGACTCAGTATCTTTTGCACTCAAGCATGTTCTGATGCTTGCTTAGACTCAGTAGACTTAGCCTCCTGGTTGAGGGTTCACAGTAAAAATAGAGTGCATAAAATTAGTCAATTTCGTAAACTTGGCTAGCAAATAACATGAAAAGAAATTTGACTCAGTGACCCCGAGAAAACAATTGTGCAGTAGGCTAAAGATCACGTGCAAGTTGCCCGGCTCAAGATCACGCGCCGCTGGTTCGATTCTCGGGGTGTGCGCTTATAAGCAGCGCATTTCAAGACTGCTCTCCCTTCAGCGGCACCTAGTGAATGGAACAATTCCCCGGCAACAACAATTCAACAATCGAAATTTCACTCTGTCAATCTTGGTATCCGGCCCTTCGTCAAGAGCCTCTAAAAGTATGCGAAACTACCAGCAGGAATAACCAATCAAGGCTTTGTCAGTCCGAGGATAAAGATTCAAAACCAACCAACCAAACTAAGCAACCAAGCTCGTTCGGTAAACGTGGTCAACCCCTAATTTTTGCGAACAAATATTTACTGAGGAAATTTCTCCAGCCAAATCAAAAAAATTCTAACAACTAAATTTGATTATTGCAGCTGTTACAGCTGGAAGTAGCAAAAAAACATTATTATTGATAAAATTAAAAAAACGCTTCTGGGGTTTGTTAAACCGACAACCTTTGAAATCTGAGACCCATGTTGTCGCTACGATCCACGAACGATGCCGGTAACGCTAGAGTTTGTTGAGGGCAGAGCAGTGGTTTCCAAACTATGGTAGCCTACGCACACCACTAGTGGTAGGCCTACGTGGAAGTCTTCCAGGTAGTAGGTGGTCACAACGGTAAACCATAATCTCTTCGTGGGAAAATTGTAACATAGGCTAAGATTTCCGGATCCGTTCGTCTGTATGCAATGACCGAAAGAAACACTCTTCTGAAAACGTCTATTCAAGAATTGTATTTCTGTAAAAATAGCCCCAAGGCTGTCAAAGAATGGAGAAACACCGTACCCAATAAAACTTGTTACTACAATACAAAGTACTTAAATAAAGACAGAAATTTCGTCTAGTTGGTAAAGCACAAGCAAAACCGTTTTAATATGCGACCGACTTTTCAAGCAACAATTTTAAGAATGAGGGAATAGATTGCAATATTCCAAACGCACGTAACCATCTTCTGTGACGTAATAATGATAAGCATTATGAAGCTATTCAAACACTAACTTGTTAAATCTGGCTCACACCATATCTCGTAATTCAAGATTTAACGATGATGTAATGCTTCACAGGTGTGACAAAGGTGATGCAATCTTTGCTTATTTCTAGCAATAGTCCATATGACGTAAGACGTCACGTTCAGTAGACAACGGTTTTATGTGACGTTTGATTTGTACAGAGATTGTCCGTAACAGTAGGCTACGCGAAAATCTCACTGAATATTGACAAATTAGTTAAAATAAAAAAATAGAATTTGCCCAAACTTTCAGCTTACACCAGTGGTTCTCAACGGGGGCGGTACCGCCCTCCGGGGGGCGTTTTGGTTTTTCAGGGGGGGCGGTATGATTACTTCGGATTAAGGGGGGCGTTTTGATTATTAGGGTGCATTCTGGTTTAACCCATCTACCACCCAGCGTAACGATTTCGTCAAAGAGCTCGTATTGTCGTGGTAGCATTTCCTACTTCATACCTGGTGGAAAAGGGATTCAGCTGTGTTTTTCTGCTACATACCAACCCACTTGACATATCCATAAGAGGTGATCTTCCAATGTTTCTCACTGGCTTTACACCGGATGTGGAGAAACTGGCACTTTCTCACCAAACCCAAGGTTCACACTGACTACCAGTAGGCCTATAGTCCTACTGTTTTCATGCTCGCAAATATATATTTGCTTTTTTCAAATATAGTTACTAGTCTCTAAAATCCTTACAGCATGTTTCACCCTAAAATGGAATCATCAAAAGGTCCTTATTCTAATAGAAATAGAATTCTATCTGAATAAGGACCTTCTGATGGTCCCCTTTTTAGGGTAAAACAGGCTGTAAGGGTTTTAGAGACTGGGTAACTAGCCTATATTTGATATAATTTGCTCTGCTTGGCTTTTTGCTTGGCATAGAGCACTTTTTGTAGTATTAATAGCATTTTTTGTTTTATATTCGCTTTTCATAATTAATCGTTGTTGTTGGGGGGGGGGCGGTAAAATTTTGCCAATTCATGAAGGGGGCGTTGGGCCAAAAAAGGTTGAGAAACACTGGTCTACACAATGTGCATTATTGTGTCATCTTCTTCTTCAACAGATTGATCATGTTTGATCAACTGTGATCTCCCTTATGAACTGCTTCCATTTTGTTCTGTCTTTTGTTTTTATTTGTGCTTCCACATTGCTTTTTATTCACGTAGGGGAAGGTCGGGACCTGCGAGCCACTTTTTTCTTTTAGATGCATATCTTCTACGTTTCTCAATATTTTTCTCTAAAAATTGGTTTTGCAATGCCTTGTAGTGCTACCTACTCTACAGCAAAAGCACAAGTTATTATTTCAGCGAATGTTTAATTTACGCGCAAAAACATAAACACGTGCCAAGCGGCTTATCGCACCCCACATGTGGGGAGCGATAAGCCACAATTGCGATAAGCCAAAAAATGTAGTATTTTAGCAAAGAAATCACTTCGCCATATCAAAAATAAAATTCTAAAACATAGTTGTATTATTTATGTGTGAAATCAATCTTCAAGCCAGCTTCCAAGCTTTAAATTTTGAAATAGGCTAAGCGATGGAGAATTTTCAAATGATTCCTTGGGATGAGTTGTCAGAATTTTCATGTGAAATAGCATAATTAATAGTTGCAAACGAAACAGAAGTCAGAATTGTGATATATCCTAATGGAAAGGTGTAAAAACAAAAAAATGATGTCATATGACACTTTAACATCTACTATCACAGGCACTTGTCATGGCTTGTAGGTCCCAACACAAGGTGACTCAAGGCTCCCTACCTGATCGTTCAGAAATGAAACAACAGCTGAAAAAAACTAACATTGCTATCTAAAAAACTTTCGGCTTAATCTCATCATAAATACATCACCTACCACTACAAAAAAGTTCATGAACATTTCTTGCATAACAAATGAGTTATTTTAAAACACATTCAGCTAAAAAAATTTACTTTTTTAACCCAAAACCTATAAATCCTCTTTGCACCTTCATTTTTAGTACAATTTTGACCAAAGGATTGTGGGAAAGTTATCCAAGCATAAAAAATATAATGACATTAAAAAATGCAAAAAGAGTACTTTATATTAAAAAAAACGGGGGTGGATTATGGCTCCCACCATGATCATGGGTCCCGACCTTCTCCTAATTTGCTTGATATTGTCAAAATATTTCATTTTTGTCGTCCTTTTGTTCGTTTGCCTTGCACCATCCCAGTCAACATTGAATTTTCCAACGAGTTGCTTCTTGCTATGTGTCCGAAATATCTCAATTTTCTGAGGTTGATGTTGTTAATCAGACTCCATTTATCGTTTATTTGTTGGAAAACGAATTTATTTGTTTTTCTTTCCATCCAGCTAATGCGTGATAGTCTTCTGTGACACCACGTCCGCCCCGTTACCCCAATGGTTATGCGCCCGCTCAAGATCGCACGCGGCGCTGGTTCGACTCTCCAGGTGTGCGGCTGTAAGCTTGAGCAACGCACTTCAGGACTGCTCTCCCTTCAGCGGCACCTAGTGAATGGAATAATTCCCCGGCAACAACACTTCAACAATCGGAAAAACTTCACTCTGCCAATCTCGGTAAACGGCCCTGCGTCAAGAGCCTCTACAAGTAGGCTATGCAAAACTACCAGGTAGTCTATAACCTATCAAAGCTTTGTCAGTCCGAGGATAAAGATTCAAAACCAACCAACCACATTTCAAAACTTTTTAACTTTTTAATGTCACGCTTTTTGCCTGTTCAAATTTCACATCCATTTGTGGCAATTAGGGAAACGAGAGTTCGCAGCAATCTTAATTTTGTGTGTTTACCAATAGACCTCTGTTTCTACACTGTTGTAAGTCACAGCTGTTTTTGCCATATGAATTCGCCTTCTAAGCTTAATTTCCGTGCTACCATCGCAAGTGTCTGTTTTGATATTGTGTCATAATTAATTTTATTCTCAAGTTTGTTTGACTTGCGAGTTGCGACGTAGATTACCCATATATGCGAATTTCAGTCATATTTATTTGCTACAGTTTTGTAATTCTAATGCACTATCACCCTAACCCTCTACTCCAACTCAGCTGACAGCAAAACGATGATTTAATTAATTGGCGGTGTCTGTACTGAAATAGGAATCTTACTGGGAAGTGTGGGAACTATAATATGTTTAAGTGGCTACCAACACTGTAGCCTATTAATGGGAATGATCTGACTACAGAGTCTGCAATTCTTCATAGGTGAGTTTATTTTAACTACACGTAAGATGCAACACAGCTTCAACAAAAATAACTAAACCCACAGAAATATAAACCTTTTTAGAAGGTCACAATACCGGAAGTAGGCTAGCCTACTTTCCTCCTTCATACCCACAATTTTTATATCTTCTGTCAAACAGTCTCTCCGTCTTCTTTTTCCCCCTTCCTCGTTTTCTTTTACCGACTTCCAATCGTCTCATTCTTCTTTCAACAATCTTTGTCTCTTCTTACCACGTAGCCAAACCATTTCTCTTTCAGCTTATCTTTCAGTTCTCCAACTTCCATTCGTTTTCTCGTCATTTCATTTCTCACTCTGTCCTGCTTTGTCACCCCCAGAGACGATCGCAGCATTTTCATCTCAGCCACTTGCATTTTCTCCTCCAGTGTCTTCGTCAAGGAAACCGTCTGCATCCCATACAATATTCCCAAAGATGTACGTATACGCCGCAAATTCTACGCCGCACACTTGCGGCGTAGACTTTTTGTTTGCGCTAACGCTTGCGGCCACATTTTTTTGGATAGTTTGCGCTTGAGGCTGCGCCGTATAGTTTTCGCATTTTTTAGCGCATAGCGTCAACGCACACTTTTTAATGTTTTTTTTGTTTTTTTTCGCTACAACACACCAATATCTTCCAGCGCTGCAATTGAAAGAATGTTTTCAATGGGCAAAGACATATTGGAACCAAAACGGTTATAGGCAAATTGTTCGTAAGCAATTGTTCGTAAAGCAATTGTTTGTAGCCTAAGCAATTGTTCGTAAAACAATTGTTCGTAAACTGTTTTTCGTAAAATGAAATCCGTAAAACAATTCTTCGTAAAGCATTTCTTCGTATACATCAAATTTTAACTGCATGCACGAAAAAATGCTTTAGGAAGAATTGTTTTACAAAGAATTAATTTTACGAACAATTGTTTGACGAACAATTGCTTACGAACAATTTGTCGGACACCAACCAAAACACAGCAAAATGTCAGACGAACACTTTCAGATGCTTGTGTTTCTTCGTGGAAAATTCAAAATAAAACTTGTTTGTTTCAAGTGGTTTATACCGTGTGAATGTTTGGCACCTAGCAAACAAAATTAGTTTACGCTAGTGTATGCGCTGACGCCGCCCAGTTTTTTACAAGTTACGTTGACGCATACGGCGTATGATTTTTCGAACGTTTGCGTTTACGCTGACGGCGTCAATATTTTTTGTATGCGCGTACATCACTGAATATTCCTGGTCTTACCATCGTTTAATACAGTTTTTCCTTCAGCTTTTTTGGCGACTTTTTGTTACGCATGACTCCTGTTATTTTCTTTTATGCTCCAATTAATGGACAAACTTTCAGTTGGTCCATTCAAGGACGATTACTTTTGATGGTTCTTGTCACAAAAATAATTGTCAACGAATCGTTTTCCGTAAAGCATTTTTATTATTTTTAGTTGATTCTTTTTTTAAATGGACGATTGACATCTTTGTTTAATCTTTTCAGCTGCATCTAATTCAGTGGTGGCCGATTTGGTTGATCATTTTTTTTTCCTTATCCATGGCTCTTTCTTTTATCTCGGGTGTTTTTAATAGAAAAATATTTGCGGCATGCACATTTTAACTTGTTCTTTTCAGTATAAATGAACAACTGGGCTAATATTTTTATTTTTTATTGAAAAGAAGAATAAATTCTTAAAGAAGAATAAATGTAAAGCTCACTGCTTCGGCAGTTTGAGCACTCTGGCAAGATGGGTGAAAGTATCCAAATGTGGTTCCTTGCGTACCACAAATGGAAAAATCCCACGCTGCATTCCTTATATAGTAATAAGGCGTTCATGTCTAGTGTACGATTTACTGCACTGAGGAGACCTCAAGGTCGAAAACAGTGTGTCACGCTTTCTTTCTATCTCTTACCAGGAAAAAGAATTGGAAAGGTTCAATGACGTAGTTTAATGGTAAGCACTTTAACGGCAAAATTTCATTAACTGTCGAGAAAACCTCAGCCAATCAGAAGCTACGTTAACTGTGACGTAAGAACGTCAAAATCATGAATGATCATCATGAAACTCAATAATTTAGCCTACTTGTTTTGTCAGCTACATGGCGTGTGGTTGCACTGTGTTTACTTGCCAGCGCATACAATTATTATTATTGTTGTTGTAGTGGTTCACTTCTGTGAAAGATGGCATGAAGTCCACTTAAGACTATGCAGAGAAAACAGCAACAAAACTTCTTGTTGCACAGAAACGAGCATATGGTCGTATAAGTCTTCCCGTTCACTTAATCTAAATCAGGGGTGACGAACCTTTTTGCGGTCGCGGGCCACTTTGTCAATTACACATGGTTATCGGGCCACACAACTTAGCGCTTGTCAAAATTCTATGACGTCACATATTGGAATCGACCAAAAATACAAGGTGAAGTTGGTGAATAGTGTTTTAACAACTTTGCTTTATAGCTTTCCTTTTTCTAACTTTATACCTTGAAAGTTAGTGTTTAGGGCAAGAAAATAGCAAAGGAAAGGTGTACCAGTGAATGCATAAAACAGCTTTGAGATGTCTTTAATGCATGAGCGATTGTTAAAGAGTTTTGCGGGCCTCACAAAACTTTTTGACGGGCCGCAGGTTCGTCACCTCTGATCTAAATCTTCAACCACCTGGCGTGAGCCTGGATACGACAAAAAAACTGCTCTTCATCTTCGGTACTATGAATCCCAATAACTTTTTGAAATTACTTTAATCAAACATACTTCTAGCTGAAGGGCCGCAGGTTCGTCACCTCTGATCTAAATCTTCAACCACCTGGCGTGAGCCTGGATACGACAAAAAAACTGCTCTTCATCTTCGGTACTATGAATCCCAATAACTTTTTGAAATTACTTTAATCAAACATACTTCTAGCTGAAATGTGTAAGTCTGCATTCTGCCACATTTAAAAGTTTAGCTCAATTAGCTCCAACTGCCTTTGTCTAAATCTTTTCTCAACTTTTTCTGCCGCTGCGGTACCCAAAATATATAATTTTTGTTTAACATGTGCGGTATTAACTTTTTGTAAATAGCCAATGCACTATGGCACTTCCACTATTGTTAGGCCAGATCATCATCCATGTGTCTCTCCTCCCCTTGCCTAGATGAGACCTGCCATTTGTCCTCGCAACCCTTTTTTTCCCGACCAAACTGAGAAGTTTAGAGTTTCGTTATTTGTTGGATGTAAGTAGACGCATGCTAACAGTTTTGACCACCTTAACACACTAAACCAGCTTCTGCTCAACATAGCCTACAGTTTTCAATTTTGTCCCAGGAATTAACTCTTCAAGCAATACTTTCCCTAGTTTGTGTGTGCATTAACATCCTCAATTATATGTCGTCGTTAACAATTGCGAGATTTGTGAATTCATTTGAGGCTTTGGTCATCGAAATCAATATATTTGAACTAACAAATTCAGTCCACAACACTTTCCATTAGGCTGTTATTTAACACTAGCACGTTAAGTTAAGCACGCATATGTGCTGCGATTTGTGACCGTGTTAGCAACTGAAAAAAACCTTGGTGTGAAGATCACAGAACTGTGCTTGCAACTGCACGGTGTTATCAACGTGCAAAACAACTCGGCTCCAGGTCCCCTGCGGTCACAGACACGCATATTATCCCTGAATTGGGGGGTATCGCGTTTGCCAATCGCTCATTGTCGCCTGGTTTGATTGCAAACAAGTCAATTCTATGTAGTTGCTTTCCTCATCGCGTCCAAAGTTGTTGCACCATAAGCAGCCCTCATTGCATCCGCATGTTCTCCATAACGGTGAGTGTAGGGGTTTGGTTTCGCACGTTTTTGTGGCAGTGGATCACACGCAACTTTTCTATCCGATCCGCGCTTTCGTTTTGCCTTCAGAGATTTAGGCCGAGTATCCTCCCTTGCGATTGTTAATCCAGCGTCTTGGCAGATTGATAGAACATCAGCTGTCATTGCATCTATCCGAGTGACTGTATCATTTATCAATGTGTGATCGTTAACACGATACAGAACATTACACAATCGATCTACAGATGCATGAACATCCCTCATAGATGTCATAGGTGTGGTAGGTGATGCATTGCTCGGTCCAGGGGCGTCGTGGTTTATGGGTTCAACATTGGTGGCAAAATCGAAAGACGGTTGCACAACACTTTGTGGAGAATGTGATGGGCAAGGCACCGCTAGCTTACCAACCACGTCGGGATCGAGCACAATCAACACAGATTTGGTGTACCACGTTGGAAAAGATTCCCAACGAACATTTGCCACATTATGAATAATGGCAAACATATGTTTGCAAGGAAGAAAATTGAGTTGGAAATCTTGGCATGTGCAGTTTGGCGCACAGTTGCAACTGCCAAAGGTTGTTCTGTAACGTAATTCTGATGAAGTGCTTTTCACAACAAACGTATCTCCATCTTGAACAATGGAGCTTGCGGTGACGTCTTGGGATGAAATGATACGATTCAAACATTCGTGAATGAAATGTTTGGGCCGATTTTTCAAGTAATTAGGAATCGAAGAGTTATAATTCCGATAAAATTCCGACGAGAACATGTTTTCTTGTTCGTACCTAAACATTGCAAAGATAACAGAATTATTAGTAATTAATTAGCCATGTGATGTGCCTTTCTCCCCTGCTTTGCCGTTTCCTTCTTATGTATTTCATTTTTTCAATTCATTGTGTAGACCAGTTATTCATTTTCAATGTGGATGGTGTAAAATTAGTTAATTTTCGTTGCTTCAAAAGGGCTAACATGTGTATTGGGTATGGTCGAAAACGTTTTTACTTTATAATTTATGTCCAGTTTAATGCATTATGTTAAATGCCGTGCGGTTGCTTAGTTTTATGGTTATTAGTAGCAGACAAACATGCAGAAAGTGGCAACATTCAACGATTATTCTGGAAAGTCACTAACCGACGTTTGTTGTCAGGGAGAAATTCCTTGTGGAGAAGCGTTACAAGAGCAGATAACGATTTATCCCTTCTCATGCTGATGTATTCCTTCAGAGTCCTGTTCTGCCGCTCCACTCCATTGTTGGTGTGAAACGTGATGCTAACCTTGTCAGAACGGTAAAACCACACCCAACGCTGAAACCCACCAACAAGTTTATTATTTTATTGAACTAGCCTACGATTTATTTGCATTTAGGGTAGTTTATATTGCACACAAACCTTCTTTTCTGTAAGCCAAACATTCTCAATATAATTCCGGAGTTTCGGATTGCTGATCCAACTATTGCTGTCCTTCAACTCGATTAATGTTTCTTTGAAAGACTGTTCGCTCTCGGCTCTTGCTAGTGCTCGCAAGTATGATAGTACAATTGCTTTATCATCACGAACGCCATTGTCACTTTTCCTCATCCACCTTTCCCAGGCTTGTTCGCGATGAAAGGCACAGAGTAAAACGGAGCAATCTGCGGAACAAGAAGTTGTGGGCACCAAGTGGTGAAGTGTAGTATCAACTTAGCAGTGACGATACAAATGCATGAGCAATGAAGACAGCACACAAGTAACGAAAATGTGAATGCAATTCACTAACTTGAAAAAACGCTTTCGATGGCCTTGATTTCCGCCTCACATTTATCGGTCATGAAAAACGGAGGACTCCAGTCTTCCGACCACCCTTTTATGACAGAAAGTGCTTCTGCTATGTCCGAAGCTTGTTCATTTTGGATAATAAACGTAGCAACAACCTGGTAACCAACATTCGTTTTGACGCAAAGAAAAAATAGGGGAAGGGAATACTTGGACGTCTTGTAAGTTGCATCCAAGAGGCAAATGCCTTGGCCGTAACGATGCAACAATCGTCTTTGCCAACCCATTTGGTGAACAAATAGCAAACTCTGGGCGCATTGCATCACAGGAAGTCCATCAGAATTTGTGCTAATCGACTGTGAACCCCCTGCAACGTAGGGTCGAAACAATATATTGTCATGAGGCCCGCACGTTTTCTTCCACTCTTCAACTAAAACGTGTAAATTTTCCAGATCCATTTTGGACACCTTTTGCTTCGTATACGCACCAAAGAAGTGATTCTGGATATCCTTTTTGGTGGGATTATACCGCCGATTGGTTTCAAGGGGCATTTCAAGACCTTTGAACAGTACATGTTGAACATACGACTTCAGGCCACGTTGAAGTTCTGGGATGCTACATATTCCGTCCGCCACCATTTCCTGTATTTTTGCAATTAGCCTCCCATCGATTCTTTGAAGAGGCCCTGCATTCTGCAACAAACACAGTTTGATGGTTAACGCACGAAGTACCTGTTACATCACGGTTAGGACATCACTGCAACCAAAAAGCCAATATTGCTATGCAATTATGCGAACCAACCTCTCCGACAACATGGCCGCTGTGGTCATGGCGATTAGGAAATTTGATATTCCAGTAAACCTCTTTTTTGACATTTTGAGCATCACTGGCTAACGCATGTTTGAGACGTTCACAAATGTCACGGCGTGATGCAGAGACAGGAAATGAAGAAATCTGAAGTAAAAATGAAATCTTTAAACATAAACAATGATTGTTATAAGCCTAACAAAATGTGAAGAATAAGCATCGCCAACATTAGCGATGAGCCTACTGTATGATGTCACTTACTGCAAACTCAGGAAACTTTGTAACTTCCTTAGCATGAATGCGTGCTGAGCAATTAAACTTCTTTGAACCTTGCGGGCACAGGTTCCTACGGGAAATGTTGTGATCTGATAGCTGTGAAAACATGAGTCGCATAAGTGTTCTCATTTCAACGAAACTTATAGTTCTCACTTCTTTATACGACATTTAAAGAACTCTCCACTCAATTGTTATTACTTTCACAGCTAAGTTGAACAACTCACTCAATACATAAAGGAATCACAATAAAGCTTGACAGGTGAGTAATAAATGATATGGAATAAGGAAATAACGCTACGGTGCTTTATTCTCTTAAATTAATGCAAAGCCATATCTGAAGTGAATTATTGAACACAAGTATCCAGAAAAGTAACGTACTGCTCGGGAAACAGCCAACTCTCGTTTTCTATCATTCCGCACTTTGTTGTAGTCTTTCCCATGCTGACACATCAATGCAACACTTCTGGAATTGATGTACGGTGTATCAGATGAAAGATCCCAATGAATACGACTCTTTGCAAAATCTATCAATACATAGTACATACACAACATTTAAAGAATTTGTTGTAATAAAATATGGAAAAAGTGGTGTAAATTGTACTGCTTTCTTTCTGCCAAAAATAAACTAAAAAACTACACAGTCATGTCAAGTTTTACCACAAGTAGTTTTGCTGTATGTGATGAACTTGGTGGATGTGGAAGTTTCAAACTGCAGCACTGAAGATTGAACCTCATCAAATGAAGGTAAGTTCTGCTGGAAGATATTTAATAGGAATTGACAATGCTAACCTACAGTAGACACACCGACACAACATAATACACAATTAAAGTAGCTACGTGAGGAACAATACAAAATCATATACAAAACCAATCACATTGAATCACTGAGTTTTATGTACACGATACATCATTGTAAATACAAACCCGAACAAACGTATCACGTTCAGGAGTATCGTAGCCTCCGTCAACTTCTGCAGAGTTCTAAAAGTTACAAAGAACATTTGTTATGATACAAAGTAATCTCCCGATACGCTCCTTTTCAACCTCACTGTGGACATTCACCTGACATGGATGGTTGTGTTCATTTAGATTGGGAAAAGTAACACAGCATCCAGTCGTGCTTAGCCTTGCTGTATTTCCTTTCAATACTATTTGCAGTTGTTTGCTCATGTCCCATTTGGTCATGGAAGTTGGTGTACACACCTTAACAAAAACAGAGGTAAATGTGGCATATCATCAAAACCGAGAATGATATAGAAATACTTAAAAAATTGCAATTACCTTAAAACGAAAAATCATGGACAGAGTAATAGGGCACTACGAACATTATGATAAGTGATCATGCTAAAACCGAAACTCAATATATATGTGATAAGTTACCTTATATTCTGGAAATTCAGCAATTTTCCAAAGTTTAATTGTGGCATTGCACTGATCCGTCACTATGACCTGTCATGAAATTCATAGGATAAGTTGATTTTAGTCAAAACATTTCTAGGTGTGAGATACAATGTGTATTCCATGGCAGGTTGAGATACAAACTTTATGGCATTCACCTGAGTGCTTTGCTGTGAAGCAGCCTCTTTTGGTCGACATTTGAATTGGACATATTCCAACTTGATGTATGGTGTGTGCTCTCGCCAATAAATGACACTATTTGGCACTTCTGCATAGCAACATGTTTAACAGTTAAAACAGCATACAAAATAAACACATTGGGCATATCTTTATAGCATTCTTTTTATTGCACTCAGTAAACCGTTCCCTCTTTTGTGATGTCTAACCTCGAAAACCCAAACAAACAATAACCTGTATCAAACTAACATGGTGTACAATATAGGCCTATTCTCTGGATCTAAGAAGAGTTGCAATCAACTACATTTTCATTTTCTGATAGTAGCCTACAAAAATAATATACGATACTGTATGTAACACTGAAAACCACCAAGCCTACTACGTGAATATGTTAAAAAATAAAGTATCTCAAAACATAGATTGGTTGTGACCCAAACCCTGCCTTTGGTTACCGCTGGACATGTCACTTGGTCCAATCAATAACACCACATAGGCGTATGGATTTGGCACACTAGATGGAAAAAATACAAAAGAGGTCAGTGAAGTAGGCTAGGCTACTTTGCATCAACGGAAAAGCTTTTACACCTGAAAATCGCGTGTCTTTGAGAAACAAGATGAAAAGTTTATGAAACAGAACACATTTGCAAATCTTTATATAGCTTTCTTTTTATTGCAGTTAGTAAACCGTTTCCTCTTTTGTGATGCCTAACCTCCACTTTGGTGAAAACACTGTGCTTTGCAGAAACCTTTTTAGAATCTTTGTCAACAAGGAAAAGGCTTATTATTGTAGTATGAATATCAACAAGACATTAAAAATCAACATTAACATGGCACCGTATGCTTGTTTCTGAACAACAAGAAGTTTTGTTCCTGCTTTTGCTTCGTACTCTTCAATGGATCTCATGGCATCTTCCACTGAAGGCAACCACTACAACAAAAAATAATTTATTTTTTATAAGCAATCAAAGCATTTATGCCATAGCCTAACAGTGAAGAAATGCAAATACTGCACACATGCAACAAATCTGGATTTAGCGAGTATAAGGTAGCTGATAGTTTGAAGCTCCAGTTTTTCTTCTTTCCTTCTACTATAAATAGACTATTTCACCACATTTAGGTTTGTTTTATTCTGATGACAGCTCCTGATGAGTCAGTAAAAAAAAACTGCAACTTCGAGCTACCTTTTACTTGCTATTTTCAAGTTCTGTACCACCATTTACTATTATAGAAGAGTTCAACGTATAGGCTACCAATTGTGTGAAGTTGGAAACAGCAAAATAGTTGAATATTGGTTGGTGAACTGTTGAAGGTCTTGTTGGGCCCTAGTATATTGCAGCAACTACATTACAAACCTGTACCAGTCCATGACTTTCAGTGTCATCACTTTCCTCTACTTCTGCAGAGCTCTGAAAATCACAAAGAACATTTGTAATGACACAATATCTTTTTAAACTTTTTAATTATGCTCTTTTTTAATCTTACTATGGACATTCACCTGACAGGGATGGCTCTGTGCATCTAGTTTAGGAAAGGTGATGCAACATCTAGTCGTACTTAAACTTGCTTTGTTTGTTTTTAAAGCCACTCGGAGTTGTTTGTTTAAGTCCTTTTTGGTTGTGGAAGTTTGTGTGGATACCTTAAAAAAGTAAAGAAGGTAGAACACACTAGAAAAACTGGATGGTAAAATTTAAAAAAAAAATTCCTTCGTGTTAACATGATCATTTAAGCTGTAGGAAACCAATATCATTGAGTGTATAAGTTGAAGACACTTTGCAATGATACAAAAAATGTAAGAATTTAAAGATAGGCCTACTGGTGAAATCACACAATAGTATAAGTTACCTTATATTCGGGAAATTCAGCAATTTTCAGAAGTTTAACTTTGGCATTGCACTGATCCGTCACCATAACCTGTTAAACAATCTGTCATGAATCGTTATAAAATCCATACGATAAGTTGATTTTACCTGAAGTAATGTAAGCGTGAGGCACTACATAATTTTGCTACATACCTGAGTACTTTGCTGTAAAGCTTCTTTTGGTCGACATTTGAACTGGACATATTCCAGCTTAATATATGGTGTATCCTTTCGCCAATAAATCATGCTGTTTGAGATTTCTGCAATAATTGTAGTAATGTGTTTGGGTACCAGGACATTTTGCCGAAACTCATTTTGCCGAAAAGACAAATTGCTGAAATTATACAAATGTATTATCATTAACACATAAATATCATTCGCAAACAGATCAGTTCTTTCGGCAATTAGTCCTTTCGGCAAAAAGTCCACACATGTGTGTTTGGCATGTTAAACAATATGCAACATCAAAATTCTGCAAACAAACAAAAACTCTTAGGATCCTTACCGGAAATTTTAAAATGTTTGCGAAAACTCCGATTAACCATAACCCTTTTAAAATGTTTGCGGAAACTCCGATCAGCGACTTCATCTATTTTTAATTTTTTCTTCTTGATCTTTTCCTAACCCTAACCCTTTTAAAATGTTTGCTGAAACTGCGATTAGCGACTTCGGCAAACTCTAAGGATCATTACCGGAAATTTTAAAATGTTTGCGGAAAAAAGAAAACTCCGATCAGCAACTTCGGCTTTGTGGTAATTTTTCTCTTGATCTTTGCGATCACTGGCTTCAGCTTTTTTATTTTTTCTCTCGATCTTTTCAGGGTACGAACTAGGTTGCACCCAAAATTTCTACTGTCAACAAAGGTAAACCTCTACAGTTCAGTATGAATTTTGTAGGATGTTATGTAACAAACAACATACACACCATATGCTCGTTTCTGTGCAACAAGAAGTTTTGTTGCTGTTGTCTCTGCATACTCTTCAATGAACTTCATGCCATCTTCCACAGAAGTGAACCACTACAACAACAATAATTGTATGCGCTGGCAAATAAACACAGTGCAACCACATGCCATGTAGCAGACAACTGTTGAACTTCAAATACCACTACTTTAGTAAAAATATATAGCCTACTCAGTACTCATACTGTAAGATCTAAATCAAATTGCAACAAACCTTACCTGAGTTTCAGCTGCTATGAAGCTAATAATGCAAATGTCAGCTAATGCAAATGTCGTCACACCGCCAGCTATGAAACTAATGCAATTTTGCAAATGTCTTCCATTTGGGTTTTCGCGCGTTTTTTATGATTTCAGGTCACAGACAACGTAGCTTCTGATTGGCTGAGGTTTTCTCGACAGTTAATGAAATTTTGCCGTTAAAGTGCTTACCTAGTTTAATGGGTCAAACCGAAAAGCAGTCAATAGACCTTTTGCATAACAAACCAACAGAGCGTGACGTTGGAGTCGTGGACGACTAGCCGCTGTTTGTAATGCTGTGCGATAGGGTTAGTGGTGTAGTTTGCAAGCGAATAAATTGTTTAACGTTTGCTTGAGCTGTTGTTTTATGGTCTTTACAGGCGTGTATCAGTGTATCAGTATAATTTTCCAGAAAATAAAACTCTTTTAAGTTGTAAACTTAGGCTACAGAAGTGTTAACCTTCGACCAGTTCTTTGCTGTATTGGAAGCGATCTTGCCCGGCAAAGATAGGAAGAATTTCCTGAATTATACAGCTTCAAAAGCTAAGCATGCAAATCAAAATGTTGATGTAGAACTTGATGACGATGCTACTTTCAAAATACCTCAAAATGATACAGGAGCACTGTATCTTGGCTACATAGACTAGCGGTGGAAGATGAATTTTTCTTGGTGTTGATGAAGCTTCGCCTGGGTTTGTTTTATACAGACTTATGCACAAGGTTTGGTATTAGTTCTGCATTCGTACTGTAAACCGTGTTTTTTATTCATGAATGCATCTCATGTGTTTAAGGTTGATTAGTTTGAACATATTCCGTCATCGTGATGTTATCATAGCAGCCATGAAGCCAGACTTCAAAAAGGACTACTCAAGCACCATGATCATCATCGACTGCACTGAAGTCCGTCTCGAAACACCATCCTCACTTCATCGTCGGTCGCAAACGTAGGCTACTCGAACTATAAAAGTACGAACACTGCAAAGGCATTAGATTAGTGGGAGTTGCTCCAAGAAATGGGAGTATTACAGTATGTTTGTATCTCAGTTGTACACTGGTAATGTGAGTGACAAAGAAATATGTCAGAGGAGTGGATTTTTCACCTTTTGAAGCATAAAATAGCTGCTAATGAACTGCACTGCAATGATGCTGTTATGGCCGAAAAAGGGTTTCTTATAGAAAAAGATTTAGCCTACATGGTATTGGTCTACATTTGAATTTTTCACCGTTCCTAGGTAGGCCTCGAAGGAGTGAAGACGAAGTGTTGAATACACGAAGTATTGCACGCCATCGCATTCATGTAGAGAGTGGGCCATAAAAAAATTCGTCAATTTCACATCTTCGACAGGAAAATACCAGTGACTATGCTTGGCATCACCAATGAAGTGTGGTTGGTTTGTTGCATGTGTTATGCAGAATGAAAATAAAATTTTGCAAGACAAGGTACCACTAACGTGATCCATAATTCCCGGTCAAAATGCACACGCTTAACACGGCCGTCCTAAATTGCCTTTCCTAGTCTGTTAGCCAACACTATGATTAAAACGAACAAGAACTGAAGTGTACCGATAACCTACAACAATTCATAAACACAAAAAATTTACTTTCACCTGCCAGCGACCTCGTGCTTGCTTGCAATAACAAGAAACGCCTTCACAAACCGTAGAAAACAAGCGATTCTTAACTCTCGGACACCGCGTAACTCAAACGTCACGCTCTGGTGATTTTGAATGTGCAAAAGGTCTATTAAATGTCGAATAATTCTACTAGTGAAATGATAATCTGACTTCTTGAAGAACTTTAACGAACGGCTTCTCAAATAACTCTAATTTCGAACACAATTTATATCAGCACCAATTCTCATCTACTTGTATTCAATTACTTCAAGTCTCAATCACCAATAATTTCTGCATCAACTACCAATCCACAACTCATAGCACAACTCTCATAATCAACTCATAATAATAATAAACATTACACAAACTACACCACTATTTATAGTTGGTTGTTCAGTCCAGTAACTTCGATAAAGTTACGTAAGGTTACATCATAAAGAACCATTGTTCTATCAAGCAGCATTTAAATGTAAACAACAGAAGTCTCTAGAATGTCACGTAGGGAAAATGATTCCAGAAAACACATTTTACATAATACAGATTTCGTAATCAGAGGTTACTTCAGGTCATAACCGATAATAACACATCGCACCAGAATTCTACAACCAAAACAACACGCTCGTTGAAGATACAAAGCAAGCCATCGCGAGGCATTGCACCTTGATTGTGACACAGTGACGTCCTGTCTGCAGTTATGAATAAATGTTAAATATGTATCTTTCAAAAAAGAACAATTATTTTTTGTAATAATCTTGCTGAATAGCCCTTGTGAGTCACAAGTGGTGACGTCTGCCATATTACATTTAAATTTAATGAATGGAGAGGGTTTCAAAACGATTGCTGAGAATCAGTTTTGTTTTCTCCTTTTTTATCAAAACAGTTTATAGTTTAATCTTTTTTTTGTAAAGGACCATTAGGCCCAGCTTAATATTTTCAATCGGTACTTTCCCGTATAAAAGTTTTGGCTCACATAATTGTTCTACTGTTATTACTATCTGAAGCCTTTACAAATTGTTTCTCCTAACGGATCATCAGAAGGTCTGAAAAACATGCAAAAAGTAATGAATCGATAATTCCTGAAAAGATGTTAAATATTACAACTGTAATTTAATCTGCAAAAAAACCCTGTAATTCCTGAAAAGATATTAAATATTATAACCGTAATCCAATCTGTAGAAAAAAACCTCAGAATTACTAAGGGCTATACCTCCATCCATTACTACAAAGTTTCAATTAATTTGTCCAACTGGAAACCAAGCAACTTGATGACATCACAAAAAAGCACAATGCAGTTGTGATGATCAATGCAACCTGTAGTAACCTGAACAAAATAAATGGAAACTGTTTTTTTTTTTAAAAACCTGTAAAAATTAAATGAGATTTATAACCTATAAAAATCAAATGAAATTTAATTTTTTCAAAATTATAACCTGTGAAAATCACAAGGAATTGTGATGATGTAACCTGTAGTAACCTGAACAAATGAAATGAAATGTGTTTTTAAAACCTGTAAAAATTAAATGAGATTAATAACGTGTAAAAATCAAATTAAATTTTTTTTAAATATACTTAGGTAATATCTACTTGTCAATCATCTCATGTTTGCTGATGATATTTGTTGTATCTCTCCAAGTGTTCATGGTCTGCAGAGTATCTTGAATGTGTGTGAGGATTATGCGCTTTCTAACGATGTCATTTTTAACTGTAAAAAGTCATTTGCTATGTACTTCCAAACCAATCACTTAAAGTTAAATTTGAATCCAATTGTACGGCTCAATGGAAGTGAGATCAAATTCGTAGACAGTGTCAAATATTTGGGTGTTTTTCTTGACACGGCAATGTGTGACGACAAGGATATAAATCGACAAGTGCGATCAATCTACTGTTCTGCAAACAAATTAAAATCAAAATTTTACAAGTGCTCTAGTGATATTAAAAATTTTCTATTCCGTTCATATATTGTACTCCAATGTATGCATGTCATCTGTGGGAAAATTATCATCAACGTGACATTAATCGCCTGCGTGTTGCCTTCAACAATGCATTTAGAATTATACACAATTTGCCTAAACACTATAGCGTACGTGAACATCAAGTCTTGTGCAACATCATAACATTTGATGCATTACTTCGTAAATATGTTTTTTCTTTTGTTGGAAGATGCGAAGTATCGTCTAACTCTATAGTTGCCTCCCTGATGAGGTCTGATTGTCATCGTATATCAAATTACCGTATTCATTATAATAATTCTATGTATGCTGTTATCTAGTTTTGATGGCTGCCATGTCATCTGATTGTTTTTATCGTTCTGATATACTTTCAGTTCTTCTAACTTGTAACACTACCGTACCATTGTCTGTAAACTTGTAACAGTAGATAGCCTATTTAGTGAGATTTTGTGCATTTGCAGTTTGTGTATTATTTCGTTGTTTTACATTGTTATTTCGTTGTTGTTGTTCGTTATTTGTGCATTTGCAGTTTGTGTAGTATTTCGTTGTTTTGGATATGGACAGCTTTGTCTGATGCAAATAAAATATTATTAAAAAAAATAGCCTGTGAAAATCAAAAGGAATTTATTTTATCTTGAAGTTTTTGAAGCCACTATCAGCCTTTCGAATGGCCAGCTTTTCAGCCAAACATAGGCCACAATTACTACGACCACCTCCACTATAAGGCCGAGCACAGCTGTGGATGGACCAAGTTATTTTAGGATCAACACCCTTGTCCTTAAGGTCCCAAACTGCCTCAGATAGTTCGGTGCTGTTTCGTTTAGACCTATCCATGAAGGAACATTTATGGTTGGAAAAACGTTTTTTAAAAGTAGTTTCACAACAACCAATGTAATTAAGAACCTTTGGGCCGTTATCAATGGTGTTGATCCTAAAATACCTTAAGGACCTTAAGGACAAGGGTGTTGATGGCAGCAGTGGCCGAGTGGTTAGCGCGTTGGGCTCGCAGTCGAGAGCCTGCATGTTCGACCAGCCACCCGTACTTGCTGTTGTTTCTCTGGGCAAGAAACTTTACGATA
Organism: Aplidium turbinatum; assembly: GCF_918807975.1. Taxonomy (NCBI): domain Eukaryota; kingdom Metazoa; phylum Chordata; class Ascidiacea; order Aplousobranchia; family Polyclinidae; genus Aplidium; species Aplidium turbinatum. The sequence continues at coordinate 21,548,870 of NC_137484.1, read as the reverse complement.
ATTGCCTCTACCCAGTGATCGATTTCGAGTAATGGGTAGTACCAAATTTAAGTCATAAGTAGAGTAGACAACCGGAAACAGACATTGCCGTCGGCTGCAGCGTGAGTCAGGTGTACGTCGGAAGGCGTACACCGATGCATAGCGCTCAAGACCGCTTTCCCGCAATGCAGGATAAAGATAAACAAACAAACAAACAAACAAACAAATTGTAGAAGAAAACCGCTATCCATCGGATGCACTGACAAAAAAGCACAGCAAAAACAGCAAAGTAGGACAGTAGGCCTATATGCGACGAACAACAAAATGATGCAAACAAAGAAATCGCAAATGAAGCTGTTTCTGATAAGGTTTTAATCACATGAGATAGGGCAGGGGTCCGCAAATACTGGGTCGCGACCCAAATTTGGGTCGCGAGACCATTCACAGTGGGTCGCAAAACGGTTTAAAATTACCATAAATATAACTTGTATGGCAAAAATAAATACAATCATATAGTCTTTGATGTGCTGAGTTTCGTACAATTTGGTAGGCTACAAGAAAATTTATACTTTCGATTGTAGTACAGTAGTTAAGCCCACGGTTAGGCCTATATAATATAGCCTGCCTGGAAGACAGCTTGGAGCCAGGGCCAAAAATAAGCCAGCTGCCAAAAATATAGCCTGGAAGACAGCTTGAGCCAGGGCATGAAAACTCTCTCAGCTTAGGCTATCTCCAGAACTGGCTACTGAAACTTAGCGAAAACAAAACTTTGGCGGTAGCTTTCCACCTATAGCCTACAGTCGGGAAGTTGATCGTGAGCAACATGTTCAGAACAATGGAAAACCTCTGACCTTCTGCCCCGAACCAGAATATCTTGGGGTGACACTAGACAGATCGTACACATACCGCCACCATTTGGTGTCACTGTGCAAGAAAATGACATCCCACGCTGCACTACTCAAGCGCCTGGCAGGCCACAGCTGGAGGGCGAGGGCTGACACTTTGCGTATATCAGCCTTAGCCCTTGTCTACTCTTCAGCAGAGTACTGTGCACCTGTTTGGTGCTGCAGTGCACACTGCCATAACATCGGCACTGCCATAAACAGCGCCCTGCGCACAGTTACCGGATGCATGCGTCCCACACCATTGGATAATTTTGCCATTCTCGCTGGCATTCAACTTTCTGAGCTTCGTCACGAAGAAGCCACTCTGTTTCTTAGCCGACGGGCACTAAAGCCTAACCATCTTCTCCACAACAAGATCTCTACTTCCCCAAACCAGCACCCCAGTCGACTAAAGTCAAGACAACCATTCGTGCCAGCCGCTCAACTTCTGATCAACGCAGCAGATGAACTTCATCTCTGCGGCTACTTGGGCGGACTATAAATGGAATTCTGAAAGGAAGTCAAGTACCACCGGACTTCATTCGTTCATCCCCAACACCGACACATGCCCCATCGGCCTGACACTACAAAGACAAGCATGGGTGCGCCTCAACCGTCTTCGTACGGGCGTCGGGCTTTTCCGGTCAACCATGCGCCATTGGGGAATTGGCCTCTTCCTCCTCCTGTGAATGTGGTGCCGAGGAACAGACTGCAGACCACATCATCAATAACTGTACCATCTTCAAGCCACCTAACGGAGTGGAAGGTCTGCGTGTCATGGATGATGAAACTAAATACTATGGCTGCTCTCTAATAGCCTTCCAGTGTAGTTCGGGAACATCTTGAGTCTGGGCTGGTAAAAGGATAGAGTAGACCCTCGGCTCTAGAGGCTTGCACGACGACGAAGCGCACGGTTAATAGGTCCACCCGCTTATTAAGCCCAATTTGGTCCATTCCGGAATTACTGAAGGTATAGGAGTGGTAGAAAATTGTCTCCCGCAGCCAAAATCGTCCGGTCCGAATGTGGCCTTAATAAGTGGGGACGACCGTATTGGAATTGATATTAATTTGCAAAGTGTTTTGCGCAAAATTATATGCTTCCGAAACGTTTGGGTCGCGAAGACTTCGAACGATTGCTTTTTGGGTCGCACCAAAAAGTATTTGCGGACCCCTGAGATAGGCTACATGAGATTGTCGGCTGCGTAGCCAAGTGGTGAGAACGTCTGCGCGAAGTTCGAAAGGACGTGGGTTCGACACCGCTCCAGAGCACGTGGCTGTGTCTCGGCAAAGACACTTAATGGCATGCCAAAATAAGGGGAGCAGCTGACTCGAAGACTATACTGTATGTCACTTCGCTGCTTCCTGTCGTCTGTTGTATCGCATGTGTGATCGCAGTGTACTGTATGTCATCGCAATGGGCACAAATAAAAACACGACTATTATTATTATTATACAGTAATAAGTAGCCTTCCAGCAAGTAGGCTCAGCTGCCATGGCAATGGTTTAAGTTCAAGGAAGATGAGAGAGAGAGCTGTATAGGATAAAAAAAAACATCTTCGGATAAAACACGAAATTCTCTTACCCGTCTCAAATAATTTTTAATATTGTTGTTGGTTCTTTCCAAAAAAAAGTTTCTATATCTTTAGTTAGTCTTTTCCAGTAAAAGGATAATTAATATTTTCAGTAGATTCTTTTCATTCAAAGGACAATTATTATTTGTAGGTTAACCTGCGCTTTTCAGTAAAAACAAATTTTAATTTTTTTTTAGTTAATCTTTTTAAAAACAATTCTGTTTCGTTTACCATGATTTTGTAAATGATAAAAATAGATTTGGAAAGAATTTTTGAAAACTCCCGTCAGTCTTTTTTAATAAAAGAAAATATTTTTAGTTTTTTAATAAAAAATACCAATATGTTTAATAGCCTATAAAGTTCTATAATTTTCCAAAGTTCGTTTTAAATAGGCTAATCTTATTTACGTGACATTAAAAAGTTGAAAAGTTTTGAAATGTAGTGTCACAGAATATTATTACGCATCAGCTGGATAGAAAGAAAAACAAATGAATTTGTTTCCCAACAAATAAACTATAGATGGAGTCTGATTAACAACATTAGCCTCAGAAAATTGAGATATTTCGGACACATAGCAAGAAGCAACTCGTTGAAAAATTCAATGTTGACTGGGATGGTGCAAGGCAAACGAACAAAAGGACGACAAAAATGAAATATTTTGACAATATCAAGCAAATTACATGAATAAAAAGCAATGTGGAAACACTAATAAAAACAAAAAACAGAACAAAATGGAGGCAGTTCATAAGGGAGATCACAGCTGATCAAACATGATCAATTTGTTGAAGAAGAAGAATCTTGTTTAACTATTGTGCTTGCCATTTTTGAATCAATCGCATCACTTTCAGTCGATGTTGACTTAACATTTTGTAGCCTATCATTTTTCTCCTATCGTCTCTTCCATTGCTTTTTGTTTCATTTCGGGTCTTGTTAATTAAAAGAACTGTTAATATATTTACAAGTCCTTTTTTAGTAAAAGGAATAGTAAGCTATAATACCCAGCAAACATTGATTGCTGGGCCAGCGTCGGCTATATGCTGGGTATGTTGGCACAAGGCTGGCAATTTTGTCCAACATTTTGCCAACATTGCCAACATTACGCCAACAATTTCAATACTTCTTATTATGCGTTCAAAAAGGTCTTAAAGATTTTGTTTCAGGTTTATTTGTTTTAAACTGTAAAAATACTAACACAAACCTCTTTTCATGTGGTATTGCTTCAAAACACAGTTGTGTGATTGGCTGACATCGGTCAGAAGCATTGCCAGTGTTGTGCCAATTCATAACAATTTCGGTGTTTTCTTCAAAATTATGCAAATGTAATACCATCATTTTGCTACAATTTTACATTTTAATAATAGGCTATCAATGCTGTTATTATTTTCTGATACCGTACAAGTATACTATGAATACTTAAGACCAGCGTTGGTCAGAAGGGTAGCCAACAGTTTGCCAACAAAGTAGTTTCATTTTAGTTTGTATATGTCAAACTGAGCAGAGGTCTAGAAAAAGGCTGGAGCAACAAAACGCGAACGCGATAACGTGCTTGATACCCAAACAGTTTAAACTTTCCATTAGCCCTACACGTTTCCACAAAATAAACAATTGCAATGTCGGCTATATGCTGGATGTGAGGGCACAAGATTGGCAATTATGTCCAACATTTTGCCAACAATACGCCATCAATTTCAATAACTTATTTCTTATCATGCGTTCAAAAAGGTCTCAAAGATTTTATTTCAGGTTTATTTGTTTTAATCTTTAAAATTACTAACACAAACTTCTTTTCATGTGGTATTGCTTCAAAACACAGTTGTGTGGTTGGCTAACATCGGTCAGAAGCATTGCCAGCGTTGTGCCAATTTATAACAATTTCGGTGTTTTCTTTAAAATTATGCAAATGTATACCATGATTTTGCTACAATTTTACATTTTAATAATAGGCTATCAATGCTGTTATTATTTTCTGATACCGTACAAGTATACTATGAATATTTAAGACCAGCGTTGGTCAGAAGTGTAGCCAACAGTTTGCCAAGTTTGTTTATGCCAAACGGAGCAGAGGTCTAGAAAAAGGTAGGAGCAACAGAAACGCGAACGTGATTCCGTGCTTGATACTGAAACAGTTTAAGTTTCCATTTGCCCTACACGTTTCCACAAAATAAACAATTGCAATGTCGGCTATATGCTGGATGTGAGGGCACAAGATTGGCAATTATGTCCAACATGTTGCCAACAATACGCCATCAATTTCAATAACTTATTTCTTATCATGCGTTCAAAAAGGTCTCAAAGATTTTATTTCAGGTTTATTTGTTTTAATCTTTAAAATTACTAACACAAACCTCTTTTCATGTGGTATTGCTTCAAAACACAGTTGTGTGGTTGGCTAACATCGGTCAGAAGCATTGCCAGCGTTGTGCCAATTCATAACAATTTCGGTGTTTTCTTTAAAATTATGCAAATGTATACCATGATTTTGCTACAATTTTACATTTTTATAATAGGCTATCAATGCTGTTATTATTTTTTGATACCGTACAAGTATACTATGAATAGTTAAGACCAGAGTTGGTCAGAAGTGTAGCCAACAGTTTGCCAAGTTTGTTTATGCCAAACGGAGCAGAGGTCTAGAAAAAGGTAGGAGCAACAAAACGCGAACGCGATAACGTGCTTGATACCGAACCAGTTTAAAGTTTCCATTCGCCCTACGCGTTTCTACAAAATAAACAATTGCAACGTTGGCTACTTTATTTCAGCTTCACTGGATTTATTCTTTGAAAATATTAATAGCCAACAATAAAATGACTCTTTAACTAAATGACTCATGTGGTTTAGTGGAAAAACACAGTTTCTTTCGCATACCGTATTCTTGTACCAACAACGCCATGATAAAAATCGTTTGTTCATATTCAATTGCTTCAGATAATTTAGTGCAATAAATGTCTTGTGATTCAGAGAACACTTCCAGAAAGTTTAGGCTTTGGTGCCTCCAATACCCAACTAGCATAATCCGTTCTGTTTACATTGATTCAACGTCTGCAGACGTTGGTAAGGTAACTAACAAGCGATAAACTTAAAAACGTGGTTGATAATTCAAGTTGCCAGGTCTTCATTTTTTTCTTATGTTCAACAAAAGCTTTTTTAATTTTCAAGTTTAACTATACTAAAATGTTTTGTAATATTTTTGAAAACATTTTTTCAGGACTAACCTCAAAATTTGCGTGCAGTTCAAGAAAATTTAAAACAACTTGTAAGCTTAATCGAATTCACTTGTTGGTGTTTAGTAGCGCTCGACACAGCAGCATGATTGTGGTGATCATGTAATCATTGAGTTGCGGCTGCACTGCCGCCGCGCTGCTGACCTGTCTGCAGACGCTGAATCAATGTAAAAAAAAATCGATTGATGCAGTATCACTTGTTGATTTTGTTCTGAGAGCAGTCGCTCACTGTCTGATTTTGACCACGTGGGTGAGATTCTCGTGTCGCCAACAAAGGGGCGTCTTTACTTTAAATGTAGCAAAGCTTGCACAATAGGCCAGCTTCAGGAGCAGTCATGTTGCGTCGAAATCTCTCCTCAATTTCTTGAAGCGAGATTTCACAAAACGATTGCTACTTTTACTTTCAACGATCCGGCAAATCGTTTTTTCTACTCCCGCGGTGCATAGAACAACACTGCAGGCACAATAATTGTTGTGAAAACTCCATTATGACGTCACTACTTAAACTTTGACTGGGCAATATGACGCGTTGAAGTGAAAGAGGCAACAAAGCTTTAGAATGCGGCGATGTGTTATATCAACGTGAGGAGATGCAATTTAGCAGAAGAACTTGGTTTGTTTTGATGAAGGAAGACAGAGGCCATGACTTAATCCTTTGCTAAAGGGATTATGACGTCACTCGATTCACTTCGACTGTTCAAGCATGGCGGTTGTGCTCAATACACAATTACGTGGAGAGCCGAAAGCACAATGCTTATGTGAACAGCGCTAAGAGGAATTTTCGCTTCTTGCATCGAAAATATAAAAAATCGAATTCAATTGAGATAGGCCTATTACGGCCGAAAGAAGTTTTAGAAATGATCAAAATGAAACTATAAGAATGACTTACGACAATGTTTATGAAAACCTGGTAAGTGAATGTCTTTTATTCATTGAACCTGAAATAATTGTGTAAAGTCGTTTTTGTCACTAGGCTACTTTTACACAATTTAAAGAAAGTTATAAAACTCAATTTAGAGAAAGTTATAAAACTCAATGACCAATGGAAAACTTTCATATGAAATATTCTCGTGACAAATTTAGTGCCAGTGCTTCTAGATGAGTGCTAAGAAGATATCAGCAAAGTAGCAGAGCTTGTGATGTCCCACAACATGTGTAGGGTTCTGCTCAATCTTTGATTTTGCTGCTCCGGCAGTGTTTGCCTGACTGCTTGAATGTGTTTGTATTTTTATGTCGTGTGGATAGGTCTGTGATGGTTGTAGAGTATTTGCAAATGTAGCTTTCATTGCCGTCAACTGAATAATAATAATAATAACATGTTTTATTTTGCGCCCATTGCGACAACATAGCCTACAGTAGCCTACACTGCGACCTACATACGCAACAAAACAGACGACTGGAATCCCAAAATAAACTTTAAACGTTGGCTGTCATTTGTAACAGTCGAAAATGTCTGTAACAAGTGCTGAAGCTTTTTAATATGATGGATGAAACCCCTGTCATTACATTCGATTTACATTTTGCAGGTAGCAAATTTAAGTCAAGCTGTTGGCAAAAATGCAAGCGATTGTATCAGTGGACTTATTACCAATTATTATTATCGAACACAACACAGTTCAAAGCATGTCGAGAAAAAAGAAAGGAAAAAAAAAACGTCGTGAAGTCTAAGCACTCGTTTGATTGTTTAAAAAAGAATCTGAAAAAGATTGTTCTTGGTGAGTACGGATAAATGTTTTTACTACGACTAAATGATTATGTCATAACTATGCCATTTTGTTCTTTTGATTAATGTATGATGTAATTGTGAAGAGTACCGTATTGAGTAATGTATGAAAATGTTTTAGTGGTGTATTCGCAGTGATGTGAACAACGAACATGGTGGTTAGTAGGCTATGTCGGCATTTATATACTGATTTAACACTTCTTTTTTTACTTTCATGATTAGACATGGTGATGGCGCACGACAAAGCTGCTGCCGTGCAGCAAATTGATGAAGAGTTTCAGAGTGATTTCGAAATTGGAAGGACAGGCAAGGTGGCTGAAAACGGCAAAAACTAACTTTTGGTGAGCTTGTTATATGTTTGAAAGACAACAGCGCATGTGTTGCTTTAGTTGTTGAATAACTACTGTACACGCAATTAGAATGTATTGGAACTTGATTATTGCTCTGCGTGGCGCAGAATCGAATGATAAGTTTTTTGTCACGCACGTTGGAGAGAGGGATATTACCTTGATATTGCAGATTGTCAATTAACTTCGTAGTATCCTGAACGACAACTGATCAAAATCCTACACAGTGGCGTAGCCAGAAAAATGTTTTGGGGGGGCCAAATATTTGATGAATTGAAGAGAACAACAAAGTGTTTGATTTAAAGCCATCGCCACTTGATGTGCAGTGGCGTATCCTGGTGGGTTGAAGCAATAAAACTGGTAGCGGGGTTAGAGCGTGCCGAAGGCACGCGTATTCTAAGGGGGTCCGGGGGCATGTTCCCCCGGAAAATTTTTGAAAAATTACACTCAAATAATGGATTATAGCGCTTTCTGAAAACACTTTTAGGGTAATATTTGTATGAAATTTATTAGCAGATAAACAGCTATTAACTTATTAAAGATAGCTCTTACACACGAACTGGCAAAAACTGCGGCTAAATTAGAGAACACCAAAAACACAGCTAAACAAAAACTCAATAACTACACAAAAGCCCAACAGAGTAAGCCATTCTGAAATTGCTTCCACAAATTAGTTCAAAGAAATGTAAATCGCGTAAATTTTGGGCGATTTACGATTTGGAAAATTTATTGGTGTCTTTCTGTGTGTCTAAAACAAGTCCTTGGGGGTGTTAATAGCCAGATCTCTTGGAAAACGATATAAATTTCTACAAACTTTATTGCATTTTCAACAAAGGGCTCAACTTCGGAATCCAAAGTTTGAAAATTTGGGGGGGCATGGCCCCTTTTGCCCCCCTGGTTACGCCTATGATTCCTACACTGTTGCCAAACAGCCCTCTTGATTTAAATATTTTTGTTTCATTCGCAGGAATTCACAATGATAAAGATACACAAGAAAAAGCTGCTGATGTGCAATGAATCTCCATCTGTCAATACGATTTGATGTGGCTTGTTTCTAATAAATGTGAAAATATACGAAGCTCGGCTGTTACTTTGCTTTGTCACAAAGGGAGAAGTGTTGCTTATAAATCCGTGTTGCTGCTGTTCTTTCGCCCAAGGATTAGCTAGGTTCAACAATAAACTTTTGGTGATGAGCGAGGTTTAAGTACAGAGACGTTTGGCAAATGTAGATGCCAATGCTGTTCAGATGTTTTATGCACCAGCTTGCTTTGCATGGCCAACCTTGGTCAAAGCGCGGGCATCACAATAGTCAATAGATCAGATGAAGCAGCATCATGGTGCATAAAAGTCAACCAGAATTTAGGCGCCAGATGAAGCAAAATGGTGCACAAGCCATCTTGCCACCGTTGGCCAGATACAAATGCCAACGTTGGCAAGATGAAGCAAAATGGTGCATAAAACATTTTGCCAACGTTGGCAAGATACAGAAGCCAACGTTGGCTAGATGCAGAAGTCGACGTTGGCTAGATGCAGACGCCAACGGTGGCAAGATGCATACGCCAACGCTGGCCAGATGCATCCAAATGGTGCATAAAACATTTTGCCAACGTTGGTAAGATGCAGAAGCCAATGTTGGCTAGATGCAGAAGCCAACGTTGGCAAGATGCAGAAGCCAGCGTTGGCAAGATGCAGACGCCAACGCTGGCCAGATGCATCCAAATGGTGCATAAAACATTTTGCCACCGTTGGCAAGATGCAGAAGCCAATGTTGGCAAGATGCAGAAGCCAGCGTTGGCAAGATGCATAATCCAATGTTGGCAAGATGCAGAAGCCAACGATGGCAAGATGCAGACGCCAACGCTGGCCAGATGCATCCAAATGGTGCATAAAACATCTTGCCAATGTTGGCGTCTGCATCTTGCCAATGTTGCGGCCAACTTCTTGCCAATGTTGCCCCAACAATCAATGTTTACTGGGTAGCAAAGTAGTTTAGGCTAATGATGGTAGAGGCTATTAACTTTTAAAAATACCTTAGGCTACTCCCTTGTTGATGCTGTGTTTCGACCGTTTCTGTCATGTTGTTAACCAGCATAATAAAATAACTTTTTCAGCAACTATACAAATTTAGCGCCTGTATTTTGAACCAGCATCGTCATTGACTCGCAAACTCGTAAACTCACGGAAAAAAATTAATTTGAACTGCGCTGATCTACAATTTTGCAGAGATGTGTACGTATATTCCTATACGCCGCAGACTTGCGGCGTAGACTTTTTGTCGGTGCTAACGCTTACGGCCACATTTTTTGGATAGTTGTCGCTTGAGGCTACGCCGTAAAGTTTTTGCGGTTTTTAGCGCATAGCGTCAACGCATACTTTTTAATGTCTTAGTTGTTGTTTGCATTTTTTTATCAAACTTTCCGAATTATGAATAAGTTGAAAAAATGTTTTCAATGGGCAAAGACGTATTGAAACCAAAACGCAGCAAAATGTCAGACGAACACTTTCAGATGCTTGTGTTTCTTCGTGGAAATTCAAAATAAAACTTGGTTGTTTCGAGTGGTTTATAGCCTACCTTGTGAATGTTTGGCACCTAGCAAACAAAATGAATTTAAGCTAGTGTATGTGCTGACGCCGCCAACTTTTTTTTACAAGTTACGTTGACGCATAAGGCGTATAGTTTTTCGAACGTTTGCGTTTACGCTGACGGCGTCAATATTTTTTGTATGCGCGTACATCACTGCAATTTTGGAATAGGTCTAGCATTGTTGAAAACGGAATTTGATTGCTTTTGCTGAAACGTGATAAAATTGCTATAAACTAAAGGCGTTTGAAGCAAATCGGGCAAAGAACTATATTTCTTTTAAAAACTTTATTTTTGTTAGGCTATAAGTTTTATTTTTGTCCGCCCCAATAGCTCAGTTGTCCGCTCCGATAGCTGAGTTGGTTAGCGCTTGACTTAATGAACGAAGAATCTTCAAGGCTTTGTCAGTCAGAGCATAGAGATGCAAAACCAACCGCTTTGTTTGAGAAGTTTTACTTGAAAAAAAAATCAGTGCAAGGAAGTTTGCTAGTTTCTGGCTCTGGGATTGTCAGCTTTTAGTTGTGGTGTTATTAGTTGGTGGTCTCATTTAGTGACCGGTTGGAAACGGCTATGGATTAATTTCAACGTTGGATTGGTCGATCTTTTTTCGTTTAATATTCCGTTTGACATTATACATGCTGTGTTGTCTTTCGCCTTTACATCTGGACCTAAAATAAATAAGAACGTGGAATATTGAAAACCGTGTGTCCTGGTCACTCCTCGCCACTATCGTGCCCAGGGGTGTTGTCGTCGTTTCGATGGCTATATATGAGCGGGAGCGGGAGCGATATATGAACACACGACACGCCACGTCCAGGACTGGGTTAACCATTAGACTAATAAAGCCATAGCCTTAGGCAGGGATATCTAGAACAGCGGGACTGCTGACTTTGCAAATTTCGATAAAGCGATGGACACTAGAAGGGTCTGCGCTGTTAACGCCCGAAAATGAAAAAGGAGAAAGCGCGTGTCAATTACGCTGTTGAGAAGTCGCCTTTTCTAGATATCCCTGCTGTGAAGCTAAAATCAGGTCTTGAAAGTGGGCACTCCTAGGCATCTTCCCTAGCAACGCCCATAGCAACAACTAATGGCTGACCTTGTCTATAACTTAAGATCATCATTTTAAAGCAAACTTTTGCTGTTAGCCATCCAAGACTATTGAGTATTGAACACAGCTTTAGTTTTCATATTTAATTGATTATTGCATCACTTTTGGGCAAGTTTTAGTCATCAAACATAGGAAATAAAAAAAAACATAAAAAGAAGAAAATTTAATTTCGTGGTATTGCTAAACAAAGAAAGTTGGATAAGGTTGGTTGTAATCTAACAATGGTGGTAGACTTGATAAACTGTTACTGTAACACAAGTGTAACCTTTCCTGTAACACCAGAAAGCCATCCAACAATAGAAGATCAAAGCCCTTTTTGCCAACCTTCTACTTCAGCAAAAAAAAATTAGGAAAACAAGACAGTAGCAAAATCTCTGCATATTCAGAAATCTGCCAAAGACTCGAAAAGTTTTGACTTGACAAATCAAGAAAAAGAAGCTTTGACACATCCAAAGCCAGGAGAAAAACATTAAAAGCATTTAAGAAAAAATTACAAACCCAAGCAGAGGCAAAAAAGGGTCTACTTATGATAAAGGAGGCTTTAAGGTGTTGAAAATGTTTATTGTTGCTTTTCGTAAAATGTGATTTTTGACCAAGTACCAAATTTTATTCCCAAATATCTCTTTCATTTATTTGCCAATCGCTTTCAAATTTTTAACACTATCAGACAGAGTAAACATGCAAAGCCTCTGGTCAAAGAATTTTGGAAATTTTGTCCATGATGCTGTCGGCACTCATTTGTTTCATGTCCGAGGATCAAAAATTTTTGAAAAAATGCAACAATTCGAATAACTTTTTATTTTCTAAAAATATCTTCATTTCCTTTCAAAGAGCTTCAGTCTTGATACTTATAAACATCCTGTTAAAATTTGATTCAAATCCAGTAAGTGGTATTAAAAATATTTGTGTTTAAAATTTGTGTATTTTCACCACTTGGTGGCGGTTTGGGGAAAAACGGCCACATTTTCAAATATTTTTTTGCTTTTTTTAGATTATTTCATCTTCAAGCATCATTTTAAAAGCAAGAAATTGGTTGTACGTTGAGAAATCCACATTTTAGTTTGTGCAGTAATGATGCAGTAACCCTCCTATTGTCCACTTCAAAACAGAGTCAGCAATCCCGTTGTTCTAGATATCCCTGGCCTTAGGCCCTGGAAAATTTCGGCCCTCCATTTTTTTAAGGTTAAAGTTTTGTAAGGCTGATAGTGATACAGATCCAGTACAGTAGGCCTACAGTTTTTGCTTAAAAACGATTGACTAAGTTAATTCAATACTTATGAAGAGGGAAGAGCCCATTTCCAAAACCACGTAGCCTAGGTGTCACTTTTACAAAAATTGAGTTTAGTGTCATTAGTTTGTCTAGGTTTGCAAAATTAGGCCCTTCTCTAGTAGGCTAAACAGCCTTAGGCCTACAGCTACCCTTAATCCAGCCCTGGCCACGTCCGCTACAAGTGTAAGCACGCGGCTGTGTCTCGGCGAAAGACACTTAAAGGCAAGCCAAAATAAGGGGAGCAGCTGACTCAAATACTATATGTCACTTCGCTGCTTCTTGTCGTCTGTTGTATCGCATCTGTGATCGCAGTGTACTGTATGTTATCGCAATGGGCGCAAATAAAAGCATGATTATTATTATTCCGCCCCGATAGCTCAGTTGGTTAGCGCGTGACTTCTGGAACGAAGAAGCATCAAGATCAAGCGCCGCTGGTTCGACTCTCGGGGTGAGCGCTTGAGCAACGCACGTTAAGGACTGCTCTCCATTCAGCGGCATTTAATGGATGGAATAATTCCCCGGCAACAAGACTTCAACAATCGGAAACTTCACTCTGTCAATCTCGGTGAGCGGGCCTGCGTCAGTGATTCAAAGCCTCTACAAGTATGCGAAACTGCCAGGATTAAGCTCTTCAAGAAGCTTTCCCAGTTCGAGGATAAAGATTCAATCAATCAATCAATCAATTATAAAATGAAGTTGCGTTTGGAGATTTTTGTGACTGCTGTGAAACTCCGTGAGGTCTGGCAACTCTGCAGAAAATCAAACAATATTGGCCCAAAATTAGAAAGGCTTGTTTAATGTTTATGTAACACTTTGAAGTGCAATTTGCGGCCTTTAGAAAGGCTGTTTAAATAACCCACAAACAGTTGTTTTCGGACTTAGTTGAGTACCGTACTCTGTATAATCGATCAAGTACATGTAGAAAATCATGATTAGTAATCTCGCTTTAAAACTGGATGGAAAAGGTGGTAGACTAGGACTAGGTATTAAACCATGAGTATCACTCAATGTGGATGCAATAGGGGTTGTGTGACAAGTTTGTGGTAGTGACACCTGCCACGAATTTGCGCGGCATCTGCCATCAATTTTGCGCGACACCTGCCACCAATTTGTCACTACCTCATTTCCCAATATGGCTAAATTTACTTAACCTGAAATTGTTAGATGATACAGTGGATATGGCATTCCCTTTTGCCTTTTTGAATAATGTGATCCTAGTTGGACTCTTGGTTTAAACTGGTTGTTGAAAAACACTGCATATTTTTACGCAGTGTAAAATAAATTGGCTAGTCATAGACCTATTTGATGAAAGGCAGTCGAGGCAAAAGAATTGGCCATTCCGCCATTTCACTCTTGTTAGTGATAAAGGATCAGCATACCGTAATTAGAACTTCATCACCAATGCTTGGTAACCTACCAAGTATGGGAATCACCTTTACTTTAACCTGACTTATGAGTAATTTGGCTGGGCTTATGGGTAATTCACCCCATGGGTAATTCAACATGACTTTTGGGTAATTTGATGAGAGTATTGGTAATTCAGTATCTTATTGGTAGGCTACTTATACAGTAGACATGGATACGAGTATCTGTAAATTGTCAGGCATTGTCAGTGTTGCAAGGTGTTTTAACTAAAAATAGTATTTATTCTTTTGAAGTCGATACGAAATAATAAGAAATCAATGAAATTAACATCATAACTTGCAACTACAGTACTAAAAAGTTCGGTAGCCCAGTTTGGTAGGCTAAACTTGCAAATCTGGCAACCCTTAAAATTACGGGTAGGCTTTTGTTCAGCATTTTCAGGAATTGGCAGCAATTTGAAAGTGTTGTCTAACATAATCTTAACTCAAACTCCAATCGTAACCCAAACCGTAATCCGCAAAACTGGTCCAATTGGCAACTGGCAACACTGACAATGCCCAACAAAATGCGACAATAGGTATTTAGTGGTACCGGTACTGCAAAGATCCTGCTTATTGTGCTTTTGGATACTTCAACCACAGTCTTAGCTCTTTGACAATAACGTTTTTATAATTCAATATGACTTTTGGGAAACTGAATGTGCCTTACTGTATAGGTAACTTAACGTGACTTATTTATAAGGACATGGCTAGGTTTACGGAATTAGTGCTGCCAGATAAGAAATTCTGCCCTACTTTGAGAAAACTTGAAAGCCTTTGAAGACAAAAACTTGTATTTGGGAAATTTTGAAGTCCTGGGCAGAGAGCAAAACCCTAACTTTAACTCTGTCCCTAACCTTAACCCTCACTTAATTCTAACCCTTTCTCTGGTAATACCCATGACGAAACAAAGCTTTTTTGATTGCAACCATGGCAACCAGCACCATAAAAATAGCCATTTTGTATTTATAGTTTCAGTGTTTCATAAGACTGCTCAGTATTATGACTGGTATTTAACTGTTTATATCTTAGCTGTTACTTTTACATAAAATTTTAATTTCTCATAGACTATTTATTTGGTAATTTTCACCCATGAAGAAATTCCACAAACATAAGCTGATATAAGAATATTTTGTAGACTTGACTTAAATTTAGTAAGAGGTTGGTTGGCTTGTGAAAAACCGCTTAGACGAACCAAGTTCATCATCATCACGATTAAAAATACAAAATGTCTGATTTTATAAAACTGTTTCGACGACAGCGTTCAAAGCAAGGACTAAATGAAAAAAAAGATTCATCATCTGTGGACAGTAACTTATTTCAAAACAATTTGGATTCTAACTTAGATGATTCTTGCATGAGGCACATGTGTGTTTCATCAGAATTTGGTGGTAATAATGTGTCAGGAATTGGAATAAACTCCCAGGATAAACCTGAGGAGACTTTTAAAGAACCTAAAGGTTGGAGAAAATCTTTACGGAAACTGAAGCGCAAGAAGCGTGATCAGACTGTTAGCATTTCATCTGACAACATTGCCAAGATTCCAAGTGATATTGCTATTGCATCAAAAAATGAGTCCATTATTTCCTCATCTAAAGTCAATAAGCGGTGGTCGTATTCACCTGATTTATGTGAAGATAATGTTCCTGGTGCTAGAGAGTTACGTGGCACTTTAGAAAGGAAACTAAGTGTGAAACATGAAGTGGATGAACGTCAGTATTCAAATGTGCGCCAAAGTGCTCATCCCCATTTAAAAAAGGAACTTTCCAATAACAGACAGTCAATAAGCAGCAATGAAGAATATATTGACTGTGATACCCGTCAAAATCGTCCAACATTCTCATCTTTTCTATCTCCAAACAACAATGAAACTTATTTAAGTCCAATTGGGACATCTTCATTTTTTGCTGATAGCAATGATACAGGAGCTTCATCACAAGACAATCTTGGGAAAAGTAGTTACATATCACAAGGTCAACCTGTACCAGAAGATAGTTCAAGTTTAACGGATTTACCTCAGCCAAATTTTTGTTCTAGAGAGTGGGAAAGAAATGATGAAGCAATGGCAACAACAGAAGATGAATTTACTCAAACAAGTGGGTGATAGAGTAGAATTAGTGACTTTTATTATGCGTAATGACATTTCGCTATATAGTGGCATCTGTGGCAAAGGGCTGTCTTGAAATTGCAAGTAGAATTCGGCTGTAGTGTCTTCAGCCATGGTGACACTTTTACAAAAGTCACTTGAAGTGTCAGTATAGGCAAGTTCTACTGTGCAATAGCTTGACAAACAATATCTTCAAATCCTCATAGATGCTGATACTACTGATCACAAACTTCATGTTTGCCAACAGTTTCTTTTCTGTGTAATTTCAAAATGTGCATGTTGTCAACCTTATTTAGTTTGGAATTTGGGGAATTTTTAAATGTTTGTAAATGGTTTTCTTCAGGAGTTATATTGTATGAAACTGATTAAGCGTTCGTCAACACTAAAAAAATCTTTCAACAAATGTTTTAGAGAGTATGAGTATAGGGTAATGATGAGTTTGAGACCTGTGATGATTACAGGCAGCATTGCATACACTTGGTAGACAACTTTCCTTGCTGTTTCGTTTTATTGTTGATTATGTTTACTTCTTTTGCGGAAAAAAACACAAAATTTTTGTTCCATCTTTGACGATGTTGTTGGAGCATTTATAATATTTTTTTATACAGTAGACAATAGATATGCAAGCCTTAAAGCAGCCGGCGGCCATTGCGGCCATGGCTGCTAAGTAGTGCTTGAATGACCGCCTGTGCTACCTCCTCCGTCGGCCAAGTTTGGCCGCCGGTTTCTTTTAGCCAATTATTTAATTTTGCAATAGAATGATTGTGCATTAAATGTCGAAAATATGTAGTACTGTATCAAAGAGTGACGCAGAATTAGGTCAGAGCATCATAGTCACTACTGTTGTATTGAATATATCCAGCTGCGATCACCAGCGCTGTAAGTCTTGTTTGCAATTCCCGATGTTTATTTTAACAAAGTGTTAATCCGAAGTGCTAATTTACATCGGCTGGCAATATTGTCCTTTTTATATCGATTCAATGTTGTTGGACATTGAATCGTTGTTAAAAAGGAGAACTAGGTTAGTTGACATCCCTGGGTAAAACATGTATCTTCATAGTTGAGAACGCTGTGGGTTAGTGACTTCACACCCTCAATGATGACATCATAAGGGAATAAATGGTCAGGTTTTATGAAAGGCGGTATGCAGTTAAAACAATTTACTGAGCTGCGAGCAGTGAAAACAATTTACGGTCGTTAGATGGTCCCGCAATACCGGATTACAATCCCTATAAAGCATTTAATGCATGGTACAACGATTCTATTGCAGGACGTCGCCCAGACTTCAACAACGCTAAGTGATCATTTTAACATTGTTGCAAGTTTAATGCTATTTACTTGCGCTGTCGTTATTGTATTTTGGCCTCCAAGTACGCAGATTTGGCCGCCGAGAAGGAGCTCTCGGTAGGCCACAATGGCTGCCGAAAAAAACACGAGTTTTAAGGCCTGATATGGTACCGGTATTATAACTACTTCTTCAGCATTTATATTTTTGCTTTTAATGTGTTTCTTTTAATCTGAGGAAGTATGGATCAAAGCAATTGCTTTTAATTTAAAATTTATTCCAATTGTTCTCCTTTTGTATATATCCCAATAAAGAGAAAGTACTTACCAAACCATCACTTGTTATCCCAGGGTCTAAATATGCGAAGTTAATTTATTGATTGTCTTCTAAATATAACTTTGTTGCATGTGTGTGAGCTTCTTGGTTTGATGACATGTAATCCATTGAGAGCTATTACTTCCTTTGTTACCTCAGTTGTTTTGTTACTTACAGGCCAATCAGGCACTTCTCTACAAGCATCAACTTCCGGACAGCTAAGTCTTGAAGGGACTGGAACGCCTGAAGAAGAGGACATTCCTTATGATTTAGAGGCAATATAGCTTTGGCTGCATTTACTGTTTGTATAATGTATATTTTTAGTTTGTTTGACTTTGTGGGTTGATCATGAAGCGAGTTTGAAGAAGATTTATTAAGTTTTACTTGAAAGATTTTTGGATAAAATTTAAATGTATTTTTTAAACAATTATTCACATTACAAATATTGTGCTTTGTAAACTGACTTTAATTTCTAATGTTAACTTTGGTGTATTTTTATTTTTTAATTTGTTTGATCTTGTCTAGATTGGAAAGCATTTTCAACACCATGTCATGCAGTTAAACAGAATACATTTTTTGAATTGATGTTGGTCTCTTAGCTGCAACACATGCAAGATATTTTAAGTGTAGCATTTATTTGTAAATGGCAACACTATTTTTTTCAGTTCAGCATGAAAAGTTTATATGTCACTATATTGCAATTGTTGGTCTTGTGTTGGTTGGCTATGTTGATTGTAAATATTTACTTTTTAGGATATTGACGAAGTGTTAGCAAATGCTGATTCACGTTCATCTACACTTGTGTCTTTGCACGGGCAGCAAGGAGTTTATGACACGATGGACAGGGATGGAAACAGAGTTCAAGCAGTTGCAGGTAAAGTTTAAGCAAATGAATATTGGGCCTGCTATGATGATCCACTATTTTTAAAGAATACAACTGCAGGTTCTTAAGTGTATGCAGTGATCATCAGCTCCAACCCAGTTTCATTTTGTGGCTTTTGTTTCACTTCAGCCTATGTTTGACAACTAGGACTTGCGCTAATAATAAAAAACCATTGTGCATTGAGCAAAGTTTTACTGCATCTGCAATACTTTGCATCTTTGTAGTACCGGTATGCAGGCTTGCATTGTCTCTTCGTTATTTAAATATGATACGGTACATTAAATGGATTTCACTCAGAAAATATATGCTTAGGCATTATAGAAAGCTAAAACCGCAATGCTAAGGCAACAGGGATCAGTTGTCAGTCACTGACAACTGATCCCTGTTGCCTTAGCAATTGAGGTTTTAGCTTTCTAGATATGGAACAGGGATCGTTTCAGAACAAGACTAGATCAGAAAGCGAGGCAGACTCCGACTCAGCTCAGCAGCAGCATAGAGCAGTTAGCTTCTTCAAGCATTATATTTAACATTTAATGCTTCAAGCATTAAATATATGCTATATTAGTTTAGGTGAAAGCTACAACATGAATTTGTACTTACGACTATTAAAATGTTTCTAACTACTTCTTGAAAAGTATAATGTGTAATGTCTATTCTGATGACACGTTGGAATTACTTCAAATTATTGTGTATTAAAGTTTGTTTGTTGTAATAACTTGGTAGTTAACAAATTCTATACTAGATACCTACAATCGTACATGGATGTACACATCTACACATTTCCGAGCGATTTCATCATACTGTATAAATTTCAAAAGTAGACGAACCATCATTTTTAAAGTTATTATAATTTTTTATATTCATAGTAATGCATTGAGCATTATTATGAATATTTTATATTTATGAAAATCTCATCATGAAAATGGGATTTTATCAGGTTTGATTTTTGGCATAATTCCACCATGCAACAGGTTTCTGTACCAAAACTTTTTAAAGTGGGTACTTGCACAATTGCACATGGCATTTGTTCAGACTGATTCCAAGTGAAATATATCTAGTTGCATTTGATGATATTTTTCATGTGATTCATTTAAGATTTTGTTAATTTTCGGATGACGTCTGACAATGTTTTTGCACACAAACTATGCATTTTTCTTGAAAATAGGACTAACTTAAAAATACGATCTGATCTTTCGTACACTATGTAATGTATTCCAAGAAGGAAGTTTTGATTCCTTAAAAGTGTGAACATCATAATGTTGGTGAGGAGAAAACTCAATTGATTTAACTGGTTTTAAATTTCCATTTAGATTGATAAATAGTGAAGTGATTTCTGTTAATTGACACTGTATCAACTTGATGTGTGTGTTCACCAGTGTGAAAATCATTGATTGTAACATTATACAGCCTTGTCGACTTTGACAACATACAATGATCACTGACCAGACAACGAAATCCATCATTATTAGAAGGAATCAACGTCTACAGACGTTAAGTTCTGCTGTCTGTGATGGTGCTTCTGTTGTTTCAGTTGTTGCCTTTTCATGTCACTTAATAACCCACGAACATTTTGAACAGGGATTTGCCCATTTGAAGTGATAATTAGTGTCTGTAAGTAGTTTACTTACGCGTCTCTTTCATCATGTCATGCGTAAGGTGAATCAATTGCAGCACAAATGTAAAAAAATCAATGACGTTTTATTTCGGTTTGATTTTTATCAAAATATTTTTGCTGTGTATGATGGGTTTGTGGAGAATTAATACCAGAGTGCTAGAAAATAAAATTTGTCTACTTTTTGCGTCGTTTTTAGAGTCGCTTGTAGAATTACATTGGTTGCTTGTAAACTTTACCCCAAAAAGCTGTGTCAACAATATCACAGCATGAACGTTTGCTGCAGTTGCATAGTAAGTTACTACCATAACAACTTAAATAATAACAGCTTCCACTCTGCTTAAAAACAGTATATAACGTTAGAAAACGAACAGAAGTTTTTTTGCATTTAAGAACTTCTGTTCTTAAAAGCAAAAGTTTTAATCTTTCAATACTACAGTGACGATAATGTAGTCCCAGACAGCAATGTCCGTCATGTTTACATTGATTCAACGTCTTTTGCTGTCTGGGACGTGTCATTAGAAGTAACTTTCTGAGTATTTGAATTTTCTGGGTGTCAACAACAGTGCCAGACGTCATCTACGTAGTCCTGTGGCTTCTGTGAACAACCATCGACTGGTTGATTGGTATCAAGTGTCCTGTCAGCTCTATCTTTTTCTATAGCCAGCTAGCAAAATTGATTGATTTAGAGTTTGCAGACATTGAATCAATGTATAAAGGACCAATTATGCTTGCTGGGTAAGTGTTGCGATGGAGGTGCAACGCGCTTATAGACTTGTGAAGCGGCTGTCAAAAACTTCAGCCATGATTGTTTTTATTATGATTTGGCTTGGCATCGATTTAGATTTATTTTTGTCGTACTGTGTTATTTTTGATCAATGCTGGTAGCAATTTCCAATACTACCTGAATAACCTTAGTGCTGAAACGCTTGCTGAGTAGATGTATGTAGAGTGACCACTGACTAGAAAAATTACTTCATGGTTTATTGACTCTTTTGTCTTGCAAGCTTTTTGAGACGTATTCTCAAAGATTATTCCTTATATGGGCCACTCGTGTACCCTTCACGCTTTATTCACAGCTGTACACTAAGCGCTTGCTTGTGAACACATTGCATTAAGAAAATCAAAGGGCTCGCCCAGGGCTTGCCTCTGACTTCATTCAGATACAAATTAACGTCTATGCTCGGTGATTTGATTCACTGCGCAGATGCGGTTTCTGAATATATACGGTGTTATTTTAGTCATTGGAACTGTTGATTGTACTGACGCAGGGCTAAAATGCTGAAAAGACTGTCACAGTATTAATGTTTCGTTTCTGCGATGCACGTGTTGACTGTTGAAAGGTTAAACGGATTCAAGAGTCGAGATGGAAGGGGTTGTAAAGCTACTTCTGCATAATGCATACGTATGCACTAACCCAGGGGTTCCCAAACTGGGGTACATGTACCCCCAGGGGTACATTAAATTTAATAAAATGGATTGCTGGATGACTGTTGCGGGATTTTAATTGTCCACCTCGTGGCCTTTAGTACCTAGCTAAGGAAATTTTTCCTTTCCATTTTTGCCCAATGTTTGGTCAATGGTCATGAAACAGTTTTGATGTGGTCTATCGATTTATTTATGTTTTGAATAAATCTATTTAAAATCTTTGTTGTGGAACAAGAGTGCGCTCAGTCGGAAGAAGTTCCTTAGTTTTCTTTTATCATCCACCACTTCCTGGAATACATACAAATTGGCCATCAATCCTTTAGACCGGCATGGCACAGGAAACTAACACATATCTTCAACGTAACATTAAGGTTGATCTGCTTCATAGTTGAGTAGTGAGAGCGCTGGTTGCCTGGTTAGACGTTCGAAACGGCGCTGGTTCGGTACAGCTCAAGAGCATGTGACTATGTCTTTGATGGGTCTGCTACTATTCGGTGAGTCCGATTCGGTGAGTTCCTAACCTCTAGCCCCGAAGGCCCTAACCCTAAAACGGCAATGATAATTAGGCTACGGTACCCGATAATTTAAAAAAAAAATTGAAAAAATTACCGAATAGGGATCGGACTCACCGAATTGGACTCACCGAAACGGGCCATTCCGGTCTTTGATAGGATACTTAATGACATGCTTGAAAGTGGACACGGATTAGTTTCCTTGCCTTCACGCTCACCTAACTTTTAAATCTTAATCTTCAACTACTGGCATGCAGCCTGAAAACGAAAAAAAAACAATGATGTGTTGCCATCCTTTCCAGGTTCTTTGATGAGGGGCAGGGCTGTGACGAAGTTTGAGCGAGACGCGGAAATGGTTCTGGAAAACCTTAATTACAATCAACAACATACCAACTACGATGATGTTCCTGTTGACCACTACTACCTGGATCTCAATGATTCAAACAATGCTCGGAGTTATCAAAGAGGAGGGGTGAGTTTCAGCTGATGGACATACTACTGATAGATTTTGTTTAATGAACTTGATAGATGGTTTCACAGAATAAGAACTAAAATTTGCTTCTTTTTTTAAGTTGTTTATTTCGTCTAGATCAGCTCTGAATGGTCAACCTCTAGGTCTTGTTCGGTTTTGCTTGCATTGGAGCAATTCAATAGAATTGTAACAAGAGCATATTCTTTTTGCATACAGTGTGTTGAGCTGTTAAATTTAGGCTGAGCTCATAGAGCTAGCTGCGGAGTCGAGAAAAATAAAAGCAATCTTTTCCAGAAGATGATTCCCCACCCGTTGTGTGATTGTGGTTTAGACAATCAGACGATGAAGCACATCCTCGTCTACTGCCCCCTTACCCCTTCCTGTGACGACACCGACCTAAATAAACATTATAAACAAAGCTCTTATCTGGCTCCGACACTGGCGTAACAAGCCATGTATTTGTAGGAATCAATATAATGTTGTATTAACAAGAATAATAGTCTTTTACATACATTGTTTTGAGCTGTACCATGCCATGGAGTACAATTTTTCTTCGTTTGTTACAGACCCCAGATACTGACGAAGAAAATTACGAAGATCTTGCCACACCGGTGAGTTGACATTATTTTGTTATGTCGTTAACTTGTTATGTTACAAGACTAGCTAGTCGCTTTATTCGGTATCCCAGACCAAAATGCCGGGTTGTCAACTTGTCATATGTTTGAAATAAATTGAAAAGATGTAGCTACAGAGCTTACTAAAACACTGATCAGCTTTCACTAACTGGGCAAATAAGGAAAATAAAATACAAGTATTTCACAAATGTGGAGTAGATACAAACGACCTGCTTTAGCCTGATGCTGCGGGTTTGCTGTAGTGGTAGCGGTTTGCACTAGCTTTCGGAACACCGTTCTCTAGTCATGTGCACTGACGAGTGATGTCCTGGTCAGTGCACATGACTAGGGAACTGTGTTCCGAAAGCTCGTCATAAACCGCTACCACCACAGCGAACCCGCAGCATCAGGCTAAAACAGGTCGTTTGTATCTACAGTTGTGAGATAAACCAACGATCATGCTGCTAAAAGCGAAACTTACCTAATAAGCAATACATAGGCTATCAGCCAACTTACCAATGTCTTGTGTAACTCGTCTCACATAAAACGTGGTGTCAAAATATGTTACATTTTTTGACAAACAAATCGGTTTAAGCAAAAATGTTATGAGAAGCATAGTAAACAGGATGCGCAGTGTTAACAAATAAGGTTATTTAAATTTTTGTGGCAGCTACAATTCAACAGTGGTGAAATAAGAATGTTGTGTCTTCCGAATAAGCTAAATTGCTTCCAGTATTAAGCGGCTTTATCATCCAGAGAAATTCAACACTTATTAGTCACAATTACGTTTTGGTGAACATATCAATTATATGGAAACAGCATCGAACCGAATTGTGGCTAGACAATTTTGCCACCGAAGTAGTCGTTCCACTTTTATGATGGTATGCCTGTTTTGTTGCTTTAGACAATTTAAGTATAGTGTGAAAGGCAATTTGATCAGTTCTTAACTTTTTGTCACGGTGTTTTCAGAAGTAAAATTTGCCTTTCTTAGATCATTTCGACGTTTGCAGACGTTGAAATGACCTAAGAAGCCACTCTTGTTAACCATCTTTGGCGTTGTTTGAACTGTTTGTTTATCTTTTCACCATTCAATAGTAGTTGCCAGAAAAATCCTTTTTGTTATGTTGATTCTACGTTTGGTAAGGTTGAATTAATGTAAATGAGGATTGATTTTATGGTTAGGTATCTGTTCTTAGTTATGTAGTTTACGTTGTGGTTCGGAGTTGTACTATCAAGCGTACCCCAGGCACCAAAATCCGTGGTTTTTACATTGATTCAGCGTCTACAGACGTTGAATCAATGTAATACAGTGTCTTGGAAAGCATCTTCAACAACTTCCTGATGTCTCATCTCAACCTTTGCTCAAGATTTGTGCTCAAGGCATCTAGATTCACTTACAAATTGTTTGGAATGTTTTACCGTTTTGAATCCTTGTCTGGCAGTCTGCAAATTCACCTTTGCCCTGACTGTCATGTATTTTCCATAGTTTCATCATCATTTTTACTTAGACCTTTATCATCCTGCAGCGACCCAGTCAATAAAACTTGCCAATCTTGCATAGTTTCAACCTTTTTACAAAGGAAACTTTTACAAAATCAGCAAAGCTGGAACTTTTGTTCGCTAGCAAGGCATAGGCTGTAGCCATACCCTGATACGGTGTTGCAATTGGTTGTTATTTGCAAGTCATGTCTGAGGTCACATTTCACTTTGCCATCGTAACGGCTGTAGACGATCCACATGGACAACTGCAAAATTCTCTAATCAACTTGTCAAAGCTGAGAAGGTATTATAGTAATAAAACTAGTAATGGCAACAGCATTTTTATAACACCACATTCACAGTGCAAGCTCTGCTCCTGTGCGGTGAACATGAGGATGGTGATAAAATAATACCTTCAGTCAGTTACAATGCTCACAAAAATTAAATGTTTTCGAGCGAGTTTTGAATTGATTTGGAAAGATGAGTCGAATGTTTTGAATAATCATATATTTTAAAGTTAAAGAGGCACTGTTGAATTGGCTATGTCACCGAGACATTGGCTTGGCAGGTTGACAGAGATAAACAACGTTCACTCAATTGATAAGGTCGGGCCTATGCTGCAAGGTTCAGCACAGGTCGTTTATAATGCATCGCTTTCACATTCGTTATTGTTGAAACGACGCAAAAATAAACTTGTTATTTTTGCTTTTCACTAACGGGCCTATGCTGCAAGCTTCTGCACATGTTGTTCTTAACGCATCGTTTTCACATTCGTTATCGTTGAAATGACGCAAAATGAAACTTGTCATTTTTTTGGCTGGAGGCTCCTGTTTTTAACTGGTTTAAAGCCCTGAGTTTACTTTTATGGTTAATTATGACTGACACACCTGGTTTACGATGCGTAACATTCGTCCGAGGACAAAATTACTTGTCCAATATCCCAAGGTGAACTATAGTAAACCATCACCGGTCGCAATTCAACTGTTTTTCTGTTGTCGTGGGAACAATCTTTGTCTCATAAATAATTCCTCTGCGTTGGAGAAATGCTATTTGGATTTATTTTCATTTTGAAACCGTTGTTTATAATTCATTCAATCGTTCTGGCTACTGCTGATACTGTCAAAACCAAATGCGATGAAATTGTTTGACAACAAATCTTTTCTGCAACCAAAAGTTTGTTTTCGAACCGTTAATTGCCCGGGTAGCAAGCGTGACAACATTTTCCTTTTTTAACGTTGCCAGACATTGGTTAGTTAAATGTTGGTTTTCAACGTTTTGCAGTAAATTTTGCTGTTTCTTCTGTTCAACGCAGAAAGCGTGTTAACTGAGTGTTGATAGATTCTGATCGACGTTCAAAAGGGCGTAGGTTCGATAATTATGTAGGGGACTCTGTTGTGTCTTTACTAAATATGTTCGAAGGTAGACACAGTTATCGGAATGTTTTTTTGTCGTTTATTGATTTCAAATTTTCAAACATTGAGTCTAAGCTTAGGTACGACAAAACCGAGAAAGACTGAAGAAGATGGAGTGATGGTTTTCTTACTTTATTCATTTTATTTTCTAGACATCTGATGATGTCTCTTGGGGCAGCAATGAGTTTGACTCGACTTCTGACGAGTCTGATGATGGAATAAAACGTGGAAATGATAAAAGGAAAGACAGCACAAAGTCTGGCAGGGTAAATTAACTGAAAATGTGTTTGTAAACAAGCCAGAAGTTATATTTTTTGTTAATACCTTATTTTCTAAATTGTGTTAAGTTGTGAGCTACATAACCAAGTGCAAAAAGACATGGTTTGATGTTCGTAAGGTCGCTGCTTCGACACTACTCAAGAGCATGGTGACTGTGTCTGGCAAGACACTTGGGCACGCCGTCGATTGTGGAATGGCGCCCCTTCCACTATAGCCCTTGATTTCTCTCATGTATGAACAGTACGCGCTGCTCGAGAGAATCGCCTACAGCCCTTGTTAGGGCTATGGCCTGTTGAACTAAGTTCAGTTCAGCAGGCCATAGCCGTCAATAATACTGGATGTAAAACCATACTTTCAATGTATCATTTCTGTGCTTATTATTGCTTTTATTTCAGTCTGGCAAAGACATTGGAAAGGAGGTCCAGAAATTAAAATTCTGGGAGCGAACTTCTTTAAAGAAAAAATCCTCTGCTCCGAAAAGTAAGTCTCTGCCAATAAAGAAGATTTTATAACATGATTTTATAGCTTCACTTCCAAGGAAGACGTGGAAGCGGTGGATGACCAACACTGGACCCCTGCATCATGATGAGTAGAAGCTGAGTATGTGCTTATCAAGCGTTGTGATATTTTTCACTTTTGCCAAAAAGTTTTACCTTTTTTCAACCAAAATGTGGTGAACACTTACTTTTTACTAAAATTTGATCATTTACTTTCCAACTAGTTCCTGACCCGGAACCGAGTTTATTTGTTGACTTCCACATCCCCTCGGACCGCCATGTGCTCCCTCAGCTACCAGAAGACATCCCTTCAGGACTTTCTGAGATGCAGTTGAAACGACGCAGGATTGTGGGGACTATAATATCAAGCGAACAGTCCTACATTGAATCCTTACAAAGGCTGGAAACCGATTACAAGTGAGTGCAAGGCAAGGTAGACGCCACCCAGACAGCAAATCAGTCGTTAACAAACAAGCAAGTGTGCAGGTCTGTACAAATTTATTGCATTTGTAATGGTTTGAGCTCTTCATCTTGTAAATGTTATTTGTAATTGCTGGGTTTCGCCTTTAGAACTGTTACAAAGGAACTCGATATTTTTGAAGCAAATGGCAACAACCAGAGACCGCAACTCACAGGGCACCCCGGGCAGTAAAAGGATAAGCCCTCGGCCCCGGTGTCCAACGACAGGAACTCATCCTCCTGAGCAAGTGCATTTTTCAGTGCAGGCAGTTTCACTTGTCGTAAGGGTTGGAGTAGCACTGTTGTATGTCCTATATACGGACCCCAGGATAGATGTGTGGATCTAACAACGCTCGATGAACGCACTATCCATTGGCTGCTGTGCATGGATTTAACAACGTGACCTGCGGCGGGCCCAAACGCCAGAAGAACGTCGTGAGTGTGATAAAGTATTTCATGAGTGTTCGCTGAAGGTGCATTTCCAAGGATGCTAAGAGGTGACATGTGTCGCATCAGATATGATGAAGTTGGAGGCCAGTGGTGCCTTTTCTAGGGGAAGGTTTACAAACCAGACATCAAATCAACCGTTTTTTACATTGATACAACGTCTGCAGACGTTGTATCAATGTAACATGTACTTGTACTTGGAAATCATGCAAACAACTTGTTTCTGCAGACAAGTTCTCTTGGACACGAAGCCTCCATTGATTGGGTCTGATGTTGTTGAGAAAATATTTTACAAGATATCCGCCATCTTACAATGTCATCGACTCTTCCAGATGACTTTAGCATCCGCCGCAATGAGCTGGGATGTCGAGGAATCGATTGGTGGAACGTTTGTGGCTTCAGTAAGTTCTCCAGTTGTTTGATTTTCTCTGAATGAGCGACCAAACTGGCTTGTTCTTCAAGAATTTATTTTTGGGATAGTTTTTTTTTCTTCAATTTTCAACTAGGAAGTGTAATATTTTTTCGTTTTAGTTTTCCAAATCCATGGTGTTGGAATGCTACGGGAACTTCATCAACAATTTCACGACTGCCATGGACACAGTGAGGAAGACTTGCCTGCGGAAGCCACAGTTTCTTGCTTTTCTGAGGGAAAGACAAGATGAGAGTAAAGACCGTTTGAACCTGTACGGATTGATGCTGAAACCAGTCCAAAGGTTCCCACAGTTCATCATGCTAGTGCAGGTAAGCTCCGAAGCAAGACAAAGTAGTTTAACATTTGAATTAAAATTTAATTTTGGAGAAGCCTCAAAGTGTTGGCCCCTTTAGCCCCCACTCCCCACTGTGTGCAGTCTCCATTGTCTATTCATTGCACCACCACGTCGTCACTTAAAATGTCCTAACAGTTGTGTTTAGTCAATAATTACGTAATAATTGCACTTCATGTTGCCGCACTCACGTTACTAACAAAACACCATTCGCTTTTCCAAAACTGTGAGAATGTTAATTATTTATGCAGTTGTAAACTTTAAATAATTCATTTCACCAAAATGACGTTTGGCAAGGCGTCAATGACGTCATAATTGATTACTCTTTCTTCACTTTTCAACTCAATGTAAGAAAGCAGTCGGTTTGTTTTTAATGTCTTCATGGAGAGTAGTCGATGGTTACCTGCATCTTGCCGTGTGCTAAAACTACGCTTCCCAGCTACCAAAATGGATCCTTTTTTGCGTTGATTTTAAGAGGATAACATTTGTCTCCGGTATCTCATTCATGCACTATATTTTCGAGAACGTCTTTTATTGCTTTCTTTCCTGTTGTGACCTTTTTCGTAAATTTCTGTGGCTCTGGATTCCCATTTCATGTCGGTTTCGCTGATGCAGAGGTTGGCTAGTTTTGCTTCAAATCCTTTTTCATAAAACATGCCATAATTACGCATGACTTCCAATCTTGCCTTTTTTTTGCAAGATTTCAACGTGGCTGGACGTTAAAACGGTAACAACAGGCTTAAACCTTTTTATTAGTTGAATTTGATCATAAAAATAATTTTTTTCTCCAGGATTTATTGAAACACACTCCTCCAACGCACAAAGATCGCTTACAGCTCCAACTTGCTCTCACGGAGCTTGAGACGCTTGCGGATCGGCTCAACCAGAGGAAAGCCTACGATGAAGATGCGTCAGACCTTCGAAATCTGTTGGAAAACAGTAACTTGAAACTTGGTAGCCACACTAAGGATGGAAGACTGCGAAGGCTTGTTAAACAAGGTATCAGTGCAGTATTTAACTGTTGCGTATTAGTGAGTTAACTGTTCAGTTCAGTTGTTTTTCTTTTTAACCATCATCCATCACATCAAAAAACAATACACGTCACGAAAACAATACACATACAATTGGCACGGTCGCAATACCTTCAGAAATTTTTTAGGAAGGGAAATAAAAGAAATGTTACAAAAAAATAACTGATATCAAAACAGACAAGTTAGAAATAGAATAAAAGTGGGTTGAATTATATCAAAGTTATACACGAGTATAGTCGTGACACGAAGACAACGAAACGGTTTTCCAATGGCTATTACCTTGTTCCACAAGCAATAAAATATTTCATCTTTTAGCATTGATTTTTAAAGATAAGTAGATAGGGTTTAGTAAAATTTTGTCGCGTTGGGATAAGCAACTGGCTACACAGTACCGTTTCTTGCCGCTAGGTGACGTACGAGAGTGCATGCACAACGAAGATAAGCTGTTGGAGAAAGTGAAGGATTGCCTCCTCATTCTGACGAACGACATGCTCATATGCTGCTCTATAAATAACAGGTACGATATGAGGTACATCCAATCTTACAACGCACCTTCATCTAATTGGATTACAACATCCAATATAACAATGATACGACTGTAAGATTAACGCTTCTCCACTTCATCACTGCCAATTTAGCAAGACTTGTGGTCTTGTGATGTGAATACGTTTTATATAAAAGTTAGTGTCAGCAAATCCAGTACATTGTTTTCGATGAAGACGAGTGTTTGGTGCATTACTATAAGTTTGTACAGTTGAGGCAATGAGTAACATACTATCATGTTGTGTGAGTTTGGCTTCGTACAATGCCCAAAGTCCCCACACTTCGCATTTTGCCAGCTTCTTTGTGTGAAGCTTTTCTTCCAAAGGTCGGGCCTGCTCTTACAACCAGCCCTTTGCAGTGGCAGCTTTGTTGGGTGGTTGTCGCCGCTGTATCAATTGGCCAGCTAGCTGACACGGAACCAAAACGCGCTTACTGATGGACTGACGAGTCTACTCACAGGCGTCTGGGTTTTTAGCTTTTTATTGACAGCATTATTATCTTTCTATCCAGCTTCCTTGATATGAATGCTTTCGAACGAAAGTTGTTCTGCGCCCAGTCCCCTAGCACACTATACGATGCCTTGCATAACACTTTCCAACAAATTTCGTCGTCCATTAAGAGGTTGCAGCATGGTCCATGTGTTGTGTATATGTTGTGTATTTGTCTGTGTACTTCATAATGCGAAACAATGCATTGTTGATTGTGTGACTGCGGGGCATGTTGTGCTACAAACTTAAGTTGGATTCTTTAGCTTTGTGTTAACGTTTTTTTATATTACCTTGTGGAATTGTGTTTGTGTGAATCAGGGTTCGAGATAGCTAGCTTTAACCAATAACCATCTTGAAAGGTTAAACCTGGTCTGGAAACGCTACTGACTGCCGACTATTTTGTTTGGTTTCCTGTTCCGCTAATTTTTCCAAGCTTTACCCCAGCTGGTGTCAAGAAGGTTAACTTCATATAAAAAGTTTAAAATAAAGTTGAATATGGGTTACGCGGCGTTGACTTTTATTACTTGTCATTGAATGTAAAGTTGTATCGTGGTGATGTCATCATCACCATGCTTCTTGTCTGCAACGGTCGACTTGTCTTGTGTGACGCAGCAATGGTGGTTTGTTACGCGCCAATGACCCTTTGTGACGTTGCCACTCGCAGGAAACCTCACCAGCGTGGCAACACGTCGACGTACAAGGACATGTACAAACTCAAGTGGAGGGTCGGACTAGACGTTGTCGAAATTACGGACGGCACAAACAGGCAAAACAACAAAGTGGAAAGGGAAACACTGCATACCGATTTCATCACTTTGCAACAAATAAGTAAGTGTCATCAATTGGTATTCCATATTTTTGCATTTACGAAATGCCTGGGGTCCGATGTGGCGGGGTTTTAGGTAAAACTCAGCACGCTAAACTTTAGCTCGATATGATGTCATAAAGATGTGGAAAACGGCGCTCAAATTTTGAATACCGGGAATTTCGACGTATTTCAGCAACCACGCATCTTTTGGTGACAAAACCACAACATCAAACTCCAGGCAATTTGAAATCTGACAATGGTGGAAGTATAAAATAACAACCATGTTTTATTTTGTGACCATTGCGACAACAACACTGCGATTGCAGATGCAACACAACAGGAAGAAGCAAAGGGACAAATTGTCGTCGAGTCAGCTGGTCCTATTATTTTTGCATGTCATTGAGTGTTTTGCTGAGGCATTGTCGCCTGCCCTGGAGCGGTGTCGAACCGACGTCCCTTCACCTAACCATCCGTTTACGTATTTTGCAAATGCTTTCGTCTGAAACACCTTAATCGTCATATATATAAGAAGTTGCTGTCTTGGTTCGTCTCTGACTTATTTGTGGTCTTTTCAGATCGATTAATTGAGCGCTTACAACTGCCGCACGAGGGCGTGTCAAGTCAGGCTGTCGACAAATGCATCTCCGACTTGGAGATAAAAATCCGCCAGGCGGAGCAGTTCGCAACACAGCCCGAGGAATCGTCCTTCGCTGTCAAATTCCCTGGGAAGTGAGTGGCTTCCCAGACAGCAAAATTCATCATAAATGGCAGATTTTGCTGTTCTCGGTTACAAATACCTTCATCTTTTTGAGCCTTTTTGATCTAAATAGCTAATTGTCTTCCCTTTTGTCATCTTCCAGTATTAAAGTTGGTAATGATCTCAATCAGGGAATCAGCCTTCTTTTCCATAGATTGGTCTGTGGACGTTGAATCAATGCAAAAATGGACTAATTTGGTGGCTGGGATTGTGCTGCGTCAGCCAGAACAAGAGGCCAGTTTGGCCTTGAATGAATGAAATGTGATAACAAACAAACCTGTTGGAGCTGAAAAGCGACGACTTTTTCAGTATACAGGTTGAAAAATTATTTGTAATGGCGGAGTTGTACGTGTGATCACTTCGGGTTGTGGTGCTGCAAATTGACGTGTTAAATTTTGATCCTTTTCACAAAAAAATACATGAATTCATTTTTTTGTCTGATTTATGTGGCCAGCGACTTGTTACAGTAGAATGGTGGTAGAAGGTGTTGTCGCTGTCAGAGTGTTTGCATAACGGAATAAGCGCCTCATACGCCAACTCCCAGGTTGAGAGCCACTCACGCACAAGTCTTGGTTGTACTGTTTTGCAAACAAGGTGGCCACGTCTGTAACATAAGCCTTGTCATTGTGTTGAATCTCTCCTTTCATACTAACTAGTAACCACCTGTAATGACATGCCGTTGTACTTTGATATTGAGCTACCGATTGTTACGTCAGGTCAGACACGCTAGTGACGCGCACTCTGGTGCTGAGTTCTGTTTCCCTCAAGAACGATTGGTTGGAGACGATATCCAGAGCAAAGCTAGCCAACTGTAAGTATGTTTGTATCTCATAGAGCTGTTAGTATTTTCCATTTATTGTGATATTTTTTTAAATACAAAGTTTTTATTGGACATAAAGTATTGGTGACAAATTTGATTAAAGTGTGATAAATAAATATTGATTTTTTTTCAAGTACCTTACAAAACATTTATTAAATCTAATTTAGTTCAAAAGAAACATATGTTTTTTATCTTTCTCACTTCATGATAATTTGTTTTGTTGTTTTGCTTAACTTGAAGTTTCTATTTTTAGCTCCAAGCAACCTCGGCAGTTGGTTTAGTTCCGACGGAGGAGAGTCGGAGATGTCTTGGGAGCCCCCTCTCTTCCTGAGGAGCTTGTCAGCTCACATGTCTGACGAGACGCTACAGGTGAAGCATATCTCACATGGCAAAGTTCTTAATGTGCTGCTGCACCTCTATACGGTTGCACTGACACTGTCTGAGCACTGTCTGCTTTACAAAGCAACGCATATCTGCGATGGCTACAGTGATATTTATAAACACATATTATTATTATCTTTACCAGCAAAACTACTTTTTTGTATCCATTCTTATTTTTCATAGTTTGAAGATTTAATTTAAGTGAACAGGAAGGCAAGGCAGCCAATCTTCATGTCCATCTTCAGATGTACCATGAAGTGTCCTTCCAAAGACACAACCCCATGCACACGAGCCGTGTCGAACATATTTGCAGCAAATCTGGTCGAACATAAATTATTATTGCTTCGCTGCAGTTTGAAGGTTACCCGTTCGACACTCATTGGGAGCACCAAGTGTTTTTCAAAATATCATAATTGATAAAAACATACTTTTTCTATTTTACTTTTTATTTCATGCGGCTCAGGGTTACGAAGTAAGTTTCGTATTTATTCGAAATATTTTGTTGCAACGACGGTGATTCGATAAAGTTCAGGATAGTTGGTTGTTATTCCATTAAGAAAACCCATCACAACTTGAATTTACACCCAGCGGAATTCCAATCTTGTGTGTTGATCGTTACGACCGTGTAGAATGACGTCATAGCGCCCTGACGCTTCAACGCTTTGACGTCACGGCGCTCTGACATCACCGTCTTTTCATCCAGGTGCAATGCGCATACTCGTTCATGCCTTCCTGCTATGAGACCTACCTGTGGCTGTCGTGCGCCGCTAGCACCGTGCTGGCCGTTGTCAGCGTCTATTACATCACAGAGGACAGAGTGGAGAAAGTACACGTCATGCAAGTAT
This sequence comes from Aplidium turbinatum, assembly GCF_918807975.1. NCBI lineage: Eukaryota > Metazoa > Chordata > Ascidiacea > Aplousobranchia > Polyclinidae > Aplidium > Aplidium turbinatum. The sequence goes on along the minus strand of NC_137484.1, from coordinate 21,514,545 downwards.
GTCATTGTTCGCTCATGATTGAGTCGTTTTGAATTTGGCACAAATTGTTTGATCACGAGACTAGCGTATAGGTTTGTTTGAATTCCAGGAATTTATTTCGTCATAAGTTGTGCGGCAAAGCATGAGGTTTCCTCATGGACAATCCAATGTGTGCCCATCAGAGTTGAATCAATTGTAATTGAGCTGAGTGTAAATAATTATAATTTTCTCGTAATTGTGATTGAAGCATTTTTATTTTGTTAATTTGCTAAAGTTTTTGCTTAATTACACTTTAAATTCCATTGATATTGAGACCCGACAAACACAACATGAAATAATGACGTCGCATAATGACGTCATTCCTCCATCACAATTGCTTGACAATCCAAAGAAGAGCGAGGTGATATGATGTACTGCCTGCAAACTGCCAAGGATTATTTGGGATTAACAACAACATCAGTCTGTCAGAAAGAAATTTTTCAATTGCGAGTAACTTTTATACGGCAAGAAGAAAGTTGCTGGGGCCAGAAAGTTTTCGCAACCTAATGCTCATTAAGCGCAATCCAACAGTTTGTGAGCAAGTGGAAATGTAAATGCCAACCAAAAATTTTGTAATTACTTACAATTAATTATAAAGCTTTGGTAGAGAGTTTGCTTTGTTGAACCGTTGAACCATAGACAAACAAAAATAACCTTAGCGGGTTTAACATGTTGCATTACACAGATGTATATAATAATTAAAAAAATCAACTCAAACGTTTTCAGCACGTATGTGTGTCCTCATCAGGAATTACTTAACTCTGCAATATACATAAAATGAAAATTGTAAAATAAATCTGACTATGCACTATAACTGTAACGACACTCCGGACTGAAAAGCACAATGAATAAATTAATTAATTACATGTTGTAATTTGATATCTTTAACACGGAGTAATTGTAATGTAGTAGAAACATTTAAGGGAGTAATTGTAATTGAACAAAAAAGATGTAATTCAGGGTGGTCCAAACTCCCTGTCACGCGGGTCGCATGCGGCCCGCATGCATCTTTTGTGCGGCCCGCAAACACTTTATCGATTAAGCTATGAAGCGATTCAAAAGCGACACACGGAACAGAACGGCTGATGAAACCCTGAATGTCTGCCTACGTCGTTCAACCACCGAATTTAAAGCAGAGATTAACACAATTACCCAAAGCAAGAAATAATAGTTTTTTTGGTTTGTTATTTTGCTGATGTGTAGTGCATCGTATCTTCACGAGCTGAAAATTGAAAGGCAAACCCGCTGAAATTCATTTTTTTATTTGACCCGTAAAGTTTTCCCCAAACTACAATGTAGCCCTTCGTGTTCGCTGTCTTAGACCACCCTGAGTAATTGATCTAATTCTGGTGCTCATCGCTGGAATCGAACTGGAGACTTTTGTTTTCTGCTTTTTGCTTGCATATGCACGTGCAAATAAGAGGCTTGTCATCTAGGTGGAGAGTTCAGTGCAATGCATGCAACACTGGAACCCGTTCAGTGAATCATACTCAGTTTGGCTTGGCATGGAATCGGGCTGGTGAGTTTGCTTTTGAAGTGGTTTGTAGGTTGGAGATTGATGTGATCGTTGCAAAGATGTTTGAGAATGATTTGAAGTAATTTACATACGTGACGATGTGACGAATTTGTAAATTTTAGTCAAATTCGTACCCTTTGTAAATATTAATAGTTTGATTCGGGAAGCAAAATAAAGTACTAGATATAATGGGCGATGTTCATGCACGTTAATGAACGGGATATGTGTAAAACCTAATCATGTTAAGTACATGCATAAACGATTGTTTTGACAGCAAGGTACGTACATGTAGCAGTAGCTCACATGGCTACACAATCTGACCGTGTGTACAAAATGGCCAAAACAAAATATTATGCTTTAATTTCTAGACAGCAAAATCTGTCATTTTTACATTGATACAACGTCTACAGACGTTGTATCAATGTGAAAATGACCGATTTTGCTGTCTGAGTTTGAATATGTCATTAGTTGCATAACAAATATAAAGGTTCTAGAAATTTAGGATCACCTTTTTGTTGTTCAAGCCTTCTCGAGTACGCCGCCGATGGTTCGTACAGGAAGTTGAGTGAGGTTGCCATGCCAACATTGTCCACAGTAATGATTATGAAGGCGCACCTCAATAACTTGTACGTCGGTTTGTTGGATGGGACCTTGGCTATGTACACAAGGCCACAAGGTTGGATGAAGAAACTAAAGTTATATAAAAAAAAAACTATTGTTACGATGTGAGCGTATTCGTTTTGTTGCGAAGGAAACGCCGTTTTGTTGCGAACGCGAATGACAAACGAAATGTTTTTTTATTTGTTTATTTGTACTTACGTTCAGCACATGGATATGTCAAAATATTTCGTTTTGATACAATTTTCTTTGTTTTGACTCCAATTTGTTTTAAATTAAAATTCCTCGTAAAGAGATTTGTTTTGATGAATCCTCTGGAACATCGCTACTTACCGTTGAAACTGAACTTTACCAAACAATCTGGGATTATCCACGGTAACTTAAATTTTATTCCTTCATTGACATTTCACAGGCGTGGTTAATGCATACTTTTGAAATGAAAGCTGCTTGACATGGTTTGCATTTAGAGCTGATGACAGTCCATGAGACGATGAGGAAGCATTTTACAATCACTGTATTTTCATTTCTCTGAAATGATTCATCACGAGACGTTTGTGTATCGCTCTGACCTCCAAACAAAAAAATAACGATAGCGGGTACTGAACCCAGGTCTTTTGATTTAAGACATCTAATCCTTAAGCATGCCTCTTCTGCAGACACAATGGATCTTCAGTATGTGTCCTCCATAGTTGTCGGTACTGGATCTCTTGTGTGTCTCTCTCCAGTCGGTGATAAGCTCTGGGGTTGCTCCGGGAATAATGTTGTCACGATTGACATGGAGACATTCCAAACGGAGAGGTAAGATCATTGGAGTTGCACCCGGGGGTTGTGCCTGACGTTGAAGAATCTCATTTTGAGTCAAAAAGTCTGCGTTTATGGCAAAGGGTCGTTCTTTGGGCCGTTTAATTTCACTTGCACAGTCATTTATTTTTTGAAACCACAATCAATGATGAAAAGTTTTGAAAGTGAACGGTTTCGCTCTTTTGCAAAGGCCCTTATTCGATTCTGGCACTTCCATGTAGAGATTGTTCACTACGGGCTTAGTCTAAATGTGTGACTTTAATTTTTAAAGTTTTCTCTAAATTTGCTCGTCAGAACGATTGCTGGAAAAATAGTTTTAACTTCATTTTACAACACCTGATCGCTTGTAGGAAACGTGTTTTATACGTCGCTATCCATCTTTTTGTTCTCCCCAGACAGCAAATCATTCGTCTGCAGACATTGAATCAATATAAAAAAAGACTGATTTGTTGTCTGGGCTCTTTTTTCCATTATCGCATCCATTTACCTCCCAGTTGTCGCTCGTTACTTCTGGAAGGAGAGACTCTCGTCGTGAACTTAGTGACGAGAGTTGGGAGCGGTGTGTGGGTAACGTTTTGCAACGACTGCAACTTGAATCTCTACCATCTCGACTCCCTTGTCCGCCTCCAGGATATCAACCTGGCTAGAGTGATACGCGACTTTGTGCAAGGTAATCTTAAATATATCTTGCAATCAGACAATGCAGATTTCTGGGTCACGTTATAATGAAGCCAAACGTGCACATCTTTCTTTAAGAGCTTCAGTAGAGCGTTTGTCTTGTACCATAAACACAAAATGCGGAGTAACATAGCCAGATTTACTGGTATATTTTGTTCTTTGGGTGTAGATAAAATTATAATTGTTATTCCTGACGAGGATTCTATGTGGTGTCGGAACGTTTGAGATGTTGAGTTGAGATGAATGAGGTGTTTTTGAGATTGTTTAAAAACAAATATGTTAAATCTGTCTATGTTCCTCGGCTTTGTGTGTTTATCTTTCTTTACTCGCAACATTGATGGAAAACGTGCATCTGGTACACAAAGATATCATCATAATATTCCTTCCTCGTATTGAGGGTTGGATGCAATGCACTATTGTTCACGGTCGTGAACTTTTTGTACAGCACATCCATATTTTAAGTGTGTGACCGAAGTTACGCCCTGAAGTTGAAGATTTAGTTTAGCGGACAGGAGGCAAGGAAGCCAATCTTCGTGTCCACCTTCAGGCACTCCTTTGTCTTGCCAAAGACACAGTCGCATGCTCTTGAGCGGTGTCGAATTGGGTCCCTTTCGAACCAGAGCTCTCATCGGCTACCCAGACTGCGAAATTCATCCTTTTTATATTGATTCAACGTCTGCAGATGTATATATTTCAACATTTTTTTAATACGTTTAGGTTTGGACCCGAGCGAACGCATCAGCGACCAATGCTACATCACCAGCTTGTGGAGCGCTCACTCCCAGTTGTTAGTTGGTACGAGCAACGGATTGCTTCTTGCTATGCCGCTACCAAAGCTACCTGGATCTGTGCCTAAAATTACAGGTAGGTCTTGTGACAATATCCATCTGATCATATGAAGCATCCACCCACTACCAAGTGTATCACTTGGCTAGAATATAATACAGTCGAACTTGCGTATAATAATAATAATGTTTGTTTTTATATAGCGTTGTATCCATCGCAGAATGCGTTGCTCCTCAGCGCTTTACAAAGCAGAGCAGTGTCAATGCAGCCGTATAGAGGCGCAACTGAGTACATTAGTACCCGAATCCATTCCATTGCTCAGTGCCAAGCAGGAATTAGATTCAGTACCATAGTCTTTGATATGACCCGACAGGGTATCAAACCTATGCCTACCGATTCAGAGGCGGGCGCACCAACCACTAAGCCACCGAGCTTACAGTGACACTTGAAAGACCTCCAAAAAAGTGTTACTGTAGAAAATGTCACTATGGCCGAATTTCACTTATAGTTTCATCATCATCATTATGTTCCTTCCTTGTATTGAGGGTTGGATACAATGCGCCATTGTTCTCGACCATGAGCTGTTCGTACTGCACTTTCATAACTTAATTTTGTCCATTTAGTGATGTTTGATGTCCAAATCATTCTTGGTCTGCCTTTGTTTCTTTTACTGTTTATCTTCTCTTCTATTAATGATCTTTGTAGCTTATAATCTTATATCTTATAGTTTATAGCGGGATTTTTCAACAGATGCCACTATAGGAAAATGTCACTATAGCCGGATTGTACTGTACTTGTTAAGTTCAAGGTTGATGTGATGCTCTGTACCATGGCAACTTTTATTACAATTTCGTTTTCTTCTTGCGGTGAGAAGTGCTCACAGTGTTTTTATCAGCGCTTTGCTTTGTACTGATGAAGCGTTTTTCAATACTTTTTATTTTTCCATGCTACAGGTCCCTGCAAAATAAGCCGTCACAGTTTGCTCAGCCCCTTAACATTCTTGTCCTCCCCCGAACTTCCTCACCCACAAATTCGTGATAAATCGGCCAGCAACACCCCCGCCAATGAAGACACCCCTCCCCCTCTCCCACGGAGAGATGACCTTGATAAGACAGTCACACCGGAACAAAATGGCGACGGCGAAGACAAAAACACTACTTTGTAAGTTGTTGCCATTTTCAATTAGTTAGTTGGAGTTTGTTTAAAGGCGAACTTACCCGTGTGAACTTGGAGCTGTTCATACGTCATGCGATGCCATTTTCTTTGCTTGGCCTTTTCCCATATGACGCTGTTTGTCACAGCCACACCGTACCTTCCTGTCAGCGTCTTATGGTAATTGAAGAGCGTGTCGTCTGCATAGCCGAGTGGTGAGAGCCCTGGAACGGCAATCGAAAGGGCGCCGGTTCGACACCGCTCTAGAGCATGCGGCTGTGTCTTTGGCAGGACACTTAAAGGCACGCCTGACTGTGGACACGAAGATTCGCTTCCATGCCATCCCGTCCGCTTAATCTAATTCTAAATCTTCAACCACCAGGTGTAAGCTTGGACACGATAAACAAAAACAAAAGAGCATGTTAATTGATCTATTAATAATATTTTTGTGCATTGATATGATAATTAGTACATTACTTTATGAAAAAAATAGAGTTTGACAATGATTTTGAAGCCACGTTTGTGTGGCAAAACTCTACAAAAAGCTTGTTCTCATCAATTTAGTGTGATTCTTTCCTTTTTTTTTGTAGTTTTGTCGCACTACATATCCTGCTGGTGAATTCAAGAGAAGATTTTTAATGAAAAGTTCAATGATAATGTTTTACTTTTGAACATTATCTTGTTTTTGCAATAACAAAAGCTTTAATATTTAATCAATCAAGTAATTGTTCAGGACTGACTCTCGTAGAAGTTCCGGTTTGCCACAGTCTGCTTTTCGGCTATCTGTCAATCAACGCGAAGCTCCGCCCCGTCCCAAACACAAAGACTCGTCATCTCGTTTGTTCAACCGATCATCGGTCACGCCCTCTCCACGACCATCTCTGATTGGTTCCGAAGATTTGATTGACAGTCGACCACGGTCATTGTCATGCGACCAATGGCTGGAGAATGGTTCACTTTATGACACCATGGAGTTGCAATCTATTGAAAGTCCCAGCAAGGTTATTGTTATTATAGACCGTGTAGTTTTGCTTAATAAAGTGGTGATATCACCAAATGAAAAACAAACCATTGTTTACCAACAAGTCGGCTGTGAACCAGTAAAGCGAACGTCTTATCTGCTCCAATTATCATGGTAAGGTCTCCAAGATTGTACGATTAACGAAAATGTATGTTATAGATTAAAAGTGTTGTTTTCTTTTTTTATTTATTTAGAAAACGGTTTTGCATACTTAAATTACTTACAGAGACGTTAAATCACTGACACAGTGACACAAGCTCAGCCACCCAAGTTGACGATGCTGCTCCTTGTTGATTCCGTCGTCCACTAAATGGGGACTGAAGGACTGAGCAAGAAATAAGTTGTTTAACCTCTTCACACGACGCATTGCTTGATTATGTAACTTTTTTGTTTATACTGTAGAACTTTTCAAAAACCTGGTATGTTCTCCAAGCAGTATTGGATAGAATATTTACTGATGTTTTTCCACAGCTGACATTCATCAACTGGCACGACAAGTCAACCCGTCACTGCCCGGTAGTGTTGGCTTGCGGGGAAGGATATCGGCGCTTTGAAAGCGAAAAGAACAGCAAACAACCAGCAAACCAAACAGACAACCATTCCCCTACCATCTTATGCTGGAAAGTGGTCAGTGGATAACCAGTTACCAAACATCCTTTGCAACTACCAGTTACCAGCTATCATTCATCCAGATTGTCTCTGAACATTGAAACCCGACTGCCGAAACCTCCCGGGGTTTTGATGCGGCTTGTCTGAGTGGGTTTTGACATTTAAATCATTACAGAATTACACATGTTTGGAGTATTAGGACGAATGCACTTAATTACAAATACTAGAATCAAATTATTTAGTCGCATCTGGAGCGATCGGGACCGTTCTGTTTGGGAGGTTTGAAGAATCTATGAAGCCCGCTGCTGTGGCCGATTTAAAAAGGCGAAAAACTGTCAACTTGAAGCTACTGCCTGTTTGAATAAGCTTTGCTTGTAAAAAATGTAACGTTTACTTTGCCACGTTTTGTCCAATGTTACTAAACAATTCTGTGATTGTCGGTGGGTATTTTACCTTGCCTCGGGTGCATTACGTCATCATCATTTACTTCACAGACAGCAAATCAGTCGTTGAATCATTGTAAAAACGACTGAGTTTCTGTTTGGGTTATAGAGTCGATTGGAATTTCGGGCATTGCTCGAGCAATGCTGACCTTTTGCATAAAGTTGTTGTATCCACAATATGATCACCGGAATACTGGTGTTTCATGCTGAACATCCTTTCAACTTTCTGATGCCAGTTCTGAGTATTCTCCTGCCGTCTCTCATCATCATCATTCAAATTCGGTGTTGTCTCTGGTCGTGGCCGATTCTTTCCTTGCAGCGATTGCCTTCACTCCTATTCTCCATCTCGTTCTGTCCGTGGCATCTAAACTTCGTAAACTCTGTATTGTCACATGTGGCAGCGTAGAGTCTGTAGTAAAGTTAATAAGCAACTATTTTGGTTGACTGACTTCTGACATTTATCAATTTGTATTTCTTCCCAATTTACCTACAAGTTCTTTTAAATGATGCATGCCATGTGTTTTTCACCTATTGTTGCGTCTGAAGAATCGAGCGATTTTGTATAAAATAACGTGAATTTTGTTGCACTTGACAACGTCAACCGTGACGTCATTGTGATGTCAATGTTGGACGGCGTGGCCATGACGTGGATGATTGGTGACGAAGGCCATGATGTCACTAAGCGATTTTTCATTGTGCATGTGGAGACTACTTTTAACGCACTTTTTCTGCTGTTCCGGTGCAATTTGTAAATGACTTTGTATGGCTAAACTTTTTATTGTTGTTTTTGTTTAGTATATTTGTTGTTGATGTTTTGAAAACTTTTATTGATGAACTAATCGTTTAACGGTTTATTGATGAACTAATCAGTTAAGTTGGCCCCAGCCAGCAAATGCGTCCTTTTTCACGTCTGTCGACGTTGGATCAATGTCACAAATGACTGATTTGCCAGCGTGGGTAAGACACATTCGCGAACAACTATGTGCCAGTGGTTGAATTTTTATTGCAGACCCCAGAGCAAATCAACTCGTTTGTATCGCAATAATGTTGACCCGACATTACTTTAAAGGTTTATTTTCACCAGAAGCGTTTTGTTAAGCAACAATACAAATTGTTTTCATCCCCGTAACCTAGCAACGATATCAGCTGATTTGTATAAACGTATTGCTTTACTTTACTGTGATCTGTCCTTGATTCATTATACTAACTATCCACATCCGAGCTCAATTATCTTTTGTTTGATTTCTTGCAATGTTCAATCAGTTTAAGTGTATCGATGTGTGCCATCTCTGTAATCATCTTGTCTGTGTTGGGCGGCGATCAAACGTCATATGACGCAATTTCGTTGTTTTTAGCCCCACACAAGACGTTCTTCGCCAACCTTTATGACGCAGCATGACGTTTCACCCTGATCGCGTCACGCGTCGTTGCAGTTCGGTGGTTGAACCGCATGACTGACGTTTCATTGCATTTAGTTTTCGATGTGTGCTTAAAACCTGGGAATAACCAAATAAAACAGCTTCTAGAACACATCCTGTCTCCTTTTTTGACGGTGCATTTTAAGTTCAATGGCCAAGCAGCACGTGTCAAGGCCATGTGATGCACTAAACTTCCAATCTAAAGTCGAGCCAAAATTGGTCGGACGCCTACGACAGACCGTTTCCTAGGGGTGCTTGAACAATCGATGAATGCTTTGTGACAGTTTTAGGTCATGAGATAGGATATCGTACAATTCACACAAAAAATTTACAAATTTATTTTAATCATCTTTAATCCAAGACTGGCGGAAAAACGTTAAGCACCTAAATGCTCTTCCCTTTTTGATGCTGCCAATGTTTAACAGATTTCTTTCTAAACTGAACGTTGTGCAGTCGTAGCGGTGATTTTATTTGAAAAGAAAATACAGGACAAAAACATTAATTACTGTTTCATGCACGACACAGTGAAATCAATATTTGTATCAAAACTGAGTTTTAACAGCAGCAACACGTCAACAAAAAATTATTTCAAGTACAAGATTTTCACCATTACGAGTTTGAATGTGTTCACTAAAACATTGTATTTCATTGAAAACACTTTAAACCCACAACTGCAATTTAACTTCCTGTTCCATTATTCTAATCAATCCGGTTAACGGCATAGTCAATACACCGTCTATTTTTAAATGGCAAATAAACAGAATTATGATTATGCAACTTCTTTTTACCAATGATTGGTAAACGTTTGAGTTTTGCAATCCTTTTGTTATTCCATGGACAATGTGGTTACCCGATATGCACAAATCGGCTCCCTCTATGAAAGATGCCGCCTCAGAATAAACACAAATACAGTTACAAAATGTTGGCCAGTAATAGTTTATTACTTTATACGACAAAGCCACAGCAATGTTTAGCAGCAAACGTTTTCTGCAACCATGCTCGCTGTCTCAGCGAGTTTCCAGCCTTTGTGCTGATAGAAGAAACTCAAGGTTAGACCCATGGCGCAATAAGGTTATTATTGCTAGGCAAGTACAAAAAACTTAAATGATACCAAACATGGGACTGTACCAATACTGCGACACTCAATAGTTACGCGGTAATATTTTATAACAAAGCAAAATTCTTATCAAACCATAAACCACACTCATAGTGGTGTTTTTCCCATTGTATTAAACTGAGTATAGCCAATAGCCATGGACTTATTTATGGCCATTTGATAAGATGAACTTCGCATTGAAAATCTCTGCTTGACATGCTGGTAATTCTAATTGCGTGTGTTGACACGAGGAAAATTTGTTGATATTATTACTTATATTAGACAGGCTTAATGAAATGAAGAGACAAATACACCTGTTGGTCTGCACATATAACGGAACAAAGCATAAAACGAGAACACAAACTGTACATAAATTACATGTGTGCTGAACTTCTCTCACATAGAAAGAAAACTCAAAAGAAACTTGTTGAACACCAAAAAGTTCGGATGTTTATCAGGATGACTTACTTCTCCACCATCAGCATCAGATGAACGCTACAACCACTGCGAGAGAGAATAAAAGGAACTTATGACAGCACTTGCCATTCTTGAGTTGCAATGAATTTGCATCACGCGATATGCATTGCTTAGCAGAAAAAAATATGACATTCTTAAAGAGCTAAACAATTTTCATTAAAAAATGAAAAAGATATGACACTTATGACAAACAATCAAACATTCACGATGAAAATACTGGGATTTTTCAGCTGAGAAAATCCGTAGAATTAGGCCTACATTTCCTCATCTTCATCCAGATCTAATTCTTCAAAATCACCGCATTCAACATGCTTCGGCTTCACAAATGCCCCATAGCCTTGCTCACATACAAAATAGGACTTTCCTTTAACAGTTCCATTATGTTTCCCATAAGGTTCATCGTACTGTACCCCCACCCATACACTGGGCTTGAATTCTGTGTATCCAACATATTTTACTTCACCACGACGTACCATTTGTCCAGGTACAGTTACTTTGCAACGGGAACCCACTTTTATTCTTTGCAATGCATTTTCGTCTTCAATTTTTTGTTCTTCTTCCATTTGTTTACGAGTTTCCTGATCTTCAGGGTCGAATTTTCCAAGTTTGTTTCGTTTTAAAAATGAACGCACAGTACCTTGTCGTTTTTCATAAGCTTTGTCAGAAAGCTCAAACTTATCAACATTGGAAACGTCTGTGTAGTTTTGGACTCCACCTGGATTTTTATCAACAACATTAATCCTCATATCATCGTCAATATGGTAAGACCCCAACAGTGCTTCTGGATTGTCCAACTTGAATAAGAACTTGTCATTTTTGGAGTAAACATCCAGTTGCATATACTGAGTTGTAGAACCAGTTATTAGTTCCAATTTTTGCATAAGTTCGCCAATCGTTAAACTTTTGTCAAATCTGCGTTCACTCACGAACTTAGTTAGGCTGCTACTCACAGAGACCCGCAAAATGCTTGCTGTTTGGACTTCCATGAAGGCTGTCACTATTAAACCAATCTGGCAAAAAAAAGAAAGTTTTTTACAGCAATATTACATGCCCAACTTAAAGAAACCCCTCTGCAAAAAAGGTTGTACATTTAAATGTTGAGAACAGCAGAACAATGTCAAGACGATAAGTAGATGATTACCAATGACGCGATAAGATGTTGTGAAAACAATGGTAAACTAAAATAAAAATTCGAACTTTTTTGGCAAGAAAACGAATAACATTATGTACTTCTCTTCCGACGTTACACGAACGCAAAATGCAAACAATCAATTTTTTTTTATATATTAATATTAACACTAGGGCCTAAATCCTTCTAGTACCCTCAAGCTTGTCAAGCATTTTATTACAACAAACCAACCAGATAGAGCTAGGCAGTGATAGCGCTCCAAAATGCATGGATGACCAAATTACATGCTGCCACACCAAACAACTTTCTACAATTTGCAGTAGTGTTGGCATCCCAAGATACACGATATTTATCAATTAAGCTTCAATTTTGGGAAATACATTTGTTGTGCGAATAACATTTCCATAATGTTTGTTATGATTATATATACAGTATTTCGCCAAAAGAATATAAGCTGAACTAGAAAACGACAGCAAGCTCTAAAAAAACAAAGATCTCAAAAATTATCAAACACCAGCTGAGGCCAGTTGTACTCACTTGGTCAAAAAATCTATTGTTAATAAAACATTTTTTTAATAAGTCCAGCAATCCAACACTGATCTGCACTGGGATAGGCCTACCCTGGATACATTTACGATTATTATTTTGCATCTATTGCAACACAACTGGCAGTTAAAGGCAATTCAATCATCGATTTAGTTGTTCCCATTTTAAGCACCCATAAAGTGGCTTGTCAATTAACACCTGTATATATGCTTTCAATGGGGGCACACCAACAAACTGAAAAGTGTTGGTCCAACCCCTCTTGAAAGCAGAAGCTTCGCCGCTTGAGCATACAACCAACAAACCAGTGTTTATGATCGTGAAAAAAATCAATAAAATAAACGGATAACTATGAAAGTTTGAAAAGGGCATAAAACTTTTTCTTGAACATAAATGCAACGAAAGTACATGAAAAAATGATCATCTCCTCAGTAAGATATCAGATCTCATGGCAGTTCATCAGTGGCTTTGACATCATCATTCCACACGAGGTCGCTTGCTGGATGACTCGTCGCTCTCATCATCATTATCATCACCACCATCTTTCGATGCTTCTTGTTCGTTCATAGTGATGCGTATGACGTCACTGCGTATTCTAAAGTCGCGCGACGTGGGCAGGTGATAGGATTTCATAAAGTCGATTTTTGTACGGCGAGCAAGAAGGATGAGATTATGCTCTTGTTGTTCGATGGAGAACACAAGACGTGCTATGCTCTTACTCTCTCGGAGGATTTTTGCCTTCCCAAGAGTTGATGAAGCTTGAACTTTCTTTGCCGACTTCTTCCCTGCCGCTTGTCCTCTGACGCCATCTGCGCACTGCAGGTTTTGCGCATGCATTATGAAGCCATAGACAGGCCTCATGAGGTCAGAACCAACAAACGAGATCAGCTTTTCGTAGCGCGACGGTATGCTGCCTTTTCCCTGCTGGTGGAGCCATAAGTAATATTTACAGAAGTGGGTGAGAAAGGTGAAGACGTTTGCGAATCCATTGATAACAGTCTCCACGTGTTGTGGCTGCCTGATTGAGGTGAATGACAATTCTAACAACCCAACACCAACAGTGCAGATGGTAACACAAATCGAATTCTCAATCTTTCGCCGCCTCTCTTGCAGCGCTTCATCTACATCACTATCACCTTTGCTCTCATCTCCAGATCCTACCATACAACCTTTTAGATGCTGAAGCAGCCACTCCATATTGCTGATTATGCGATCAAGGTGATGAATCACAAGTGGGATCGCATGGTGAGCATTTTCATCAGTGATAATCTGGTACGTCGTGGCAATCTCCGAGTCTTCAGCTTCCTCCACAGAACCAATTTTTGTGTGAAGATCAAAAGATAAGTCTCTAAAGGGTAGTTCAGGATGAGACATTGAAATAGAGCTTGTTTGCAAATGAGAAGAGATGAGACGCTTTACACTGGTTACATCATCTATCTTGCTCTCAACACATAATTTTCTCCACCAATCAGTGAATTGTCCTATATCCTCTGTGGTAGCATGGGCAGATGCTAGGGGCACCATTGTATCTAGAATGGATAGCAACTCTGAAAGAACTTTCCTTTCATTGGCTGATAAAGGAGCATCATTGGTGACAAATGGGATAGCGACACGTTGCAACCTTTTGGTAAGCTTCATTAAGTTATTTTGCTGTGTTCCGTCATCGTTGCAAAGTGACATCACAAAATCAATCACTTTATCGTTATGCCAGGCGCTCATGTATTGCAAGGCAGTGTGAAAACATTCCAAGCAGGTCAGTGTAACGGGGGATCGGTCCATCGCATTCTTCTCAACCATGAACTTGTGAAGACATGCTGATGCTGCGTTTTTGACATAATCAACTACTTCATTCTGATTAGAATCTCCAACACCATGAAAGTAACCATGGTCTCTCCCATGCTGTAACACAGCCAGGAGAGTAGATACAACATGTTTGAGGAAATGTTCAGACGATTCCAGTGAGCGAACGTCCACGTGAGCGTTGTCACAAAATATACTTGAAACCATGTTAGATAAGCCAGCAAGGGTGGATGAGGACATTACCATGTCTATGTGACATTGCTTTATATTTGTGACCTCCATAACTTTTTTGTAGCACTGAAACAATGATAAAATTGTATTAGCACCTTCATTTGTCTTGACAAACATGAAATAATTATACTCTATCAGCACTTGGTAAATAGATAAAAGGAGGCCATGGGTTGGAGCATCACTCTTAGACGAAGCTGCGTTGCTTCTCTCAATGTTGAAGTCTTCCAGTTCACTTTTGCACATCCTAGTGGTAAGAGACTTGAACAAATCATGCACTCGTTCAGTCAATCCCTCATCTAGAATATCTTCTTCTCCCATTTTATCTGAGTCGTTCATAATCTGAACATGTCGGACCACATGATGAACAAGAGCAAGAAGGATCTGAAGTGGCTCTTGGATTTGGTTTTCTGATTTAACAAAACATCGATCGATTAAGAGTGGAGGAATGACGTCATCATCTTCCACATAGTATACCCCTATGTGTTCCAACAAATTTTCGATGATAATTGAAGACAGCCGAGGATTGGCTATGGCAACGCTATGCAAGCCACAATATAGCTCGGTTCTAACAGCACACTGCTGAACCAAGCAACGCTTGAGTGCCTGAAGGATTTCGACACAAAGCATCCTGTTATGGGCATGACTGGGAAAAGACGGCGTGCTGCTTGATTGAGATGAAAATATGGATTGAGAAGACTGGCTTGAGACCTGACTCATTGTGATTGGATCAGTCAGTGGAAAGTTGCTTAAAATAAGAAGAAAACCGTGAAGAGCAGAAAGCCTTGAATTCACCTCCCGAGAGGAGAGAGTTTTCCGGAGCACCAGCATGAGGCTGTTGCGGAGGGAGGAATTGATTTTAAGGAGAGGAAGAAGAGCAGGAAGAAGCTTACAGACATTGTAGGGATGCATTACCATCAAGTCGTCAAACATTATCTTAATCTGACTGCTAGATTGTATCAATGCTTGGGGGTAATGTTTTGCTATCGACCGTAACAAATCTATGTAAACATAAGCAGGGGAGTTACCGCTAATCTGGATCCGGTTCAAAAGTTGGCTGATTATTTCATTGCGTGCAGGTTTGTGGGTCTTAAAAGTTAATGCAAGAATCACATTCCCAATGTCACAAGCATCTTCTTGAGGAGTTCCTTTTACTCGAATCTTCTTCTCAAATAATTTTCCAAATGGACCAGGTTTGGGTCCATAGAATGTCATAAGACTGAAACCAAGGTCAATGATCCCATGGGCAACTTCCTCCCACCCCTGGCTACAATTGGACACCACTTCAAGAAGTAACTTCTTTATCTTTGGTGGCGCCGGAGCAAGTTCTTTCAAGTATTTAGAAGTGCTAATTTTATAGCCATCTTGCAAACACTTGAAGACCAGTGACCTTAACAATGTCACCGCCTCATCATTGTACCTGCTATCACAAACAAGCACAAGAACCAGAGATATAAAAAAGGGAGTAATGATGTCTATTGACAAGCTTACTTTGATATTTTTCAGTAATTTTAAAAGGGCTTTTCCAAGCAATTGGTTTTGCTTTAAAGCATTTGTGAAGTAAAGCAACACAGTTCCTTCGACAAACAGAAGCTCATTTTGGTTTGCACTGCAATTGTCTGCCTCATCTATGACATCATCACTGATTTCATTGGATGATTGTGCTTGCCTATTTAAAGCATTGAAATGATTGATCACACCAAGTAGAATCGGCTGTGTCTTGCTGCAACTACTACCCAGTTGGAGACATTGAAAAACAAATGCTGGAAGCTCTTGTGGTTCAATGTTCTTCATCTCAACCAACAATTTGCGAACTACAGCATCTGCTTCAGATGATGTAAGATGAAGATCTTTAAACATGTTGACCAAGTGAATGATGAAATCCTTCTTCCATTCACATAAGCACAATTCTTCAATCACATGATGCTTGTACTCTGAGCCGGTTAATATCATTTTTGACTTGTCAATCTTCACACTAGTATGCTGATGGACTACTTCCAGCAACTTTTGAAATAACTTAAGATAAAGCTGTTGACCTGCACTTCCTTTTTTCACCTTTTCAAGTAAAATTGAGCATAGTTCTGATAGAGAATTTGTTGATAAATTGTTAGCTTCATTGTTTAAAATGCAGATTAACTCTGTAAGTATTGAATTGCTGGTGTCCAACTCCAATAAATCAATTGATTTCTTATAAAGATGAAGAATTTCCATGGCATGTTTTGAACCACCATTTCCATAACCAAAAAGAATAGCCTTCAAAACACTCAAACCACTTTGTTTGTTGTTGGTAATAATTGAGGGAATGATTTGGTCTAATATTTCAATAACTGAATGAGCTGGTATAGTGTTCAATGTGTCTTGCAGTTTAGAAAAGTTTTTTTCTTCAAAAAGTTGTGCCAGCACAGTAGCAGACATTTTAAATTGGAGCAACGACTAAATATTGCTCAAAAACAATCCTATTCTTGCTACAGTATAAGGTATACTTCCTTTAAGACATTATTACTACACAGCGCATGTAAATATTTCCTTTCAGCAACATTAACCTGAATTTCAAAAATATTTAATGTTAACAAAAATGAAGATGGATTAGTTGAATCTTTATCCTCGAAATGGAAAAGCTTCTTTGAGAGCTTAATCTTGGCAGTTTCATATACTTGTAGAGGCTTTGAACCACTGACGCAGGCCCGGTCATCGAGGTAGACAGAGTGAAGTTTCCGAACACCGAGGAATTATTCCATCCATTAGGTGCCGCTGAATGGATGGCAGTCCTTAACACGCATTGTTCAAACATGACACTAAAAAAACTTAACATGCACATCCCGAGAGTCGAACCAAAGCCGCTTCATCTTGAAGCTTCTTGGTTCACGAAGTCATAGTTAACCAACAACGTACTGGAACCGTACGTTGTCAAACCCAGCATTTCATCGTTTAAGCTATATAATACCACATGTTAACAAAAGTCGTTAATAATAGTAAATATTTGATGTTGTAAGCACCGAGATGCTTTTTCATCATTCTGATATACACAACGCATTTGCTGTTAATTAGGTTAACAGCTAGTTTCATAACTAATAAGTAATAACTCTAACCATCAATAACATCTGATACACATATTATATCATACGGTATAAACTTTTAGAAGACATATTAGTGGGAGCAGAAAATGAAAAAATACGGTCATATATACATGAAAAATACATACACAATAATACTGTCACTTAATACATAACATCATAAGATGATTTCAAGGTAAATTTCAATGGATCACTGCTCCAGTGCTTGTCAAGCCTTGCCTTGAATGCATTCAAGCTAAGTGCATTTATGACTGTTGTTGGCAAATTATTCCAGGCATTTACTACACGTACTGTGAAAAAGTTACTTCTCAGCCTTGACATAGTTTGTGGCTTATACAATTTTAAGTTATGGCCTCTTGTATTATAGGTATTTGGATTCATTTGAAATAATGCAGTATAATTTACATCATAAAAACCATTTAAATATTTATACATATGTTAAACAAACTTTAACTTGCTAGAAAATGAGTGAAAGTATATCAAAGTTACTATTTGAGTTTAAAGTTTGAATTTAAGTTACTATTGTAAACAAACAGTTTAACTCTCCATTTTGTTTCTAGTCTGGTCTTCATCGCAAAACATCAGGGACGATTAGCATTAGCTACCTTTGTGCCATTAAACACGTTCGGTAGGCTGTATGATATTTTCTATTTTCAACAGTGGTTCTGCTGCAGTCAAAAATAGAATAAAAACAGAACCAGTTTTGTGAAAACAGCTTCACTCTTTTTCCCACCAAAAATATGTAATTTGCAGTGTCTGGTTTCTTCGTCTTCACGCGAAATGGCCAATCTTCTAACAACGTAAATGTAGCGGTTGATTTGTTTCACAGTATGGGAACTATCACGTAGTTCAGTTCAGTTTGTTTTTATTTCTAACCATCACAACGAAGAACAATACATATGCCAAACACAGTAGAGGTCTAGAAAAAGGTAGAAGCGACAAAACGCGGACGTTATACCGTGCATGATACTAATGCAAGACAATTAGTTCAAAATATGGCAAGATTGCAAACTTGCAACACCTTAGTAAAATTTTAAAAGTTTAGAAAAAAAACAAAGAAAGAAAAAAAAACCAACTGATTTTTTTATTTTTAAATTTATATGAGTGTGGCGCTAATTTCTACATGAGTAAAAAAATAAAATAATAAAAAAGACAAAATAGACAGTTGCAATGTTGCCCTTGGTACGTTATCAAAACGTGCTGATGGTCTTGAGGGGAACACACTTGATACATTTTTTTGTTTACAGGTTTGTCACTGGGATATTAATTTCAAAAGTATGTTCTGAGATATACTTCTTTTGACATGTTTGTAATCGTTTTTATTTGCAAAGAAATAATGTGGGCAATTAAATTTATCCCAATTATCAATAAAGCACCCTAAATTCAGTCATCAAACTTTTGAATTGGAAACATTAATTTTATTCGTGCGTAACCAGCCTTGCCAGCGTTTCTGGCTTGCATGTGGATTACGTTAACGTTACTTTAATTTTTAGAAATAAATGGTTTCAACGCTCACCTTTACGAAAACACAGCAAGAGCAAGTAGCGTTTGTTCAACTTTAAGTTTGCTTTCGGTTGGTTATGCCTATGTGCTTTTGTAACACATTTCGTGGACAGCTGTTCATTTGGTGAAACATACGGTAATGAATTTACAGGCAACATAATATTGAACATCTGTTAACATTTTTGACCAGGGTTGCACTACTGCATGTAATGTAAGATTCAGTGGCTCAACGTGATTGTTTCTTTTTTTTTTGGTGTTTACTTTTTTTTAAAAACTATAGTCCATGTGCGTATTTGCGATCATTTTTTCAAGGACCTATAAAAAACATATCTGGTAATTTAAACAATTATATTTGAAATATATTTTCGTACTCTTAAATGTGTATTAATTTGGTGGTATTTTTGTGTGTAATAAAACTACAATAGCACGTTTTGTGGTTGCTATATTCATTGCAAAACATGTCCAAACACCACTATGATTTTGGCGGAATAATTCTGTGCGATCCGCATATTTAAATGAACCGTAAAAAATGCGCAGTAAATAATGCGATGACAGAGACAACATGCGGACTTTGTTAAAAGTACTTCGGGTGGACATATTGGATGCAACCTAATTCGTACCATGAACAATTCGTACCTTGAAAAGATCAAGAGAAAAAATTAAAAAAAGCCGAAGTTGCTGATCGCAGTTTCCGCAAACGAACAAAAACTGTTAGGATCATTACCAGAAATTTTAAAATGTTTGCGGAAACTCCGATCAACCCTAACCCCTGACCCTTTTAAAATGTTTGCGGAAACTCCGATCAACCTTAACCCTAAACCTTTTATAATGTTTGCAGAAACTGCAATCAGCGACTTTGGCAAACTCGGGATCATTACCGGAAATTTTAAAATGTTTGCGGAAACTGCGATCAGCGATGTTCTATTTTTTCTCTCGATCTTTTCAGTTTGTTTGTTTTGCGGATACCGATACCCTAATCCTAACCCTTTCAAAATGTTTGCGGAAACTGCGATCTGCGACTTCAGCTTTTTTTAATTTTTTCTCTCAAACTTTTCAAGGTACGAACTGACGGTACGAATTGTTCATGGTACGAACTACGAATTAGGTTGCACCCGACATATTCATTTTTATGCTGCTTGAAAGTCAGGATGCCATTTTTTATTTTATATATTTTTTAGGAAAAATGAAGTTTTTCTTAAAACCTAATTTGAAAACCAAAAAACAAGTCATATATATAGTTAGCTTAAAAGTATAAAACCTATACGAGTTATAATAACATTATTTATAAATAAATTGTTAATTTTTTTTCTGTCAAATAATTTTTAATTGCAAAATATTTACAAATTTGTGAAGTGGAAATACGCAAATCCTGAATGCAACCCATTTCGTCCCCTGAATAGATTGAGAGAAAAAATAGAACAAAGACTATGACTTATATGAAGCTACCAAAGAAGTTTTCTCATTCCAAGGATAATGGTTCCTACAATCATTCAATTATTTGCATGGCCATTGAAAGCCTAAATTGGACCTGATATCGATAACATTCTTGGGCCAGAAGAACAATACACGGCTAAAACAAGAACTAAAGTATGTGTGACGTTTTCTTCAACCTCTTGGGCCCTTGGAAAGATCCAGAAGCACAAAATCATCCGAGATTCTAAAGTACCACCTGATATCACCATTAGTTGTTTGCTTGTCAAATCTCATGTAGTCAATCCCGTTTGCACATTTAGCATATTTGTAACATAATTGAACTTCAAAAACATCCTTAAATATATTTTTCACCTTTCAGTATAAAACAATTTTTTTATTGTATCACCAAATACATGTGGTTGTTGTGAATGCCTCCATATAAACTTTCTGTAAAAAGCTTGAATCTTTTCAGTTTTATTTTGTACTGCTATTTTTAAAAAGTGGCTTCCCATTAGCTATAACATCTTTTATTTACTTTTATTTTATTTACATTCTTTGCTTTTGTGCCTTGGTTTGAATTGCATTGGGGGTTTTGCTAGTTGTTGTTACTTATATCTTGACGAGACAATAGCTTGGTTGTTTTTATTTTTTATGCAGACTTACTGGTACATGTTGTCATTTGAAACACAAAGTTGTGCCAAATAAAATTTAAAACATGGCAAAAAGTTTGAGAAGTAAATGGAAACGAAAAATGAGAGCTGTCAAACGTGATAAAAACGATAAAAGAGTATTAGCAAAATTAAAAGAAACTATAAAAAACACAAAAGTTGTGATGACTGAAGATATGGTTCGTTTTAAAGAGAGAGATGAACTTCTTCAGAAAGAAAGAACAGATAAACTGAAGTCAGGTATGGCTTGTCTGTGATGTGCAGTTTTAAAAACAAGTTGACTTGCTATCATATTTGTAATTTTTATAGGCTAGCAGAATTTATTCTATCATATTGTGTTGCAATGTGCTCAAAATGAGAAAATAATATTGGAGTGAATGCACGAAAAGTTAAACATGCCTACCACTTTGACACTTAATTGCGGGTGACTAATTTTCATCAAATGTTTATTATTTTAAAGCTTTTGAACATTTGCAACTTCATTTTCTATCCATGATTTAATTTACTTGATAGCTCTGCTTAACATTCCGCTTAGCATTGAGCACTCTTTTGTGGTATTAATACCATTTATCTTACACAATTAATCATTTTATCATACATACATATGTATAACTGCAGACAGGACGGCACAGTTTTGACCTTAAGGTCTCATCAGTGCAGTAAACATACACTAGATGTGAAAGCCTTATTATTATATACTATATATATAAATAATTCAGCGTGGTGATTTTTCCATTTGTGGTACGCAAGGAGCCACATTTGGGTACTTTCACCCACATTGCTAGAGTGCTCAAACTGCCGGAGCAGTAAGCTTTGGGCAATGCAACAGCAAGGTGTCTGCTAGCAGAGTACTCAATTGGTGAACCAAAAGCATTACATAATTGCAGACAGGACGGCACTGTTTCGACCTTAAGGTCGGCAGGATGGAACTTTTATTTTTAGCAAGGTATGTAGGTTGGGGAAAACTTGACATGTTTGTATTTCTTGGTAACCAGCCCCCCCCCCCCTACTTTGGACACGGCCTACTTTGGACTCGGCTTGTGCCAGTTTACTGTATATATATATTATATCATTGTATTGAACCATGGCTTACTGAACCAGATTTGCAAACCTATATAATTAAAATGTAACTACAGACAGGACGCCACTGTTTCCACTTGAAGGTACGGTATCCTTAGTGTAGTAAACATTCACTAAACAGAACATCTTATTACTATATAATTATAACAATATTAGGGTTTAATTTATTTTAAAAATTTTGTTAAACTTTTATCTTTAATCTTAAGATTATCTTGGCCACAAATTTTATGACCATTGTTATAATTAACTAAGTTTTATACTACGGTACTACTTTAGCATGTACATTACAAATGTCCAATTCAGGAATGGTAGTTGTACGTCCAGTTTTCAAAAAGAGCCTATGCCATCAAGCCTGTGGTTTAAATAGAAACTTGTTTGAAAATGCATTGAATATTCATCAATTTAATGTCATGATCGGATGCTGTGAAGTACAGCGTTTACTGATATTAACACTGCTATTGCATTGCTATGGACGAAAATTTATTGGTCGAAATTAGAACTGCCGTTCCGTTAAAAAAGTTTTTTTTTTTTTTTTTTAGAAACATCGGATACAATGCAAATGGATAAGAAGAGACTCACTTTGACGTTGGAAGATGAAAACGGAAACCAACCTGTCTGGTTGCATAAGAGGCAAGCTAAAAGATTGAAACGCACTAAAAAAATGAAGAAGAGGTTGAGAAAATCATACAAGAAACGACACAAAAACAACCTGTGATGTTGGACTTGCTTTGAAAGCATTTTGGATAAATTAATTGAGCCTTAAAATGAAAATGCTTTATTTCATGTTTTATGGTATAAATGCATAGTTACAACTAGGCACAGCTCGCAAGGGGATGTGGATTATTTTTGCTGCCGTGCGTTGTTTGTCGATGGTCTGTGTGTACTGTGTACTGATCCATTGATGGTTTGCGGCCGGTTACTCTGGAGTAAAATTTATTCTATGCTCACCACCATTCATTTCCGTTTGAGTCATTGAAATATTTTAATAAGACTTCTTGTTTGGCAAACAACTTAGTTTGTCCCCTCTATCGTAATGGTTTGGGAAGCTTGTCTAGTACCGTATTCTCTGTTTTCTCATTTTTTAAAGTATGATCTCGTGCATGGGCGCCGATCGCTCTGTAAAATTGGTGGGGACATTTACTAGGAAAGGTAGGAAGGGGCGACGAGCGAAGCGTACTAGAAAGATTGGGGGTCTGTTCTGACAAACAAACAAATACAGTAAGTACAAGTCTAATGCGATGTAGCCTATACTGTATTCAGGGGTGGCCAACTTCTCGTCGAATGGGATCGACTAAAAAATTTCTTATTTACTAGCGATCGACCGGTCGGTGATGAAGTCACTGAGCAATTTTGTGACACCATAAGATGTGTGGGAAGAAAGTGTGTTGTATAAGTGTGTATGAGTATGACTGACAGGTATTCTGTTTTCATACTTAAAAGAAAAAACTGATCGAATTTTGTCTGAGTTGATCGACAATATTTCTCACTTTGCTTGAAAAATGTGCTTTTTAGGAATCTTGTAACTTCAACACAAAACCCGACGCGATCGACCAATTGAGACTTGGCGATCGACCGGTCGATCGCGATCGACGTGTTGGCCACACCTGCTGTATTTGGTTGGTTGGTTTTGAATCTTTATCCTCGAACTGACAAAGCCTTGATTGGTTATTCCTGGTAGTTTCGCATACTTGTAGAGGCTCTTGACACAGGGCCAGTTACCGAGATTGGCAGAGTGAAGCTTTCCGATTGTTGAAGTGTTGTTGCCGTGGAATTATTCCATTCACTAGGTGCCGCGGAATGGAGAGCAGTCATGAAAATGCGTTGCTCAAGAGCACACCCCGAGAGTCGAACTTGAGCAGGGCGCGTAACAACTGAGTTCGTCGGCCTGACAAATATATTTTAATTGTCAGTGTCAGCATTGAGCAGCAGACGTCCAAACACTCCTCAACGAGTCTCCGGCGAATTAAAAACGAATTCCTCAGAGAGACCATGGATGTTGATCGAATTGAAAACTGTGTTGTGCACATGGCAGACCATTGCATGATTTAGCCGTTTCTGTGTGATAGTAGATCGTAACCAAGTTTTGACACGTCGCAAAGTTGAAAATGGCCATTCAGTTAAACACGAGCTGGCTGGTGAAATGAGCAAAAGTCGCACAAAAAGTTCCATTTGCGGAAACATTTGTCGAACGGCGGATGAAAGAACTCAGGATAATCGTCTACCATATGTGATCGTAGCTTTCCACTAAAGGGAGATTTTTGTAGAATTCAGAAATATTGTAGTGCTCAAGATTGGTTGAATTGAAATAGTCAGTAAGATTTTGCTGCGCGCTGTGACTGACTGCAAAATACTCTGACCGATATTTCGTCTCAGGTGTTTGAAGTTGAGGAGGTTGACCATGTCCATGCTGGAGAGGATTTGGGATCTTTTTGGGACGTGACAGGTTCAATAACTCAAGCCTTTCAGCATTTACAAAGACACGATGAAATTCTTCTTCACTGCGTAGATGGTGGAGTTTAGCACTACAAAGTGCAGCACCTTTGAGCATGCCAGCCACAATCACCTTGCAAGTCTTTGTTAAAACGTTCCAGACACTGCCGCTAATAACCTAATCACACTCGACCCACGAGAAAAAGATTTCAAAAGCCAACTAGTAGCTGTTGCTACATTTAAATAAAATTGACTCACGGCTACTTCCAATACTGACTTATAATTATCAAGCACTGCTTTTACAGAAGCTGCACGTGTGAGCCATCTTGTTGGGACTAATTGGTTTCAGTTTTGATGCCGCCTGAGGCAAAGACTCTTCAGAATAAAGATTCAGGTATGCTACAGATGCTTGAATTTCAAAGAAACCATTACGTTATAAAAAATAATTTAAAAAGATGGTGGGGACATGTCCCCACTGTCCTATAGGGATCGGCGCCCATGATCTCGTGTGGTACATGATTAACCGGTGGCGGTTCATACCATAAATAGTTTGTCTTAGACACTTTGCATAAAATGGATCATGCTGGATACCAAAAGATTGGTTACCGAGATAAATGAAATAAATTGGTCTTAATAAACCTTTTAGTGCAAAAAAGATGAAGGTAGCGGCCAGCTGCGTATGCTTTAACTTCTAACATCTGCCACTAGGGCTAGGCTATGAAATATGTCTCCAACTTTGTTTTTTTTATGCTGCTGTGGTAAAAGATCTACATAAACAATTCGATTGAACCCCAAGGTTCTCAACTGAGGGAACAACTTGCGGAATGGCCCGTTTCGGTGAGTCCGATCCCTTAACGGGGGATTTTTTTTTAAATTATCGGGTACCGTAGCCTAATTATCATTGCCGTTTTAGGGTTAGGAGTTAGAGGTTAGGAACTCACCGAATAGTAGCAGACCCAACAACTTGAGTAGCCTATAAGGAAAATTTACGAAAGACGAAGAGAAAAGGTACACCACATGCAGTGTTGTACGCGTCAATGAAATAAATTGTCAGCGTCAGCTCAAATTGCTTAAAAACTTCACGGCGTAAAGTACTGCGTCAGCTCTTAAAAAAATTGACGGCGTCAGCGCTAATTTCTAGCGCTATTTTAGCCAGGGTCTCACAAAACAGGGTCTGCTACTATTCGGCGAGTCCGATTCGGAGAGTTCCGTATTCGGAGACAGCCTTTTTCGGAGAGTTCCCTATTCGGAGATTTTTTGATTTTTTTTTTGAAAATTTTTGGGTACCATAGCCTAATTATCATTGCCGTTTTTACATCGTTTTAACGTCGCTAAACGTTGAAATCGTGCAGAAAAAAAGAAGAAATAAAATGTTTGAACAATTAAATGAAAATTCGTCAGTTCAGTTGAATTGTTTTTATTTGTGACCATCATATCAAAAACAATACACGTCAACATAGCAAAGGTAGAAGCGACAAAACGCGAACGTTAAAACGTGCTTGAATTCGTCAGTTCAGCTGAGTTGTTTTTATTTGTGACCATCATATCAAAAACAATACACGTCAACATAGCAAAGGTTGAGAAAAAGGTAGAAGCGACAAAACGCGAACGTTAAAACGTGCTTGTGACCGAAGTAAGTTATTGAGTTGAAAGAAATTTGGCACGGTCGCAACACCTTCAGAAAAATTTAAGATATGAATGGAAAATAAAAAAATATGTTACAAAAAAAAATCATGTTTATGTCTATAAGTTAGTACTTTTGAATAGTTAAACTGATTACCGGTAGTTTGGATCAACAAATGTGTGGCCTACAGCTTGGATTGAAAGGAAATTATCGGGTACCGTAGCCTAGTTATCCCGACCAGCAAAAATTTGTTCCAAGAACCCAGTTAGTCTAACAGTTCATTTTTACATTGTAGTAACAGATAACCAAATGTGTGGCCTATCGTTTTAACGTCGCTAAACGTTGAAATGGTGTAGAAAAGGAAACTTTTGCTGACTAATAGGATACGTTAAAACTGAGAAACATTCACAGAAGCCCTTCGATTTGTTCCAAGAACCCAGTTAGCTTAACAGTTCATTTTTACATTGTAGTAACAGATAACCAAACGTGTGGCCTATCGTTTTAACGTCGCTAAACGTTGAAATACCGTAGCCTAGTTATCCCCGACCAGCAGAAATTGCCGTTTCTACATCGTTTTAACGTCGCTAAACGTTGAAATCGTGTAGAAAAGAGAACTTTTGCTGACTAGGATACGCATAGGCCTACTAGGATATTCCACAATATCGTTTCTTTTATAGTTGAAATTATCGATTATTGAAGCTTTAGAATTTAGATGAGTGGGGTTTAGACCTAACCACTGAGATCTTAAATCATATTTATGACACCGGAAAGATCCTTAGTGATATGATACGTTCTATATTCATAACTTTACCAAAGAAAACCGGAGCAACAGAATGCTCACTCCACAGAACAATAATTAGCCTCAACTCTAAATTCCTTTGCTATGTTGACGTGTATTGTTTTTGATATGATGGTCACAAATAAAAACAATTCAACTGAACTGACATGACGAATTTTCATTTAATTGTTCAAACATTTTATTTCTTCTTTTTTTCTGCACGATTTCAACGTTTAGCGACGTTAAAACGATGTAAAAACGGCAATGATAATTAGGCTACGGTACCCGATAATTTTCAAAAAAAAAAAATCAAAAAATCTCCGAATAGGGAACTCTCCGAAAAAGGCTGTCTCCGAATAGGGAACTCTCCGAAACGGGCCATTCCGCACAAAACAAGTATTTCAACTAAGTTTAGGCTAACAATAGTATGTTTTGAGACTGTATTGTATGTAATTGACTGCTTAGCCTATAGTCATTTCCTTGTAGAAACACAAGCATTTCAAAATGTTTGTCCAACAATCTGCTGCGCTTGGACGCATAATGTCCTACTCTTTTCCAAGTGAAAACATGCGTTCCACAGCAGCGCTGGATGGTATTGGTGTGTTGTATTTCAAAAACAAGCCTTGAAAACGTTTACTCGGAAAGGTATCACTGTTCCAAGCGTGCTGTGATGGTGTAGCATATAAGTTATAAATCTTTTAACGAGGTTCGCTGCACCAACATCGCTCTTTTCAGGGGCATAGAGCTCTTGAAATAAAGTATCTTCAACCTCTGACATTCAAAGATTTTTCACTTTCTCAGATCCCTCGTTCTCGATGCTGCTCACGATATGAGTGATCACCATTTGGGGAACTTCTTCTGCTTGCATTCCAGGTAGCCATTCCAACCAACGCGAAAACCGGTAATTGTGAAACGAGATTTTCCATGAAAACAAAAAATGAAGCATAGCGTGTGACGCTTAAAATCGGCAAAATATTTGATGGCGCTATCATTTCCGTCAACTAAAAAATAAAATGACGGCGCTAGCCTCAGCGTCAACAAAAAGTTGACGGCGTCAACGTACAACACTAACCACATGCTAAATGCTAAAACCTGATGTAAGTAAGCTGATGGGTATAAATTTGCCTTCAGGAAGTCGGCACTGGGTAAATGAGAGTAAAAAAGGCAGAGAATTTTTTGATGAAACCTTTCGATTGTTTAGTATCTTACTCGCATTGAACTAACCGCGAGATTTTTGCGGTTCATCTATAGGCTACTGCAGCCAGTAGGCTTAATGTTGTAAACAAAGGGATTGTCGAACTAATGACTTGTGGTACGTGAAAATTGAAGATGCCAATAGATAGAGATCATTGCCGTTGACAGGATTTCTCGTGCCCGGTAACAATTTATTTTCGGGCCCCTTTCATCGACAGTATTATGAATATAAAGGTTGCTGTTAAAGTGAGGATGACACATGCCGTTCAAAGTAGAAAATTAAGAGTAATAGAGCAAACCCGATATGCCAAAAGCATGGTTGTTTAACAAATCTTGCGCAATTTAAAATTTCCCGAAACGCGAAACTTACTATCTCTATCTAGCGGTTGCTTTTTTGAACTTTTATTTGTCACGTGGCGCTAGAATAGAATATTACTTCCCGATTCCATTGACGTTTCACTGGTCCTTCTAGCTCACCAGAAGAGAATTTATAGCAAAGTTAGTGCAGATAGTCAGAAAGTTTTCAATTTGATTTGGGAAAGGTTTTTGGGCCTATAGGTAGGGTTGCCATACCGTCCTTATTTCAAAGATTTGTCCTTATTTTGAAGGGCCAGGTCTTAGAAAACTTAAATGTCCTTATTTCTAAGAAATGTCCTTGTTTTCGACTTGCGTCCTTATTTTGTCTTATTTTCAACAATTACAGAACTTCGATCGTTTTCCTCTGGTATACGGTGTTGCATAATATTCTAAAATTAGTCTAATTAGTTTCCTTTAGTCATCAGATTCTGTTCCAGACAATGGTTCACCTATTCAAACGTCATATAAAAACCGTTCAAGTCTACTGAATATTACGTCATGGAAGTTGCTAGAAAATGTGCCAAAATTGCACCATCGTTAATAAGACTTGTGTCAAACCTGTTTGGACCTGTTTGGGCCTGTTTCGGTTTGAAACCTGTTTAAACATGAATACATTGGATTACTAGCTTTGGACACCTGTTTTGAATTGCGTGACAATGTCTTCATTATTGCGTCACAGTACTGCATATGTGAGTTTGAGATATTGCTATCTATTCTGGTCATTCGTAAAATGATTGTTTGAAAATTGCCCGCACATTTAACTGTTGGCTTAGTGCTTGCTAGCTGGACAAAGGTTCCGTCTTTTATCCAAGTAATCTGTTCTGTAGTGACAGTTTTCAGTGGTGTACGGCGTTGCACCCCCTCGTTTTCGGTAGCCGCGGGCTAATTTTACAGAAATACACTGTTTGAAAAGAAGTTCAAGTGTGTGTTTCTTCGGTCATTACATGCAGACGAACGGATTTGGGAATCTTATGTTACAATTTTCCCACGAAGAGATTATGGTTTACCGCTGTGACCAGATTCTTCAACGCCAAAGTTGGAGTGCGAGTGCGTCTTCTTGACCTGCGATCGATGCCAGGCGAGACCTCAGCACAGATCACGAACTTTATACTCTCCTCTATTCAAGAGAATGGCCTAAACATGAAACAGCTGTCATCTTTTTGTGCCGATAATGCACCAGTAAATTTTGGAGTATCACAGCTTAGTGGAAAAACAACGTCTTCTCTCGTCTCAAAGAGCATACATTTCATCTGATTCCAGTCGGCTGCCCTGCTCATATTTTGCATGATGCAGCAGAGAAGGGATCAGAGCGCCTCACACTTGACATAGAAACAATCGTTCTGAAGATTGGTAGCCACTTCAAAAGCTAAACTGGTAGGGCGATGAGGCTCAAGCATTTCTGTGAGGAACTTGATAGCAACTACTCGACTCTACCAACTCACACGCCGACTCGATGGACCACACTTGATGCTGTACTCGAGCGAATGATCGATCTCAGGGAACCACTCAAATCGCATTTTTTTTCGCTGAAACATCCACCAAGAATATTGGATGATTTTTTTAAATCAGAAGAGTCACTGCTCATCGTATCATTCCTCCACAGCGCTTCAATAAACCACTATTACTCCTGCAAAACTCAACTGCATTGTTTCCAGAACTGGCAGAGGTAATTGAATCTTTCAAGAGCAAAATATTGCAACGCCAGTGTTCAGGGTTTTTCGGAGCAACAACAGACGAACTACTAAAAACAGTCGATGAAGAGCATGCTAAGGTTCTCAAAGCGAGCTTCCAGGAGTTCTACACCATTATTTTGGAATATATCAACAAGTGGTATCGATTTGAGAAGCATCCAACGCATATCAACTGGACCCCGCTGAAAGATCAGGCAATCGAGTACGAGGAAGTCAAGGGATTGGCGAAGCAAGTTGATCCACTAATGGCAATGAAAGATGAGCTGTTCCATGAGGTCTCGGCTGTTAACGCTCTGCTCAAGAAGATTCTAGATGATGTGTTCAGCAGGGATGAACCTGAGGCCAAGTGGATGAAGATCTTTACCGGAAACAACTCTTTTCCGCTGCTCTACAAGCTGGTTAGCATTCTTTTCTCTCTTCCGGTCAGCGATGCGTTTGTGAAAAGAGTGTTCTTTCTTGTTTCGGCGCAGTGGACCAAGGAAAGGAATAGACTTAGTGAAAAGACAGTCAAATCCCAGCTACAGTAAAGATAAACCTATACGTGAGCTGCCGTGAGATCCATGAAGCAATTTCTAATAACAAGGAGTTGCTGGAGCAGATTGTTTCTGGCAAAAAGTATGGAATGTGATATGACACGGCTTGTATAAATACAAAGTATGTCCAAAAACGGTTTTTAAATGCTAATCTAATTTTTCGGTTGTCCTTATTTTTGGGTCCATGTCGATGGCAACCCTGCCTATAGGTCAAACATTTGATGATTGCTGCAATCTGAAAAGCTGTTTTCGTCTAATTTTTAGTCCAGAAATAGGGATAGCAATCTTCTTACCTGTGCCATTTTAGTTTTTGAGTTTGAACAAGTATTATCTTGTTTATTTTGAAATTTGTGTTTCCGGTTATATTTCACTAAATATTTGTGGTTAGGGAAATAACTATAGTAGACTAAACTAAACTTTTATTTTACTGTTTGGTGGCTGATGTGGGCCCGGTCTTTACCATCTGACGGCTGAAGTGGCTGTTTTAACCTCTGATGAGATTCCTTTAGATCTGATTATATTAAGATCTTGATAATGTTTGAAGTCGCGGGGAATCTTTTAAATCCGGGCCCCTTAAATATTCCGGGTCCAAAAGTACCACCTAGACCCCCCTGTCAACGCCCCAGATAGAGATAGAGGAGCACCTGCAAACAACTGGTCGACCCTGATATTTCGGGATAAAGACCGGGCATCGTTAATGCGAAATGGATGATGAATAGTCGTAAACATTCGGTTGTTTGAACTGTTATTGTCTGTCGTTGTGGTACGAAGCCACGTTTTCACTCGCCTCATAGCGCTAAAATTGCGTTCAGCATTGACCGAGACGAGCGTGATTGTTCAATAAATGCACAAACGTTTGTGTATTTCCGAAAGACAGTCTTTGTTGCTTGTTTAGAACTTCGCATATCGTAGACAATCTTCGTTATTGGCGAAGTCACCGTGTTCTGCTTGTTGTAAAGTTTGATTTGCACGACTGCACGTGCAGCTCTTTAAGCTCATCAGAGTGCGAATAGCAGAAATTGTTATATTGCAAAATGTGCAGTTGCTTACATGACCTTAAAAGGACACTATTTCTCCCATTTAGAGAAAATTTGAGGGAAAGGGAGGCACCCGCCCTTTCTACCCCTGGCCTGGAGATAGTGCTCACACGGCCCTGTGAGGTAGGCCTTCTTTTTCGTTGAGAGTGCGATAGGGGCCTACCTGGCTTTTGTTTAACGTACCCCCTGAACGTATCATAATCAATTACATTCAATATTTGAACTTTCACAGAGAGATTCGATTTATGCTCTGAAGACATTGCCTGTAAATTGATTTATTAGGCTACAGTTTTACTTATCTGTTCAGGGGTCACCAAACTTTTTTCTTTGAGGGCCGGATTGCTGCGAGATTAACAGCTGCGGGCCGGATGCAAATTGCGAAAAGATATACCTACAACTAGATTAGAATCTCCATTGACTTGAATTGAACACAATAAATAACAAAGTCAGCGGTGGAATAGCAAAGTTGTGATGAAAATCGAAAGGTTGCTGGAAAAGTTATCCCCTGCTATGATATACTACTGGGCATCGTGCTCTTGAAAAAGCATTACATATTTCCAAATTTGGCCTAAGCTGCCCTCATTTGTGGTGGCCTAATGATAAACAGCAACGTCAGTCATTTACAAAAAGTTTGGTAACTTTTTTCGTTAGCAGTTGTAGTGCAGCACCTGTTATTTCGGCAGCACGTGGCGGGCCGGATGAAATCAGTTCGCGGGCCGTAGTTTGGTGACCCCTGGGTTAGACTATAAAGTTGCATTGGGTAAAAAAAATGATAAAAAAATGTCAAGTTATATCGAATGCCCTCCTCCCCCAGTAAGAAAATCCTGTGTACGAACGTACCCTCAATACACGTAGTTGATTAGGTTGAGTAAGCTAACTACGTCGTCCACGTAAAACATTAGGCTACACTACAGTATATGCGACGTCGTGTGTTACATCACATTTTTTGTTTTTAATGCAAAATTCTATGCAAACCAGTAGGTAAACTAATTGCTGCAAACTAAAAAGTTATCGTCAATTCAAGCTGAGTATGGCAGGATAATTTTACACAATATAACTTACTGGTTGTAGCTAATTAGTAAATGGACGTTTTTTCATTTCGTTCTCGTTTCAAAAAAAGTTTCGAATGCCCCCTCCTCCTTGAGAAAATCCTGCGTACGCCACTGTCTGTGGTGGTACCGCTCTGTGACAGACGACAGAACTGGTTCAATTTCTCACAAAGTCATTTAATGTTGCAAAAGGATGGATTGATTGAAATAATTCAATTTCAATAATGTTTTCGTCGTTTCGATGATGCCAAATGACAAACTAACATTGAAATATAACATTTTTATTCAATTTAGATCGAATTTCAAATCCAACATAGACACGAGAAGCTGTTTAACTTTAACAGGAAACTGAAGATCGAGAAACAATAGTTCGATTGTTTACGGTTTCATCAAACATTTTTTGTCCTTTGTTTGTTGTTGCTTAGGTTTGTGTGTCACACACAGTTGTTTAAATTTTGATTCAAAGCTAATATTGTCTCTCTACTAACTGCAAGTCTCAGAGGACTCAAGAGTCAAACTAGGTTTAGTGTATTTTTAGGAAATCAAGAGACTTTCCCTGAACTTAGTAGAAAGCTACATTGTTGTAGTAGGGTAGGCCTAAGTGAGAGTAGATGTTGTCACAGCAACAAACAGAGGAGCAGTCTTTGCATTATGAAGGACATCGATTCCAAGTTAAAATTGTTCTTTACACGTAAATAAAAAGATGAAGTATCTTTTGATAGGCTTGGCTGAGAATAATCTAATCTGACAGATCGAAATCGTTGTTTAGAGCAATAATAGGCTACTGAACTGAATCACGTAAAATTAAGTTTAGGCCTACTTGTATTAGGCTACCTTTTCAATATAATTTAACGTTTTATTTTTTTTCACTTGTAAGCTTATTTTAAATAGCAAAATCGTCATTTCCGTAGGGTGGCAATCAGGGCCGGATTTAGCTGATGGGGGGCCCGGGGCACTTTTAGATCGGGGGGCCCCTCTGTAAAAAAATTTTTCGCGCCTACGGCGCGAAAAACCACCTCCACGTCTACAGTAGCATTACTCCAGCACTACAGAGCAATTTGCAGAGACTTTAAAGGCTGAAAGGAAAAAAATAGCACAATATCACATTTTTTCCACGTAGGGGGCCCTTCAAAAGTCGGGGGGCCCGGGGCACATGCCCCCTCTGCCCCCCCCTAAATCCGGGCCTGGTGGCAATTGACCAGTAGACCGTGTATGGTCGTCTCGTTGTCTCCCTGTCGGTATGGGAACTTTTGCATTGTGTATCGTACTTGCATATTTCAAACATGTACCTATGTTCCTGTTACTGACAAATAAAACATTGATTGATTGATTCAATATAATGTAATTGCAAAAAAATTAAGGTGCATTCCGCCATGGTATGCGCTCAAAGAATTTTGATTTGTGGCAGTGTTGCCAGATAAAACATTCTTGTTCTAAATTTTAATAAACTTTCAAATCTGGAACAATTCCCAGGTTAGTTTTGCTTTGCTCAGGACTTCAAAATTTTTCTAATCACAAGCTTTTGTCTTCAATAGCTTTGATTTTTTTAAATTAGAATAGAACTTTGTATCTGGCAACATTAATTTCGATGTCGCTGTAAATATGGCCACTTTCTACTGTAAGTGTTTGTTTTCAATGTTTTTTTTTTAATACCATGTCAAAAGTATGGGGAAAAAAGGCTTGTCAATAGGGTCACATTGGGTGAAACGTCGTAAGTGGGACAATATAGGGAAAATAATATTATTGAACGTAGAACTACGAGCATAGGCTAGCCCAGGGCTTCTCTACATTTTATTGTGTAACTCCATTTAAGAAAATAATTTTTTATTCGAACCCTTGATGGGCAGTTTAAAGTGTAAACCACTGGCGCCGACTTACGGGGTGGCCACGCCGTAACCGCTGTGGCGGGGTGGCAGCCACCCCGTTTAGGTTACCGTATATTACTTACTGCAAATAAATGTAATTTGAACGGACGTTTAAATCATTTTTTGATCATTGGTTTTCGCTTCAAGTCAACGTAAAGCAAGAGGTGAACCAATACAGTATTGCAAAGAAAATGATTGTTTTTGTCACAAGCATGATACTCGTGTAACATTAAGCAAGCTACGTGAAGATTGCGCAACACGTGGCTACGAGTTTTTTCCTTGTTGTTGCGATCGTTTTATTTGTTACTTGTCATAAGTCATTGTTAAATTTGTTAGGTTTACAATGGGATTTATTAATCAATAAAATACGATCTTTCCATTGCCTCCCTCAAATCTTTTTTTTTAAATTTTAATCTAGGCTACAGCATAGAGTCCATAATGATTGTCGCAACTGCTTGATCTATTTGCAAGCAATGAAACAATTTCATTAATGCTTCCAAACGTGGTCTGCATTGTGAAAATATACTTATCGTTGCCTTCCACCACCTGCGAGGCGGAGCGATCGTTTAGTGCAGGGGTCACCAAACTTTTTTCTTTGAGGGCCGGATTGCTGCGAGATTAACAGCTGCGGGCCGGATGCAAATTGCGAAAAGATATACAACTATTTAGAATCACCATTGACTTGAATTGAGCACAATAAATAAACAAGTCAGCGGTGGAATAGCAAAGTTGTGATGAAAATTGAAAGGTTGCTGGAAAAGTTTTCCCCTGCTGTGATACACTACAGGGCATCGTGCTCTTGAAAAAACATTACATCTTTCTAAATTTGGCCTAGGCTGTCCCTATTTGTGGTGGCCTAATGATAAACAGCAACGTCAGTACATTACAAAAAGTTTGGTAACTTTTTTCCTTAGCAGTTGTAGTGCAGCTGCTATTTCGGCAGCACGTGGCGGGCCGGTTCCGGCCCGCGGGCCGTAGTTTGGTGACCCCTGGTTTAGTGCAATCAGGCGCATAAAAACCTACTTACGATCTACCATGACGCAACAGCGATTGAACCACGTCCTAATTTTAAATGTTTATCAAGCTGAAGCTTCACGGTTACAACTTGACCAGTTGATTAACAGTTGGATTGACAGCGATGCTGTTCGCAAAAATACTTTTGCCAAATGTTAAGTTTCAGAGCAGCAACGTAACAATAAAATTCACGACATACCTCCTGTGGTTTGTTTTAAAGTTGCTTTGTAAATTATCGAGCTACAAATCAGGTGTGAAAAGACAATTGCATCTACGAAACACTCTTAGTAAAAATCAAACAAAAACATGCAGTTTGAAAGTTTTTAGGTTGCCATATTGTGCTATTCGCCACCCCGTGCAAAAATAAAAGTCGGCGCATGGACTTCTAAATAGTAGCATCTGGACTGGAAACGCAGTGGGCAACAGTAGGCCAAACAGTTGGTACAACAGTTGGCCAACAGTGGTACAACAGTTGGCCAACAGTAGGGTTAGTTACTTGGCTGTTGGCCCACTGTTGGCCAACTGTTGTACCAACTGTTTGGCCTACTGTTGCCCACTGCGTTTCCAGTCCAGATTCTACTATTTAGAAGTCCATGGTCGGCGCCTATGGTGTAAACTACCCACTGTACTCCACTTTATTTAATGTTAAAAATAAAAACCTTCAGAAATTTTGGTGTTTGAGGTATTGGAAAATGTTTTAGTTCAGTCTATGAATCAAACTTGTTAATTTGCAAATGTAAATATACAAAACGTATTTTATTCAATGGTGAACCCACCAGTAGGCTACCACCACCGTTCTTTCCATGTTTGCGCCAGCAATGAAAAATAAATTGAATTGAGTATTTACAGAGTCTTTGGTGATCGTTTAGTTGCAACAAACGAAATAGTCCACCAACAGACTTGGACGCCTTAACAAAAAGCTTTCTGAATTCTTTGCTTTTGTCTGTAGCTTGTGTATAATTACCGAGACTTTATTATAACTTAATCAAGATAAATCATAAAGTGTGTAATGGTACAAACGTATAATGAAAATGCTTGACACAAGATAAAGATCAACTAAGTTTAGCGAAAAGGGCAAGCGAATGACATCTATTGACTTTTTATTTCTTGGATTGAGCTGCATTTGGCGACCAATACGCATTACATTTTCCAATGCATACCGGACCTATTGAAGTACCACGTGGAGCATCAGTAAACCCCCAACTACCTACCCCTCATCAATCTAGCACCACACCGAGAAACCACCCAGCCCCTTCCTACGCTTCATCACAACACTCTGGAAAATCCCGGAAGAAAGAAATCGTTCATCTTCCTTGCACGTCAGCTCAGCCAGATTTTTCCGACCTCCCCAACAACAATGGACCACAAGGTGAACTTTTATAGCCTACCTACAACTATACAACGCGTATTTGTTTTTGTTTTTTGTTTGTTTATCTTTATCCTGCATTGCGGGAAAGCGGACTTGAGCGCTATGCATCGGTGTACGCCTTCCGACATACACCTGACCCACGCTGCAGCCGACGGCAATGTCAGTTTCCGGTTGTCTACTCTACTTATGACTTAGTAGCAGTAGAGTGACTTAGTGACTGAGTGACTACTTATGACTTAGTAGCGTATCGAGTAGCTTACGTAAAGTTGGCTCAGCTACTTTTGTAGCTTAAGGAATGTGTGTATGAGAAAACACTTACTGACGGGCTTAGGTATTAGACTCTAACTCAGACCAAGTAGGATAAAGCTCTGTCTAACTGTTCACACTGTCAGGCACTACAACTTCAGCACAACAATATTATGTCCAAATGACTTGTAATGCACTGAGTTTAAACACTAACAACAGCATGCAACACAAACAAATAGAAGAGCACTTACCACACCTTGATTAAAAACTTACCAACTGATTAAAACATAATCCAGAATTAGAGTCCACATGCAACGCACCATTTGTAAAAAATATTTTCCCTTACAGCAATCCTGCCTGTCGAGTCACGCACACATTCCAAAAGAACAAAATTTAAAGAGCGCTACGGTTCAATGATAAATTTAGACTCGAGGCAGTCGCATTATAATTTAAAATAAACGGGAACAAAATTATCGTTTGTTACAACTTTCACTCGTGTGTTATTGCTACTTTTTTTTTTAGACATGTTCAGAACTAATTATTTGGCAAAAAACATTTTTTCAATTTTTTAGCCCAGCCTAAGTGACTTGGAATTTCGTGTGGGCTATATAGCCAGTAAAACGCATTGATTTCACATAGATTAATTAAACAAAACCTTGCATCGTTTAGGGGGGCTGTTTCGTCCAGACACGAGCTACACACCCCGATATCAGGGGCGAAACCGATTACGTGGTTTCTCAATGGCGGCCTACTACGGAGGAACCGATTTTCATATTCTCCCCGCGTTACGAAACCCCCAAAGAAATAATCAAATGCTCCCACAGATCTTCGTTGCTCCAGGTAGGAATTTTTCCAAACGAAGCAGAAAACTGATATGATATCAGCTGTCTTCTTTTCAATGCTCAGCATGTTTCAACGCTCAGTATGTAACCACACAACCTCAATAATTTTTTGAAAAGAGTCAAAAAGTAGCCTAGTTCTTCGTCGCAAGACTTCGCTGAATGGTGAGATCAGTCTTTTATTTTAGCCTCTGTACATTTGCTACCCTACCCGGTAGACTATTTGTATTAAATCTTTGTCGTTGTTTTTTTTCGCTTTATTTTGTATACGGATAGCTTTTTCTCTTATGAGTTAGGAGTAAATGAAATTTTTATGGAGCTTACGCTATGATGGTTATCTGTAAACCGCCAACACTTAATTTTAAAACCCACCTGAATAGCATGTCATCTTATTTCTAGTTATTTACTCACTACTGTAGCTACAAATGCATGTTTTACAGCAACAAAACACATTCGAACGCAACAGAGGAGGCGCGCGACCGGGGACTCTTATTCCATCACCCCTCAACCGGTTATCATCAAGAGGGTTGAAGTCTCCCTTCACGAAGTCCAACAAAGAAACAAATCGAAAGGAGTTACCCCGGTTCCTTCACCCCAAGAAGACTTCGAAAATTTACCCGTTACCCCAAAAGTAGACGTTGATAAGCCCTCACAAAACGTTCAGAAAGACACAGTTAATTTACCCCTAAAATCAGTTGACTTAAACAAAGGATTAAACATTGCTTCTGCTATTAAACGACGCACGAAAGAAAGCTCAAGGCATCGCGTAAGCTCTCTTGAACAAACGCTCGCAACAAAGAGCAACCCAAACGTGATGACTCTCAACCATTTACCCCTGAAAGAAGTTTATTTGAAACCTGATACCAGCTCAAGTAAAGAACAGGCGTTTAAGCAACAACAGGACAAGACAATTAGAATCTTGAAATGGTTAAAAGAATTAAAATATTTGGATGAAAAGACCGTTCAACGAGCCCGTATGGAAGTCGAAAAAACACAGTTTCAACTTCCTGAAATTAAAGAAATGGCGTTGGTGGCGAATTTTTGATATTTGTAACAAAAATTAGCTTGGTAGCTTGTTGACTCCACGGGCAATATGCATGTTACAACTCTCTGAGAATTGTGGACAATTTTGAAGAACAAAACGCACATTTAAACATTTGATTTTGACTTTTTGCACTTTCATTGTTGCAGCCCTATGTCACAGGTGTAATAGTTCGAATTATCAAAACAGGGTTTGCTTCAAACTCAGTGGCATAGCCAGGCGTTTGTGGTGGCGGAACGCACGAGAGCTAGGCATGTATCTTCAAAATAAAGTGGGCTTGTTCACTTTCCAAAAAGCTGTTTTTTTTTCGGCGTTATCTCGGACAAAGCATTGGATACATTGCTCTGAAAGCTCGTTCTTTTTACTGTATTTGGGCCAAAGACTTTGAAAGCTTTGTTAGAGTAATAGATTGATTGCTTTTTATGTGAGATTAATACAACTTTAACACAAACAATAAGGCTGCCTTAAAGATTATAAATTTTGCCGTTAAAGATGATCGAGCAAATAATAACACGGCGTCCTAAGTGCGGGTATGTTAGCCTACTTTGCTTTTTTTAGGTTATTTGTGTCAGGTCCATAACATGATATTCCTACCGATGTTTCGCCTTCAGCAAAATTAGCCGGAAACTTTTAACTGATTTTTGTGTGAGAGTTTCGTAGGCTCCGTATTATTAGCCTAATTGCTTTCCACCGTGCACAATGTTTAACTATCATATTGCTACATTTTCTTATATTATTCAATATACATTTCTGTTTTTTGCGTATTCTGTAATTTATTTCTGATAACGAATCTTTCATGCTTTTACCTTTGTTTGGTTGGAAGCTACATGTAAACACCTATGAAAACCGATTATTTTAAAATTAAACTATCTGAATATGACTACGATTGTGCCATCAAAGTGCATTTAAAGGGCTAACTTAAACTACGCACACAGTTGTGCTACCTGATGAATGAAGCTAATATCCTACAAAACAAATGGGGAGGAAATTCATATAGGCCTACCATCAGGCTCCGTTGTTTTATTTCCGAAGCCGACACCCATCCCATTGGCCTATCAGGCGTGGGTGCGCTTTAACCGTATCTGTTACTGCTTCCTTTTGGCGGCAAGAGTTACTGGCCGAGACTATCAGGTCTACGTCTCTCTTATTGCTAATTACTCCGTCGGCTTACATCAAATAACAACGGGAATGCCGTTGGTCAAAAGCCTTATCTATCACTTCAATCAATTTATTTCGGAAAATATATTTGTGATTGTGTAGTTTAGGTAGAAAAGGTAATAAAGGCTCGGTTTTTGACCTATTTTCGCCATTTCTTGGTCAAATTTCTCAGTTCACATTTCATTTTGAAAGTCTTCTTGCATTGAACACAGAATTTCATCAATTTTGTTTTTCCATTTCTGTGCAAACAGTATTCCATGCACTTTTTGCACTACAAAGCAATTTGCGCAAATAACAAATTACCTTTCTAATTATTGTCTGCCAGCAAAGAATGACTCACATCGCCTCAGAGACCGACTCCCTACCCAAACAGCAAAATCGACGTTGAATTAATGTAAAAATGACGGATTTTGCTGCCTGGGTACAGAATGGAATTTTAGCGCCGTCGCGTTATGAATGACAAACACGAAATGAAACCGCACGCTAATAGTAAACTGTCAATCAAGCTATTGAATATCAGCAAATTTCTTGCATTTTATAACTGGCTGTGACAAAAGGTTTATTGTGAACTTCACAAATATCCGATACCAACATAATCGGGATTAAAAGTTGGGGCAAGAAAAAAAAGTAAAAGTCAAGAAATCTCAGGTTTCTAGCGTCACTTCTTCTATGTGAAATTGCTGAATTAGCAGAGGGCAAGACCATAGGGTCTACGCCAGTAACAGGTACGGTTAACAGTTTTCGCACAAGCGTTCAGGTTTTCCACTTAACTTTGCACCATTGGGCGTCAGCCGTTCTCTTGTGAATGTGATAGCTCCCTTTCTGAGATACAAACGCATACCATATCCAGAGCAATGGCCCATTACATTCGATTATTGTAGCCTACCATCTTCAACAAGTGATGGGATTCAATTTAGTTAGCAACTGGTTCGCTTTGAATGACAATAGCCATATATGGAAACTCTGTGTAGCCTACAGTGATTATAAGGTCCAATAAAAAAAAGTTGGGTAGGAACTAGATTTGCAAACTTTTTTATTCTTATTAAGCGGTTCGCGTCAACCGGTCGAACCCCACCACTGCTATCAATCCACCTAACCGAGCGAAAGGTCTGGATGAAAATACCAAAGCCTGGATGTTATTTATATTAGCTTTTCAGTGTAGCCTAGGAAGCGTCGCCAACCTGAAGTTGTAAAAGATAGGCTTTCAGGTTGTTGATTTTGCAACTTTTGTTTATAGGCTATAGCGATCATTAAAAGATATAAACATTTTATTTTCACGTACCCTTTCGACTTCGCTGGGACACTTGGTTATTTTTCTACCAATTCCGAGCACTCTCATCGGCGTCCTTATTTGCGTGGGCCTACGTTTAGTTAAATTTAATGCGTAGATTCTGTTACTGACTGATCAAAAAACTGATCAATTTCCGTATTTCATAGCACAATAGCCTACAGGTCATAATAAACGGTAGGCACTTTAACACGAAGATATTCAATTCAACCATGGAGTTACGCTATTCATGACGTTATCAAGGTTGCGTTTCCATAGGAAGAACAAAGAAAAAAGCAAATGGGCCTACCAGCTAAATTAAGTGATCGGTTTGCCATCGGCTGACTTGGTACAGAGGGTCAGAGCGGTGGTAGTAATTTTATTGACGTGGGTTTGATTCCCATCACTGCTATTGCTTTTTTTTCTTCTGTAGCCTAATTATCAAACAAAGTTCAAAGTAAATCCACTCTCTGGCTGAATGCTGGAATAGTCACAATTCGAGGGTAGCCAGGCAAAATATGTTCTGATTCACACATCACGGACAATATTAACGTAACATCTGATTGGTTCGTGATTAAATTGGATATCTTCA
The DNA here is from genome assembly GCF_918807975.1 of Aplidium turbinatum. Classification (NCBI taxonomy): domain Eukaryota; kingdom Metazoa; phylum Chordata; class Ascidiacea; order Aplousobranchia; family Polyclinidae; genus Aplidium; species Aplidium turbinatum. The sequence continues at coordinate 21,472,389 of NC_137484.1, read as the reverse complement.
TGTTAAATTGCCTACCACCATAAACAACCAATCAACAACTACTCAATCTATTTGCTGCACATAAAGTTTATTTAATTTGCCCTATAGCTATACTGTCCGCCCTTCAGCTCAATAATAAAGCACAGGACTCAATATCAAGCGGCACTGGTTTGTCTTTAGCGGTATAGGCTTGAGCAACGCATTTCAGGACTGTGCAGGGGTTTAGGTTTTTATTTATTGAATGTTTATAATCCTTCTGACTGATGACAGCAGAACCTCTGCTGGCGTAACTATATGCTTCGATAACACAGAGGTAACGAAGGGAGTCTCACGGAATTTTTTTAGCCTATTTGTGAGTTCGAGTTGCAGAATTTAGCACACCAATCTTTAAATTGGCGTTTTTAGAATGAATAGATTTTGAATTTGGAGATAAAATAATGTGATATGTATCAAAACTTGTTTGTATGGAGGTAGCATAAAGCACTTTCAGATTATAAAAAAGGCAAGTAATTACGTACGGTACTTTAAAACTTGCAAATTTCAACAATATGTTTAGGCTACGATTATAGAACAAGCTGAACAGCAAGGGTGAACTTATGATAAGATTTCGTCACAGAAGTGAACTGCAGAAATATTGAATATAGTTATCATTTCACAGGAACTTGAAACTAAAGCTATTTCTTAAAAGTTATTGTTGATAAAATCGTCCATTTGACGTCACAATGTAACATTTTGCTAAAACGGAGAAATTTGAAAGCGATCAAACGCTACTGAACAGAATCACTGGTGAAAGCTGTAGTGCGTTATTGAGTGGAAAACGATTTATCAATTATTTTTGGTCACAACACGTGAGTTGATTGAATCTTTATCCTCGGACTAGGAAACCTTCTTGCAGAGCTTAATCCTGGTAGTTTCGCATACTTGTAGAGGCTTTGAATCACTGACGCAGGCCCGGTCACCGAGATTGACAAAGTGAAGTTTCCAATTGTTGAAGTTATGGGCCTATGTTGCCGGAGAATTAATCCATCTATTAGATGCCTCTGAATGGAGAGCAGTACTCAACGTGCGTTGCTCAAGCGCACACCCCGAGAGTCGAACCAGCTCCACTTGATCTTGAATCTTCTTCGTTCCAGAAGTGACGCGATAACCAACTGAGCTATCGGGGCAGTTTTTTATGGAACGCAAATGTTATGGGAGAAAAATATTTTGCACAAGGTTGAAAACAATGAATGTTCATCACGGGTCCCTACAATTGGTTAGCGCGTCACTTCTGAAATGAAGAAGCTTCAAGATCAAGCGGCGCTGGTTCGACTCTCGGGGTGTGCACTTGAGTAACGCACGTGAAGGACTGCTCTCCATTCAGCGGCATCTAATGGATGGAGTAGTTCCCCGGCAACAAGACTTCAACAATCGGAAACTTCACTCTGTCAGTCTCGGTGACCGGGCCTGCGTCAGTGATTCAAAGCCTCTACAAGTATGCGAAACTGCCAGGATTAAGCTCTGCAAGAAGCTTTCCCAGTCCGAGGATAAAGATTCAATCAACCAACCAACCATTCAGCAGCACCTAGTAGATGGAATCTGTCACAGACAGCAACACTTCAAACAACTATCAATTAATTATTATCAATGGTTCATTTGTCAAAAACATTTTTTGTTTTTTGATTTTAATTTGTTCAAGTATTCAATGTTTGGACTACTTTTGGGCTTATTGAAACAAAATAAATTGACTTATTTGCAACTTTGGTTTATGGTTTGTCAAGTGTCACTGGACTCACTCTGGAGTCTGGACCAAGGTTGCCAGATGGCCTTTTTTAGGCCAAATTCCAAAATCTGGCCTTTTTAAATTGCAGTTGGCTAAAAAAGTTAATGCAGAAAATCTGGCCTTAATTGGCCCTTTTTATGGCTGCAAATTTTGATCGGTTTAGAAAGTATTATTTTAAGTAAATTGCAAATAAAAAGTATCACTTAAAGCCTGAACTATATCCGTTTAAATTACTAAGTGGAGACATAGAGAGTAGAGAATGTGTTAGCTGTGGACAGGATGGTTCTATTGAGTTGAACCGGGTTTCGTGACTCTTACCAAGTAGCCTAATTAGTGAAGTCTCTTAGCTTTGTCAGCAGTCAGTACATAGTACCAACAGCATAGTAAGGTGTAAGCAACTGATTCTGTTAACCATATAAAAACTTTATAGGCCTGCTGATTATAAGGTAATAATAATAATAGTAGAAAGAATAAATGTTATCAGAAACAGTTATATTTTAATCATTTTTTTGAAAGGTTAAGGTATAGCCTATTCTCCAAGTATTGAAAATGAATAAGTATACAGCAGTAAGTAAAGCATACTGATGATGAATTAAAGTGATAATGGTGTCTAGTTTTTCTGCTACTACAGTAATTTTTTATTAAACAAATTATGCAAACGAACCAGTCATTATGCTCTGACAGTGTTAAATTATTTTCTGTTACGCTTGATCGTTAAATGGCATTTACAAAAAAATATTTTAATTAAGTTGTTAGCGTTTATTTAGCCTTAATAGAAGTAAATAAAAAATTTGGCCTTTTTTGGCTTTATTTTATAATGAACTTAGCCTTACTATAGCTTGGGTATCTGGTAACCCTGGTCTGGACTCTGGTTGGGCGCTGGGCAACCCTGGCCTTCAACCTTCTTCAGTTCTTCCGAATGCTTGCAAAAATGATTGCACTGGACTGAACAAGGAAAGATAAATAATTAAATATTAGCATAAGAATATGCTTCGGTCAGGGGCTCTATCCACTTTTAGAATTCGGGGGGCGGGGTGATTTTTAGACAGTGGGCTAAAATCGTCTTAGTCATTCCAAACCACTTCAATAAGTGGGGGAGTGATCATTCCCCTTGTATACAGCCATGGCTTCGGTCAAGCTAGCTGGTTGAAAACCAGTAGTTCCGAATTTCAGGTTAGACCTAGTTCACCTTCTTGATGACACTTTCACGAATTTTTTTAATTTGAACGTGGCAGATAGACTCGGCTTAGGAAAAGTTGAACTGTAATGTCATGTCGTAATCTAATGCTTAATATTTTACTTAATAGATGGTTTATTTTGCTCTGTGGATTGGATTTTGTAGGTGAGTTTGTACATCATATAGATTACTCATACTCAACTTTAAGAAGTTTGTAATTCTCCAGTTGTTACCTAGACTTTGGATGAAACACTAGCAATACATTTTCATTTTTAGCCAATTTTAGTAATTATACGCTACATTTTTTTTGGTTATTATTTTATCACACTACGGTACGCATACTTTTGGATCATTGATAAAGTCAATTGAAGATTTTAATGAAAAGTTTAGTGTCAAAGTTATTTTTTGTTAACTTATCGGTGTCTTGATTATTTCAGAGCAGCAACAGTACCGGTACAAATTTTGGGAGCTGGTATACAAGTCCCCCTCCCCCCCCCTTGGTAACTCATGACAAAGACAGGACTCCACCAAACATATAGGGTAAAACTACTTTACCTTTGCTTTACTGTTCACACACTTCAATCCACATGTTTTGGTCAATTCCTCTTTGTCATGAGTTACCAAGGGGGGTGAGGGAGACTTGTATAGTATACCAGCTCTAAATTTTGTTGCAACGTTTGAGTTTTAGACTGATTGTTGGTGAAAAAACAATCGTTTTTTGTGATTGTTTAAAAAAAAAAACGAGCACAAAGAAATGACTTACATCTCTAAGTATTATATATTAGAGATTTTTCTGTGTCCATTTGTTAAAGTTAAACAGTTGGAGTAGAAGCTGACTTGGTGACTTCATGAGGTCTTTCGCTTTCTTCCTCCAACATCTCAGTCAGTATATGAATTATAGTATATACTGGCATATTATTGTAAAACTTTGAAAAAAAGTAAACCAGTGTTTAATTCAGTTGTGAATTTGGCTTAATGCTTTATTATGTTATTTTTTTCAGCTTTGTATGCATTGCCCAATGAACCATTAGTGTCTTCTGCAGTTGACTATTCTTTTGCCTTAAATTCTGTTTACAACAAGACCTATGTGATCAACATCACCAATTTATCTGCTGAGACTCGTGCAATTGAATTGCATGCCATCTCGCAAGGTGGCACAATATTAACAAGCTTTCAAAAGAATTTTTCAAAAGAAGAAACCACAAGAGGAACTTCAGCAGGGGTGATTGCATTATTACAAGCCAACCATACAGCCTTCAAGTTGTTTTATCTGAAAGTGTTTCCGAGTAAAAATTGCAGTGCGAATTATAGTGAAAAGGTCTTGATATCAGCTTTGTCTTTAAGCAGTAAGCAGCCTCTTCCTGGAGCTTGTAATTTGGTCCACAATGCAAACTACTATCCATTACTGTCTGCAAGTGCTGACCATAATTTGGTTGAAGTAACCTTCTCACCTTCAAATGTTGGATATACTTTTTTTCAAAAGGAACCAACATGTGATGCTTCTAATTCTCCCAATCAGCGATTGATGTACAACGTTTATGTTCATTTTCTTTTGTATTCGTATCAAAATGAAACTTGTTCTAACTGTGAAAATTTCTCCTCTTGTGGCAAAAAAGCTTCCACTGGATACTTTACTGAAGAGTTGAGCGAAATTATAATAAATCAAGCTGAAGTTGTGGGGACAAAGATCAAGACCTTAAGTCATTACGACAAACCACAGTTTGTCTTACCAATTGTGCCATGCTCGTCTGTTATAATTTATATTACTGTTATCGACCCAATATTAAACACTAGCTCTAAATATGTACCTGAAATAATCTTTAATGGAAACCGCAGTTATGACACAACGTATATCATTTTTGTCAAAGTTTGCTTGGTGTTTTTGATAGCAGTTGGATGTGCTCTCTGCTTTGCTGGACACAGGTAAGCACTAAGCAGCATAGATTAACAATATCCAACATATAACTGTTTTGGAAATTTAACATTGAAGTTGCATTTAAAATAAGTTTTGCGATGCTCTATGTGAACTTTTCATTCTTGTGAGCTTGATGGGATATTAAAGTGCACAGTGCACACTCAGTGAAAACATGAATGTAGGTAAGGCAATTGTGAGATTTCAATTGATTGGCAATTGAGAGATCTGTGGCATTAATGAGTGGAGCAATACGGATGAGCCCAGCTTCATGAACAAAGCATTGGTGTTTATCGCTGCCAATTCTTGCTACACTAGGCTGCCAAGCAATGGTCATATTAATGTATATATAATTAGCTTTGTAAACTTTTTTGATCTTATTTCAGGTGTTTCTTATTCGAACTTTTTGGTTTTGGTGGAATCGTTTTCTGTTTACTTTCATACATTACAATTACTCTATGCGATCCAGCATCAGATGTACTAAGCCTCGGTTGGAAATGGGCTATTGTGTTGGGTAAGATTGTAGTGATGTGTAAATGCATCAACAACCTAGTTTGCTAGAAAAGCTTGTGTCATATCTATCATAACTGCAGATGCCATATTGCTGTTTTCAGGTAATATTTTGATGTCGGCAGATGTCCAGTGATTGCATACAGTTGTGTGTGTTGTGGCTGTAACAGTGTAACACGGTGTCATGTTAATTTACCAATGCGTTTTGTATGTTAAGTCGGGACACAAACTATATACCGGTATACTTTATTACTAAAAAACTGCATTGCAATTGAAGTAACTAATTACAGTAACTGAACAAACTCGGTAGATAGTTGAGTTGAATGAAGTTATCAAGTTTGGATGACGCTGATAATATTTTATGAAGTGACTGGTAGTCAGACTTGACTGAACAAAGAATAAATTACTTGTTTATTTATCCTTTTTACAAACCATGAAAAATAATGATACATATGTATTATTTTTCAGTGTCTACTTTGTTGGGTAGTTTTCTATTCAGCGGTTTATGGTGGAGGTTTGATCATCATGTCTTGTTCGGCCAACTTATAAGCTTTGTTGGCGGATTTCTGTTCTCCTGCATAATTTTCACCACACCTTTTGCCAATTTATCTTTTTTTAGGTATGGTACATAATACGTCTTAAGAATCTTTTTAACACTCTGCAATTTTGTTGCAGCCTATTTGTCATGAGACTAGGAACAAGAATATTTGTGGTTGTGTTGAACAGTTGCAGAGTAATGGTTCATAACTTTTTGTTGTTTGTGTGCCTGATCTACTGTATATTCAGTGGTGTAAACATTTATGTTAAAGCAACTTCAAACGTGCACGTCTGTAAAGGATCTATTTAGCTTGCGTGTCGTTCATGGAAATACAAATACAATAGTTGCTTGATTCGTGAAATAAGTCAAAGTTATTTGAAACCTTATTGTTACATACGATATGCAACACTCTTCCTATGCAGTTGTATCCTCGAGTAGATCTCCATCATGAACGTCTTCTAGAGGGAAAATCTCAATGTGTTACTGCCTGTGCTTACATAGTTATAATGTCGTGAAAAATGTGTACATGACATAAATTTCATCCGTTGCAGCGATGATATTTCTTATCGATGTGCTACTGTGCTTATATTTGTAGGAATGGAGTTGCCTTTGGGGTCTCCGTCGTAATTGGTATGTTGGTTTATGCTCTATTATTGACGTTGACAATGCCGCTATCACGCATCTGCGTCATTACGTCAGCATTTGTCGGATCTTATATAGTTGTAGCATCATTGGGATGTGGAGTATTCTTGTGCTCCATGATGAGTCAAATTATGGAGTTGATGTTGTCCAAAATCACCGTCAAGCATTTCATCAAATGTACCATTGTTGTTCCGTTGCAAACAAATGGTATGTGTATAAATTGTGTAACCATCATCATCTTAATTGTGATTTCATGATATTACGGAAACTGCATAATGCGCATGTACCTATTATTATCATCGTGAGATGAATCTTTCAGAAATGCATTAGCCACGCAACATAGCCGGGAGTAATTTGGAATGGGGCATACGAGGGTAGAAACGCTCCGTAAAACCTGAAAGTTAAAAAACGAAACGCGATGTTGTTGATAAAGTGAGAAAATTTTCGACATTGGACCCGAAAAAGCCTCTTCGGACGCTTCATTTTGATGGTACTGTGTTGCATACTTGGAGAGTTTGTTAACCGATAACCACTGATGTTGGTAACCGGTTTGGATTACCTGAGTGGACAGAGTGAGGTTTCTACTAGTTGAGGAACTATTTTGTTGATGATCTTAAAATGTGTTGCCTAAACAAACAAGCCGAAAGTTCAACCGCCGTTGGTGGAGACGCCTGGAGATGGAGAGCTTGTTGTGTTTCTGCTGCAAAGCTGATTGTTTCTTTATTTAGCTGCCGCGGCAGGTGTTGACATTATTTGAGACTCTAGTGCAAAAAAATACTTCTCTTTACTGTGAAGAAAGGAGCGTTCTTCCCGGCTATCAGCACAAGGCTGAGCACTCACTAGAACAGCGAGCAGTTGCGATTCGCTAACCATAACGATATAGCTTCTACGCTAGTCATTTAGACCATCCAATCTTGGTACAATCGGCTGCCGAGAAACTTCGGTTACTCCTAAACCGCAACCGAAGTGTGTCGACTTCCATAACAGTCTCAACGATGCGTCGAACCGTGGAATATAGGGATTAAGTTAAATCTGCTATTGAAATTTTACACTGAATTCCCTTCTGTTGTAAATTCTACTAACGTTGTTTTTTCTTCTGAACACATTTTTTTAAACACATAGTTCGTTCATCGCTGTTTTGCTCATGCACCAGTGATAATTTCTTCATATTTTCCTGATTAGATTATGCGTTGATCGGCTTATGGGTTGTCTTGTTTGTGTCCGGGTGTTTTGTGCAATTCTATTTGTTACGGTCTCAACCACATTTTCCTGAATGTCCTTACAAAGCCAGAAGAAGACAACCTGCCTCACATACTTCGTCATCATCCTCATGCGCTTCGGGGCCAGGTAAGCCGTTTAATGTGACGTCACAGTACCGACATAGCGTTGCAATTGTATAGCAAAATCTGATCGAATTGAAGGACCACGTCCCTCAATAAGCTTAAATTTAACATGTAATGCTCAACCTTTTTTCAAATATATCCTCAATGAAAAACAGTTTTAACCCCCTAAATGCTTAAACGAATGGAATCAACCGTTTATCTTCATAAAAAGCCGAAAGCGCTACTCTCAGTTAACTTTGTCGACAAAAGATACTATGATCAATGCCAAATATTTGATATTTCCTCAGAAACACCCCCAGCCTACTCCGATTCACTGACCAGTCAAGCATCAAGCTACTCCAGTGCGCACTACGACGGTGACGTCAGCGATGACGTAGAAGTGGATGACGACATTGTAAACCTTGATGACACAGCTCAGCTTCTTTCTTTCTCTGATGCCTGATATGCATTGAAAGTTTGGACGTGATGTTTTGATGTAATGGCTCGAATGGTTTTAGATGTCAACATTGATTCAACTTGAAAGGGACAGGCATTATTTTCATACCCTGACAGAGAATCAATCGTTTTTTACATTGGTTCAATGTCTGCGGACGTTTGAAGGAAGCAGTTTTAAAGAGATTGTAACTTTATATATTTATATTTGTGTCTGGAAAACATTACTATCAGCGAAGCCATGCCAGCTTACGGCTGTCATGAAAATGGTGTTAGTCTAGCTTTTTTTTGGTAAAACTATATCATATGTGTGGGAGCACTAACCGTTGCGCTAGCTCTCCAGTTCTAGCTTTAGCCTGGCTACTAACAGCAATCGGTACTGCCAGCAGTTTGTCTTGCAGGTTACACAGTTCATGGTGTATTTTGAAGGCAAAATATCTCATTTTAGAGTTTGTACAGTTGTAACATGTAAAGAATTGTATGCTATATCGTTTCGTTTTTCACCAAATAGTGCAATTATTGTAACTTGTTATTTGAGGTAGCACTACATGGTACTGTATAATCGAATCTTCAAAAGCAAGTGAGGTTTTTCTGTTTGAAGAAAGTGGGATTTCGATTTCAACAAATTCTCGTATGTTTTCTTGTTTTTTACTTTCCTCAAAGTGTTATGATGACCACCTGCTACAGTCGTGCGTAGTGCCTTTTGTACATTTTATCTTGTTTGCAGAATCGCAGTGAGGTACGAAGAGAGGAATTGCGACTTCGCATAAACCTAAGTAGATATGCAAAATATCTTGTAGTTTTGTGATGTTATTTTTGAATGGATCAATGCAAATGATTGTTCGTACTATTAACATTTTTGTTTTTGTTCATTATGACAACATACGGAAGCCTACTGTGTAATTGCAGATGAAGCGCATGAAAGACTACGCCGTCATCGAGTGCTTTCACGTAGTGTAGAACCGACGTCCTTTGAGCGTTCCATGGCGTTCCATACACTTCAGTGGACAAGCATAATTCTTTCCTTATTAAAGCATGTCTTGTTTGCTTGCATGCTTTGGGTAGAGTTGAAGTGAAAACTTTTGAGCACGCGATGCTATCACTGCACATAATTCTACTTGTAATCGTTTTTGCATTTTATTTAACATGTCGGCTACCATTCATTCATTAATTTTTGTACATCACTCTACAAGACATGTTCCAATTTTCTGCGGTTCCAAAGTAATCACGATACATTTTCAAATGATAGTTGTTAGAGAAGTGAACAACTATTCTTTGGCGACTTTTATATTAAAGTACTTTTTTGCCGTAAATACTACCGGCTCTACATCTTAAAATACGCTTTGTGATTTGTTTGATGCTTAGGCCTAACACTACCAGCCTACAATACATAGCAACGAACAGAGCGCCTTTGGACCGTAAATCTTGTTACCTTTGCTAAAGTATTGTGGTCGTGCTTTAAACTGTCCGTATACCGCTGAGTATGCGTTTGTACTCTTTCTCATCGTCAATGTATTGGATATTATTTTGCAAATTGTTTGCTATTCCGAAGCTTCAGTGGTTTTCTGTCAGCTGCATAGTCGAGTAGGGAGAACATCTGCGCAACGTGCGAAAGGACGTGGGTTCGACACCGCTCCAGAGCACTCGCCTGTGTCTCGGCAAGGACACTTAATGACAAGCCGAAATAAGGGGAGCAGCTGACTCTGAGACTATGTGGCATTTTGCTGCTTCCTGTCGTCTGTTGTAGTATGTTATCGCAATGGGAGGAAATAAGAGCATGGTTATTATTATTCTGTCTTGTTTTGATGACACGGTGGCCATGCTCTTACTATGCTGTTAAATCTCGGGGTTTCGAGATCAGGTCGCCACCAGAAGTCGAACCGCTGTCATCTGGTTAAGCTAAATGTATATCTGCTTCCGTTTGCTTTTGTTGTTCATCAGAAATTTGGCTTGATAAAACTGCCACATAATGTTTTTCCTCTGCCGCAAAGTTTTGAAAATGCTATTGCTTATGACCATTATACAGCAACTGAAAAGTAATAGTCACCTACAGTTCAGAATGTTGTTTAAAACCCCGGTGAACAAACACAATTTCTTAAGTAGTAGTAGTCAAGTTTTAATCTCGTGATGTCCCCGTTACCGAGGGTGGCCGGATTCACCTCCAAGTGCCTTCACACCCTGCCTCCACATCGATCTGTCTAACGCGTCCTCTCTTGTCAAGCCCACCTTGCTGCTTTCCTCTTTAACTCGTTTTAAAACCAACCCTAATGATTTAGCATCCCCGCACCCCCTTGAGAACAGGTCTCACACCCCTTATTATGAACCCTATTAGAGGGAACTTCTTTTGACTTAGACTGAACCTGAAACCGGCCATTATAGCCTACTGCACGCGACTGCAACGATACAATTTGAAATGAAGTGTGTATTAAAAACATTCGCAAAAAATACGTGGAAATGTTCTTTGGCCTTCATCCTGTATGGTACTACTCAGCAAAGGCGCCATATGAGGTTTGAACAGTAATTTATCTATAGGTGACGCTAGAAATAATGAGGCTATCGATCATAAAAAACTTTATGAAACAATAGTTAAGGTAGTAGCCTACAGTAATTAAAATGTTTGCTTTTTTCCTTCTGAGTTTGCAATAACAACACAGGGAAAAACCTAGTGAGATTTAGGCCTACACGAAAAACAGTTGCAACAAATAGGCTCTTGTGATGCTACGACAGCCGTCAAGTTTATAATACGGCCGCGATAACGCGGGAGATTTTCTGAGAATAGTAAAGAACAGATCAACGGGCTCTTAAAATATCATATGACGCCCTTTTCATCACCCCTAAGTAACGCCAAACAGGCTATGACATTTTTGCCGATCCATATCACTGTTTTAACAACTTTCCAGGGCTGCATACACCGAGGTGGACAAGCAACTGTCAGGATTCCGTTCTTTAAAAAAAGCAAAGTACATAATTATATTATTATAACAATGTGTGGCCTAATTCAACAAACAATTCGATCATGAAAAGCATTTAAAGATCTTTAAACAAATATACGGTCTTGGTGAAAAGTATTGAGCATGGCAAAGTTAGTCTTCTTGTTTCGGCTTTTTGTTCTGGGGTTTTGGCTGCTTGGTGATGATTCAATTCTAACCGCGACGACGATAACCTAAAACAACAAAAACTGGACCTATAATCTAATTAGTTTTACAGCCCAACAGGCAAATATTATGTAGGCTACTTTCTACTTATATTGCCATAAAAGCATAGCTGGGGCACACTTGATTGATTGTGGTAATTTCTATCCTGAGAAAGCATCTTTGAGAACTTTGCTGGAAGTTTCGCAAATTTTAGGAGCTTTGAACCACTGACGCGGGCCAGGTCAATAAAAGGTAGCCACTTTAACAAGTCGAAATTCTGCCACTGAAATTGACTAGAATGAAACCGCCAACCAATCATAAGCTACGGTTTAAGTGACGTAAAAAATGGCGAAAAGAAGATCATAGAAAGCAAATTAAGTGATGGATTTTTTGTCAGCTGGTTGGCTTAGGGGTTAGGGTTAGGGCTAGAAAGTAGTCATTTCATTGACGCGTGTTCGATTCTCACCACTGCTATTGTTCTTTTTCTTCTGTAATTACCAAATAAAGTTCAAAGCAAGTATTAACTCTCTAGATGAGTGTTAGAAGGGTCACAATTGGACGGTAGCCTCTTATAACACGTTCTGATTGGTTGGCGGTTGCATTGTAGTCAATTTCAGTGGCAGAATTTCGACTTGTTAAAGTGGCTACCTCAATAAAATTGACAGAGTGGAGTTTCCGTTTGATAAAAAGTTGTTTTCCATGGATTTTCCTGTCCACTAGGTGCCGCTGATTGAAGAGCTGATCTTAAAATGTCTTCATCAAGCGCACACCCCGAGAGTTGAACCATCGCTATTTGATCTTACGTTTTTTCGTGTAAAACTTTGATTAACTAAGTTATCGGGTTATCTTGCTACACATGCCGTCATTTTGACGAACAAGAGCGGTAGAATTTTCACACTTTTCTTTCCAAAATGGCAATTATTCCCTCCTTTTTTTCAAAGAAAAACTAGTAGCCAAAATCAATTCATGACTCCACTAGTCAACTCACAATAGGCATTGAAGTCACTGCAACAGTTCCCATAGTGCTTGCAAGCCCTGTTACACTGGCATGGCAGGCCGTATTTGTAGGCTCCGCATCTGTAGCGGCATGAGTGATTTGCTGAAAAAGTAATATAATATTTAATACAATGCTCAAACGAAGGTAACTCCTTAAATGGGAAAAAAATCTTTCGAAGTTGCTCTCGTGGTCTTGAACCACCTGGCAGAATGAAAGAGCTTTAACAGCAGCTAGAGTACCGTAGTCTATTGCTTGCAAATAAAGCCTCATTTTCGTTTTTTTTTTCGTTTCAATATAGCCCAGTGTTTTTCAAGTGTTTTTGAGCAACGGAACACAGAAGATAAACACGGATCTCTTGTAATTTTAATTTTCGATCGGTGTTAGATGAAGCACTAGTCAAAAATTAATGAATTTCTTGCGGAACACCTGACAATCTTTCACGGAACACCGGTTGGAAATCACCAATGTAAGCTACGTCGGACTACAAATCCCTGATCGGACTTGTAGTCCTACTTAAAATCTAGATAAATTAGTAAATTTATTGTTTTTAATCGGGATATTTGTGCAACTTGTAGCTATAGGCTGTAGCCTAACTGTAGGCAGGAGCTATTTTATATGTCAAGTATTTAAATAGGCATTTTAAGTTGCTTTTACATTGTCTTTAGCCCACTTACAAACGCAATGCTTTCCTTTTGTATAGTATCCAGGTTGGCAGACGCATTTGTACCTTCCATATTGTGCGGGCTTGCAGACGGTATAGTCAGGGCAATGCTTGCTGTAACAAACATCCTCTGAAAATGATGAAGTACTTCGTTAGCTTTTTATATTTTTAAGTTCGAAGGTACAGAATTATAATCTACATCAAAACCAAGCTATTGGATGTGCTAGATTATGTAGGAAATATGAAGACGCAAACGCGCACCTGAGAAGAATGAACGCTAAATAAAAGAATGGAATTATCATATTTCACTCACTCTGACAATATTTCCCATTGCCTATCCACCCAAGCTTACATGTGCACACCGGTCGGTAGTGTTCAACGGTGCAAGTAGCATGACGGTCACACGGGTAAGGCCGCTTATGACAAGCGTCAATTCCTGTAACAACAAAGAAAATAAAATTATTCACGTTGTGATGGTTGAGTTGAGAAAAATCTACTGTTCTGATTAACCTGCACAGCAGTGTAGACAAGAGGATCCAGGGCACTTTTGTACCTGGCCTAAGTTGATTTTATGGACCCGGAACATTTCTAGGAGGCTTCAGAAGTGGATGAAACGCCGCATATATTTTAATTATGGTGCATTTTAGCAGTTCCTTTTTGGGTGCCCTAGAATGTCATTAATTACCGGACCCAAATTACTTTCTCAACGGCCGTGTGTCTACAAGTGGCAATACAACCGCAATTGCAAAACAATTTTGAAACTTTTCATACGCAAGTCATAGTAGACCTATAAGTGGGCTTTTGATCAAGAAAAAACACTGGTTAATAGCTGTTTATTTAATTTAATGCTTCTTTGTACATAACTCAATTATTGGGCTCATTAGTTTATAATTTTCTTCAGTGCTGCATCTATCGTAATTCTTTGTTGGGCAGTGTTGCTGTAGCCTACCTGTTTTGCAACCCAGGCTGTTCCGATGCATCCAACTCTAATTTCATTACAAAAAATATTATCATACAAATAGAAAAGCACTTTAGGGTGTAGTAAGACCTTCATTTTTTTGTGATGGATTTAATTTAAACAAAAAATGTATAAGTTATAATGTAATACAAACGCATTTATTTTCACACGAGTCCATTCAATCATAAAAAACTAAAAATCGATTTCGATCAGCTAGCATCTAGATTATCTTCAGTTAAGCTTATTCGAATAGAATTATTTGATACCTGTCAGAAGATATTTTCATTTTGTTGATAGGTTGTAGTGTTTGTTTTTAATTACGGTACCGGTAATTAAACTTACTGGTGCATGTTTTTCCGTTTCCGTGGTAACCGTAGTTGCAAGCGCACTTGTAGGAAAGCAGGTAGCGAACGCACTTTGCGTTGGCATGGCAATGACCACAGCGACTATAACCTGAAAATATACATAATAATATTAAACAGTACCTGCGTGGTTTGATTGACACGATTTGTTACCCTCTGAGGATGTGAATTAACATGGCAAGTGAAACGTAAGAAGAGTAACTAAATTTCTACATAATTTTTTTGTGTTTTTAATTTTTTCAATACTTGATGAGCATTATCGAAACAACAATTTAGAAACACTACTACAGTAGGCTACCTGGAAACAACTTAAAACATATTAATTTTTAGGAATTGGCTAAGACAAAAAATCATATAGGCTAACCTACCAAACAAACTATTGCATTCTGCTAAAAAATTAATCATAAAACAAAGTAATTTAGTATTAAAATAATGTCTATTTTTCTGTTATGAATGCACAACAACTAAGCATTGTTTAGCTTTTGCATAATATCTAGGTAGTGTTATTTATAAACAAATTATTGTTGATATCATTAACCGAAATGAAGCATACCTCTTGCATCAGATAGAGCTACAACGCAGAACAAGATTGCAACCAGACAGAGAACTTTTGACGACGACATATTGTTTACTTTTAAGTGCAGATACCGCAACAATAAAGTTTTAGAATCCAAAAGATTTCTAAGACTCATATGATTTGGTTTGAAGGCATCTGGGACTGACTTTTATATAGTTTTCTGGGGGAAACACTCTGACGTGTTTTAGTTGGTCGTGACCACTTCCATTTTAAATAAGTATTGTTTGTATTTTCATGACGTAGTCAAAGACTTTGTTCTCCAAAACATCAAAAGTTATGTTAATTCATTGAGCTGTCATGAAATTCACGATAGTTCCAATTTCGAACGATTTATGGCTGCTCCAAGGTTCCTTCTTGGAAAAACCCCATATTTTGAAGTGGAGCATCCGGGTTATGTTCTGGTGTTCTTTTAACAACAAATGATTCATCATCAAAATGTTGCTGCTTAACTTATAAACTTGTTTGGAAAAGACTTTAAGTTATTTGCAGCAATTATAGTTACAATACTCAAAACATTTATTCTAAAACAGTTGCAATTCCATCGACTACGAAACCACATTGTCGCAGCGGTCATCTACCACACCCCCTCTTTTTTATTCCCTAGCAACTAATTAAATTTTAGAGTTTTAAATCATCCTTAAAGCTTATTTCTATTCCCGTGGCTAAAACGAAATGTTGTGATATGTTTTTTGTATTTCCAATTTTGTCTGCTTGGACTACTGCGTTGTAAATTAAGATCGGAACTACACTTCTATCCCTATAAGTTACTATGAAACCAAATAAATTGGGATCTTTCTGGTCTTAAACTACAATTGTATAGTTGCTAATGATTTTGTTATAATCAAAGTTTAATCTGATTATGATGATGATGGTGGTGGACTGGTGGTTGTGTGATCGCGTTTTGTGTTCTTCATATAGCGCGTTCCTACATATCAGTCTCAAAAGAGGAATGGCGTGGACTTCGAGGCTTTCTTTTGTAAATCAGGCACTTTCAGCAGGCCTTGAGTTTTGCATAAACAATTGAAGAGAATAAATTTTACTTGTGACAAGTAATAGTCTACCGGAAATATAATCAGCAGAAAACAATAAATCTGAATTTAGTGATTATAGAAAATAAAGGTAGCAATTGCTTCACTGCCGTGCAGCAACAAACGTAAGTAGCTCAAAATATTACATTGGAAATGAATAATCGAAATTGAAAATGCAAATGAAAATTCTAATGCAGAAATTTTCCAGCGACAAGTATTGAAAAAGGAACTTAGCTAATATGCAAAAATTCAGTTTTTGCAACGTTAGCACGTCTTGTTATGCAAGCCATGGGCAATTGAAAAATGATTTCATGTTTGAATTTCATTATGGAAAATTACCACATGAAATGACTTTCATATTTCCCGGTCTGGTCTGGTGTTGTTCCGAGTCTAGCGCTGGTTCAATTTACATCCGTCGTCGTTAATCGTCTATAAAAATGTCTTAAAAAAGAGTTTGGGAACTGGAAATATGTTTTGACTCTAAGTTATTTATTTCTCAAAAAAGATTCATTTTTTGGCGGAAAATAAACTGGTTTTATTGCCTCAAAACACTATTTTTTATTTGAGGAAAATGGCATTCCCCCTTCAAATGAACTACACCAGACATTTTGCAAACATTTTAATACCGATAGAATTAACATTTAAAACTTCTTTTGAGTTTAAAATCGATACTTTTAGCGCAATAGAAAATAAATAACTGTTTATTATCAAGGAAATATGTTGGTCACTTTTTATATTCTTGTGATGAGGTTTGTAATGGAAAAATTCACGGTTCAACCCTACGCTAAATTGTCATTGGGCATTTCATATTACTTTTTAAACCAAATAATACAATTTAAGCAAGAATACCTAAAAAAAAGTCGAAGCAGCCACAATCCTGGCAAGTTCAAAGAGGGACCAACAAAATACTACGATAACAATTTTTTTTATTTGCAACTACATCGACTACAATGCACTGCGACCACAGTTTCAATGCAACAGAAAACAGCAAAGAGACAAGTTTCAGCTGCACCCATTATTTTTGCATACCATATTACAGTAACTGTCTTGTCGAGACACAGCCGCGTGCTCTGGGGCGGTATCGAACCGATGTCCTTTCCGAACGTTGCGCAGACGTTCTGACCCCTCTGCCACGCAGCAGTCAGCTACGGCCAAGTTTATTTGCATTCTGGATCAAGCGCTAGTCATTGACACCAAACGTGCGGCCCATGTCCGTGAGCCCTTACAAGTGCGCTTGCCTCACTCCTGGCAACTCTTTCACTGGCCACCATCGACCCGGCGTTACGTCACCGTGTGTATAATTCAAATAGAACTGGAAATTGCGTGCATGTTATTGATTGTTTGTTGCAAAGAATTCTAAGAAAAGTTAATAAATTTCCAAGAATCTAATTCATTGTGTACTTTCTATTTGTAACAACATGAAGCATGACATGTCATTTGAGTACCACGTAATGCTGTTTCCTACCAGTGAGCTTTGCCAAAAACGCAATGACTAATAATCGTGAATCGTGATAATAATAATTAACTTTTAGTTGAGTACGCAAATTAGTGATGCAAGCCGCGCCGTGCCGCGCCGCGTACGCGGCCGCTTTTGACTTTTTCGCCGCGTGCCGCGCCGCGCCGCGTGGAAAATTGAAATGACAAAGCCGCGCCGCGCCGCTTGCCGCGTAAACTTTCAAGAAATTAAACTTTCGTAAACGTAAACTTTCAACTTTTCAAGAAAATCAGTTATGAAACTCAAATTTAAATTGGAAACACAGATCAGTTTTTTTTCCCTTTGGAAACCCTAAGCTGGAAAGCTATGCAAATTGCAAATGCAAATTGCAAATGCAAATTGCAAATGCAAATTGCAAATGCAAATTGCAAATGCAAATTGCAAATGCAAATTGCAAATGCAAATTGCAAATGCAAATTGCAAATGCAAATTGCAAATGCAAATTGCAAATGCAAATTGCAAATGCAAATTGCAAATGCAAATTGCAAATGCAAATTGCAAATGCAAATTGCAAATGGCTTGCGGTTGACAGGGTTTTGGGGCTTGCTGGCTTGTCAGGGAAGCTGTACGAATGTTTTTGGTTAATAGCCTAGCTGATAAGCTCAGCTCCCAGTTACCAGGCTATAGGCCTAGCGCAACTACCGCATTAGTTACTATAACAGTTAGCCCAGTGAGTTCAGGCTATAAGTTTAACTCTTGTGTGTGTAGTTCATATACGTACCTAGCCACTGACATTAAAATTGCATTATTGCTTACAAAAAGTGTTCAAAAGTCCTGATACTGGATCCAGGAACATTGTATTTGTCTTTGTTTGTATTATGTCGTAGAACTTAGATGCATTGCTGATAAGAGAATATAATCTGGTTAGCCTAGCCAATTAATGCACAACTGTACTGGTACCGTACCGCAGGTTACCAGTTATATGCCATGGGTGCTTTTTGCTACAATTGACTTTCTAAAAATTAACGCGTTAAAATATTCTTTAAAATTTTTTTAATTTGCGGTGTGCGGTGCGGTGCAGTGTCAAAGTTCCAGATAAATTGCGGTGTGCGGTGCGGTGCGCGGATAGATGAGTCAGTTGCGGTGCGGTGTGCGGATAGAAATTTTGGGTTCGCTGCATCTCTAACGCAAATGCAAATGCAACTGAAACAAACAGATTGGACCCTACAATACGCGAATCGTCCCTTTAAATATAATAAAGTTCCCGCGTCACATAAACAAATCAGTTACACGCCCACCCATCGTGGTAGGCGTCACAACGGTTTAGCATGTGTGTCACGAAACTTTGCTACTTGTAAAAAGGACTTTGGTGTAAAATTCGTGTAATTACTTTATCGTTTTCTACATGTTCGCGCCAGCAAAGAAAAATAAATTGAATTGAATTGAATTGACTTAGTTTTAATTATGTAAGCTATGAAAGTGATAAACCGTAAAATTTATCGAAACTTATCAGAAGAAGGTAAAGTGGGTTGATGTAGCGGATAAGGCGTTGGATTTTCGATTATGCGAACCTGGTTCGACACCTGGCTTAAGCTGGCTCATGGGTTTTTCTTTCCGCGCTTTTCGAAGCCGGCAGCTGAATTTGTGCTCTCCAGGTCCAATTTTAAAAAAAATGAACTAACGAAAAATCAAGGCCTGGAGACACGTTAAATTGGAAAAATTTGATAAAAGAATTTGTTTGTGGTCACTGCGAAGAAGATTTTTTCAAATTTGATCAAGAATTGTTAAAGAAAAGGCGATTCGAAAAAACGTCAGAAATTTGCTGAAGGAACAAGCTGAAAGAGACAAGAAGTGGGCTTACAAATGGAAATTAACTCTTATAAAAAGTAAACTGTTCTAGATTAATTTGCAATTGATCATTATTAAAATAGAACTTTAAATTCTACTAAATTTTTTATCATTAAATTGTCACTAATAGAAAGGTTGACTGCTAGTCTCACTGTTTTTTGAAAGTAGTGTTGTCAGACGTGCTTAGATCAATTATAATGTACTGAAATTTGTATCATCGAAACTGCTTTTTGTAGCCTTAATTTTTTGTGCAAACTGTTACAATAATAATCTTTAAATAGCACCTATATATTTTGTTTATTTTGCTTAACTATATCCAGTGGTGGATTTCCAGAAGATTAGCTTCCGGAGCGCTAGTTTTTTACTTTCCAAATGCGCTAGGTGCCGTAGAAGAAATTCAGAAATATGTCTTTATAAGACTTTGAAACAACACACTTGATGTAGCCTAAAACGTTGCTAAAGTAAGTATCATGGTTTATAGATGGTATAGCGTTGTTCAATGCAAATATTCATATTTTAGTCGTCGTCGTTCGTATGAAGCAGAAAGTTTGTGGTCAGCCGAATGAAAGGACTTGGAGCCAATTTTTCGTCAGATTGTCAAGTGTTCGGAGGCCTGTTATTCCATTAGGAGGGGAATAGATGGGACATCCAAAGATAATGTGGTTAGCTGTTTGCTCCGTCGCACTGCACTGACAAGTAGCAGAGTCCCTTATGCCCCAGCGTGTTAAGCAAGCATTGAAGCGGCCAACTCTCGTTCTTATTCGGTTCAGTGTCACCCACTCCCTTCTCTGAAGTTCAGAACCAAGTGGGAGTGAAGAGGCAGGAGAGACATTGAATAGAACGAGGCGAGACTTTATTTTTGGCACAGTGCTCAATTCTTCGGACCAGGCATCTGACGTGCTGAAATCAGCGAGCTGGAGTTTTGCAGCATGCCTTACAAAAGGGCACCGTGATGGTAGGCGTTGTATGATTGGGACATTGAAACAATAATACAAAAAATACAAGTTATAACCTAGAAAAAAAAAATGTTTTTAGTTTTTTCCACTTTTGATTTTTCAAGTTATAGTTTTTAAGACACTTATCGCATTCAAAATCATAAAACCTCTGGCGACTTCGGGTCTCAATTGCCGGGTTACGTCCATGGCGTAATCAGGATCCAACACACTTCGCTGGTTAAAAATTTCTCAGTGGAAGACGGATCATTCGTATAAAGAGTAAACTTGAAACAGTTACAGTGTGTAGAGAAGCACGGTCAGATGTCAGTATGAGGTTCATTTGTGAAAATCCGCGCTCACACTCGCTCGATGAAATTGGAAGGGATTATAGTGACGTTATCAAATTTTAAAGACTCTGGGATCTTCTTTTTGTAGTTGTACATTCACGAAGTCCTCTCACAGCAGCTTCGCGTTCATCTAAGCGCAATCTCTTTGCTACTTCAATGATTTCGTTTTCTCCGTGTGTCATTACTGTGTCCTGTGGTCAAATAGTTGGATCAAGTACTTTTCAGCTGTTAACAAACGACAAGTCTGTTGAATTCAACAAGCGATCTTGGATGGAATTTCCTAAGTGATTATACACCCTTCTCTGTTGAGTGGAAAATACCACTCTTTGGTAGGGTGGAAATGACCATCTTTCCCAATAGGCTATGGGGTGGGAATGAAAAAGTAGAAGTGAAGTTTTTAGACCACCCCAAGAAGTGGTTAAAACTACAATTTTTGATTTACAGCGTAGAAGATGCGAAGATTGATTAGCGGGCTATTTCTGCAATTGTTTACATGTAATTCTACACCTTTGAACTCTAAGTTTTCTTCAGCATCCTTAGCAATGCCATAATGTCGTCCGGGTTCGTTCCTTCGTGTTTTAAATAATTTTGCAAGATTATTAATTTTGTTATCTGCATCTCAAATAGTAGCCTACATGCTCTGTTTTACAGTTCAAGGCTTAGGCTATTTCAGATAATTCTTGCTAGTATTCGTACATCAAAGCCAAGTCCAACAAGAAATCCGAAGATGTTATCTTCGACAAGAGTCCTTGATATTTCGCACGTTCCCAAGAATCTCTTGTGTCGCCTGCTTTTTAAAAAATTCGAAAAGTTCTGGGAAATCATTCCAGACGGCACTAACTGTGCGGAAACTCCAGGCTACCCAGCGTGTGTCCAGTAGGCCTACCCTTCCGATTTTCAACAACTGCACTTCAACAGCCGCTGCACATTCACCCAATTCCCTGCTATTCTTAGGGTGATGACAGTAAAATCCTTAGGGTCGTCACTCAAAGGTACCAAAGGGCGTTCGTTCACGATCCGAACGGCACTGCTGGTGTACGTAAGCAGTTCAAAAAATTGGACTTACGTATTGAAGAGTCCAAAATGTGAAAAAAGTACTTGGTCATATCGGCCACGAAACCAAATCTGCCAAGCCGCAATCTAGCCAAGAGATCTGCCAGAGAGTTTAACAAATTAGGACGCGAAAACATTACCTCATTAACACAAGTTCTTCGAAATTCAGATTGTTTTAAATCCTTCTTCCTTAAAGCAGCAGCTCTATCTGACGCCAACACAAAATTGTTAGGTAGATCAATATCTTCCTTCAACGGAACAGGTATCTCGAATCGACCATCTTTCAACTCAATATTC
Source organism: Aplidium turbinatum (assembly GCF_918807975.1). Classification (NCBI taxonomy): domain Eukaryota; kingdom Metazoa; phylum Chordata; class Ascidiacea; order Aplousobranchia; family Polyclinidae; genus Aplidium; species Aplidium turbinatum. The sequence continues at coordinate 21,450,462 of NC_137484.1, read as the reverse complement.
GGTTCGACAAGTTCTCTAGCCAAAATGTCATTGCGAGACAATTCACAGGTTTCATTTTGCAAGGTCAAATCCTGAATGACTTTGTTCAGGTCTGCTATTTCCATATCACGACACTCAATTTTACGCTGAAAGCCAGAGATGACATCCGACTCTGAAGACGTCTGCACTCTGCACACTTTAGCAACGCTTTCAACTAAGGGTGACTTACCACCACAAGCCAACCAACCGAGAGGAGTGAGTAAAGCATGCGGTTCACTACGATTTTCACCAACACGTTCTTCTTTTGTCCACATCAAATAAGCGTTGTCGTTGCCAATCAGTACATCTACAGTACTACAATCATTCAAATGAAACATATTCACGTCATGAAAATGACGGAAACCACTTAAATCCTGTTTATGCGGTAAAGTTTTAACATCGTCAGCCCAAGCTGGGTTAACCACCGAAGTTATATCACAAAACAGTTCATCCGTCTCTAACGACTGGATGTCGAGTTTAACAAGGTTAGCACAAGTAGGTTTCTGACCAGCCAGAGTATCCATTTTAAACGACGCTTTATCATACGGTTTAAGGCCAAGTTCGCACACCAAATCACTCGAAACAAACGTCAACTGCGAACCAGGATCATGCTGACAATACACCAACTTCGATTTGCCAGTCATTGGATTCAAAACACGAGCAGCAGTAACGCGATTAAAGGCTGCTTTAACATTTCCAATCTTAACATTACGCACAGGAACTCTGGCACCAGCATCACCTTTGCCGATCGAATCCAGATAATCACGTGACGTCACATAAAAATCATGCAGAAGAAAATAGTGTTTCCTATCATTGTTAGGCCCACACTTACGACAGTTATTTGCATGAACGCAATCCCTAACCATATGCTGGCGCAAACAATTCAAGCATTTGCCAGCTTTCACAATAACATCTCTCCGATCTTTAGGTGTCAAGCGCAAAAATTCTTTACAATTAGACAAAAAATGATATTCAACTTGACCACGCGACGAACAACAAATGCATGCCGGCATGTCACTACGTCTGGCCACACCACCACGGTGCGCCAACAGCAGTCGGGTACTGCGAACTCCCTGACATCACATCATCATGGGGTTTTACCGACGTCTGCCAAACCGGACATGAAGGCAATTTTCTTTTGCCAAACTTTTTAAAATGCTGCGACTCACCAGAATCGCCCATTAGCATAATGCTAAAATCAGTCGACTTACGCGTTTCCTCTCGTACAACAAAATCGAACAAACTCTGAAATGTTGGCTCATTAGTGCCACCATACTGATCACCTAAAAAGTCAAGATAACGCTGCTTAGCGTCAAACGGGAGTCGCTTAGCTAAATCCAAAACAAAACGTCTTTCCAATTTATCACGCTGACCATAAGCTTGCACGTAAAGCAGACACTGCGACAATTCATCTTTAAACTCTTTCAAATCACTGGAAAAGATCGAAGTCAATTTGCTACCATAGCGATACTTTCTAATTTCCGGTTCGGCGAAAAGACCTCCACGAACTCCAAAACGTTGAGACAAGCGATCTAACGACATTTCTATCCTGTCTTCCTTTGACAAGCCAGGAGTGTCGGAAACCAAATTAGCAATCGTTTGAGCAGCTGTCCTAACACAAGCTGCTTGTAACAAAGTCAAACGAGTTCCTTTAAAGGGTGAAGCTGCCATTAAGGCCGTAACACAATTTTTAAAGAAGATAAATGGCATATTATTACCATCGTAACCAATCAAGGCCGCCTTATCGAAAAACGTCCTACTATTTTGGTATTCAAAAAAGCAATCCTGCTGTTGAGAACTCGATTTAGCGGGAGAAGACAAGCTATATCCCTTAAGGGGCTGAGGGGGCTCAGTCACGTGCACAGCACGATCAAGATCCTCACAAACGTTAAAATCAGTAAACGCGACACGCCTCTCACAACCACCCAAATTACGTGTAGCTGGGCGATTAAAACCTAGCGGCGCAGAAAACTGTGAAGAGGGCAAAGCATTACTGCTAATGGCGGCCCCGTGATCTGTACGCTCTGGGGGAGGAGTTCTGTTGTAATTCGCAGGCCTTGGCTCTACAGCAGTGGTTCTCAATCTTTTTGTCTTGGTGGACCCCTTTTGGTGCCTTCGAAGCGATCGCGGACCCCTAAAAATTCTACTTGAAATTTTGGTATATTGCGTCTCCTTATGGAATCATAATATTATGTTACTACATAAGCAGTGGCCGAGTGGTTAGTGCATTGGGATCGCAGTCGAGAGCCTGCATGTTCGACTTCAGCCACCCGCACTTGCTGTTGTTTCTCTGGGCAAGAAACTTTACGATAATTGCCTCTACCCAGTGATCGATTTCGAGTAATGGGTAGTACCAAATTGAAGTCATAAATAGAGTAGACAACCGGAAACAGACATTGTCGTCGGCTGCAGTGTGGGTCAGGTGTAAATACGTCGGAAGGCATACACTGATGCATAGCGCTCAAGTCCGCTTTCCCGCAATGCAGGATAAAGATATGACAAATAAACAAAAAACATAGCCTACTTAGAAGAATTTTCTAAATTCGCAACGCTTTTGACGATTGATGAGATGGACTTATGTTATGAGCTAGGCTATATGTTAACACACAGGATCAAACATCAATAATCTGTATACTGATTTAAATGTTTTTTCTATAAATTTTATCAAAAGTTAATAGAATACTTGCGACCGTTACAAAGAATTTTTCCCTTTTTTCATTTGCAATCAATATTAATTCGTTATAATCGCAGTCATTGCAAAACTGTGAGTGGTTATTGACTGCTGACTAACTGTGAGTGGTGATAGAAATGCAAACGTTAGTCAGCAGTCTAAGTTAATCATATCAACAACCTGCTGTCTCAAAAGAATTAAGTTGAACATAGCCAACATAGCCTTATTAAAAAGGTTTAAGTCAGTTAGATGATATTTTTAGTTCTAACCAAACCAAACCTTTGTGCCATGTCCTTTGCAATTTCAAATGACGCACCAATGCGTTGCGACTTACAATTTGAGAATCACTGTAGGCTAGTACATAAACAAACCACAAACAATTTTTAAATTTCATAATTTATCAATCATGCCGAAAACTCGGAAACTTTCGCGGACCCCCTGAAATCGCTTCACGGACCCCTTGGAGTCCGCGGACCCCCGGTTGAGAACCACTACTCTACAGCCTTCGGAAGACCCTTAGCCGCGGCCCCGAAACCTCCTGAAACAGCTGGAAACCGTGTGGATTGGACTGGACCACTTACGGATTGAACAGGTGTCTGGAAAAGGTTATCTAAATTTAACCGAGATTGATGTTCACTTCTGGAATGCCTAGATTGCCCTAGAAGATCCCTTCTTAGAGCTACGCCGGGAGCCCAACTCTGAACGATAGCTTATTCAGCTAAAACTACGTCTTTACGTTGTTCAGCCCTCAACTGAGCGTCTTTGAGTGCGAACTCAGCAGCTCTAGCTTCGGCTCTCGCGGTGGCCTCAGCAGCTCTCGCTTCGGCGTCAGCTCTCGCGGCAGCCACTGCTCGTGCGGCCTCAGCTCTGACGGCAGCTTCAGCTCGTATGGCCTCAGCTCTCGCGATGGCCTCAGCAGCTCTTGCTTCGGCCTCAGCTTGGATCTGGAGCTCCTCTCTTCTGAGCTGTAGGTTAATTTGTGCAACTATCCGTGACGAGCTCTCAGACATCCTAGTGCTTACATTTGAAGCGCTATCCTCAGGATGTATGTCAGCGTCCAACATATCTGAGAACTCTCTTACTTTTTCTTCGAAGTTATTTTTTAACGAGTTAAATTCGGGATCTACCCTATCACGAAGTTCTGCCAAGATTGCAGAGTTAAAAATTTTAGTCAAAATAGCATGGAAATGCCGTAAATCCTCTTCCAAAGTAGAGAACTTAGATCTAAAAATTAACAGTTCCTGCTTATCACTCAAAGAACCTAGGGCTACATAAAGTTCCCCAATTTGAGTCAAAATATCCCTTCTAAGATGCCGGGCCTCTCGAACTGACTTAGCCTCATCGTTACTGGGTCCCTTCCCAGAATGGCCTGCCCAACCGCAAAGAGCATCATCAGGCTTAAACTCAGTCGAGTCGACGGCGGCCGAATCCCTGTCGCCACCGAGTGTAGACATATTAAATGTTGGGGCTAAATTTAACAATTAAAAAAAAAATTAAGTTGCACAAACACACAAAATTATTACAGTAGTTATAAAAAACTTAACTGCAAAGACCGTAAAAATATAAAAAGGAATTTTAAATGCACAATACCGTAGTTGTAGGGGTATATGAAGTCCTAAAGTTCCACAAAACTTGCTTGGATTCTTCGACTTGAATCTTCAAGCACAGATCGATTGTCTTTAATCTTTTATCTTGCCAATAAATGTCAATGTAGTTTTTTCTTCAGAACCGACAAAGAAACGCCTTTAATTTTTAGCTTGAAGTTCTTCAGTACCAACTGAGAAGAAAAGTCTTTAATTTTCTTTTGCTTCTGCACCAAACACTAGACAGAGTAACGTCTTTTATTCTTTATGTGCTTCTAGTGCAGTGGTTCTTAATCTTTTTTGTATGTTTTACCCTTTTAACAAAGATGAATATCAGATTTACCCCCAATAGATAAAATGGTATAATACGGTATATATACTCATGTATTAAATAACGAAAGTAACAAGCTCCATCAGTTATATTCAATGTGACGGCTGCCCTTGCTTTTTGGCAACGAGTCGTTCAATGTCTGGTAAAGTAAGATATAACCTAATGCACAACATATATCGGATTCAACATGAAGTTGGTTTTGTGCTTTAGATTTGATAGTAAGCAATGCAGAGAAGTCGCGTTCGCATAGGTAAGTTGAAGAAAACGTGACCAGAACATTCAGAGCTTGAATACCTATTACCTATCCTTCGATAGCAAAGTTATATTTTAATCCAAAACTTTTCTAGGTTGCAAGAGTGAAACGCATCTTTTGCAAAAGAATCGTTTGTTAATTCTATAAATCTTTTTGGATTGCTTCAGGAATATCTTTCACTTTACATACAAAAAGATTTCTCACTACTTTCATCAAAACGCTGCCAGTATTTATCTCGGGAAAATATCATTCAAACTCCTCCTGCAAGTTTTGAAGATAACTGATGATGTCATCCTTCAAGTTTTGATTGAGATTATCTCCAGTTATCTCCGTCAAGCGGTGAAATGACATCTACAATACCAATACCTACAGCTGGCACAAATTTTCTGTCCCGTCAACTGATGTGGATATTTTGATTGATAGCTCATTTACCCCCCAAAACGAGGGAATTACCCCCAGGGGTAAATTTACCCCAGTTTAAGAAATGCTGTTCTAGTGCTTCTTGGCCTACCAGCTAACAAGTTACATCTTTTATTCTTTATGTGCTTCTAGTGCTTCTTGGCCTACCAGCTAACAAGTCACGTCTTTTATTTTTTATGGTCACAGCGCTAAACCATAATCTCTTCGTGGGAAAATTGTAACATAAGATTCCCGAATCCGTTCGTCTGCATGTAATGACCGAAAAAGAAACACTCCTTTGAAACGTCTTTTCAAAATTGTATTTCTGTAAAATTAGCCACCTGGCTGTCGAAAATGAAATGCAACGCCATACACCACTAAAACTTGTCACTACAGAACAGATTACTTGAATAAAAGACGGAAGTTTTCGTCCAGCTGACAAGCACTAAGCAAAACAGTTAAACATGCGACCAACCTCTTCAAGCAACAATTTTAAAATGACTAGAATAATTTGCGATATCTCAAACTCACGTAAACAGTAACTGTGACGCAATAATGAAAGACATTGTCACGTAATTCTAACAGGTGTTCAAATGTGGTGATCTAATGTTTCATGTTTAAACAGGTTTGACACAAGTCTTACGAACGATGGTGCAATTTTGGCTCATTTTTTAGGAAAAATTCCATGACGTAATACGCTAAAATTCAGTAGACTTGAACGGTTTTTATATGACGTTTGATTAGGTGAACAATTGTCTGGAACAAAAGCACAGAAAACTAACTTCATTCACAGTATTTTTGCAATGTCGGATTAATGTAGACTTACACACCATTGTGCTTTGATGAAATCACCCCCCCCCCCTTTAAAACTACTTGCCGAATCTGCACCTGCCCAGGGTGTGGTTAATTGGGTAGGCGTTGTTACAGAAGGAAAGGCGGCCTAGAGAAAGAAACTGGCCACTCTACTCTCGTTAATGCCAAAGGCTTAATATAATAAGAACCTTATCTTCTGATCTCCTGAAGCTGGATCAAGTACGGAATCACTTTTATCTTGCCGCATTACATGCCCATGGCTTCCTAAGTCAATAAAGGAAAAAATATCCTATTGCATTAATCTATTGATTAAATCTTCGTTTTTTAATATCCATTTTGTATAGTTTACGTTATGACAACATGCAACATAACTTCATTACTTTCCACTTTTTATAGTATATTCTCCAACTTATCCAAATGCGGCTGCTGATTTGCTTTAAAGCAATTTTGGAAATAACAAGAAGAAAAATTAAATTTCTAAAAAAATTAAAGTTTTAAATCTTGTTTCTTTTCAGCAATCAGAAAAGAAATCGATTGAATGTAATAATGTAGCCCTACTCGGCTGCACGGGTGCACTACGCTTTGTAAAACGCCGTGAACAACTCATATGATCAGCGATAGGCTATATGAAACAGAAATACACTATAACTGCAGTCTATCAAAGCGTTGATTTCCAACTGAAGGGAAATTTATGTTCGGTTTTCTTTGTCACAAGTCACACATCCATTAAATTCGAGTAAAATGTGAAACGAAGATTACGTGTGTTGTCTAAGTCTCTAAGAAAAACTCATTTTTTTTACTTCAAACAAGTGAAATAGGGGAACTTTTGTCAAATAATAAACTACAATACTTTATTTAACAAATTATTTAGCCTACATTGAAAAAAGTTAATGAGATTTCAATAAATTGACACAACACACTTGCTGTAGATTCCACAGTTTTACTATTTTTTAGAGAGGTAATTTCCTTGAACCATAACCCAGCTAGCAGAAGTTGCCAGCTTTACATCTTTTTAACGTCGCCAGATGCTGAAACGGTGTAAAAATGGTAATTTTTGTTCGCTGGGAGACAGGTCAACTAACAAAGGACACGACGTGTACAGTCGTCGTCGTCGTGTGAGCCTCTGGGGCGGAGGGTCTATCCTTTTACCACCCCAGATTCACGATGTTCCTGGACTACACTGGAAGGCTACTAAAGAGCAGCCAGCAGTCTTTGGTTTCATCATCAATGATACGCAGACCTTCCACTCCGTTAGGTGGCTTGAAGACGGAACAGTCATTGATGATGTGGTCTGCGGTCTGTTCCGCGGCACCACATTCACAGAAGGAGGAAGAGGCCATTCCCCATTGGTGCATGGTTGAGCGGAAAAGCCCGACGCCCGTGCGGAGACGGTTGAGGCGCACCCATGCCTGTCTTGGTAGTGTTAGGCCGATGGGGCGTGTGTCGGCGTCGGGGATGAACAAATAGAGTCTGGTGGTGCTTGACTTCCACTCAGAACTCCATTTATGGTCCGCTCAAGTAGCCGCAGAGATGTCTTGTACTTTTGTACATCAGCTTCGTTGATAAGTACAGTGTACATGTTGTAATGTACAGTAATTAGCCGTTATGGCTGTTGGAATGCTATTACGTCCTAGCGTAATCACGTGACTCGTTGACTCGCTCTATCTGTATTGTTGCCGCGCTTCCTTTCATTACAATTGTAATCAGTTGAATGCAGCACGCGTCTCGTCTCTAGTGCTAGGCAGGAGAAGTATATAACATGGCGCTGCGAGCATAAACGAACGAAAAAAATGCCTTTCACATTCCCAATTTAGATTTGGAAATCGACAGAGGCATTAGTTTTACAGCTTGGCTGGAAGAGTGGTCAGCTTATGCTGCTCTATCCGGTTTAGACCAAGAAAACGAAGCAACAAAGTACAATGTACTGCGGTTAGCCCTGTCAAGAGAGACGGCAAATGTCGTTGCCAATCTGGGTTTACCAGAAGAAGACCGACAGAAGGTTGATAAAATTATCACAGCTTTAAAAGCACATGTTGCAGGATCAGTAAACGAAACCGTTGAACGAAGAAATTTTTGTAGGCGCAAGCAACACCCACACGAATCAGTGGATGATTACGTGATCGCCATTCGTGAGTTGGCTAAGACGTGTAATTTCTGCAAGGAAGAATGTACGAGCAAAGCTTTGCGTGACCAAGTAATAGAAGGTTTGATACACAGCGACACGGTAGAAGAGCTGCTGAGAAAAAAGGACTTAACGCTTGAGCAGACATTGCAAATATGTCGCGCTCACGAGGCAGCAAAGAAACAACGTGAAGAAATTAAATGCGATCAAATGAACAATACTATTCACGTTACGTCAGCGTACAAAGCGAAAAAATCACATGATCGACCGCCACGCCGTGAGCCCCGTGAAATCAATTCGCGCACGTGTGGGCGTTGTGGAAAAGCGGCACATAAACAATTCGAAAATTGTCCCGCTATAGGTAGGACCTGCAATAAATGCAAAAGGCTGGGACACTTTGCTTCACAATGCAGAACTTCTGCTAAAGGCTTACGAGAACTGCAGTTTGAAGACGATGAACACAGCTTACTTGCCATCAATAACGTGAATGGTGTTGGGAGAGCCCCCACTATCCCGGTAGTCATTAAAGGTCCAAATGGATCAGCCAAAACAACAGTACTTCCAGATACTGGTGCTGATATCACCGCGGCAGATGTAAGAATTTTACATCTATTAAACGAGGATGTTGAAAATCTTCTACCATCACCCGAAAGCTCAACAAGCTCTGTGGATGGCTCGCCCTTAACCGCATTAGGTCAAATGACCATTTCAATTTCCCTGGGAGATGTCACGGTTGATGATACTGTGTACGTGTTCCCTTCTATTCAAGGAGACATGCTGATATCGTGGAAGACTGCTCAAAATCTCAAGATTATTCCTTCGGACTATCCGTCTCAAATGAATACAGTGAAAAAGGCACAGCCAGAAATACAAAATGAAATAACAGCGGATGATTTAAAACTAGAATTTCCAACTGTATTCGATGGACAAGTACGCGTAATGGAAGGTGAACTGTTTACAATAAACTTAAAAGACGAGGCCAAACCATTTAGTGTCAGCGCTCCACGTTCGATTCCCTATGCTTACAGGGATAAGGTTCGAAAGGAATTAGATTCTTTGCAATCGCAAGGAATTATCGAACCAATTACGCACCCAACTGAATGGTGTGCCCCAATTGTTATTGCACCAAAAAAGAATTCCGATGATATTCGTTTATGTGTGGATTTTTCGATGTTAAATAAGTTTGTAAAACGTGAATATTATTGATCGCCCACGCCTATTGATGCCATTGCTGACATAAGCGAACGGCAGGCAAAGTACTTCACTGTCATAGATGCCCTAAAAGGCTACCACCAGTGCCCCTTAGACAGTAAAAGTCAGCTTTTGACTACATTTATGACCCCATTTGGTCGGTATCAGTTTTTACGCGCCCCTTTTGGCATTTGCTCGATATCAGAGCATTATAACAGACGCATGGACGAGGCATTGCATGGTTTAAGCAATTATCGAAAAATTGTTGATGATATTGTGATTTACGATGATAATTTAATTGATCATGCTGCTCATGTACGACAATTTCTCACTAGATGTGCTGAAAAAGGGATTTCCCTACACCGAGATAAGTTTAAATTTGGACAAACAGATGTCACCTTTGCTGGTTATCAATTGTCGCAGCATGGCTACAAGCCTGACTGCACGCTGCTAACAGCTATCAGTGAGTTTCCCCTGCCCAGCACTATCACCGATTTACGGTCATTTTTTGGTTTAGCTAACCAACTCTCCGTGAACACGGACCAAGTGTCACGAACTTTGCAACCTTTGAGACCTCTCTTGAGCTCCAAAAATGAGTTCGTGTGGTGTGCCCACCACACAGACGCTTTTGAAGAAGCCAAGAGAACGTTGTCTACTGTCCCCATCCTGGCATTTTATGACGCCACGAAGCTTACCAGGATCATGACCGATGCTTGCAATACGGGGGTAGGATTTGTATTGCAACAGAAAAATGGAGAAAGCTGGCACACGATCCAAGCAGGATCTCGTTTCCTGACTGACACAGAAACCAGATATGCCACTGTAGAAAAAGAGATGCTTGGGGTGACATGGGCAATTAAAAAATGCCACAAATTTTTGGCTGGACTTCCACACTTTGAAGTCGTGACTGACCATAGTCCCTTACTAGCCATTTTGAATCACCGGCGAAAGGGCACTCTAAATCATGCTCCAGATGCATTGTCACGTAACCCTGTGAGTGACCCTGTAGAAGGTGACAAAATGGCTGAAACTCCCCTACTGTCACCGTACAAAATAGCTGCGATGTCGCAATACGAGAGGTTGAATGTCAAACTTCGTGAAGTGTTAGAAATGGCACTCGACGACCAAATATATCAGGAGCTGAAAGCAATAATTTTAAGTGGTTTTCCTCACTCTAAAGCTGAATTAGTTGATAAATTGAATTTTATTGATATGATTATGATAAATTGTTTTGGAACGTTCGTCACGATTTAGCTGTAGATGATGAGTTGATTGTGTATGGTTGCCGATTGTTTATTCCTAAGAAACTCCGTTCGCATATTCTGGCCAAATTGCATGACTCTCACCAGGGCATTACTCGCACTAAAGAGAGAGCTAGACTTGCTGTATACTGGCCAGGTAGCGACTCTGACATAGAAACTGTGGTATCATCCTGCAGACAATGTCAGAAGGATTTACCGTCATTGAGTAAGGAGCCAATGTTGATTCGCTCTCCGGCGACTCGACCATTCCAGGAACTGGCTGTAGATATGGCTTTTGTCAACGGCCACAACTATCTCATAATGATAGATTGCTTTAGCTACTGATTGGCCGTCGATTTATGTATTTCGCAAAAATATGACTTCGTTTATTGTCATTAATGCGCTACGCGAGTATTTTTCGCGCACTGCTGTGCCCGATGTGTTATATTCAGATGGTGGCCCACAGTTTACTTCGCATGCTTTTACTATGTTCGTACGTGATTGGGGAGTGAAACACGTAATATCATCGCCACATTTTGCACAGTCGAATGGCAAAGCCGAAGCGGCGTTAAATCCATGAAAAAGCTCATTCGCAGGTCGTGGAACGCCCGTTCCCTAGATGAAGAAAAATTGGCCCGTGCACTATTGCAATATAGAAATACCCCGACCCAAAGAGATGGTGCTTCCCCTGCTCAAAAATTATTTGGACATCCCGTGCAAGACACTATCCCAGTGCACAGACGTGCTTTTGCCCCTGAATGGCAGAAAAAGTTGGAGAGCATCGACAACAAACGAGCCATATCCGTTGAAACCAGTAAGCGATATTACGACATCCATGCCCATGAATTACCAGACCTCCCGGTTGGCACACATGTAGCCATCCAAAATGTACGCTCTGGAAAATGGGATAGTTATGGCGTTGTTGTGAAAGCATATCAATTTCGAAAATATTTGGTGAAAACTGACAGCGGTCGCTTCCTGGATCGTAATCGACGCTTTTTGCGCAAAAGAGTTCCAATAACTCCCGCTGAGCGCACACCAATTGAAAAACAACAAAGCTATGACCTTGATGCTGGTGGACCGGCTCCACGCCGGACACGTCGTCACCGTACAAAACCCAATCGCTTAGTGGAAGACCCCGACTGGCCGTAGTTGCCTTGATACTGGTGTATATTTTTCGTGTTTGTGATTTTCTGGGCCAAATATGCTTGTGCGCTTTGTACATTGCATGTAAAGAAGTTGAGAACTTAAGGGGGAGGTGTTGGAATGCTATTACGTCCTAGCGTAATCACGTGACTCGTTGACTCGCTCTATCTGTATTGTTGCCGCGCTTCCTTTCATTACAATTGTAATCAGTTGAATGCAGCACGCGTCTCGTCTCTAGTGCTAGGCAGGAGAAGTATATAACAATGGCCTTACACTTTGCCAGTTCATTCTTGTGCACTTCTTTTTTCAATTCATTGTATGTAGATTAGTTATGTATTTTCAATGTATATACAGTATGTGTAGATGAGCAATTTCGTTGCTTGATAATGGCTAACATGTGCATGGCCGAAAACGTTCATCTTTATAGTTTGTTTTCACTTTACTGCATAATGTTAAATGCTCCATGTCGTTGCTAGGTTTCATTTGTTTACAGTTCTCCAGTTCTTGTGAAAAGTAAATATTAAATCAGGTAGTTGTCTTTAAATAAGTGTCACAGACTGAGAAGATACGATTCTTATTATTTTCAGCTTTCGGCACTAACGAGAGTGGGGTGGCCAGTGTTTTCTCTAGGTAGGCTTGCCATACGTCCCGGTATAGCCGGGACAGTCCCGATTTTAAGGCCTTGTCCCGTTGTCCCGCCCGGTTAACCAATTTGTCCCGGAATTTGAGATTTGCAAAAAAAGTTTCTTGAGCTAGGCATATCAGCAATTCTTTCTCAAAACTGAATAAATGCAACTGCTTGAAATAAGTTTTGGATGCCCTGTAATGAAGGAAGATGTATGGGCTAGAGATTAATCATAAAAAAAAAGTGCAGGAAAAACAAAGCTTAGTGGAGTGATGTGATCAAATTTGAATTAGTGATGTGTTTGTTAGAAATTAATTTGGTTAGGAATAAGCTTACTGTGTAGTGCAGTAGAAAAATTTTCTTGCACGGGGGCCCCCCGATCTAAAAGTGCCCCGGGCCCCTCATCAGCTAAATCCGGCCCTGATACTGGGTCAATGTGTTTTTTAGTTTTCCTCACGACAATGCGCTGTAGAGAGTTGACAAATGATTGGCATACCGGTATACATATATTGCGGAGACTGTGCTTCGCAAGTCGTGTGTGTAGATGTTAAAATAGAAGTGGACACAGAACTGATCGTGGTAGAACCACAGTCTCTATATTAGTCTGTAATATAGAGACTGTGGTAGAACACCAGTGGTAAAGGTAAAACTTCTTTTACAGACAAGAAAATTCAATGAGTTTATTCTCAAGTTCTACGGACAAGCCTTATCATCTGCTGCAGAATTAACAAAAAAAAAAAAAAGAGTCAAATCTTCAAATTATTAGGACATGATCCTCTGAAAAGTAGTTTTCAACTTTTGTGACAATTTCTATATTATTTGTTCAGTGATGTCTATGATGTGTAGATTCGACGTCATGAAAAAAAAGAGAATTCTATTTTACGAATATAGCCTACTTTGGTCGGTCCAACTTCTAATAAAAAACTGTTGGCAGGGGAAGTTTAAGATAGCAAACAAATCATGAAATGGATGACTACAAACTCAACCCAATTTCGCCCAAAATGAGTAGCTTGTGTAGCCTATACTTTTTAATCAGCCCTTAATTGAAACACATACCCTCTACATCCGCATTGACAAACTTCGTGCGCGGGCATTTTGCCGAAAGGACATTTTGCCGAAACTCATTTTGCCGAAAGGACAAATTGCCGAAAGGACTAATTGTTTGTGAATGATCATCATCATCATTAAGTTTCTTCCTCTTGTCGAGGGTTGGAGGCAATGAGACGCCAAGTTCCTCTGTTGTAAGATTTTTCTACTGCAGGTTTGTAGTTAAGTCCTGACCAGTCTTCAATATCATTAGTCCAAATTCTTGGTGGTCTGCCCCTATTTCGTTTGCCGTTCATTTTTCCTTCTAGTAGTTGTCTTTGAACAGAATTATTGCGAATCATGTGGCCAAAATATTTTAATTTTCTTGATTTAATTGTTTGTAGAACTTCCATGTTGGTTTGTATTCTGGATAGTACATCTTTGTTTGTGATTTTATCTGTTCAAAGACAACTACAGGTACAAGTACATCTTTGTTTTATTTTCGATAATGAAATGAAACTCAACAGAAGCGTCGCCGGAACATTGCTACTCTTGTAACCAAAAATAAAAACCTGATAATTGGACAACTGAAGTAAAGAACTATAAAGTATCTAAATAACGAAATAAAAGAATTAAAGGAACTAACAAAATTGGCAGAATTGAAAGAACAAGAACTAAAGGACTAACTTAAGAATAACAAATTTAAATTTCCACCAAAGAAGACTTGCAACGAAAGACTCCCTGCAACGAAAAGACTTAATATAACCCTACTTTAATTGTGTTGTAAACTGGAACTCTACTGTACCGTAGCCTAATTGTGTATAATAATTTGTTTAAAATACTGCATCGTTTGTCAAGAGGCTTGCGTCACCGTAACTCAGCGAGCGGTAAGTCCCTAATTAATGTTGGTTACGCTGTCCATTACGTTACGTGTGTCGCTATTACTGTGTGTAGGCTATAGTATACAGTAGTGTAAATTTTTTTTAAAATTGATAAATGGAAGGTGACGGTGGCCATCCGGTGTCTCGTGCGTTTCCCGTTGGCAGTGGGACAGGAGGCGCTGCGTCTGGAGGTGGTGCGGCGGAACACCCGGGCGTTGGGCAGGTGTATCCTCGGGGGGTTCATGGCAGCCTTACCCATGCTGATTTCACTGCAGAAGCTGTGCTCAGGGACGTCAGACACAAAAAAAGAGAGGTGCTGCAGGGGGTTGGAGAATTAAGGAGAGGTCTCCCCATGGTACATGATGAAGCGTTGCTAGAGCGGGCCTTGGTTGATATGGCGGAGTTAGAGGGCAACTTTGGAGAACTGTTAGAACTTGTGAATAAACTAAAGGATAGCACTATGATATCTGAAGCTACAGAACAGGTCAGGTTAGAGATTGAGAAATTGAGACGTACTATAAAACAGAAGCAAATTTCCAAGGTAGATACAAAATTAGGTACAATAAAAGGAAAATCAACCACCAGTGCCTCGAGTAGTCGCTCGCGCCGTTCAAAAGAAGAAGAGATTGAAATCCGGCTCGAAATGGAGAAGTTGCGGTGGGAAAAACAGATGCGGGTGAACAAAGCCAAAGCAGAAGAAGCCAGAGCCAAAGCCGAAGCAGAGGAAGCCAAAGCCAAGGCCGAAGCAGAGGAAGCCAAAGCCAAGGCCGAAGCAGAAGAAGCCGAAGCCAGAGCCGAAATTGTAATGCAGATCAAGGCAGCCGAACTGAGAGCAAGGCAAAGTAAGCTTGACTTGTTTTCACAATGTGGATCGGACCAAGGGTCGGAGCACGGGCAACGACGGCCTACGGCCAGTAGTCTCGGAGTCACCGACTACATCCCTACAGCGATAGAAAGGGTCCAGAGGTGGGACGCTGACATTATCAATCCACCTGGGAGATCCCATGACATTCATGGGGCCGCTAGCATAGATGCCCAACCTAAACAGAGCCAGGCTAAACAAGAGAATTTAATGGAACCGCCACATAGAGAAACTCCCCTAAGAAAGCTCTTTCCAGGAAACGCCCTCACAAACAAGTATAGAACGTGGACTAAAGATAATTTTTTGGCAAAACCGCCCGGGGGGACCCATGGGGCCGCTGAAAGAGAACCTCATTATGATTATCAACGTGATTTTTATAAAGAGAAGGTTGTGAAACCGTCACAAACATGCCCCTTAACTGTAAGGAAAGATCTTAAAGGTGAGAGATGTAATTCACCACTAGTTAAAGATGATGGCCGTGAAACTAGACATGTTATGACATCCCCGCCAGGGCTTAATGCAAACAGAGGTGCTGAGGATCAACAAAACTGGTTCTATAAATATCATAATTGTCGCACTTTCTATGACAGGGCCGCATTGATCAACTATGACGGCAACAACATGCCATTTATATTTTTTAAAAACCGTATCGAATCACTAATGGAGAGTTGCCCATTTGAGGGGAATCGGCTAACTTTGCTACAGGCAGCCTGCGTACGTAGCGCCGCGCAAACCATTTCAAACTTAGCATCGGATACTTCTGGTTGGAGCGAAAAGGAAAGGATCGATATGTCGCTAGATCGCTTGTCGCAGCGCTTTTGGCGTTAGAGGCGGATTTCTCGCGGAGCCGGAGATTCGGCGGATACGGCATGGCAATAAATTATCTGGGATGTCATCATCCTCAATAAAGGAATTCAAAGACGAGCTGGCTCAGTGTACCCTCTTCGCTAGAGCGTATAACCAGCGTCACCAGCTAGAAGGACGTTTTGTACTAGACTTAGCAGGTCGATTACCTGGATATGCGAAGAAAGACTTTTTGTACTATCTGAAAGAGCAATATGGTAGCACCGAGGAACCAAGCTTCCAAAGCCTAATGGATTTCGTAAATTGCGAAGAGACGTGTCGCTCTACGGACTTCGCCATACGCTTAATGGAGGAAGTCGTTGCTAGAAAAGATACAAAACGGTCGGCAAGTGATAATCACATTATGCGTATTCGTCAAACCTCAGCACAGCCTGTCAGAAATGTCACCCAAGGTAGCAGTCGCGGGTCTGGCTTTAGTTCTGGGAGCCGAGAAGAAACGTTTGGTAGCCGCTCTTTTGAGGGTACGAGGAAGGACATACTCTGTATCTATTGTGAGAGTAGGAATAAGCAAGAGCGTCACAGACTACCCAATTGTCCTGAATTCCTAATCTTGACGCCGTCGCGACGCCGAGATGTCATCGCCACGACTGGTCGTTGTCTAAACTGCCTACGTCTAGGACACGAAGCAAAAAACTGCACCCAATCATGTAATTGTAGGCGCTGCGGCGAACATTTCCGATTTAAGCACTATTATCTACTGCACGACGCCTATGTGATTTGTGAATTCTCAAGGAACATCGGGCAATGGCAATGATCTTAGAACGGCACCTGCCGTCACTAATCGTAGCGTAAGCATCGCTCATAAGAGGGCAGTGTTTAATCGTGTCACGGCTGCGCGAGTCATAAACCCATCTAATGGAGAGACCACTCTGGTTTACTGTCAACACGACCCAGGCTCTCAGCTCACATTTGTTTCAAGCCGATTGGCTAAAGAATTGTATGTAAAAACCGCGGATAATGTATCCTTCCGCATGGACACTCTAGCAGGCAAACAAGAAATACACTCTGATCTGGTTAGATTTAATATCCAATCCTTAGTTACTGACGAACTGTATGGTGATGTGGAAGCAGTGGTAAATGCACCTTGGAGTGACCATGTCGAAACATTGCCGCAGCATCAAGACTTAAATAGGTTTTCACATTTCGATAATGTTGAATTGATTTCGTTACCTAACAAAATGTCGGTCGATATTCTAATCGGGAATGACCATGCTTACTTGATGCGAGTAATAGAAGAACGTGTTGGCATGACTCGGGAAGAGCCCCATGCTATTTTAACCCCACTGGGCTGGCTGGCTAGTGGAGGTCGGGGTTCTATGATCTCTGGTGATTCTAAAGTATGTCGTGTTGCCATTAATGGTAACGTCGCTGAGGAGTCACTTAGTCTTGACAGTTTTGATGCCCAGGAGATTGAAATCAGTCGTTTAAAACATGTAATAAAGGATTTAACCCTAACAGATGAAACGATAGAACTGTCCCGCAATGATGTCATTGCACAAAAATTTGTTGAGACGCAAATGAAAGTTGAAGATGGGAGATTTGAAATGCCCGTACCTTTAAAAACCGACTTTGAATTACCGGATAACCACTCTTTGGCTCTTGACCGTGTTCTGAGCTTACGACGAAAGGCTTTAAAGCAATCTGATGTTCGAATATTCTTAGTAGAAACGATGACTGAAATGCAGTCCAGTGAGTACATTGAGCCGGTAAAAGACGATGACTCATCAGCATGTGTGTGGTACTTACCATATTTTGTGACATCCCAAACAAAAAAGCGAGTGGTGTATGACGGCAAATCTGAGTTTAAGGGTAGGTGTGTTAATGATGTGATTTTGTCGGGCCCAGACATATTAAACCCTTTAACACAAGTTCTGGCTCGCTTTAGATTGGGAAAGTTTGGCCTAATGGCAGACCTAACCAAGTGCTTCTTCCAGATTCAATTACTAATGGAACAACGCGACTTGTTCCGTTTGCTGTGGTTTGAGAATAATGATATCGAAAAGGGCAAAGTAATTCCGTTTAGATTTTGTGTACACCCTTGGGGAATTAAAAGCAGTCCATACATCGCCTGCTTAGCTATTCAAAAAATGATTGAACAAAACCCCACTGGAGCCAGTGACCTGACCCTGAGCACCATTCGAAAAAATATGTATATGGACGATCTGATATTCTCTGGAAATAGCCTTGATGAGGTCAGTGAGATTGCAAAAGGAGCCATTGACTTGTTCGATAGCCGAGGCTTTAGTTTGGTGAAATGGAGTGCCAACAAAGGGGCGTTGGATGTTTTGTCCAACTTCAAAAAGGAGATGTTAGCTTCTTCCTTTCGCGATGTCGACCTGGAAAAAGACGATACAGACTTACCAGTAGCAAAAACTCCAGGTTGCGTGTGGCAAACTGAGTCAGATTCATTATTTATTAAGTGCTCTCTTCGACCTTTGGAGAAGTACACACGTCGCTCAATGTTAAGCCAACTTGGCCAAAATTTCGATCCACTAGGGTTCGGCGCTCCATTCTTCCTTAAAGCTAAGTTAATTCTGCAGCGTTTGGCTATTGAAGGCCTCGATTGGGACACCGAAGTGCCACAAAGCTACATAAAAGAGTGGAAGTCGTGGATTCATTCATTAGATTTACTAAAAGAATTTTCCATACCTAGATGGTATTTTGTAAACACAGAGCCGTGTTGTGCAGACGATGATATCGTATATCAGTTACATGGATTCAGTGATGCCTCCAATCACTCCTTTGCCTCCGTTGTGTATATACGTAGGCTGTGTCTATCGGAGTCCCTTGCGTATCCTTCGTTTTTGGCAAAAGTAGGGTTGTCCTCAAGCATCAAAGTGCATGGCCGATTGCCAGAAAGGAGCTTGTAGCCGCGCTTAATACTACGGAGCTGTTAAACCAGGCAGCTAATGCATTCCACCTGCCTGATCTTAGAAAACATTTCTGGTGTGACTCGAATACTGTCCTTCAGTGGATCAGAAACCCTGATTTACGATTATGCAAGTTTGTTACTCGTAGGTTAAATCGTATTTTACTCTTGTCAGAGGTGAGCGAATGGCATTACTGTCCGACACATCTCAACTCTGCAGACGGTGGAACCAGACCGAACGCCATCACCAAAACAGGTTCCAGAGAGATGTGGTTGAGCGGTCTATCCTTTCTCATGCAGGAAGGCGAGGTCCCAACGGTGAATGGAGCAGATGCTGCTATTCGTAAAATGGAACTGTTGCCGGAGATGACGGTAAGAGAAAATGCAACTGGCTCCATTAGCAAGATGATCGAAACCGCACCTACTTTGTACGTGTTGAAAAAGAGAGCCGCCTATCTTGTAGCTTTCACGGAGTTCATTGTATCCAAATGCAAGAAACATGGGTATGTAAAACCAAAGTTAAATGCATCTTATCTAGAGGACGCTTTAAATAGGGTTATTTCCTACGTACAGAAAGTAGTGTATAGAGATTTGTTAAGTTGTGATGGTCTGCCAGAGTCGATCGATGTGGTAACAAAACGTCTTGCTTCGAGCCAAGCTGGCGCTGATAAACAGTGCCTGAAGGAGTTGCGCTCTCTAAAAAAGTATCGTCCTTGTGTGGACACACGGGGGAGACTTCGTATTGAAGGTCGATTGAGTAAGTCTCCCGAAATAGCTGTCGATGCGAAGCATCCTCTTATTTTGCCTTCGAGGCACGCATTGACACGGCTAGTTGTCCTTGACGCTCATTGTGATAGCTATCACTGTGGTGTGCAACAGACACTGTTATCTACTCGCCAACGTTTTTGGATTGCAAATGGTAATTCCTCGGTGAAACATTATTTGCATGACTGCGCTCCATGTGCCTTAGAGAAAGCAAAGCCTATCAGGCAGCTTATGTCGGATCTACCATTACCACGAACCACGGCCTATAACAAACCCTTCTTCAACAGTGGCGTAGATTATTTTGGTCCAATGACGTTTGTGGAGAGAAGAAGCCAAAAGAAAGCATGGGGATTGTTATTTACCTGCCTTGCGAGTAGAGCAATCCATGTGGAACTTGTGAGGTCACTATCTTACAGTGAATTTGTTTTAGCATTTACCAGATTTGTAGACTTGCGTGGATCTATACGTAACTTGTACTCAAATAACGGGACCACATTTCAAGCGGCATCTAAAAGACTACCAGAAATTCTGGAGTCTTCTGAAATTCAAACTTCTTTGCGAAAAAAAGGAATTAACTGGGAGTTCATTCCTCCGTATGCCCCGGCCCAGGGAGGGGCCTGGGAAGCAATGGTCAAGCAATTCAAAATTGCCTTTTCCCACGTTATAGGGGAACTCATCACGGAAACCCAACTTTGTTGAACTTCTTACATTTACGGGTAGTGCCACAAGAATAGTCAACGAAAGACCTTTAGTCCCTGTCTGTGATGACCCTAAGGATTCTACTGTTATCACCCCAGCCGCACTCCTTAACCCCTTCTTAAGCCCATTTTCATCAGTAGGAAATCCTCATGACCGAGATGAGTTACGGAGAGACTATAGGTATAACCTGGCTCTATCTCACAGTTTCTGGGAGAAATGGATCTCTTTCTAGTTACCTTCCCTGCAGGGTAGAAAAAAGTGGGCCAATTTGGTGGAAAACCTACAGCCTGGCCAATTAGTGGTGGTTGGTTCCCCAGAAGATATAACTAAGAGAAGGAGGTACCGTCTGGGGAGAGTCCATGAGATCATCCCCCAAATTAGGAAAGGAAAACCGATTGTCCGGCGCGTCAGGGTGGCAGTCTCAGTGGTGGATGAGGCATCGGGTGAGGTCAAAGTGGATCTGGTCCTAAGGGATATATCGTGCGTTGCTCCTGTGGGGAATGCTTGACTGCGTTCAGGACCCGGCCACGCCCTGGTCTGTTGTTAGCGGGTGTCGTCGAGGCATCTGTACCACCCTTGCCTTTCATTTAAATTTGTAGTGTATTGTAGATATGTACCGCGCAAATCTGTTTTTAACCTGCGTATCTCTATGTGTCATCCGCAGGGCCCCAATATGCGTAACTCAACAACATGTCCTAGTAACGTATGCTCTACAGCGCTCTCAGTGATCGGTCTCATTATAAGTAGCTATAGTTAGTTACTGTGTAATGCATTTGATTTGTTTGCTATTGTGTGTTTTATGAAAATGATGTAAATACTAATCGTGTAAGTATTCGCCAGCAATCTCAGTGATTTGCGTCATCATAAGTAGCTAGTTAGTTACTGTGTAGTGCCTTTGATTTGTTTGCTACTGTGTGTGTCTCATGAAACTAACGTAGATATTAATCGTTAATCGTGTAAGTATTCGCCAGGCCATTGTGGCCAGGGTATCCCAGTGCCTTGCACTGCTATAAAATGATAGTCACCGTTTCTGTGTAGCTTTGATGTACATACTTTCTGTGTATTGCATTTCGGGAATCGACCCTTCTACTTCAACTTTTGTTTTTAATTATGTGCCATAATTAGGGGCCGCAATGTTCCGGCGGGTCGATTGCCCTCTTGATTAGAATTGAAATTGTGATGAATTTTGTAACTTGGCTGGTTGAATTAAGCAACGTTGAATTTGCGTTCTTTCACTGTTATACGTGACGTGGCCAGCCTTCTGACCAAGACGTTTCACAACTGATTGTCGCTTTTTGCTGCGTGCCTGGAGCCGTTGTTTCTGGTCACAATTTTGCTTTTGTGTTGAGTTTCTTTTCATTATCAAAAACCAGCTCAGTGGCCGAGTGGTTTCGCCTTCGGCTCTGGTGCTGGTAGATCTGAGATCGACTCCAGGTCGGGTCAAACCGAAGACTTTAAAAACGGTACCGATTGTGTTCTATCCTGCATAGCGCAGTGAGAATGAGTCGGGTAATAATGTGATAACATCGTAAACCTGATATAAATTAAAAATGAGCCCTGTCGCTAAAAGACCTTAGCTGTTGTAGAGCGACAATAAATAAAACCATAACATTATTATTATTATTATCATTATCGAAAAAAAAGCAAGCTAGAGAAATGAATGTGTACCACGGATTTAAGTTGTCGTGTTCACTGCCTACCTACAATCCTTCCTCGGTCTGCCTCAATCATACTTGCAATTGTTTCATGTTGTTTTTTGATTTATTGAGAGCGAGTTGGGATAAAAACCTGATTTTGTATAAACTTACAATGGCTTTAACACGACAACTTAAATCCGTGGTACACATTCATTTCTCTAGCTTGCTTTTTTTCGATAATGAAAAGAAACTCAACACAAAAGCAAAATCCGTGGTACACATTCATTTCTCTAGCTTGCTTTTTTTCGATAATGAAAAGAAACTCAACACAAAAGCAAAATTGTGACCAGAAACAACGGCTCCAGGCACGCAGCAAAAAGCGACAATCAGTTGTGAAACGTCTTGGTCAGAAGGCTGGCCACGTCACGTATAACAGTGAAAGAACGCAAATTCAACGTTGCTTAATTCAACCAGCCAAGTTACAAAATTTATCACAATTTCAATTCTAATCAAGAGGGCAATCGACCCGCCGGAACAATCATCATTAAGTTTCTTCCTCTTGTCGAGGGTTGGAGGCAATGAGACGCCAAGTTCCTCTGTTGTAAGATTTTTCTACTGCAGGTTTGTAGTTAAGTCCTGACCAGTCTTCAATATCATTAGTCCAAATTCTTGGTGGTCTGCCCCTATTTCGTTTGCCGTTCATTTTTCCTTCTAGTAGTTGTCTTTGAACAGAATTATTGCGAATCATGTGGCCAAAATATTTTAATTTTCTTGATTTAATTGTTTGTAGAACTTCCATGTTGGTTTGTATTCTGGATAGTACATCTTTGTTTGTGATTTTATCCTTCCATGAAATTTTAAGCATTCTTCTATAAATCCACATTTTAAATGCCTGAAGTCGTTTAACCATCTGTGATAATCAGAGTACCAAGGAAAGTGATGGAATGGGCAATGAGGAAAAGAGGTATACCGGAGGTATTAGGGAGAGCTGTGATGTCTATGTATGAAGATGCAAGAACAAAAGTGAGAGTTGGATCAAATTATTCAAACGAGTTTTCTGTAAAGGTTGGTGTACACCAGGGATCAGTTTTGTCACCTCTGATATTTGCTATTGTGGTTGACGTTGTAACTGCAGGAGTGAGGGAGGGCTTATTGAGTGAAATTTTGTATGCAGACGACCTGGTCTTGACAAGTAATAGTATGGAAGGAATGGAGAGAAAGTTTGAGAAATGGAAAGAAACATTTGAAACCAAGGGTATGAAGGTGAATCTTGAAAAAACAAAAGTGATGGTGAGTGGAGCAGAAGGAACAGTTGTTGAGAACAAAGTAGATCCCTGTGGAATATGTGGCAAGAGAGTGATGAGAAATTCAATGCAATGCAAGGAATGTGGAAAGTGGGTACACGCAAGATGTGCTAATGTCAAGAGAGCCGCAACAAGATTGGCGAAGTGTTTTGTTTGTGGGAAATGCAGTAAAGGAAGGAATGAAGTGGAATGCCATGATGATGAGTTCTGCCATGGCATCGAAACAGTGACAGACTTCTGTTATCTGGGTGATCGGATAAATGGAAGTGGTGGATGTGAAGCAGCGGTGACAACAAGGGCAAGATTGGGCTGGGCAAAGTTCAGGGAATGTGGGGAAATGTTGCATGGCAGAAAATTTTCACTAAGGATGAAAGGAAAAGTAAATCGGAGCTGTGTGCGGCCTGCAATGCTATATGGTAGCGAGACATGGGTATTGAGAGAGAGTGAACTGGCAATCCTGAGAAGAACGGAAAGGTCAATGGTGAGAGCAATGTGTGGGGTGAAAACGAGAAGGGAAGAAAGGACTGAAGAATTGTTGGATATGCTAGAGATGAGAGAGATCATAGACCAACTGGCAAGGGCAAATGGAGTAAGATGGTATGGACATGTGATAAGGAGAGAGGAAGGAAGTTTTCTTAGAAAGGCACTAGATCTAAAAGTGGATGGGAAGAGGAAACGCGGTCGTCCAAGAAGAACGTGGAAACAACAAGTGAAGGATGAGTTTAAAAAAGTCGGACTGAAGGAGGAAGATGCAAGGGACAGGGTGAAATGGAGAAAAGGGATTAAGACAATTGCTGCACGGAAACAATCGGCCACCCCCACTAGTGGGGAACAAACCGACGATGGATTATGATGATGATGATGATGATCACAGTGTCCATGTTTCTGCATTGTAAAGTAGCGTAGTCCATATACAGCATTTCGCAATTCGTTTTTGAGTGTTGATGTTAATTTTGCGTGTTGTTAATGTCTTTTTCATTTTTACGAAGTTGTTTCTTGCTATTTTTATTCGTCTCAATATTTCCGTATCGCATCTGCCATTTTCAGTTAGTTATCAGTTATGTTTTCAGTTGTGAATGATATTTATGCGTTATTAGGTTATGATAATACATATAGCACGCTTGTATAATTTCGGCAATTAGTCCTTTCGGCAAAATGAGTTTCGAAAAAATGTCCTTTCGGCAAAATGTCCGGGTACCAAAAAACTTAGTGTTGATTTTCGCAGATTTTCATTATAAAAGTTTTTAATCCATTGCAACAATGCCATATTATCCACGAACTCATATTGCAAATGCCTACAAATATGACATTGAAGCACGTGTAGATGATGTCAGAGAAAATCAGACGTCAAACAAACATAGCAAAGGCGGCGGAAGTAAACATGGCCTTGGTTTTGGAATGCAAGGAGTCAACTTTTCAGCTGAAGCAGGTGAATCTTAGTTGTTTTTGTAGACAGGGGCGGCTTGTCCTATCCTGCAGCCTATCCTCGTAAATTTTATTGGTGAATGTCGTTATATCTTCGGGTCAATAAACAAGAAAAAATATCAAAATCATTAACTTTTTGTCTTTAGTTCTGCATAACTTAAAATATTTTAATAAAAAATGTTTCTTAAAATGTATTACTTTGTTCCAGAGGTTCACGGAAGCCATAGCGCCGGAAAAAGTTATCAACACCAAGCAAGTGCGGGTTACACTCCAATACAATCAGGCAGATATCAATACTTTGAAGCATCTAGTAGAGACGGGATAGTCTATGTCTCGATAAAGTCAAGAGGAAGGCAAATTGCCAGTGATTTTCCGATTAAAAATGATTTGAGTGTCATTGTGGATAAAGATGGATACATTCAGCGCACTAAATACGGACAGATTTGGATCGATGAAGAAGGAAGAGATCATTCCAGGCGTTAGACATTTTGTGATGTATTGTGTGGGAATGAACAAGAAAATTTCCTTCATCTTATTTTCGTTCAGCAATCAGAAAAGAAATAGATTCAATGTAATAATGTAGCCTTGCTGGGTTGCACGGGTGCACTATGCTTTTTAAAACAGTGTGAACAACCCATATGATTAGCGCTATATAAAATAGAAATACATTATAACTGCAGTCTATCAAAACGTTGATTTCCTACTGAAGGGAATTTTATATTCGATATTTTTTGTCACAAGTCACATATGCATTAAATTCGAGTAAAATGTGAAACGAAGATTCCGTGTGTTGTCTACTACAATAAACTACGTGTGTGTCAAACTGCAATACCGGTGCTTTGTTTAACGAATTATTTACATTGGAAAAAGTTAATAAGATTTCAATAAATTGACACAACACACTTGTTGTAGCTTCCACAGTTTTACCATTTTTTTAGAGAGGTAATTTCCTTGAACCATAACCCAGCTAGCAGAAGTTGCCAGCTTTACATCTTTTTAACGTCGCCAGATGCTGAAACGGTGTAAAAATGGTAATTTTTGTTCGCTGGGAGACAGGTCAACTAACAAAGGACACGACGTGTACAATAATTAACCGTTATGTGATATGCCTTATCTCCTCTACTTTGCCAGTTCCTTCTTGTGCACTTCTTTTTTCAATTCATTGTGTGTAGATTAGTTATGCATTTTCTATGTATATATGTGTAGATGTGAAACTTCCTTGCTTGATAATGTTTGGTTGGTTTTGAATCTTTATTCTCGGACTGACAAAGCCTTAATAGGTTATTCCTGGTAGTTTCGCATACTTGTAGAGACTCTTGACGCAGGGCCGGTTACCGAGATTGGCAGAGTGAAATTTTCCGATTGTCGAAGTGTTGTTGCCGGGGAATTATTCCATTCATTATGTGCCACTGAATGAAGAGCAGTCCTGAAATGCGTTGCTCAAGCGCACACGCCGAGAATCAAACCAGCGCTGCTTGATCTTGAAGCTTTTTCGTTCACGAAGTCACGCGCTAACCAACTGAGCTATCGGGGTGGATAATGGCTAACATGTGCATGGCTGAAAACGTTCATCTTTATAGTTTGTTTTCACTTTACTGCATAGTGTTAAATGCTCCATATCGTGGCTAGGTTCAGTTCAGTTCAGTTCAGTTGTTTTTATTTCTGACCATCATTTCAAAACAATACACGTCAACATAGCAAAGGTCGAGAAAAGGGTTTTATCATCAAGTTATTTCATCTGTTTACAGTTCTCCAGCTCTTGTGAAAAGTAAATATTAAATCAGGTAGTTGTCTTTAACTGAATGTCGAAGACTGAGAAGATACGATTCTTATTTTTTCAGTTTTCGGCACTGCCACTAACGAGAGTGGGATGGCCAAATCTTTTCTCTAGGCCGTTTTTCCTTCATGAAAATATAAGTGCCGGTTTTGCGTAAAGAAAAGAAATATAATACTTGGTTAAGCTAAAGAAGTGGCTCCTACTTGTCATTGCCTCAGTAGATTATAACAATAACCATAAGTTGAGAAAAGGCAGTAATTTTTTTTGATTTTAACCGTATCTGTTACTGCTTCCTTTTGGCGGCAAGAGTCACTGGCCGAGACCATCAGGTCTACGTCTCTCTTATTGCTAATTACTCCGTCGGCTTATATCAAATAACAATGGGAAAAAGTATGCCGTTGGTCAAAAGCCTCATCTATCACTTCAATCAATTTATTTCGCAAAATATATTCGTGATTGTGTATTTTAGGTAGAAAAGGTGATAAAGACCTGGTTTTTGACCTATTTTCGCCATTTCTTGGTCAAATTTTTCAGTTGACATTTCATTTTGAAAGTCTTCTTGCATTGAACACAGAATTTTATCAATTTTGTTTTTACCTTTCTGTGCAAACAGTATTCCATGCACTTTTTGCACTACAAAGCAATTTGCGCGAATAACAAATTACTTTCCTAATTATTGTCTACCAGTAAAGAATGACTCATTCGAAGCGCGGTCTCTCCCCATGCAGCGTGAACGCCTGACGTAAAATGCCATATGTGAAAGTAACTAATGGGTTGGTGTCCATATTTACGTCGATTCCACGTCAAGTAATGTCGAATAATTGTACATAACCCTGTAGCAATTATTTTCGACTTGGATAGGCGATAGCGAAATTCTTTAGTCAAAAATCTCATCTTAGGCCTAAATTTGACATTAGTAGATGTTAAATCAACGTAACCTCTTCATTGACTTGCATGGCTGAAAGCATATTCCGCAAGCTAAGGAAGTAAACTCAATCATTATCAGTGACAAACACAAAATGAAACCTCACGCTAATAGTAAACTGTCAATCAAGCTATTGAATTTCAGCAAATTTCTTGCGTTTCATAACTGGCTGTGACAAAAGGTTTATTGTGAACTTCACAATAATCCGATACCAACATAATCGAGATTAAAAGTTGGGGCAAGGAAAAAAGTAAAAGTCAAGAAATCTCAGGTTTCTAGCGTCACTGCTTCTATGTGAAATTGCTGAATTAGCAGAGGGAGAGACCATAAGGTCTACGCCAGCAACAAGTACGGTTAACATTCAGTTCATGATCAGCTTCCTGGTTGTGCAAATAGAAATCTGCTGCAACAGTTTTTGTTTCGTAACAACTCAAGAAATCTCAGGTTTCTAGCGTCACTGCTTCTATGTGAAATTGCTGAATTAGCAGAGGGCGATACCATAAGGTCTACGCCAGTAACAAGTACGGTTAACATTCAGTTCATGATCAGCTTCCTGGTTGTGCAAATAGAAATCTGCTGCAACAGTTTTTGTTTCGTTGAATTTCAGTCGGCATTTTTGGAGATAGACTGAGAGTGTTTTTGTGTAGGCTACTGCTTCAAGGCATCTTTTACTTTTTCTCCCCACAATGCGCAGTAGAGAATTGACAAACCATTAGCATATGCATATATTGCATATATTGCTTTGCAGGTCGTGGATATAGATGTTAAAATAGAAGTGGACCCAGAACTGACCTCGGTTGAATGCCAGTGGTAAAGGTGTAAAGGTAAAACTTCTGTTACAGACTAAAAGTTCAATAAGTTTACTTTCAAGTTCTACTGGCAAGCCTTATCATCTGCTGCAAAATTAACAAAAAAAAAGAGTCAAATCTTCAAATTATTAGGACGTGAATCCTCTGGAAAGTAGTCATCAACTTTTCTGACAATTTCTATATTATTTGTTCAGTGATGTCTAAGATGTGTAGATTCGACGTCATGAAAAAAAAGAGAATTCTATTTTACGAATATAGCCTACTTCTGTCGGTCCAACTTCCAATAAAAAACTGTTGGCAGGGGAAGTTTAAGATAGCAAACAAATCATGAAATGGATGACTACAAACTCAACCCAATTTCGCCCAAAATGAGTAGCTTGTGTAGCCTATACTTTTTAATCAGTCCTTCAATTGAAACACATACCCTCTACATCCGCATTGACAAACTTCGTGCGCGGGATGACTACAAACTCAACCCAATTTCGCCCAAAATGAGTAGCTTGTGTAGCCTATACTTTTTAATCAGTCCTTCAATTGAAACACATACCCTCTACATCCGCATTGACAAACTTTGTGCGCGGACATTTTGCCGAAAGGACATTTTGCCGAAAGGACATTTTGCCGAAACTCATTTTGCCGAAAGGACAAATTGCCGAAAGGACTAATTGTTTGTGAATGATCATCATCATCATTAAGTTTCTTCCTCTTGTCGAGGGTTGGAGGCAATGAGACGCCAAGTTCCTCTGTTGTAAGATTTTTCTACTGCAGGTTTGTAGTTAAGTCCTGACCAGTCTTCAATATCATTAGTCCAAATTCTTGGTGGTCTGCCCCTATTTCGTTTGCCGTTCATTTTTCCTTCTAGTAGTTGTCTTTGAATAGAATTATTGCGAATCATGTGGCCAAAATATTTCAATTTTCTTGATTTAATTGTTTGTAGAACTTCCATGTTGGTTTGTATTCTGGATAGTACATCTTTGTTTGTGATTTTATCCTTCCATGAAATTTTAAGCATTCTTCTATAAATCCACATTTCAAATGCCTGAAGTCGTTTAACCATCTGTGATGACAGTATCCATGCTTCTGCATTGTAAAGTAGCGTAGTCCATATACAGCATTTTGCAATTCGTTTTTGAGTGTTGATGTTAATTTTGCGTGTTGTTAATGTCTTTTTCATTTTTACGAAGTTGTTTCTTGCTATTTTTATTCGTCTCAATATTTCCGTATCGCATCTGCCATTTTCAGTTAGTTATCAGTTATGTTTTCAGTTGTGAATGATATTTATGCGTTATTAGGTTATGATAATACATATAGTACGCTTGTATAATTTCGGCAATTAGTCCTTTTGGCAAAATGAGTTTCGGAAAAATGTCCTTTCGGCAAAATGTCCGGGTACCAAAAAACTTAGTGTTGATTTTCGCAGATTTTCATTATAAAAGTTTTTAATCCATTGCAACAATGCCATATTATCCACGAACTCATATTGCAAATGCCTACAAATATGACATTGAAGCACGTGTAGATGATGTCAAAGAAAATCAGACGTCAAACAAACATAGCAAAGGCGGCGGAAGTAAACATGGCCTTGGTTTTGGAATGCAAGGAGTCAACTTTTCAGCTGAAGCAGGTGAATCTTAGTTGTTTTTGTAGACAGGGGCGGCTTGTCCTATCCTGCAGCCTATCCTCGTAAATTATATTGGTGAATGTCGTTATATCTTCGGGTCAATAAACAAGAAAAAATATCAAAATCATTAACTTTTTGTCTTTAGTTCTGCATAACTTAAAATATTTTAATAAAAAATGTTTCTTAAAATGTATTACTTTGTTCCAGAGGTTCACGGAAGCCATAGCGCCGGAAAAAGTTATCAACACCAAGCAAGTGCGGGTT
Organism: Aplidium turbinatum; assembly: GCF_918807975.1. Lineage (NCBI taxonomy): Eukaryota > Metazoa > Chordata > Ascidiacea > Aplousobranchia > Polyclinidae > Aplidium > Aplidium turbinatum. Next base: position 21,420,341 of record NC_137484.1, on the reverse strand, counting down.
ACACTCCAATACAATCAGGCAGATATCAATACTTTGAAGCATCTAGTAGAGACGGGATAGTCTATGTCTCGATAAAGTCAAGAGGAAGGCAAATTGCCAGTGATTTTCCGATTAAAAATGATTTGAGTGTCATTGTGGATAAAGATGGATACATTCAGCGCACTAAATACGGACAGATTTGGATCGATGAAGAAGGAAGAGATCATTCCAGGCGTTAGACATTTTGTGATGTATTGTGTGGGAATGAACAAGAAAATTTCCTTCATCTTATTTTCGTTCAGCAATCAGAAAAGAAATAGATTCAATGTAATAATGTAGCCTTGCTGGGTTGCACGGGTGCACTATGCTTTTTAAAACAGTGTGAACAACCCATATGATTAGCGCTATATAAAATAGAAATACATTATAACTGCAGTCTATCAAAACGTTGATTTCCTACTGAAGGGAATTTTATATTCGATATTTTTTGTCACAAGTCACATATGCATTAAATTCGAGTAAAATGTGAAACGAAGATTCCGTGTGTTGTCTACTACAATAAACTACGTGTGTGTCAAACTGCAATACCGGTGCTTTGTTTAACGAATTATTTACATTGGAAAAAGTTAATAAGATTTCAATAAATTGACACAACACACTTGTTGTAGCTTCCACAGTTTTACCATTTTTTTAGAGAGGTAATTTCCTTGAACCATAACCCAGCTAGCAGAAGTTGCCAGCTTTACATCTTTTTAACGTCGCCAGATGCTGAAACGGTGTAAAAATGGTAATTTTTGTTCGCTGGGAGACAGGTCAACTAACAAAGGACACGACGTGTACAATAATTAACCGTTATGTGATATGCCTTATCTCCTCTACTTTGCCAGTTCCTTCTTGTGCACTTCTTTTTTCAATTCATTGTGTGTAGATTAGTTATGTATTTTCTATGTATATATGTGTAGATGTGAAACTTCCTTGCTTGATAATGTTTGGTTGGTTTTGAATCTTTATTCTCGGACTGACAAAGCCTTAATAGGTTATTCCTGGTAGTTTCGCATACTTGTAGAGACTCTTGACGCAGGGCCGGTTACCGAGATTGGCAGAGTGAAATTTTCCGATTGTCGAAGTGTTGTTGCCGGGGAATTATTCCATTCATTATGTGCCACTGAATGAAGAGCAGTCCTGAAATGCGTTGCTCAAGCGCACACGCCGAGAATCAAACCAGCGCTGCTTGATCTTGAAGCTTTTTCGTTCACGAAGTCACGCGCTAACCAACTGAGCTATCGGGGCGGATAATGGCTAACATGTGCATGGCTGAAAACGTTCATCTTTATAGTTTGTTTTCACTTTACTGCATAGTGTTAAATGCTCCATATCGTGGCTAGGTTCAGTTCAGTTCAGTTCAGTTCAGTTGTTTTTATTTCTGACCATCATTTCAAAACAATACACGTCAACATAGCAAAGGTCGAGAAAAGGGTTTTATCATCAAGTTATTTCATCTGTTTACAGTTCTCCAGCTCTTGTGAAAAGTAAATATTAAATCAGGTAGTTGTCTTTAACTGAATGTCGAAGACTGAGAAGATACGATTCTTATTTTTTCAGTTTTCGGCACTGCCACTAACGAGAGTGGGATGGCCAAATCTTTTCTCTAGGCCGTTTTTCCGTCATGAAAATATAAGTGCCGGTTTTGCGTAAAGAAAAGAAATATAATACTTGGTTAAGCTAAAGAAGTGGCTCCTACTTGTCATTGCCTCAGTAGATTATAACAATAACCATAAGTTGAGAAAAGGCAGTAATTTTTTTTGATTTTAACCGTATCTGTTACTGCTTCCTTTTGGCGGCAAGAGTCACTGGCCGAGACCATCAGGTCTACGTCTCTCTTATTGCTAATTACTCCGTCGGCTTATATCAAATAACAATGGGAAAAAGTATGCCGTTGGTCAAAAGCCTCATCTATCACTTCAATCAATTTATTTCGCAAAATATATTCGTGATTGTGTATTTTAGGTAGAAAAGGTGATAAAGACCTGGTTTTTGACCTATTTTCGCCATTTCTTGGTCAAATTTTTCAGTTGACATTTCATTTTGAAAGTCTTCTTGCATTGAACACAGAATTTTATCAATTTTGTTTTTACCTTTCTGTGCAAACAGTATTCCATGCACTTTTTGCACTACAAAGCAATTTGCGCGAATAACAAATTACTTTCCTAATTATTGTCTACCAGTAAAGAATGACTCATTCGAAGCGCGGTCTCTCCCCATGCAGCGTGAACGCCTGACGTAAAATGCCATATGTGAAAGTAACTAATGGGTTGGTGTCCATATTTACGTCGATTCCACGTCAAGTAATGTCGAATAATTGTACATAACCCTGTAGCAATTATTTTCGACTTGGATAGGCGATAGCGAAATTCTTTAGTCAAAAATCTCATCTTAGGCCTAAATTTGACATTAGTAGATGTTAAATCAACGTAACCTCTTCATTGACTTGCATGGCTGAAAGCATATTCCGCAAGCTAAGGAAGTAAACTCAATCATTATCAGTGACAAACACAAAATGAAACCTCACGCTAATAGTAAACTGTCAATCAAGCTATTGAATTTCAGCAAATTTCTTGCGTTTCATAACTGGCTGTGACAAAAGGTTTATTGTGAACTTCACAATAATCCGATACCAACATAATCGAGATTAAAAGTTGGGGCAAGGAAAAAAGTAAAAGTCAAGAAATCTCAGGTTTCTAGCGTCACTGCTTCTATGTGAAATTGCTGAATTAGCAGAGGGAGAGACCATAAGGTCTACGCCAGCAACAAGTACGGTTAACATTCAGTTCATGATCAGCTTCCTGGTTGTGCAAATAGAAATCTGCTGCAACAGTTTTTGTTTCGTAACAACTCAAGAAATCTCAGGTTTCTAGCGTCACTGCTTCTATGTGAAATTGCTGAATTAGCAGAGGGCGATACCATAAGGTCTACGCCAGTAACAAGTACGGTTAACATTCAGTTCATGATCAGCTTCCTGGTTGTGCAAATAGAAATCTGCTGCAACAGTTTTTGTTTCGTTGAATTTCAGTCGGCATTTTTGGAGATAGACTGAGAGTGTTTTTGTGTAGGCTACTGCTTCAGGGCATCTTTTACTTTTTCTCCCCACAATGCGCAGTAGAGAATTGACAAACCATTAGCATATGCATATATTGCATATATTGCTTTGCAGGTCGTGGATATAGATGTTAAAATAGAAGTGGACCCAGAACTGACCTCGGTTGAATGCCAGTGGTAAAGGTGTAAAGGTAAAACTTCTGTTACAGACTAAAAGTTCAATAAGTTTACTTTCAAGTTCTACTGGCAAGCCTTATCATCTGCTGCAAAATTAACAAAAAAAAAGAGTCAAATCTTCAAATTATTAGGACGTGAATCCTCTGGAAAGTAGTCATCAACTTTTCTGACAATTTCTATATTATTTGTTCAGTGATGTCTAAGATGTGTAGATTCGACGTCATGAAAAAAAAGAGAATTCTATTTTACGAATATAGCCTACTTCTGTCGGTCCAACTTCCAATAAAAAACTGTTGGCAGGGGAAGTTTAAGATAGCAAACAAATCATGAAATGGATGACTACAAACTCAACCCAATTTCGCCCAAAATGAGTAGCTTGTGTAGCCTATACTTTTTAATCAGTCCTTCAATTGAAACACATACCCTCTACATCCGCATTGACAAACTTCGTGCGCGGGATGACTACAAACTCAACCCAATTTCGCCCAAAATGAGTAGCTTGTGTAGCCTATACTTTTTAATCAGTCCTTCAATTGAAACACATACCCTCTACATCCGCATTGACAAACTTTGTGCGCGGACATTTTGCCGAAAGGACATTTTGCCGAAAGGACATTTTGCCGAAACTCATTTTGCCGAAAGGACAAATTGCCGAAAGGACTAATTGTTTGTGAATGATCATCATCATCATTAAGTTTCTTCCTCTTGTCGAGGGTTGGAGGCAATGAGACGCCAAGTTCCTCTGTTGTAAGATTTTTCTACTGCAGGTTTGTAGTTAAGTCCTGACCAGTCTTCAATATCATTAGTCCAAATTCTTGGTGGTCTGCCCCTATTTCGTTTGCCGTTCATTTTTCCTTCTAGTAGTTGTCTTTGAATAGAATTATTGCGAATCATGTGGCCAAAATATTTCAATTTTCTTGATTTAATTGTTTGTAGAACTTCCATGTTGGTTTGTATTCTGGATAGTACATCTTTGTTTGTGATTTTATCCTTCCATGAAATTTTAAGCATTCTTCTATAAATCCACATTTCAAATGCCTGAAGTCGTTTAACCATCTGTGATGACAGTATCCATGCTTCTGCATTGTAAAGTAGCGTAGTCCATATACAGCATTTTGCAATTCGTTTTTGAGTGTTGATGTTAATTTTGCGTGTTGTTAATGTCTTTTTCATTTTTACGAAGTTGTTTCTTGCTATTTTTATTCGTCTCAATATTTCCGTATCGCATCTGCCATTTTCAGTTAGTTATCAGTTATGTTTTCAGTTGTGAATGATATTTATGCGTTATTAGGTTATGATAATACATATAGTACGCTTGTATAATTTCGGCAATTAGTCCTTTTGGCAAAATGAGTTTCGGAAAAATGTCCTTTCGGCAAAATGTCCGGGTACCAAAAAACTTAGTGTTGATTTTCGCAGATTTTCATTATAAAAGTTTTTAATCCATTGCAACAATGCCATATTATCCACGAACTCATATTGCAAATGCCTACAAATATGACATTGAAGCACGTGTAGATGATGTCAAAGAAAATCAGACGTCAAACAAACATAGCAAAGGCGGCGGAAGTAAACATGGCCTTGGTTTTGGAATGCAAGGAGTCAACTTTTCAGCTGAAGCAGGTGAATCTTAGTTGTTTTTGTAGACAGGGGCGGCTTGTCCTATCCTGCAGCCTATCCTCGTAAATTATATTGGTGAATGTCGTTATATCTTCGGGTCAATAAACAAGAAAAAATATCAAAATCATTAACTTTTTGTCTTTAGTTCTGCATAACTTAAAATATTTTAATAAAAAATGTTTCTTAAAATGTATTACTTTGTTCCAGAGGTTCACGGAAGCCATAGCGCCGGAAAAAGTTATCAACACCAAGCAAGTGCGGGTTACACTCCAATACAATCAGGCAGATATCAATACTTTGAAGCATCTAGTAGAGACGGGATAGTCTATGTCTCGATAAAGTCAAGAGGAAGGCAAATTGCCAGTGATTTTCCGATTAAAAATGATTTGAGTGTCATTGTGGATAAAGATGGATACATTCAGCGCACTAAATACGGACAGATTTGGATCGATGAAGAAGGAAGAGATCATTCCAGGCGTTAGACATTTTGTGATGTATTGTGTGGGAATGAACAAGAAAATTTCCTTCATCTTATTTTCGTTCAGCAATCAGAAAAGAAATAGATTCAATGTAATAATGTAGCCTTGCTGGGTTGCACGGGTGCACTATGCTTTTTAAAACAGTGTGAACAACCCATATGATTAGCGCTATATAAAATAGAAATACATTATAACTGCAGTCTATCAAAACGTTGATTTCCTACTGAAGGGAATTTTATATTCGATATTTTTTGTCACAAGTCACATATGCATTAAATTCGAGTAAAATGTGAAACGAAGATTCCGTGTGTTGTCTACTACAATAAACTACGTGTGTGTCAAACTGCAATACCGGTGCTTTGTTTAACGAATTATTTACATTGGAAAAAGTTAATAAGATTTCAATAAATTGACACAACACACTTGTTGTAGCTTCCACAGTTTTACCATTTTTTTAGAGAGGTAATTTCCTTGAACCATAACCCAGCTAGCAGAAGTTGCCAGCTTTACATCTTTTTAACGTCGCCAGATGCTGAAACGGTGTAAAAATGGTAATTTTTGTTCGCTGGGAGACAGGTCAACTAACAAAGGACACGACGTGTACAATAATTAACCGTTATGTGATATGCCTTATCTCCTCTACTTTGCCAGTTCCTTCTTGTGCACTTCTTTTTTCAATTCATTGTGTGTAGATTAGTTATGTATTTTCTATGTATATATGTGTAGATGTGAAACTTCCTTGCTTGATAATGTTTGGTTGGTTTTGAATCTTTATTCTCGGACTGACAAAGCCTTAATAGGTTATTCCTGGTAGTTTCGCATACTTGTAGAGACTCTTGACGCAGGGCCGGTTACCGAGATTGGCAGAGTGAAATTTTCCGATTGTCGAAGTGTTGTTGCCGGGGAATTATTCCATTCATTATGTGCCACTGAATGAAGAGCAGTCCTGAAATGCGTTGCTCAAGCGCACACGCCGAGAATCAAACCAGCGCTGCTTGATCTTGAAGCTTTTTCGTTCACGAAGTCACGCGCTAACCAACTGAGCTATCGGGGCGGATAATGGCTAACATGTGCATGGCTGAAAACGTTCATCTTTATAGTTTGTTTTCACTTTACTGCATAGTGTTAAATGCTCCATATCGTGGCTAGGTTCAGTTCAGTTCAGTTCAGTTCAGTTGTTTTTATTTCTGACCATCATTTCAAAACAATACACGTCAACATAGCAAAGGTCGAGAAAAGGGTTTTATCATCAAGTTATTTCATCTGTTTACAGTTCTCCAGCTCTTGTGAAAAGTAAATATTAAATCAGGTAGTTGTCTTTAACTGAATGTCGAAGACTGAGAAGATACGATTCTTATTTTTTCAGTTTTCGGCACTGCCACTAACGAGAGTGGGATGGCCAAATCTTTTCTCTAGGCCGTTTTTCCTTCATGAAAATATAAGTGCCGGTTTTGCGTAAAGAAAAGAAATATAATACTTGTTTAAGCTAAAGAAGTGGCTCCTACTTGTCATTGCCTCAGTAGATTATAACAATAACCATAAGTTGAGAAAAGGCAGTAATTTTTTTTGATTTTAACCGTATCTGTTACTGCTTCCTTTTGGCGGCAAGAGTCACTGGCCGAGACCATCAGGTCTACGTCTCTCTTATTGCTAATTACTCCGTCGGCTTATATCAAATAACAATGGGAAAAAGTATGCCGTTGGTCAAAAGCCTCATCTATCACTTCAATCAATTTATTTCGCAAAATATATTCGTGATTGTGTATTTTAGGTAGAAAAGGTGATAAAGACCTGGTTTTTGACCTATTTTCGCCATTTCTTGGTCAAATTTTTCAGTTGACATTTCATTTTGAAAGTCTTCTTGCATTGAACACAGAATTTTATCAATTTTGTTTTTACCTTTCTGTGCAAACAGTATTCCATGCACTTTTTGCACTACAAAGCAATTTGCGCGAATAACAAATTACTTTCCTAATTATTGTCTACCAGTAAAGAATGACTCATTCGAAGCGCGGTCTCTCCCCATGCAGCGTGAACGCCTGACGTAAAATGCCATATGTGAAAGTAACTAATGGGTTGGTGTCCATATTTACGTCGATTCCACGTCAAGTAATGTCGAATAATTGTACATAACCCTGTAGCAATTATTTTCGACTTGGATAGGCGATAGCGAAATTCTTTAGTCAAAAATCTCATCTTAGGCCTAAATTTGACATTAGTAGATGTTAAATCAACGTAACCTCTTCATTGACTTGCATGGCTGAAAGCATATTCCGCAAGCTAAGGAAGTAAACTCAATCATTATCAGTGACAAACACAAAATGAAACCTCACGCTAATAGTAAACTGTCAATCAAGCTATTGAATTTCAGCAAATTTCTTGCGTTTCATAACTGGCTGTGACAAAAGGTTTATTGTGAACTTCACAATAATCCGATACCAACATAATCGAGATTAAAAGTTGGGGCAAGGAAAAAAGTAAAAGTCAAGAAATCTCAGGTTTCTAGCGTCACTGCTTCTATGTGAAATTGCTGAATTAGCAGAGGGAGAGACCATAAGGTCTACGCCAGCAACAAGTACGGTTAACATTCAGTTCATGATCAGCTTCCTGGTTGTGCAAATAGAAATCTGCTGCAACAGTTTTTGTTTCGTAACAACTCAAGAAATCTCAGGTTTCTAGCGTCACTGCTTCTATGTGAAATTGCTGAATTAGCAGAGGGCGATACCATAAGGTCTACGCCAGTAACAAGTACGGTTAACATTCAGTTCATGATCAGCTTCCTGGTTGTGCAAATAGAAATCTGCTGCAACAGTTTTTGTTTCGTTGAATTTCAGTCGGCATTTTTGGAGATAGACTGAGAGTGTTTTTGTGTAGGCTACTGCTTCAGGGCATCTTTTACTTTTTCTCCCCACAATGCGCAGTAGAGAATTGACAAACCATTAGCATATGCATATATTGCATATATTGCTTTGCAGGTCGTGGATATAGATGTTAAAATAGAAGTGGACCCAGAACTGACCTCGGTTGAATGCCAGTGGTAAAGGTGTAAAGGTAAAACTTCTGTTACAGACTAAAAGTTCAATAAGTTTACTTTCAAGTTCTACTGGCAAGCCTTATCATCTGCTGCAAAATTAACAAAAAAAAAGAGTCAAATCTTCAAATTATTAGGACGTGAATCCTCTGGAAAGTAGTCATCAACTTTTCTGACAATTTCTATATTATTTGTTCAGTGATGTCTAAGATGTGTAGATTCGACGTCATGAAAAAAAAGAGAATTCTATTTTACGAATATAGCCTACTTCTGTCGGTCCAACTTCCAATAAAAAACTGTTGGCAGGGGAAGTTTAAGATAGCAAACAAATCATGAAATGGATGACTACAAACTCAACCCAATTTCGCCCAAAATGAGTAGCTTGTGTAGCCTATACTTTTTAATCAGTCCTTCAATTGAAACACATACCCTCTACATCCGCATTGACAAACTTCGTGCGCGGGATGACTACAAACTCAACCCAATTTCGCCCAAAATGAGTAGCTTGTGTAGCCTATACTTTTTAATCAGTCCTTCAATTGAAACACATACCCTCTACATCCGCATTGACAAACTTTGTGCGCGGACATTTTGCCGAAAGGACATTTTGCCGAAAGGACATTTTGCCGAAACTCATTTTGCCGAAAGGACAAATTGCCGAAAGGACTAATTGTTTGTGAATGATCATCATCATCATTAAGTTTCTTCCTCTTGTCGAGGGTTGGAGGCAATGAGACGCCAAGTTCCTCTGTTGTAAGATTTTTCTACTGCAGGTTTGTAGTTAAGTCCTGACCAGTCTTCAATATCATTAGTCCAAATTCTTGGTGGTCTGCCCCTATTTCGTTTGCCGTTCATTTTTCCTTCTAGTAGTTGTCTTTGAATAGAATTATTGCGAATCATGTGGCCAAAATATTTCAATTTTCTTGATTTAATTGTTTGTAGTACTTCCATGTTGGTTTGTATTCTGGATAGTACATCTTTGTTTGTGATTTTATCCTTCCATGAAATTTTAAGCATTCTTCTATAAATCCACATTTCAAATGCCTGAAGTCGTTTAACCATCTGTGATGACAGTATCCATGTTTCTGCATTGTAAAGTAGCGTAGTCCATATACAGCATTTTGCAATTCGTTTTTGAGTGTTGATGTTAATTTTGCGTGTTGTTAATGTCTTTTTCATTTTTACGAAGTTGTTTCTTGCTATTTTTATTCGTCTCAATATTTCCGTATCGCATCTGCCATTTTCAGTTAGTTATCAGTTATGTTTTCAGTTGTGAATGATATTTATGCGTTATTAGGTTATGATAATACATATAGTACGCTTGTATAATTTCGGCAATTAGTCCTTTCGGCAAAATGAGTTTCGGAAAAATGTCCTTTCGGCAAAATGTCCGGGTACCAAAGAACTTAGTGTTGATTTTCGCAGATTTTCATTATAAAAGTTTTTAATCCATTGCAACAATGCCATATTATCCACGAACTCATATTGCAAATGCCTACAAATATGACATTGAAGCACGTGTAGATGATGTCAAAGAAAATCAGACGTCAAACAAACATAGCAAAGGCGGCGGAAGTAAACATGGCCTTGGTTTTGGAATGCAAGGAGTCAACTTTTCAGCTGAAGCAGGTGAATCTTAGTTGTTTTTGTAGACAGGGGCGGCTTGTCCTATCCTGCAGCCTATCCTCGTAAATTATATTGGTGAATGTCGTTATATCTTCGGGTCAATAAACAAGAAAAAATATCAAAATCATTAACTTTTTGTCTTTAGTTCTGCATAACTTAAAATATTTTAATAAAAAATGTTTCTTAAAATGTATTACTTTGTTCCAGAGGTTCACGGAAGCCATAGCGCCGGAAAAAGTTATCAACACCAAGCAAGTGCGGGTTACACTCCAATACAATCAGGCAGATATCAATACTTTGAAGCATCTAGTAGAGACGGGATAGTCTATGTCTCGATAAAGTCAAGAGGAAGGCAAATTGCCAGTGATTTTCCGATTAAAAATGATTTGAGTGTCATTGTGGATAAAGATGGATACATTCAGCGCACTAAATACGGACAGATTTGGATCGATGAAGAAGGAAGAGATCATTCCAGGCGTTAGACATTTTGTGATGTATTGTGTGGGAATGAACAAGAAAATTTCCTTCATCTTAATTTCGTTCAGCAATCAGAAAAGAAATAGATTCAATGTAATAATGTAGCCTTGCTGGGTTGCACGGGTGCACTATGCTTTTTAAAACAGTGTGAACAACCCATATGATTAGCGCTATATAAAATAGAAATACATTATAACTGCAGTCTATCAAAACGTTGATTTCCTACTGAAGGGAATTTTATATTCGATATTTTTTGTCACAAGTCACATATGCATTAAATTCGAGTAAAATGTGAAACGAAGATTCCGTGTGTTGTCTACTACAATAAACTACGTGTGTGTCAAACTGCAATACCGGTGCTTTGTTTAACGAATTATTTACATTGGAAAAAGTTAATAAGATTTCAATAAATTGACACAACACACTTGTTGTAGCTTCCACAGTTTTACCATTTTTTTAGAGAGGTAATTTCCTTGAACCATAACCCAGCTAGCAGAAGTTGCCAGCTTTACATCTTTTTAACGTCGCCAGATGCTGAAACGGTGTAAAAATGGTAATTTTTGTTCGCTGGGAGACAGGTCAACTAACAAAGGACACGACGTGTACAATAATTAACCGTTATGTGATATGCCTTATCTCCTCTACTTTGCCAGTTCCTTCTTGTGCACTTCTTTTTTCAATTCATTGTGTGTAGATTAGTTATGTATTTTCTATGTATATATGTGTAGATGTGAAACTTCCTTGCTTGATAATGTTTGGTTGGTTTTGAATCTTTATTCTCGGACTGACAAAGCCTTAATAGGTTATTCCTGGTAGTTTCGCATACTTGTAGAGACTCTTGACGCAGGGCCGGTTACCGAGATTGGCAGAGTGAAATTTTCCGATTGTCGAAGTGTTGTTGCCGGGGAATTATTCCATTCATTATGTGCCACTGAATGAAGAGCAGTCCTGAAATGCGTTGCTCAAGCGCACACGCCGAGAATCAAACCAGCGCTGCTTGATCTTGAAGCTTTTTCGTTCACGAAGTCACGCGCTAACCAACTGAGCTATCGGGGCGGATAATGGCTAACATGTGCATGGCTGAAAACGTTCATCTTTATAGTTTGTTTTCACTTTACTGCATAGTGTTAAATGCTCCATATCGTGGCTAGGTTCAGTTCAGTTCAGTTCAGTTCAGTTGTTTTTATTTCTGACCATCATTTCAAAACAATACACGTCAACATAGCAAAGGTCGAGAAAAGGGTTTTATCATCAAGTTATTTCATCTGTTTACAGTTCTCCAGCTCTTGTGAAAAGTAAATATTAAATCAGGTAGTTGTCTTTAACTGAATGTCGAAGACTGAGAAGATACGATTCTTATTTTTTCAGTTTTCGGCACTGCCACTAACGAGAGTGGGATGGCCAAATCTTTTCTCTAGGCCGTTTTTCCTTCATGAAAATATAAGTGCCGGTTTTGCGTAAAGAAAAGAAATATAATACTTGGTTAAGCTAAAGAAGTGGCTCCTACTTGTCATTGCCTCAGTAGATTATAACAATAACCATAAGTTGAGAAAAGGCAGTAATTTTTTTTGATTTTAACCGTATCTGTTACTGCTTCCTTTTGGCGGCAAGAGTCACTGGCCGAGACCATCAGGTCTACGTCTCTCTTATTGCTAATTACTCCGTCGGCTTATATCAAATAACAATGGGAAAAAGTATGCCGTTGGTCAAAAGCCTCATCTATCACTTCAATCAATTTATTTCGCAAAATATATTCGTGATTGTGTATTTTAGGTAGAAAAGGTGATAAAGACCTGGTTTTTGACCTATTTTCGCCATTTCTTGGTCAAATTTTTCAGTTGACATTTCATTTTGAAAGTCTTCTTGCATTGAACACAGAATTTTATCAATTTTGTTTTTACCTTTCTGTGCAAACAGTATTCCATGCACTTTTTGCACTACAAAGCAATTTGCGCGAATAACAAATTACTTTCCTAATTATTGTCTACCAGTAAAGAATGACTCATTCGAAGCGCGGTCTCTCCCCATGCAGCGTGAACGCCTGACGTAAAATGCCATATGTGAAAGTAACTAATGGGTTGGTGTCCATATTTACGTCGATTCCACGTCAAGTAATGTCGAATAATTGTACATAACCCTGTAGCAATTATTTTCGACTTGGATAGGCGATAGCGAAATTCTTTAGTCAAAAATCTCATCTTAGGCCTAAATTTGACATTAGTAGATGTTAAATCAACGTAACCTCTTCATTGACTTGCATGGCTGAAAGCATATTCCGCAAGCTAAGGAAATAAACTCAATCATTATCAGTGACAAACACAAAATGAAACCTCACGCTAATAGTAAACTGTCAACCAAGCTATTGAATTTCAGCAAATTTCTTGCGTTTCATAACTGGCTGTGACAAAAGGTTTATTGTGAACTTCACAATTATCCGATACCAACATAATCGGGATTAAAAGTTGGGGCAAGGAAAAAAAGTAAAAGTCAAGAAATCTCAGGTTTCTAGCGTCACTGCTTCTATGTGAAATTGCTGAATTAGCAGAGGGCGAGACCATAAGGTCTACGCCAGCAACAAGTACGGTTAACATTCAGTTCATGATCAGCTTCCTGGTTGTGCAAATAGAAATCTGCTGCAACAGTTTTTGTTTCGTAACAACTCCCCAGCAAACATTGATTGCTGGGCCAGCATTGGCTATATGCTGGGTATGTTGGCACAAGGTCGGCAATTTCGTCCAACATTTTGCCAACATTGCCAACAATACGCCAACAATTTCAATACTTCTTATTGAGCGTTGAAAAAGGTCTCAAAGATTTTATTTCAGGTTTATTTGTTTTAATCTTGAAAAATACTAACACAAACCTCTTTTCATGTGGTATTGCTTCAAAACACAGTTGTGTGATTGGTTAACATCGGTCAGAAGCATTGCCAACGTTGTGCCAATTCATAACAATTTTGGCGTTTTCTTTCAAATTAAGCAAATGTATGCCATCATTTTGCTACAATTTTAAATTTTAATAATAGGCGATCAATGCTGTTATTATTTTCTGATACCGTAGAAGTATATTATGAATATTTAAGACCAGCGTTGGTCAGAAGAGTAGCCAATGCTTTGCCAACAAAGTAGTTTCATTTCAGTTTGTTTATGCCAAACTGAGCAGAGATCTAGAAAAAGGTAGGAGCAACAAAACGCGAAACAGATAACGTGCTTGACCGAAACAGTTTAAAGTTTCCATTAGCCTACACGTTTCCACAAAATAAACAATTGCAACGTTGGCTATATGCTGGATGTGAGGGCACAAGGTCGGCAATTTTGTCCAACATTGCCAACAATATGCCAACAATTTCAATACTTCTTATTAAGCGTTCAAAAAGGTCTCGAAGATTTTATTTCAGGTTTATTTGTTTCAAACTTGAAAAATACTAACACAAACCTCTTTTCACGTGGTATTGCTTCAAAACACAGTTGTGTGATTGGCTAACATCGGTCAGAAGCATTGCCAACGTTGTGCCAATTCATAACAATTTGGCGTTTTCTTTCAAATTAAGCAAATGTATGCCATCATTTTGCTACAATTTTAAATTTTAATAATAGGCGATCAATGCTGTTATTATTTTCTGATACCGTACAAGTATATTATGAATATTTAAGACCAGCGTTGGTCAGAAGAGTAGCCAATGCTTTGCCAACAAAGTAGTTTCATTTCAGTTTGTTTATGCCAAACTGAGCAGAGATCTAGAAAAAGGTAGGAGCAACAAAACGCGAAACAGATAACGTGCTTGACCGAAACAGTTTAAAGTTTCCATTAGCCTACACGTTTCCACAAAATAAACAATTGCAACGTTGGCTATATGCTGGATGTGAGGGCACAAGGTCGGCAATTTTGTCCAACATTGCCAACAATATGCCAACAATTTCAATACTTCTTATTAAGCGTTCAAAAAGGTCTCGAAGATTTTATTTCAGGTTTATTTGTTTCAAACTTGAAAAATACTAACACAAACCTCTTTTCACGTGGTATTGCTTCAAAACACAGTTGTGTGATTGGCTAACATCGGTCAGAAGCATTGCCAACGTTGTGCCAATTCATAACAATTTCAGTGTTTTCTTTCAAATTATGCAAATGTATGCCATCATTTTGCTACAATTTTAAATTTTAATAATAGGCTATCAATGCTGTTATTATTTTCTGATACCGTACAAGTATATTATGAATATTTAAGACCAGCGTTGGTCAGAAGAGTAGCCAATGCTTTGCCAACAAAGTATAGTTTCATTTCAGTTTGTTTATGCCAAACTGAGCAGAGGTCAAGAAAAAGGTAGGAGCAACAAAACGCGAACGAGATAACGTGCTTGACCGAAACAGTTTTACAGTTTCCATTAGCCTACACGTTTCCACAAAATAAGCAATTGCAACGTTGGCTATATGCTGGATGTGAGGGCACAAGGTCGGCAATTTCGTCCAACATTGCCAACAATTTCAATACTTCTTATTAAGCGTTCAAAAAGGTCTCAAAGATTTTATTTCAGGTTTATTTGTTTTAAACTTGAAAAATACTAACACAAACCTCTTTTCACGTGGTATTGCTGCAAACCACAGTTGTGTGATTGGCTAACATCGGTCAGAAGCATTGCCAACGTTGTGCCAATTCATAACAATTTCAGTGTTTTCTTTCAAATTAAGCAAATGTATGCCATCATTTTGCTACAATTTTAAATTTTAATAATAGGCGATCAATGCTGTTATTATTTTCTGATACCGTACAAGTAGGCTATATTATGAATATTTAAGACCAGCGTTGGTCAGAAGAGTAGCCAATGCTTTGCCAACAAAGTAGTTTCATTTCAGTTTGTATATGCCAAACTGAGCAGAGGTCTAGAAAAAGGTAGGAGCAACAAAACGCGAACGCGATAACGTGCTTGATACCGAAACAGTTTAAAGTTTCCATTAGCCTACACGTTTCTACAAAATAAACAATTGCAACGTTGGCTATATGCTGGATGTGAGGGCACAAGGTCGGCAATTTCGTCTAACATTGCCAACAATATGCCAACAATTTCAATACTTCTTATTAAGCGTTCAAAATGGTCTTAAAGATTTTATTTCAGGTTTATTTGTTTTAAACTTGAAAAATACTAACACAAACCTTTTTCATGTGGTATTGCTGCAAAACACTGTTGTGTGATTGGCCAACCTCGGTCAGAAGCATTGCCAACGTTGTGCCAATTCATAACAATTTTGGTGTTTTCTTTCAAATTAAGCAAATGTATACCATCATTTTGCTTTGATTGTAATAATAGGCTATCAATGCTGTTATTCTTTTTATGATACCGTACAAATATAACTTACCGGTACCATGAATATTTAGGACCAGCGTTTTAGTTGGTTTATGTCAAACGAAGCAGAGATCTTGAAAATGGTAGGAGCAACAAAACGCGAGCGTGATAACGTGCTTGATGCCGAAACAGTTTAAAGTTTCCATTAGCCTACACGTTTCCACAAAATAAACAATTGTAAGGTTGGTTATTATATGCTTGATGTGTTAGCACTTCATTTCAGCACTTGTTTTATAATTTAAAAATACCAATAGCCTAAATGACTCTTTCATGTGGTTTAGTGGAAAAACATAGTTTCTCCAGCATATTCTGGCACCAACAACATTATGATATAAATCGTTTGTTCATATTCAATTGCTTCAGATAATTTAGTGCAAGAGATGTCTTGTGATTCAGAGGGCACTTCCAGGAAGTTTACGCTTTGGCGCCACCAATATATTGTTAGCAATAGCTAACAAATAATAAAAATAAAAACGTGGTTGCAAATTCAAGTTGCCAGGTCTTCATTTTTTTTCCTGGAGTCAACAACAGCTTTATTAACTTTCACGTTTAACAATACTATAATGTGTTTTAATATTTTGTCAGGAGCAGTCATGTTGCGTCGAAATCTCTCCTCAATTTCTTGAAGCGAGATTTCACAAAACGATCGCTACTTTTACTTTCAACGATCCGGCAAATCGTTTTTTCTTCTCCCGCGTTGCATAGAACAATACTGCAGGCACAATAATTGTTGTGAAAACTCCATTATGACGTCACTACTTAAACTTTGACTGGGCAATATGACGCGTTGAAGTGAAATAGGCAACAAAGCTTTAGAATGCGGCCATGTGTTATATCAACGTGAGGAGACGCAATTTAGAAGAAGAACTTGTTTTTTTTTATGAAGGAAGACAAAGGCCATGACTTAATCCTTTGCTAAAGGGATTATGACGTCACTCGATTCACTTCGACTGTTCAAGCATGGCGGTTGTGCGCAATACACAATTACGTGGAGAGCCGAAAGCACAATGTTTATGTGAACAGCGCTAAGAGGAATTTTCGCTTCTTGCATCGAAAATATAAAAAAATCGAATTCAATTGAGATATTACGGCCGAAAGGAGTTTTAGAAATAATCAAAATGAAACTATAGGAATGACTTACTACAATGTTTATGAAAACCTGGTAAGTGAATGTCTTTTATTCATTGAACCTGAAATAATTGTGTAAAGTCGTTTTTGTCACTAGGCTACGTTTACTCAATTTAAAGAAAGTTATAAAACTCAATGACCAATGGAAAACTTTCATATGAAATATTCTCGTGACAAATTTAGTGCCAGTGCTCTTAGATGAGTGCTAAGAACATATCAGCAAAGTAGCAGAGCTTGTGATGCCCCACAACATGTGTAGGGTTTTACTCAATCTTTGATTTTGCTGCTCCGGCGGTGTTTGCCTGACTGCTTGAATGTGTTCGTATTTTTATGTCGTGTGGATAGGTTTGTGATGGTTGTGGAGTATTTGCAAATGTAGCTTTCATTGCAGTCAGCTGAATAATAATAATAATAATATGTTTTATTTTGCGCCCATTGCGACAACATATAGACTACAGTAGCCTACACTGCGACCTACATACGCAACACAACAGACGACTGGAATCCCAAAATAAACTTTAAACGTTGGTTGTCATTTGTAACAGTCGAAAATGTCTGTAACAAGTGCTGAAGTTTTTTAATATGATGGATGAAACCCCTGTCATTACATTCGATTTACATTTTGCAGGTCGCAAATTTAAGTCAAGTTGTTGGCAAAAATGCAAGCGATTGTATCAGTGAACTTATGTCAACTATTATTATCTAACACAACACAGTTCAAGTCATGTCGAGAACAAAGAAAGAAAAGAAAAAAACATCGTGAAGTCTAAGCACTCGTTTGATTGTTTAAAAAAGAATCTGAAAAAAGTTGTTCTTGGTGAGTACGGATAAATGTTTTTACTACGACTAAATGATTATGTCATAACTATGCCATTTTGCTCTTTTGATTAATGTATGATGTAATTGTGAAGAGTATTGAGTAATGTATGAAAATGTTTTAGTGGTGTACTCGCATTGATGTGAACAACGAACATGGTGGTTAGTAGGCTATGTCGGCATTTATATACTGATTTAACACTTCTTTTTTTACTTTCATGATTAGACATGGTGATGGCGCACGACAAAGCTGCTGCCGTGCAGCAAATTGATGAAGAGTTTCAGAGTGATTTCGAAATTGGAAAGACAGGCAATTGGTGGCCGAAAAGGGCAAAAACTAACTTTTGGTGAGCTTGTTATATGTTTGAAAGACAACAGCGAATGTGTTGCTTTAGTTGTTGAATAACTACTGTACACACAATTAGAATGTATTGGAACTTGATTATTGCTCTGCGTGGCGCAGAATCGAATGATAAGTTTTTGTCACGCACGTTGGAGAGAGGGATATTACATTGATATTGCAGATTGTCAATTCATCATCATCAACAGTATCATAGCCGATGCGGCCTTTGATGAACTAGATGTACTAGATGAACTTTGATGAACTTTGATGAACTAGATGAACTAGATTGTCAATTAACTTCGTATTATCCTGGACGACAACTGATCAAAATCCTACACTGTTGCCAAACAGCCCTCTTGAATTAAATATTTTTGTTTCATTTGCAGGAATTCAGAATGATAAAGATACACAAGCTGCTGATGTGCAATGAATCTCCATCTATCAATACGATTTGATGTGGCTTGTTTCTAATAAATGTGAAAATATACGAAGCTCGGCTGTTACTTTGCTTTGTCACAAAGGGAGTAGTGTTGCTTATAAATCCGTGTTGCTGCTGTTCTTTCGCCCAAGGATTAGCTAGGTTCAACAATAAACTTTTGGTGATGAGCGAGGTTTAGGTACAGAGACGTTTGGCAAATGTAGATGCCAATGCTGTTCAGATGTTTTATGCACCAGCTTGCTTTGCATGTCCAACCTTGGTCAAAGCGCGGGCATCACAATAGTCAATAGGTCAGAAGTAGCATCATGATGCATAAAAGTCAACCAGAATTTAGGCGCCAGATGAAGCAAAATGGTGTACAACAGACACAGATGCCAACGTTGGCAAGATGAAGCAAAATGGTGCATAAAACATTTTGCCAACGTTGGCAAGATACAGAAGCCAACGTTGGCTAGATGCAGAAGTCGACGTTGGCTAAATGCAGACGCCAACGGTGGCAAGATGCAGACGCCAACGCTGGTCAGATGCATCCAAATGGTGCATAAAACATTTTGCCAACGTTGGCAAGATGCAGAAGCCAATGTTGGCAAGATGCAGAAGCCAACGTTGGCAAGATGCAGAAGCCAGCGTTGGCAAGATGCAGACGCCAACGCTGGCCAGATGCATCCAAATGGTGCATAAAACATTTTGCCAATGTTGGCAAGATGCAGAAGCCAACGTTGGCAAGATGCAGAAGTCAGCGTTGGCAAGATGCATAATCCAATGTTGGCAAGATGCAGAAGCCAACGGCGGCAAGATGCAGACGCCAACGCTGGCCAGATGCATCCAAATGGTGCATAAAACATCTTGCCAACGTTGGCGTCTGCATCTTGCCAATGTTGCGGCCAACTTCTTGCCAATGTTGCCCCAACAATCAATGTTTACTGGGTCAAGAAATCTCAGGTTTCTAGCGTCACTGCTTCTATGTGAAATTGCTGAATTAGCAGAGGGCGATACCATAAGGTCTACGCCAGTAACAAGTACGGTTAACATTCAGTTCATGATCAGCTTCCTGGTTGTGCAAATAGAAATCTGCTGCAACAGTTTTTGTTTCGTTGAATTTCAGTCGGCATTTTTGGAGATAGACTGAGAGTGTGTTTGTGTAGGCTACTGCTTCAGGGCATCTTTTACTTTTTTTCCCCACAATGCGCAGTAGAGAATTGACAAACCATTAGCATATGCATATATTGTATATATTGCTTTGCAGGTCGTGGATATAGATGTTAAAATAGAAGTGGACCCAGAACTGACCTCGGTTGAATGCCAGTAGTAAAGGTAAAACTTCTGTTACAGACTAAAAAGTTCAATAAGTTTACTTTCAAGTTCTACTGGCAAGCCTTATCATCTGTGGCAAAATTAACAAAAAAAAGAGTCAAATCTTTAAATTATTAGGACGTGAATCCTCTGGAAAGTAGTCATCAACTTTTGCGACAATTTCTAAGTTATTTGTTCAGTGATGTCTACATGATGCGTAGATTCGAGGTCATGTGAAAAGAAAAGTAAAAATCTATTTTAAGAATGATATAGCCTACTTTGGTCGCTTTAACTTCTAATTAGAAACTGTTGGGAGGAGAAGGTTAGGATAGCAAACAAATCATGAAATGGATCTTCAAACTTAACCCCGTTTCGCCCAAAATGAGTAGCTTGTGCATACGTTTTAATCAGGCCTTCAATTAAAACACATAGCCTTTACTTCCGCATTGAAAAACTTATTGTTGATGTTCGCAGATTTTCATTATAAAACTTTTTAATCTATACTATAGCAACAATGTCATATCATCCAAGAACTTATATTGCTAATGCGTACAAATATGACATTGAAGCACGTGTAGATGATGTCAAAGAAAATCAAACTTCAAACAAACATAGCAAAGGCGGCGGAATTAAATATGGTCTTGATGTTGGAATAGCAGGTGCCAACGCTTCAGCTAATGCAGGTGAATCTTAGTTGTTCTTGTTGACAGGGATGGCTTGTCCTAATACAGTAGTTCTCAAACTGTGCGTCGCAACGCCCTGGTGCGTCGTTTCAATTTTCCAAGGGCGTTGCAGAAGAGTTTCGTTTCGTAGCTGAATTCAGTTTATCTTATAAAGATGAAAATAAGCCTTTGATTTGCAGTTTCAGTTGTCATCAAAGTTGTTAACTTCATTAAAACACGCCCTCTGAAGTCAAGAGTTTTCAAAAAACTTTGTGAAGAAATAAATGCAGCGCATCGGAGTTTGCTCTGCTAATTTTTATCCTGGTGGCTTTCGCTTAGCAAATTCTTTGAACGCTTCTACGAATTGGTGGATGAACTTCAGGCTTTTTTGCAGCAAGAAAATTATCCACTTGCAGATTGTTTAGCTCAGAACATTTTTTTATTGAAATTGGCTTACTTTGCTTGTGTGATATCTTCGCCAAACTGAACATTTTTATGCAAGGGCCGAATAAAAATGATATTTCAGATAAAATTACAGCATTCGTTAAAAAGCTGCTACTGTGGAAGGAAGATATAGAAAACCTGTCTGGAAGCTCTCGATACTTCACTTTCTTGTCCAATTTGCTTGAAAAGAAAAGTATGACGCTGCCTTCAAATTTGTGAAGCATATTTGGGCAACATTTGTTCAAGCTCGAGTCGAAATTTGCAAAATACTTCCCGAAAAATTTATCAAACTACGAATGGATTCGTGATCCTTTCGTCCAACCTACTCCACTGTCTTTTACTGCACAAGAAAAAGAAGCCTACATTGATATTTCTTGTGACAATTCCCTGAAAAGGATGTTTAATTCAGGAAATCCGGCAAATTTCTGGATTTCAATGAATGGCAATTATCCAGCTTTGGTGAAGAAAGCACTACGAATTATTATCCCATTTGTCACGTCATATTTATGTGAAGCAGGATTTTCTACCTTGGCGGTGATAAAAAGCAAATTTCGATCACCAGTAAACACTGAAAGAAACATGCGGGTGGCAATTTAAAAAATTCTCCCAAGATTTAATGAACTATGTAAAAACAAACAAGCCCACATGTCACATTAAATAATATGCAATGCTTTTTGTTGTTGTATCAACAAACAAAACTTTAATAATAAGTTTCCTCATTAACTTTTATTTGCTGGTGCGTCGCAAGTCCAGAAAACTTTTCCAGAGGTGTCGCAATAAAAAAAAGTTTGAGAACCACTGTCCTAATAGATGCAAAGCCTGCAGCCTACCCTCGTAAATTATATTGGTGAATGTCGTTATATTTCCGAGTCAATTGACAAGAAAAAACATCAAAATCATAAAACTTCTGTCTTTAGTTTTGCATAACTTAAAATATTTTAATAAAAAATATTTTTTAATAATAATAATACTTGTTCTATATAACACTGTATCCAACGCAGAATTCGTTGCTCCTCAGCGCTTTACAAAGCAGACAGTGTCAATGCAGCCGTATAGAGGCGTAACTGAGTACATTATTATCCGAACCCATTCCATTGCTCAGTGCCAAGCAGTCCTATGATGTAACAAATTGGATGGAGACAGGAGGCTATTTGATTAATTCAATCAATCAATTCAATTCAACTTATTTTTTCTTTATCGGAAAACAACAGCAATGATAAAGTTACTAATAGTTTACGGGAACAAAACCAACAAAAGAAAACGGAGGCAAAACCACATAAGTTTAAAACGTGCATGCGATGTAAATTTAAAAGATACGTCGACGAAAGTAAATTTAAGCACTGCCACCAAACCAATCAATGGACTATTTGTCAGTAACAGGAACATATTACATTTTTGAAATATGCAAGTAATATACACAATGCAAAATTTACACAAGTTCCCATACCGGAAGGGAGACAACGAGATGACTATACGGTCTACTAGTCAATTGCCACCCTACGGAATTAACGATTCTGCTATTTAATATACAAGAGAAAAAATAAATAAAACTTTAACACATTTCCACGCTTCAACATACGCACCAAAAAAGCATATTGTCACAATCAATGTGCAAGGTCTTGCGACGGGCTGCTTGTATCTCGATCGAGCGTGCTGTTTTGATTGTAAAATTCTTATGCTATAGGTTATCATCGGTCATTATCCTGAGGTAACCTCTGATTACGAAATCTGTATTATGTAACGTGTATTCTAGGTCATTCAATTGCTACGTGCAGATCTAGAGTCTTCTTTAAACTTGCTTGTTTACGCCGCTCAGTGCAACGTGACCGAACGATGAGTTCGTGTGATGCAACATTACGTAACCTTCTCGATGTTACTAGACCGAAACAACTTTCTATAAATAGTGGTGTAGTTTGCGTAATGATTATTATTGAGTTGATTATGTGATTATGGAAGTTGTATTATGACGAGTTCATTATGAGAGTTGTGTTATGAGTTGTGGATTGGTAGTTGGTGCAGAAATTATTGTTGATTGAGAGTTGAAGAAATCGAATACAAGTAGATGAGGATTGGTGCTGATATAAATTGTGTTCGAAATTAGAGTTATTTGAGAAGCCGTTCGTTAAAGTCCTTCAAGAAGTTAGATTATTATTTCACTAGTAGAACCATTCGACATTTAATTGACTGCTTTTAGGTTATAACCCATTAAACTACATCATTGAACCTTTCCAAGTCTTTTTCCTGGTAAGAGATAGAAAGAAATCGTGACACATATTTAAGATAATCTTTTAATCTTAACAGCTTCATATCTTTTGATTTTATTTTTTGTCATTTACGAGTCAGTGACAAAAAGAAAATTCCAAGAACAAAGAGTATAAGCATTAAGCACAGTGCCGGACTAGGGGGGGGGGCGGACTGGGCTGAAGCCCAGGGCCCCCACCTTTGGGGGCCTCCACCTCAAAGAAAAAAAATCTATTAATTTTTTTAGTTGCACAGCTAGATATTGCTGCTTTAATTCGTATCTCAAACAAGCAGGGGCGGCTCGCCCATATGTGCTGCGGTGCTGCAGCACCCCTGCCCAGCCCCAGCCATTCATTTTTTAACAAAAAACATATTTATTTGCTACTTTCATATCCGGAAATGGTACGGATTACGGGTCAAAGTTATGATAATGTTGTCAATATGAATGGCAAGTATAACGGTCTTCAAGCTCTTCTGTGCGAGAAGTGTAGTGTAGCTCAGTGGTTCCCAACTCGTTTTTAAGGCGACCCATTTAAAAAAAAATTCACTTCGCTAAAATCTTGCGACCCAAGCAAATTGTCGTAATATTTTAAAAGCCATACAAGATTGTGTTGCAAACAAACTGCACTACAAAAGCAGTAACTTTTTCCGAAAATAATATGTTTATCAAATCACTCATGAGATAGCTGTGCTGGCTTGCTGTCAGTGAGTTTTTGAAATCGAGGCGTTATTTTGCTTAGGCATAGCCGCATGTCGGCTTTAACTTCCAGCCAGTTTCGCCGTTCAGTTTTCAATACACACATGGCGCTAAATCCAATTCACAAAGCCAAGTTGTTGCAAATGGAATTTGTTTTTGAATCCCTAATTGTGAAACTGTGGGATACACTTTGTACATGGAAGCCCAAAAGTGGATGTTTGCAGAATCTTTGGGGTATTTGTCTTTGAAGGACGCAAAAGAAATACGGTTTGCTACTTCTGTCGTTATGTCCATAAACTGTTTTGCAACATGGATGGAAAGTTGAGGCAGATTTTTTCCAACAAATGGATCAGTTATCCAATCATTTTGGTGATTAAGTATTAGAGATTCAAACAAACTTTTTGGCAAACTTTTTGGCAAACTGGTTTGCAAACTGTTTGGCAAACTGTTTTGACAAACTTTTTGGCAAACTGTGCTAGGTGTCTAATTATCGTTGCTTAATATCAACTTCATTGCAACAGATATATTGCGTTAGCTGAGGAAATATATCGTACTCATCTCTGGTAACATAACTTTTCCAGAATATGAGTTTTTTGTGTTAAGCAGAAACTTTTGCGGCGCGAACAATCACCGTAAAACCGTTGCCTTGCATAGGCCTATATAAATTTAGATAATTCAGAGAGTCAAATATATCGGCAAGGTAAGCAACTTTTGCGTTGAAATCTTCTTGCAAAAACTTCTCGGCTAATCTCACACAGTTCTGTTGCCTCAGGAAGATAACAATATCCTCTCGCAAATTAAAAACTCGCTTCAGGACACGACCTCGTGACAACTATCGTACTTCTGTGTGCAACAGCAATGCTTGATAATAATCAGAATCCACAAAGACGAAAGCAAATGCCGCTTTAGTGGACTTGTTTTGATGAAATTTACACACTTCACATCATTCAACACTTCGTGCAGCTCTTGAGACAGCTTTTTTGTAGCAATGGCCTCTTTGTGGAGAAAGCAATAAGTCCATACAGCACTTGGGGCTTTGTCTTTGATGCGTTTTACCACACCAGACTATGCGTGATCCAACGTGTGGAAAACTTTGTCATAGTTTTTCCGACATAGCGTTCGTGACGTATAGTGCACGTTACAATATATCTCCCGTAACTTTGTCAAGTTAATTTATGTTTGAGACTGAAATTTTTGTTGGGTTTACATTTAATAATAATAATAACAATAATAAAAGCGAAAATTGTTAAAACTTCTTGCACTACGATCATGCTACAAAGCTTTCCGATGTCTCGACATGAAACGCTTCATGACTTATGTTTATACTTTCCAGTTTTGTGATCGATCTCATCACGTTTTAAATTTTTTTTATTGTTATTTTTTTCGCCCAAGATACAATACGCCTGAAAAACAAGCGACCCAAAAAAATTATCAGGCGACCCAACTTTGGGTCGCGACCCATGAGTTGGGAACCACTGGTGTAGCTCATTATCTGCCTTGCACAAATGCACAGCGCATTCACTTGATTTAATCGGTAAATGTGCTGTAGAAACATGCCGTTCTGCCGCTGAGCTTTTTGAATTGTTGCAAAGCCTTTATTCATGGCTCGTCTCGTCTACTCATCGTTGGCAAGTCCATCTAAAATTCCGAGATGGTTTGCCTGTTTTAAAGACATTATCTGATACAAGATGGTCAACTAGATATGATGCAGTCAGTGCATTAAACAAAGGATACAGCGAGACCTTTTTGCGTTTGAAGAATTGGCTTCTGATGATGTTCAATCTCGATAGAGCAAAGTCGAAAGAGAATGAAGAGAAAGGATCGAGTTCACTTTGAACAGTGATAGCCTATCTCACAAACGGATACGTTTGTTGATCTGCTATAAAATGATTGGTTTTGCTTTCAAAAAAACAACTAGAGAACAGTGGCTAGAGAATAAGAGAACAGCGTACCTAGAGAATAGTGACGTCGCTCGGGTAAGTTTGAGACTTTGCGCCCCTCTAATAAAGTCAGCATTAAACGAATTATGTCATTTTGTTGTTCTAAAAATAAAGTTCCTGTTTAATCGCTTTTTTCGATCCCAATCGCAGCAAAAGCACAGTACCAACTACACAATACACACAACTCGGGGTTTGGAGGCGGAGCCCCCAGCTGCTGAGAAATGCTTTTCGCGTCATTGATCGATAATCTTGTTAGCGAAAAATGTCACTTGATAAGGGCCCCCACTTTCAGCTCAGCCCAGGGCTCCATAAACCCTTAATCCGGCCCTGCCAAGCAGGAATTAGATTCAGTACTATTTTTAAAAAATCTTTGGTATGACCCAACAGGGTATCGAACCCATGCCTACTGATTTAGAGGCGTACGCACTAATCACTAATCCTCCGAGTCGGTTAAAATCTATAAAAATCTATTATTAAAATCTATTCTTAAATTCATTAATCTTATTTAGTCTTCAAATCTATTACTCTGTTCCAGAGGCTCACGGAAACTATAGCGCCAGGAAAAGCTACCAACACCAAGCAAATGCGGGTTACACTCCAATAAAATCAGGCGACTATCAATACTTCGAAGTGTCTGGTAGCGACGGGATAGTCTATGTCTCGATAAAGTCAAGAGGATGGCAAATTGCAAGTGATTTTCAAGTTAAAAACGATGCGAATGTCATTGTCGATGAAGATGGATTCATTCAGCGTTGTATGGACAAACCTTATGTGTGTCACTCCAATCCAAATATATTGCGGATTGTTGGAATCGATCAAGTACTTTGTAACAATCGAAAATTAATTTGGATCGATGAAAAAGGAAAAGGTTATTCCAAGTGTTAGACATTTTGTGATGTAGGCCTATTGTGTAGAGATGAACAAAAAAATTTCCTTGTGTAACAAACTGAGTGATTATAGCCTACTGTATATGGTTCTTTAATAAAGATGTGGTCAATGGCCTCCTTCATCTGCGTTTGCTTTTTGACCCCAATCTGTAGTTATCAAAGGTGTGAGTAGTCATCTTTTCTTGACTTCTACTGAACTCCGAGCACGAAGTCTGCGACTCCAATTTACTCCTGCTCCAAGATATCATGCTACAGCTCAAGTCGAGTTTTGCAGGATCGAATTTTGATGTTTTGTTTCTAAACTATAGGCTACAGTAAACGAAAGTTTTCAACTAACAATTTTGTGAACCAAAGTATTTTCAATTCCAACTGAAGCAGCCCTCAAGGCTGTCAAAGGACATTTTCTACTTTCAGGGAGCTTGTCTAATAAGTCTCGCTATCCCGTTCCGGCAGACTTCACACTATCACCAACTTTCTGTAGGTTTCTACCAAACAGCCAACTGGGATTACAAATAGATTTTCACACCGATAGTCAAAATATTAAAAAAACAAGTCACAGTCGCCAGTACGGCATCTAACATCGCACTGAATTAAGAAAAACAAAATAGAGTTGCCCTTTCATTGAGAAAACAAAGACGCTTACAAAAAATTAAGCAAGGTGTGAGCACCAACAAGAGGGCAGGTCGATTTTAAAATTTGATGTGGAATAAAGTACCGGTAGTTGCCAATAAGTGAAAAACACCTTCCGCAAGTAAAAAAAATAAGTAAAGTGCAACGATCGCTTGCGGAAATACGATTAAATTCTTAAAAGTTGCTCCCCGCGTTTTGTTTGAAAAGCGCGAATATGTAGCGCTGTTAGCGGAAGTCGTCATAACAGCCACAAACGCGCGATGGCTTTCTCCATACTTTATAGATGATGTAGGCCTACCCATGGCCACCTAAAGATACGGCCTGATTTGTCACATTTAGCAGAAATTTCCAGGTTTTTCTAACTTTGGGCGAACGTTTAAATAAATTTTTCTAAAAATTATATTTTTACGCTTTCTTTATTCTTTTCCCCAGATGACACAATAGGTTTTAACATCTTCACATGTTGAAAAACAAAGAAAATTTGATTTCGAAGATTTTAGTCAGACTGTTAATTTTCAATAACAGTCTGATTTTGCGTTTTTTAACTTACTTTTTCTCATTTGCTACTGCTTCCCCGAAGCAACAAAAAAGTTTTATGTCATTAGGAAACCACAAAAAGTAAAAACATCTCAAAAAATGTCAGTGAAGCACCAGCAGTAGCTGTAATCAAAATCTGCAAAATGTGACAAATCAGGCCGCATCTCCAGGTGGCCATGGCCTACCTAATCGCAGTAAGTTAGCGGAATTTTATAAGAATAGGAGACCTGAACAGTGAAAAGTTGTTGTTTAGCTCGAATTGAAATTAAGCACTTAATTCAGTGATAGACTGTAGTGCTTTTTATGGGCCTGACGCGTCTCGGTGCTGGTTTAGCATCGGCCGCCTTGGTCAGTGACGTCATGAAAATTAGTGACGTCATGCAAACAAACGCAAGTACTTTTAGGAAGGGTGCAAAAACGCGGAATAGAAGTAAAAGCGGAATGGCTATTGATTTTTAAATATTTGTAGTGAATAGTGCCTCCAACTTTCTCATTTCTGCTTATAGTGCCTCCAGCTTTCTCATTTCTGCTCGGATTTTAACAATTTTCCTATCGTTGGAAAGCATGATAGTAGTCTTAAAAGTATGTCTCAACCCTTTTATGTAATAACCCAAAGTAATAACCTGCAATAGGACAATATTGTGAGCACATTTTTCTGTTGATTTGAGCGGGCGGTTGATTTGAACCAGGAAGTGACAAAGTGTAGTTCGGCTAGATTGTGAGCACATTTTTCTGCTGATTTGAACGAGCATATTTTTGAAGTCCTCACACATTGGACATTTGAACTTCCGGTGCATTGTGAGCACATTTTTCTGCCGATTTCAGCGGGCAATAACGGTTGATTTGAACCAGGAAGTTGCAAAAAGAAGAAGGAAGCTTTGATTGTATGAGGAATACCGATTTGAGAGGGCAAGTAACGGTTGATTTGAACCAGGAAGTTTTTATGTGATAGTTTGGAAAACATGGAGAAACAAATCTCACCATTCTATGTGCCACAACCGTATGATTATAAGACCATTCTATAAGGCTGAACAAGGCTTAGCTAAAGAATCAAAACTTAAACGTGCTACAGCAAAAGTTGTTGACATCGCCAGGACTTTCAATGTGAAGCATGAAATTGGATTTAATCCTCACTTAAGACGAGCTTCATTATCTGTTCGCGTCGGAAGAAAAGCGTTTCATCCTGAACAACTTTGCAAAGTCGCGAAAAAGCTAATTGTGAAACAACCGTTTTTTGCTTTTCCCTCCACGAAAAACATCTTACAAATTTTATACTGGAGCAAAGAAGAAGATTCAAATTCTTATCCTCATAGCCAACACATCCAGCGTGTGAAAGAGGAGCTCCTACCTCAACAAATTGATTTGAATTTTACCAGTGGGAAAGTTTACGCGCCAGCTGCCTATCTCTCTTATATTATCGATGGTAAAGTGAATGTGAAGGTTTATCATGAAGCGTAACCCTTGCCAACTCCAGAAGACCAACACCAACTACAAGAAATTTTGAAATATTCAAAAGTCCTAAAGGATCAATCACCAAACACTTTTCGACTTCAAAAACGTATTAAATTAGATTCTATTCTGTGATTGTTTTGTATGATTTGTCAATAAAATATGATTGAAACTACACTATCTTGTTTCTTTTGTTTATTGATACAATAAAAAACAATATAACAAAGGTGTTGTTCTGAATTTTGGAGCTTTGTTTAATGCAATACCGGTACTTTGTTTAACGAATTATTTACATTGGAAAAAGTTAATAAGATTTCAATAAATTGACACAACACACTTGTTGTAGCTTCCACAGTTTTACCATTTTTTTAGAGAGGTAATTTCCTTGAACCATAACCCAGCTAGCAGAAGTTGCCAGCTTTACATCTTTTTAACGTCGCCAGATGCTGAAACGGTGTAAAAATGGTAATTTTTGCTCGCTGGGAGACAGGTCAACTAACAAAGGACACGACGTGTACAATAATTAACCGTTATGTGATATGCCTTATTTCCTCTACTTTGCCAGTTCCTTCTTGTGCACTTCTTTTTTCAATTCATTGTGTGTAGATTAGTTATGTATTTTCTATGTATATATGTGTAGATGTGAAACTTCCTTGCTTGATAATGTTTGGTTGGTTTTGAATCTTTATTCTCGGACTGAAAAAGCCTTAATAGGTTATTCCTGGTAGTTTCGCATACTTGTAGAGACTCTTGACGCAGGGCCGGTTACCGAGATTGGCAGAGTGAAATTTTCCGATTGTCGAAGTGTTGTTGCCGGAGAATTATTCCATTCATTATGTGCCACTGAATGAAGAGCAGTCCTGAAATGCGTTGCTCAAGCGCACACGCCGAGAATCGAACCAGCGCCGCTTGATATTGAAGCTTTTTCGTTCACGAAGTCACGCGCTAACCAACTGAGCTATCGGGGCGGATAATGGCTAACATGTGCATGGCTGAAAACGTTCATTTTTATAGTTTGTTTTCACTTTACTGCATAGTGTTAAATGCTCCATATCGTGGCTAGGTTCAGTTCAGTTCAGTTGTTTTTATTTCTGACCATCATATCAAAACAATACACGTCAACATAGCAAAGGTCGAGAAAAGGGTTTTATCATCAAGTTATTTCATCTGTTTACAGTTCTCCAGCTCTTGTGAAAAGTAAATATTAAATCAGGTAGTTGTCTTTAACTGAATGTCGAAGACTGAGAAGATACGATTCTTATTTTTTCAGTTTTCGGCACTGCCACTAACGAGAGTGGGATGGCCAAATCTTTTCTCTAGGCCGTTTTTCCTTCATGAAAATATAAGTGCCGGTTTTGCGTAAAGAAAAGAAATATAATACTTGGTTAAGCTAAAGAAGTGGCTCCTACTTGTCATTGCCTCAGTAGATTATAACAATAACCATAAGTTGAGAAAAGGCAGTAATTTTTTTTGATTTTAACCGTATCTGTTACTGCTTGCTTTTGGCGGCAAGAGTCACTGGCCGAGACCATCAGGTCTACGTCTCTCTTATTGCTAATTACTCCGTCGGCTTATATCAAATAACAATGGGAAAAAGTATGCCGTTGGTCAAAAGCCTTATCTATCACTTCAATCAATTTATTTCGCAAAATATATTCGTGATTGTGTATTTTAGGTAGAAAAGGTGATAAAGACCTGGTTTTTGACCTATTTTCGCCATTTCTTGGTCAAATTTCTCAGTTGACATTTCATTTTGAAAGTCTTCTTGCATTGAACACAGAATTTCATCAATTTTGTTTTTACGTTTCTGTGCAAACAGTATTCCATGCACTTTTTGCACTACAAAGCAATTTGCGCGAATAACAAATTACTTTCCTAATTATTGTCTGCCAGTAAAGAATGACTCATTCGAAGCGCGGTCTCTCCCCATGCAGCGTGAACGTCTGACGTAAAATGCCATATGTGAAAGTAACTAATGGGTTGGTGTCCATATTTACGTAGATTCCACGTTAAGTAATGTCGAATAATTGTACATAACCCTGTAGCAATTATTTTTGACTTGGATAGGCGATAGCGAAATTCTTTAGTCAAAAATCTCATCTTAGGCCTAAATTTGACATTAGTAGATGTTAAATCAACGTAACTTCTTCATTGACTTGCATGGCTGAAAGCATATTCCGCAAGCTAAGGAAATAAACTCAATCATTATCAGTGACAAACACAAAATGAAACCGCACGCTAATAGTAAACTGTCAATCAAGCTATTAAATTTCAGCAAATTTCTTGCGTTTCATAACTGGCTGTGACAAAAGGTTTATTGTGAACTTCACAATTATCCGATACCAACATAATCGGGATTAAAGGTTGGGGCAAAAAAAAAAAAGTAAAAGTCAAGAAATCTCAGATTTCTAGCGTCACTGCTTCTATGTGAAATTGCTGAATTAGCAGAGGGCGAGACCATAAGGTCTACGCCAGTAACAAGTACGGTTAACATTCAATTCATGATCAGCTTCCTGGTTGTGCAAATAGAAATCTGCTGCAACAGTTTTTGTTTCGTAACAACTCAAGAAATCTCAGGTTTCTAGCGTCACTGCTTCTATGTGAAATTGCTGAATTAGCAGAAGGCGATACCATAAGGTCTACGCCAGTAACAAGTACGGTTAACATTCAGTTCATGAGCAGCTTCCTGGTTGTGCAAATAGAAATCTGCTGCAACAGTTTTTGTTTCGTTGAATTTCAGTCGGCATTTTTGGAGATAGACTGAGAGTGTTTTTGTGTAGGCTACTGCTTCAGGGCATCTTTTACTTTTTCTCCCCACAATGCGCAGTAGAGAATTGACAAACCATTAGCATATGCATATATTGCATATATTGCTTTGCAGGTCGTGGATATAGATGTTAAAATAGAAGTGGACCCAGAACTGACCTCGGTTGAATGCCAGTGGTAAAGGTAAAACTTCTGTTACAGACTAAAAAGTTCAATAAGTTTACTTTCAAGTTCTACTGGCAAGCCTTATCATCTGCTGCAAAATTAACAAAAAAAAAAGAGTCAAATCTTTAAATTATTAGGACGTGAATCCTCTGGAAAGTAGTCATCAACTTTTGCGACAATTTCTAAGTTATTTGTTCAGTGATGTCTACATGATGCGTAGATTCGAGGTCATGTGAAAAGAAAAGTAAAAATTTATTTTAAGAATGATATAGCCTACTTTGGTCGCTTTAACTTCTAATTAGAAACTGTTGGGAGGAGAAGGTTAGGATAGCAAACAAATCATGAAATGGATCTTCAAACTTAACCCCGTTTCGCCCAAAATAAGTAGCTTGTGCATACGTTTTAATCAGGCCTTCAATTAAAACACATAGCCTTCACTTCCGCATTGAAAAACTTATTGTTGATGTTCGCAGATTTTCATTATAAAAGTTTTTAATCTATACTGTAGCAACAATGCCATATCATCCAAGAACTTATATTGCTAATGCGTACAAATATGACATTGAAGCACGTGTAGATGATGTCAAAGAAAATCAAACTTCAAACAGACATAGCAAAGGCGGCGGAATTAAATATGGTCTTGGTAGTGGAATAGCAGGTGCCAACGCTTCAGCTAATGCAGGTGAATCTTGGTTGTTCTTGTTGACAGGGATGGCTTGTCCTAATACAGTAGTTCTCAAACTGTGCGTCGCAACGCCCTGGTGCGTCGTTTCAATTTTCCAAGGGCGTTGCAGAAGAGTTTCGTTTCGTAGCTGAATTCAGTTTATCTTATAAAGATGAAGTTAATCCTTTGATTTGCAGTTTCAGTTGTCATCAAAGTTGTTAACTTCATTAAAACACGCCCTCTGAAGTCAAGAGTTTTCAAAAAACGTTGTGAAGAAATAAATGCAGCGCATCGGAGTTTGCTCTTTTAATTTTTATCCTGGTGGCTTTCGCTTAGAAAATTCTTTGAACGCTTCTACGAATTGGTGGATGAACTTCAGGCTTTTTTGCAGCAAGAAAATTATCCACTTGCAGATTGTTTAGCTCGGAACATTTTTTTATTGAAATTGGCTTACTTTACTTGTGTGATATCTTCGCCAAACTGCACATTTCTATGCAAGGGCCGAGTAAAAATGACATTTCAGATAAAATTACAGCATTCGTTAAAAAGCTGTTATTGTGGAAGGAAGATATAGAAAACCTGTCTGGAAGCTCTCGATACTTCACTTTCTTGTCCAATTTGCTTGAAAAGAAAAGTATGACGCTGCCTTCAAATTTGTGAAGCATATTTGGGCAACATTTGTTCAAGCTCGAGTCGTAATTTGCAAAATACTTCCCAAAAAATTTATCAAACTACGAATGGATTCGTGATCCTTTCGTCCAACCTACTCCACTGTCTTTTACTGCACAAGAAAAAGAAGCCTACATTGATAATTCTTGTGACAATTCCCTGAAAAGGATGTTTAATTCAGGAAATCCGGCAAATTTCTGGATTTCAATGAATGGCGATTATTCAGCTTTGGTGAAGAAAGCACTACGAATTATTATCCCATATGTCACGTCATATTTATGTGAAGCAGGATTTTCTGCCTTGGCGGTGATAAAAAGCAAATTTCGATCACCAATAAACACTGAAAGAAACATGCGGGTGGCAATTTAAAAAATTCTCCCAAGATTTAATGAACTATGTAAAAACAAACAAGCCCACACGTCACATTAAATAATATGCATTGCTTTTTGTTGTTGTATCAACAAACAAAACTTTAATAATAAGTTTCCTCATTAACTTTTATTTGCTGGTGCGTCGCAAGTCCAGAAAACTTTTCCAGAGGTGTCGCAACAAAAAAAAGTTTGAGAACCACTGTCCTAATAGATGCAAAGCCTGCAGCCTACCCTCGTAAATTATATTGGTGAATGTCGTTATATTTCCGAGTCAATTGACAAGAAAAAACATCAAAATCATAAAACTTCTGTCTTTAGTTTTGCATAACTTAACCGTATTAAGACTGGGGTTGGGCATAATGTGCCCACCCCAATTTCAAACGAATGTATTTTAATGGGCATACGTTCTAATAAGCTGAAATTTCTTGACTTTTCCTAAATATTACTTGGCTAAACGTATTTAAAGTTTCGTGGCTATACCTGATTCAGTTTGGGAGATATTCTACTGTTTTTAGCTTGTACCTTGAAATATTTCATTGATTTGCTCCTGGAGTGAGAGCAGATTGCGCTTGGTTGGTTTCTTTTATAAAAAGTGTGACAGATCATCGATCGTTTATTCAAAGGCGCCAAGCCGAGTCGCCTAATGAGTTTATCGCGCGTGTAATTTGATTAGTTGTGAAGAAGACACTGCATGATGATTTGCGTCTGGTGTAAATTGCATACAATTACTTCTGTCTGTGACTGAAACAAAACCATTTGTTTTACGCAACGGATATATTCTTCTTGGAATAACCTACTTCAAAGTTTGGTTGCTTTGTCTATCAGTTTTCAGTCTTTAGATGTCCCTCTAATGTGAAATTTGCGAAATGAAGCAGATATCGACAGAAAAAAATAACAATATGTTGATGAAATGTATTTTGAAAATGAATTCACATATGTATATGAAGGAATTTCGAACTAGATAAGTTGTCTAATACAAGTCAAGTGCATCACTTTACTAATTGGGGAATGGTATATAATGCTATGAATGATATATCTCTAACCTCGTACAAGCCTGATGGCAGCAAGTGCCATGTTTTCATCGATTCAATATCATCAGCTGTTGAATCGATTT
Source organism: Aplidium turbinatum (assembly GCF_918807975.1). Lineage (NCBI taxonomy): Eukaryota > Metazoa > Chordata > Ascidiacea > Aplousobranchia > Polyclinidae > Aplidium > Aplidium turbinatum. The sequence continues at coordinate 21,385,262 of NC_137484.1, read as the reverse complement.
AATAATCGACGATCGCTTATACTATAGGATTCTTATATCGAATCAACGTTAGACGAGTTTGATTTATCGTAAACTTGGCTGCCTCCAATGACTGCACAAGTGGACGTCGCTTATTGTTATGTTTCAAAAGATAAGCGTTAGAACAGCACACTGCTGTTTCAACTTTGATTTATTATCATCATGGTTGAACCGATGTAAAATGACGTAACTCGTGGGTATAGAATGCGAAAAGTCTGTAACTTAATATTTTCGCACTACGTTTTTGTTTTGCATCTGTTTCTGCAGAAACGTGGTAAATAAACAATTCCTGATTTCGCTAATTGGATTGTTCTAAACATCGGCAAACTGTTGCAATTTATACCCAGCTCGAAAACTCGATAAGTTTGGCATTAGTTCTACGTTGCTAGACGTTGAATCAACATAAATATGACAAATTGTACGAGCTGTGTATCAGCGTGTAGATCGAGTAACAACGTGATTTGTTTCTTTTTTCACTCTGAAATGCATATAGTATATAGCTAACGGAGGTTACGGTACACAAGCCATGCATAAGGATAAGCTGGTTTACACTGGCGCGAGAGAAAAACCATCAAAATTAATTTAGTCGAGTGTTGTGATGCCAAATAAAAGATTTCACAACGCGGGCGGTCGCTACGCATCATTGTTTGACTTATAACCCGTAGACTGCTGTCCTCCGGTTTGTTTTTCGCACCCAGGGATGGGGGCGACTGGAGTGGCCTCTCCAGAGTGCTGGCCTGGGCGTCTGTATGGAGGTCTTGCGCTGCCCAAAAACACAACAGGACCCTCCTCTCTGCCTCTCCGGCGTGGTCCAAGGGAACGCAAAGCGTGACACTCGGCGACGGTTTGGCTGCAGGAGTTGCCGGAAGGATGTCAGAGTTTGGCAGTCGACCGCCTCACGTACTCCACTCCGGATTTTCTGTCTGGGTTGTCTCCCGTAGCCTTTCCCAGGACTGGATATAGCCGCAAGACAGCGGAGGTTTTAGAATCAGGGTTTGCCTTCCCCGAGACGAACTGCCGTCCAAGGTTGACGGGCTCCGTCTGCCCGGCTGTTGTACTGTCTTTTGTCTGGCCTCTCACCTCTAACCTGCCCGACATGGTTAAACCGGCCAGGGGCTATGAGCCCCCTTCGGTATAGCCCACAGGATCCTTGAGGTACTCAAGCCTCCCCACCGCGGCAAGATAACAGTACGGGGAGAAGAACATTGTAAACCGACTCTATTAGCTTGTATCATGCAACTACAAAACAAACCGTGGTTATTGTTCAATGATTTTGATGTAACGCAGATGTTCAATCGATATAACTCGCTCGCTATAATACGGTATTGAATAGAATCAACGTATTTTGATTTCATTTGCATTTGATAGTTCAATTCAATTCAATTTATTTTTCTTTGTCGGAAAACAACAGCAATGATAAAGTTACACCATTGTCACGCAGATCCAACGTCAAACGACGTAAAAACGTTGCATGCGATTGAAACAAACAGAAATAAAATCGTTTCCGTGTGCTTGTTCTCCACTGGCAAATCGGGTATTTTTACGTCGATTCAACGACTAAAGACGTTGAATCAACGCAAAAGGAGTGGAATGGTTAGCTGTGTAAGAATATATTTTTTGCTGCTTGTAGCCAAATCTGCCTACATCTCAAGCAACACTTGTTTCCGATATTCGCATCTTTTCAAACAAACTGAAGTCAAATAAACAATTTTTACGTCTAAGCACTGTGGTCAAACGTTGAGTCGATATAATAATGTCGCACTTTTGCCGGCTGGATGATTACAGAATAAATAGTTTCTCGGCAGTTGATGAGCAGTTACGGTTGTTAGTTTGAGAGACATAACGCAAAGTGTTATTACCGTGGGAATACCGTGACCTCATTATCTCAAGCCGAGCAAGATAAAGCCTTGTTTCTTTATTATAATTTACATCTAACTTTGGCGATTTGATGCCTGTCTAATAAATCTATTATAGCTATAGATATATACATGATTCGAAGACAAGTTTGAATTTGTTGGAAAGTCAGATAAATTTTCTTTCTCTTGGTAAAATATCTAACTGACAGCATGCATATCAAAGGCGCAATAAACGTTCAAAAACCGTGGGCATTTTATGCCCCCCCCCAACTCAGGGAATCCCTTCAGAGCCCAGTCTTAATACGGTTAAAACTGAAGAGGCGCCATTGAGGCAACACTCATCAGCGCAATATCCAATAACGAGGATTTTTATTCAACTAGGTCTAAATACATAAAGCGTAATGGGCTACACGTTTTTTTAAGTTCTTAAATTCGGAATACCTTCCTAATGCGACGTTTAACAACAAGAAAGTTAGGCTAAATCTTGAAATTTGCTATTCGAAATATGGTCTTTAAAGCAATTTTAGCATGGGAATATTGTGATAAAGTTTACTGGTCGGCAGAAGTAACTGAGCAGAGATATGATTAAAAAAAGGCCATAGCGAATTCTTGAGAAGAGTTACTTGACCGGCAATTGTTAATCTGGTAGTCTATGCTCTATACCAGTTCCTATCCTTTTTCCATGTTGGCACTACTGCAAAATCTCTAAGCCTAAGTTTTTCTCACACCTCCTCCTAGAACTCCAGAAAAGCATCAGTTACCTACAATTCAGAAGTTGGTTACAATTGATGATAAAACAAGCATGGCTTGGAATGACATTTCATATCTAACCTTAATTATTCAGCATGCATGCACCCCCTGGGAGCAGATATCGCACCTCTTAGCGGTGCGTGCACCCTTGGTTAAGAACCGCTGCTCTAAAGCCTACTGCAAGTAAATCAATGTGCTACATTGTCATACAATTGATCATACTTGAAAACTAATGCAGTATCGGTAGCAAAAAAACAAGCATTGCTCTCAGCTGAATGAAGTGTTACTTGGCAATTAATTTCAAACAAATAAAACGCCCTGTATGTATCCTCATTCCTCACTGAACTTTTTCGTTATTTTATAAATTTACACCAATTAATGAACTCTTTAACAAACCATTTCCAGACAGTAAAAGCCTTCATTTTTACATTGATTCAACGTCTGCAGGCCGATTTTGCTGGCTAGGTTTCCACTCAAATTGAAGCATTTAAGATGCTTTTTTAAAGAGTAAAATATTAAAACGAATTTATTGATAGGCTATGGCTTGAAGGTACAATCTGCAGTTTGAATAAGTTTGGCCACAGGTAGAAAGATAAAAAACAATTCTTCACGGCAGCTAGGTTAAAAGCAGCCTTCCGAAGCGTTCCAATTGCCATTTACCTCTTGCACATTTATCTTAACTTGCAACCTCTGGGTAGAAATCCCTGTAAAGAAAACGCAAATATAAAATCGCAAAAAGACTTGTTATTTCAAAGCCAGCACTTTGGACTATAGCCTACTCTTCAATATGGCGACAAAAAATGTATTAGCCAGCCACTTATAGTCTGTAGGCCTACACGGTAGGTATTCTATTTTGAACAAGCTAGCCTCGACTGCAGATATGTAACTTTAATTTACTAACCTGGTAAGTTTCACATATGAGCCACAACAGGTTGTCGAATGCAGCTTTTTGAATAGCGTTCGTGTGTACCTGATTAAATTTGTAGTGTCAGTCCACTTTGTGTGTAGGTTATAAAACGTTTGAGCGTATCAACAGTTTGCTTAAAAGATCTGTATGTAGAGCTGTTGAGAGGATAATTCAGGCCCAGTAGCCTACCAATGAAATCCTCGGGCCCTAAATCAAGACACCTTTTTTTAAAACGCATTGGGCCTTGGTATATCCAAATAATACGCGGTGACTTCCTCAAGCTTCTTGGCACTACATAGGTCTACCATTGACTACGTTTAACAAACGTACAATAAACAAACGTTTAGTGAAATCAAGCTAGGTCACTAGTGATAAAGAGTTTGCAAAGCCTATTAACAATTTGTTGAGCGTAAATGAACGGAACACAAAATAGCAATAAAACGTTCATTTTCTTACCAACCTCATTCACAACGATCCAAGGAACTCTATCGAGTTGTTGCTTTTCTGTAAGAACTGCTGCTTTCTGGAACAGCTTCTTTCCTTCAATTCCTTGAGCGCAATCGTTAATAATTTTCCAGTCAATATTGCTGTTTTCAGTGCACTGCAACAGCCAGAAAAATATTTGCTACTGGCATGTGAAGTTTGTTAGTGTAGGCCTACATCAACAATGTATCCAGGAATTTGTATAGGAAAAGGAAGACTTGGACGTTCGTAACACCGTTCTTTTTCGTGTGGTAATTTTTTTAGGAAAACCCTAGCAACTAGTCAATTCTGCGCCAGAATAGCCTAATGAAGGTCACATGGCTTGACCTGTTGTGCAGCTGCAGTCGGATCGGATGAAGACTCCATACAATAGATAGCAAAAAGATATCGGCTTTCTTCAGACTTTGCATGATGAATTAAGCATGCCTAAACAAAAGTTAATCTATTTTACTCTGTCTGACATTGTAGCCTATACCTTATAGGCTTACAACAAATCGGCAAACATTTCAAGCAGTAGGCTATCGATATTGTATGCATAATATTTTTAACCCTGCTTTTGTGTTGCAAATGGCAACCAGTGACGACTCGTGTAATGGTGCTGTGGCACTGCAGTTCCACCAATTTTATCGACTCATCCTGCCTGAGTGCCTGTGAAAGAAATGTAAAACGCGTCGCGATTTTTCATTATTTTTGTTTAAAATGTTTAGGTTTGCAGACTTTTCCAACTTTTTTTTGCTTTAGTGAAATACTAACGCTCAGAATGCACCAAATTTAATGTGATTTTTCAAATTTTGCTGAAAGAGGCCCCCCAGACTCCCTGCTGTTTTGCTCGCCTTCAGCGAAAACGTGGTCGGGCTACGCCCGTCCTCAACACCACCACTTTCACAACTCACCAGCCGCCACTAATAGCATCTATTAGGCAACGAGATGCAACGCCAATATGATAAGCCTTACCATAAAAGTGGAGGGTCTAATGAACTGAGCATACCAAACAACTTGTACATTAAGCTACAATCTACAAACTATTTGAAAAAATAAAAATTTTATTATTAAACTTAAAGCTTTTAATTTTCTGCTTGTGAATTTTTTGAATGGGTCAAGTTCAATTCCTGGCATTCATAGATTTTTTTTTACTGGGTCGGGCTTAATAACTGTTAAGTCTAACCCGGTGGTCCAACTCTCATCTTGAAAAGATAAACGGTAAACATTGTTTTCCAACTACTTTCTTTTCAAGAACACTTAGGCTAGTGGATGGAAAATGTTGCTGACAAAGCTGATGACAACTTTGCAGAGATGATGATTTACAAATGGACGAGCTACATACAGTAAAAAATATCTTGTCACTATAGCCTAAGGATGATTACTGCAATGGTGTTTCCCACACACTCCTTTGAACCGTGATGACAGGTGGACGTCCATTCTTTGTTCTTGTTGATGACCCTCTGCACAAAAGCGCATTATAAGTTGGTTAGGTCAGCTAAAATGCTAGAATAGCTAGATCATAGGCCTACATCCAATTTTGTTTTAATTGTAAAAAAAGGGTTTATGTAGAATACAACTTTTTATGTTAATCTATGCGAAGATTTAAAGAGTTTTTATTTGTCTGAAAAAATAACTAATTAACCAATCGTTTATTTCATAGTGAGTGAAGTCATCGACTTTAAAATACATATTTGGCCCTCTTCTATGATGCAACCAATTTAAAAGTTTGTCATAGTACAAAAAGCATATTTTTTAAAACAATTTTTCAAAGTTGGGTAGGCTACAATATTTTTAATTATTAATATTGTAGCACTATTATTATAATTATAGGCTACTAGCCAACTTATTGGAACAAAACAAAACGAGGCTGTGAAGCTTCATTGAATATTTTATGAGCCACTAGCAGAAGACATTTATCTGAAGAACAGTGTGGATTACTCACTTTCGCTTTTCCGTATGCTATAAGTGTAATTCTTAAGATGTTCGAACTCTTCAGCCTGTTGTAGACTGGGTATAATTTGGAAGTAAAAAAATACTTCGAGTCTGGGCAGTAAGTTTCAAAAAAAACAGTTACATGAACTCGTTGAGGAATAGAAATGAAACTGGCTCTGTGCAATCTTGAAAAGCAAGGACCTAAAACCTGTTGCAATAGATAACAATTTAATTGTTTTTATCAGATTCAATTCAATTCAATTTGTTTTTCTTCGTCGGAAAACAACAGCAATGATAAAGTTACAAATAGTGAACGGGAACAAAACCAACAAAAGGAAAAGGTGGTAAAACCACAAAAGTTTAAAACGTGCATGCGTGGCAGATTTAAAGGTTACGTAGATAAAAGTAAATTAAGTACGGCCACCAAACCTAACAGTTTAAAGTAGATGAATTAGTTGGAAGAACCAGTTGGCTCCACGTACCTAAAGCAACTGGAGGTTAGGGTTGCTCGTTTTTGAACTTTTTTTTTTAATTCTCTCGGGGTAGTGGGGAAATGGTGCCAATGAGTGAGAAAACCCTCATGACAAAATTTGAGATTCGTAATAAATTGTCTTCAGCCTCCTCATGGGGCCCAAAAATCGAAAAATGGGTCAAAAACGAAACTTTTTTCAAAAATATTTTTAGTTTGGGTAAATACAATATTGTTTAGATATATCTAATTAACAGTTAGAAAAAAAATTGGAGTCATTTGAACTATTCCTTCAGCTTCCTCACAGTTTCTGAAAATTTTCATTTTGCTGAAAATTTCGTATTTTTGTGGGTGATTACATAATACATAATTGCGTTAGACATTTTGCCAACTATAAAACGTCATTGTATTTCTCTTTATAGACCTGCTCTGAGCTGTTGCATCATTTTTTAATGAAATTGGGTTAATTTGGTAGGAAAAAGTGACGTCTTTTATTTGAATTTACGTCACTGACGAAGTTTGTAGTTATGTAACCACAAACGAAAATGCAAAATTTTCAGCAAAATGAAAATTTTCAGAAACTGTGAGGAAGCTGAAGAAATAGTTCAGATGACTTCAATTTTTTTTCTTAGGTTAATTTGATATATCTAAACAATATTGTATCTACTCAAACTAAAAATATTTTTGAAAAAATTTCGTTTTTGATTCCATTTTTCCATTTTTGGGCTCCATGAGGAGGCTGAAGACAATTTGTTACGAATCTCAAATTTTGTCATGAGCGTGTTCTCACTCATTGGCACTATTTCCCCACTACCCCGAGAGAATTTAAAAAAAAAGTTCAAAAACGAGCAACCCTACTGGAGGTGTGCCAGTTGATGAAGCCATGCGGGACGACTGAACCTTACAACTAATATAAAAAAGAAAAATCAACAACACGAGCATTTAAGAATAAACAATAAACATACGGCATATTATTACATTTTAAACATATTGCATATTATAATACAAAATACTATGTACAGTGTATCGTTTTAACTTTTAAGTAAAATGAAGTGTTGTTGTTTTTGTTTCAGAGGAAATATCTTCGCTTCTATTCATATGAAATGACACTTGTACACTAAAATTAATCAAAGTGCAAACTAGCTTATACGCTATAATAATAAAGTGTTTTTATTTGGGATTGAATCTATCGTGGATGTGCGTTGCTTTCAGTACTTTACCATTAGCTTGGAGGGTGTCAATAAGTGTTTCCAATTTTAGACAAAATTTCAAAACTCGGGTGTCGGATGGCCTATTTCCAAAACAGAAATCTATTTTTTTTTAGTTTTGGACAAACTTCAATTTGCCCCGATATTAAACTTATTATTACGGTACTTAAAATATACAAAGGCAACAGAAAAAATACTTGAATTAAATGTTTATTGCTAAAACACGTTGTTTTCAAGCAATTTTTATAACAAAAAGCTCGAAAATCACAGCGTAGAGACTTTTATCTTTCAGTTTGTTTCTGAGTTTTGTGACAAGTTGTCCTGTGGATGAATAAGCTCCTTCGGGCTGCAATAACATGACTTGATTGTAAGCTAAGCAAGATCGATTCTTTTAACATTTTCTGCTCTTTTGTTTCCAGCTGAAAACACACATTGCTTTTTCACTACTCTTTGCGTGGAGGAATAGCTTCGCACTAATGATTTTTACTTTTCAAAAATGAAGCAAACTCCTCAGAAAGAACCCTGTCCTTTTACTTTCTAATGAGTTTAACATCAACACTCTCTCGGTCCTTTTCCATTTGGCCACGTGGATAGAGTATTTCCTAAAGAGAATTGCTGAAGAAGCAATTTTTGTTTTCGGGTTTGTGTCTAAATTGGTCTTGGAGTCCTGGAAGATGAGAAACTTGGAATATTTGCTTCAGCTCCAAATCTTCCCTTTCTTGCACACGTTTCTCTAGTCTTGCAGATCCCTACTGATCTTTGTTCCCAACTCTTCCTGTTTATTAAAGGTGAACGTGATACACTTTTTCAGCCAAAGGCAAAGTATATCTTGAAGATCCTATTTCGCTGAGTCTTGTAATTGAGAAAGAGATTTTTTTTCCTTTAGAGCAATATTTTAAGGTTGTAAATTGTCTTCATCGCGCACCGCGGATGCACTGAATAGCTTCACTGCCTTGCGGACTTTTGCAACAGGGATTGTCTTTATCTCGGAATTTAATAAGCACACGATATAACTCTTACAACTGCGCTGACTACTGCACCTTTTCAACATTTTAAGGTTGTATCGTAAAATTGGTCCTAACGTGATTCTGCTTTGCGGAAGCTGTAGTATTTTGCCAAACGAAACTCAGAAAAATTAAAATTGAGTTGAAGCAAGATAATAAATTCTATCACAATAATTTTTATTTCACTGTGAGAACCAGTCACTGATAGTGATAGGCCGGCGCTGGGTTATAGAAACTTTAAAGGCTATTCTTAGAACACCAAATACACACACATTCAGTCCATAAACAAATTAAACACTTACTCCACAATTGGTTGCTATTTCTTTGCTATCACACCAAAATCGAGGAGCAACTGGACAACGATTTCTCTTGCTGTCAGTGCCACAGAATGTACACAGCACTAATATCACAACAACTGTTAGTTTCATGTTGCCAGAAAGCAAGCTTAGCAAATGTGATATCCCGAAGAAAAGTGGTGCACTGCACTCAATTATACTTCAATTTTATTGCTCACTTTTTTCAATTTTATCACTTTTTTCGAAAGTTTATCTTGCAATTGTAAAATTGTAGACAGGATTGTAATGTGTTTCTATGACAACCAAAAGTAATTTCCATTTGCAGGCTTATGTCGTCATAATTTTTAACTAAAACTGCATATTTTTTAGGTGCATCTTATTTTACGCATACAGAATATTGTATTTGTATAAACTTACATCTAGCCTACTAACCGTATTGCGACAATAAGTCGGGCATAGATTTATCGCGTCAGACAACAAAGTAATTTTACTCAAATTTAAATTATGCAAAGTCGAAATAATCTCAAGACAAAGAGAGGGTGTAGGCTACATGCAATCACCTGTGCTGTCGGATTGGTTTATGATACAAGAGAAGAATCCACAAAGCATACAAACTGAGTTAATTATCTTATAAAGTTGTGCTGAAGAGAATTAAATATCCGAATTCGCAATCTGCAACAAAACAATTTGTTATTTAAACTTTTTTGTAGCCTACATTTACCTTGATTTATATAAGTCTTTACATGTGAAAACAAACAGATCAGCATCCTCTCAAGCACATGTGGCTTTACACAAAATTAAAATTACATAACTTAACAACCGTAAAAATGGTCGATTTTGCTGTCTGAGCGGTCATCCGTATAATGTTATGCTATTCCCTTTATGTTGCCACAACTGATCCTTTTCATCACAAAATCTAAGGTTTTTATTCTTTTATCCCTCTTAGTTTTCTGCTTTCCAAGCAACAATAGATTACGTCTGATCGATTAGTTTTTCGTTTTTTGATAAAATCAAATTGTAATGTAATATTCTGAGTGGAATTTTGCTCAATATACTGTAATTAATGAACGGCAAGCAAATGTTTTGCAGCTAGACTGGGGCAAAACGATCCTGTCAACTACAAAATACAAAAAAGTAAATGGAAAACTTGGTAGAATTCAGAAAAAATAAACTGCAAGAAAGAGATGATGCATTTAAAACATCTGTTAGATTGGTCGATGATACGAAACGTCAACATGCGTAACAGTTCCATTTGTAAAATTTAATTATAATTCATATGAAATTAATTTAAATATTCTCTTGCAGGTAACGCCAGATAAACAAATGCTTAAAGACATAAAACCTTTTAAAATATTGAAATTAATTTAAATTTCTTAATAATTTAATAAAATAATTGATTTATTTTGTTATAAGACTTAATTTTTTTTAAGATTAAAAAATAATGTCTTGACACAACCCTTTAAAATGCCTATTTAAAATGCCTAAATGCTTATTGGCATTTGCACAACATTTACGTATGAATATCACAAATAAAAATAAAAAACTCTTTAGGACCTGTTCGAAACAAGCCATTCTATCTCCTTCAAAGAATCTGAGAACTCCACCCACGAGATAGAAGAGACAGAAAACAACGTTTACTGACACCTCCGGAGCATCTTAGCAATGTCCTACTTCAAGTAAAAGTTCCATATCAAACATATTTTTCTTAAGTATAGTATGAACCTACTGTTTTGAGAGATTTGTGATTTTTCATTTGTTAGCATTGAATATGCATTACATGTAAGACTGTAAGTGTGTAACAAAATTCCGTCCATTACGGATACATCTCTTGCAGGTAACGCCAGATAAACAAATGATTAAAGACATAAAACCTTTTTTTTTGCAACTTTTTCTTGAAGTATCACGTGGATATTGGTTGTTGGGTTGGTTTTGAATCTTTATCCTCAGACCGACAAAACTTTGATAGATTATTCCTGGTAGTTTCGCATACTTGTAGAGGCTTTACTGAGATTGACAAAGTGACGTTTCCAATTGTTGAAGTGTTGTTGCTGGGAAATTATTCCATCGACTAAGCGCTGCTGAACAAAGAGCAGTCCTGAAATGCGTCACTCAAGCGCGCACCCCGAGAGACGAACCAGCCCAGCGTGATCTTGAGTCGAGCGCTTAGCCGTTGAGTTATCGGGTGCCGAATCTCTGGACCTGTGCTATTCACAGTCTAACAATAGTAAAAGCATTTTTCAAAACATAAACTGCGTAGCAACTGCACGTCAATTTTTTATTGTTTCTCGATTTACATCACAATGTAGCCATGTAATCAAATTCTCTCACCCAATGGCTCCACTACTGGCCAAATATGTTTAGAAAGTACATGCAATAATATAATGAATCCATTACCCAACTTGCTGTGGAAGTAAAAAATGTCGGAGCACTTGAACATGAGGTCTGAGGAAGACTGAGGCATGTATGCATGAATGACGCACTTTGTGGCCATAGTTGAACTACGACTGTTTGAAAATTTAATTAAGCACTTTTAAATAAAAGTGGTTGGACTTTTGCTATGCTCTTTAAAGCAATTACAAATTTCGTTTACTAATGCAGTAGCGGAGTCGCTTAACTTGAAGAAAGAGTAAAAATAGTTTTCAATTCACTCCAGCAAGCATAGTAGCCTGCCAGCAAGCAAAAGAATGTAGACTAAAGAGAAGTTAATTGGAAAATATTTTAGGCTATTTGAAGTCATCACTTTTCACTTTTTGAAGTGAACATTTTGCTGAACTTGAAACTGATAGAAAATTATCAAAATCACACTTGCCACACATTTGAAACGAGGCTCCTATCTTCAAACTTGGACTTGCAAATAAACCTCGAGCTAAAATCGATCAAATTTGCTGCTCTGGACAGCAGGCACCGCATCATTCACCTGAACAAGTTGTCATTAACATCACTTCAAAGGAACTTGACAACGCCGTGAAGTTAAAAATAACCTGAATCACATTAGTTCCAACCTGATGCTGCTTTGGGACAACAGGTCACATTTGAATGTTTGTGTTATGCAAGGACATTATCACCCACGATTTATTCGAAAGGTACGACCAGCATGTGATTAATAATAATAACAAAAAAAAATCGATTCCATCAAAGCAACAACCGTAATAGCCTTCAACCCAAACTAATAATTTTAAAAAGTGTGTTTTTTATGACGAAATAGTGTAGATTTTCTATATACTTTATTACTTTTATTCGTTATTTTCATTAGCCTACTCTATTTTTTTAATCACCCTCTTTACCAAAATTTTATCACTTTTATTGTTCGTTGCATTATACTTTCCAACAAATTTAAACTAATTTGTTTAATTAGAGATACAAGTAAACTTTTCTAGATGAATTCTTTGCTCTGAATCCAAATCTGTGCTCGTTGTTTCTCTACCACATCAAGTTTTCAAAATATTTACACTGTAATATTTTACGTATTTTTAAGTGTTTTACGTAGGCTATTTTGTCTTAAAAATACGTTCCTAAAATGCAATTGGTAATGACAATACATTATGAAACCTGCATTGTGCAAGCTTGAGTTAAAAATTTCACTATTTGGTCAAATTGCGTCGCAATTACGGCGCTATAGGTCAAATTTAAACACCAAAACTTCGTATATACCAAAAACCTGATGAGCTGGAGAAACAATAAGAACACTTTCGGAATTATTGTCAAAAACGCTCTAAAAATAATCGGAACAATAAAACTTTAATTGAACTCTAAACCTAATCGGAATTCCGTTTAAAATTTGCTGTTGACCAGTGTTTTTAATTTATTTTATCTGTGTAAATTATACATCAAATTTTGGATCAAGGGTCAGATTTACATTTTTTTGAAAAAAAATCATTGTTTATTGTTCTGAAACAAGAGTGGAAATTTGCCTGGTTTAGATCTGTGAATACTCTTAAGCACATGGCTGTGTTAGCGCTCTTCCTGGCCACTAAGCTTTTCTAATGCGATTTGTTTTAAATCAATACAAAATCATTCGCTTTCAGGTCTACATTTCTTTCTTATTGCTATTGCTCAATGTGTTCAGGCCTTTTTGTATGCGTATGGGTACTATAGTCTACAATAGACTAGGCTACATCATTAATAAGAATAGTCAATCAAACACTGATGTGGATATCACAAGTGTAATTAATTAGTGCATTTTATTCTAGCAAACAGTAGGCTACTAACCTATGTTAACGCAAAAATAGCACTGCACAGGTTGATCAAACGAAATGTGGTAAAATACAATCCTTTACCGAAAGTGACACCATGCCAAAAGTAGGCCTATGGTGTTATTAGGGGTTACACATTGCAAACAATTATTGCTAAACAAGTCTTTAACCTGAAGTAGGCTATTCGCAACACAATGGCTGCCATCGGGGGCGGTTTGCAAAGACAATTATCATACAATGGTACAGTGGATATTTCTGAACTTATGGAAAAGTGGCTGAAAAAATTAATACAAACATAACGATACAGCTACGAAGAAAAACATTGCTGTTATGTCATGTGCAACTGTAAATAAGTAGGCTACCTTGCTTTTCAAGTATGGACTTACAAGTTTCTGCAGTAGGCTATTGAAGTTTCTTTTAATAATATCAATTGTGACAAATATACAGTCGGTGGTTATTAGTATGACCTAGTTGAAGAATATGTTAAATTAGTCAACTGTTCGTTTCTCCTCATACCGAACATACAATTCAATTCTTTTCTCAAGACATCATTTTTACAATTGTAAATTATGGAGTTTAATAATGAATTCAATACAACTAAGCGAGATGCCACCAGCATACCAATGTTCCAAGCGCTGTTCGACCAAACAGAAAATTGATTTTGATGGTTTTCTAGATCTAGAGTTGGGTACTTGTGAAACGCTTGAGTTATAATCAGCGGTAAATAGCAAACGGTAAAAAGCATTATCATTGCCTTTAAAGTTTTTTGACTTGGGAGTTTCTTTTTTTTCATCATTTTGCTTTGTTTTTTGTGCTGAGTTAAAGCAACAGAAAGTTTCCTGTCTTGATTTTGATACCTGATTTTGAAATAAATTACCCATAAAATGATCATAGATGCGAACATGACAGCGTGATATACAAAATAATCTATCATCTGCTTTGAAAGAGTCATTCCCATGGGATGAACCTCAAATTTGTCTCCTGGTACAATGCGGAAGCAAGTCGCCAGACCGAGGGTTGCAGATAAGAACCAAATACCAACAATGCATCTTTTGGCTCTTTGATTGAATATGTTTTCTTTATAGCGATAGGAAAATGGCCGTGTCAAAGCATAGTGCCTGCAAATTAAAGGAAAAATCAGTACATGCGAAATTTTACAATAGCATTAAAGTTGTCTTTTTTTAAACGGTTTAGTTGCCACATTGATATTCCAATAACGCAATAATAACGTCTTTGCTACATTACTAATCTAATTTAATACAGTAACATGTGACAAACGCCTATTCTTTGCTCCATTGCACCCAAGGCCTTTGAGGAAATCATTTGAGCCTGCTATTATGCACCATCGGGTCTCAAATTCAGACAATTCTAATAAAAATGCACAAGGCTATATCCAAAGAATACGTGGTGGCTTTTTCAAATTACCGGACCCCTTGAAAAGATATTAGGCCTCTATAGTCATCTCGAGCAGGGGTGCAAAATACTTCCTGGACCTCCCTGTCAACTCTACTGGGCACCACTGTAAGCCTATATTTGCAATCGAATAGATCACTTACCTAAATATCGATATTAAAATTAAAGTGAACAGTGAGCTAGCCATGGAAGTGGTTTGTACGATTCCAGTGAAAATAAGATATGCTTTATTCTCGGTTTGATTCAGCAATTGGAGAGGCTGTGTGTACTTTTCATAAAAGTTGTGCACCGTGCAAGGATGAGTGATCATCCCGACCATAGCATCTGCAAGTGCTAGTGACATTGTGAAGCAGCTGGTAAAACAAAAACAAAAAAAACGTTCACAAACGTAGTCTGACATTTTGACATAATTTTCAAAAATAGGCCACAAAACGTGGCTCAATGACTACAATATGTCTGGTGAGCAATAGTATAGTGAGGGATTTTTTAAAAGAGGAGCTTTAGTTTGTTCTGTTACCTCTAAATCTTACTCTTATAAAGACGATTTGAAGAAGCTGCGGTACACCCACAGACAGACGACTCTGGGCTGCATATTCCTTAGTAAGAGCCGATTCATCAAAACTTTACAAAAGGTCATTAAAAGTGACAAGTAGCCACCTTATCGATTGATGGAAAAAATGTGAAAAACAATCAATCAACTTGTTTCCTTAATCAGTCGTTGAAGCTGATTCTAGAGTAAATTACTGAATTTGGCTACTCAAAAAATACTACCGTTCGAGGAAGCTTCATAATTGAAGAGCTGAATTTAAAAATTATTAGTCAAATTATGAATTCATACCATGACCTTCTTTATATGCATAACCGAAGATGGATATGATTCATATTCAAATTGTGTCGTTTTATGGTCAAAGTATCTTTCCGAGTTAATATTACGTAAACGAATTGATTTGATCATACCAACCTATACAACATTGTCCATGGTAAAACTGTAAGAATCAAATAATTATTATATTTACAGATTAGTATATTTTTGGTTATGAGAAAAGTTGTTTAATGAAATAATTAAATTGATTAAATTGAGCTAAACGTTTAATGAAAGAGCAGCCACTTACATTAAGCAGAAAAGGGTAGCACCAATAAAAATCACATTTTAAAGTTTGGTTTAAAGGTCTTTCTTTGAAATAGTCAAGTAATGCCTTACTTACACCAACCTTAGGCATTCAAACCCCAGAAGGCATCTAATCAATCGTAAAAAGTTAATGATTGAAGATGTGATTGACGTTTGCTTTAAGTGGGTCAATGTTTCATTGCAACAACGTCTTTCGACGTAAAGTGGAACCGACAAGCGGTTTGTGTTAACAAAACTTGGGTTAGATTGTCATGAATTGGAAAACTAATCCGATAACTGTTGCAAAACTTTTTCAACCTTTATTTTATGATCATCGATCTTTCTTGCATCTAATCTGAACCTTCTCGGCGAATTTCATAAAATATTAATTCTTGACAAATAGTGAAAAATGAGGCTTTTGATTTTGTCATACAATAATGCGGTTAGAAAATGCCTGTCCATTAAAAACTTAGTCTACGTCTACGAGAATCATTTATAAACTGATTGATTTATTCAATGCTAATTGAAAAAATAAAGATTAATATTTTACGGACTACAAGCAGGCCTGTTGGGAGGATAATTTAGGCCCGGTGCCAATGAAATCCTTTGGCCCCAAATCAAGATATTTATAACCAAATGTACTGTATTCAAAGAATACATTGTAGTTTCTTTCAGTTCCTGGGTCCATTGAAAAGATTTTGGGCCCCTACAGTTGCTTTGGGCCTGGTCCGAGGTTTGCAGTTCAAAAAGTAATTTTTGAAAAAGTCAAGTTGATTGATATTATGTCTCGCAAAATATGTTTGCTGTTGGTCATCGGCGCGTGAATCGGTGCGGTGCTGTTTGTGTAGCCCGATGCAACCCAAACCCTACTGTGTTTAGAAGGAAGTAATTAGCCAAGGCTTAAGAAGCGAGAGAAAGAGAGAGAGTTAGTAAAAAAGGTCATAGCTGATAAATCAACGACGACACGATGCGTCCTTTATCCTGCAGATTTTTTCACTAACTGTAAGTCAAAGGGTGTGAATAAAAACGGTAATTAGTTTACTTTGTGTACAACTTTGCTTGCAATATTCGAAAATTTGTGATTAATTAAACGCGGTGCCAATTTGGAGCAGATTATTTCACACTAGAGGTCTTCGATAATATCTTAATATCGAAAATTTATGATTAATTAAACGCAGTTCCAATTTAGAGTAGATTATTGCACATGAGACCTCTTCGATAATGTCTTAATATATAGTATTCTTTACACTTACCCGTTCGTATAGTTAATAAACTGATGCTTTACTCCAACTATCAAAACAAATCCATTGCTGAAAGCGATTGCGAAAGACAATATGATGTCAGTGCAAAAGACACCGTAAAACGTCAGTTTGCACCAGTTTGGCATGCACTCATACAATGAGGAGATCCAACGAGTTTGGTCTTCTGTATTCTCTGTTCTGTTTATGGATGGGCACGTGATAGACGAGCAGAAGGATATGCCTTCCATCAAAAATTCCTTATAGGAAAGTAGATACTGCGAATTGTTGAACTGCTCTTTTGAGATAGCGCTGGACTGTTCCAATTTCATGTACGCTAACACAACGTGAGACAACTTCTGACAAACTTGTCCTGAGATTTCCAATGTATCGCACGCTTCACTTAAAAGTCGGTCTAAATGTTCGTATAATGAAGCATTCTTTTGACACAAAACGTAATATACAAGTTTGTGGAATGCAGTGAAAGCGTTGCTTTGCTTTAAACATTCGTCTTTAAAGTATACAGCAGCTTCTGTGGAGGTATTGACGACGTTCAAACAATTTCTTCTTAACTCGATCATGTATGGCAGAAACCAATCATTGTGAGCGCGGTAAGCATGATGACCATCTGCCTTGTTAATCTTTAAACCAGCCAAGAAACCGCTTGTCAGAGTAAGGTTGGATGTATAAGTTGAGACCTGTGATGTGCTGCACAGCAGAAACTTGCCAATACAAACATAAATCCATACTTAAGCACCTGCCATTGCTTCTCAAGATTGTTCTTCAAATTGTTCAATTACTTCAAAAATTGATGATCATTGTATGTTTTTTTAACCTAGATACAGCGCAACATTTGCGACTTCAGGACAAGCCGTAGTCTACTATTATTGTATTCATAACAGACTTAGAATTAACAAGCCAACTTAAAAACAAATTCTGTGTGATCAAATCATTTTTAATTCGATTGACAAAACATTCCAGCTCTGTTAAAGAAAAAATTGTAGATTTAGGCAGGAGACAGATTTCAATTCTCACCATCGGCTTGATAGCAGCACTGTACTGAAAGTAACCACTTATAGGGTACAGAAGCATATACCCTAGATAGAATAGTTTTCGGCTGCGCTGCTTTAACCGCATAATAAAACTCACAATCACACTTACTCAAAATAAATGTAATGTTTTCGCAGGAAATGTGACCAGAGGCGAAAATGAGTGATTCAATAGCAAACTGACCATTTTTTTTTCTATCGTTTTGAAATTTAATAGCAAACTGCTAAATTAAAAATTCTGTAGTAGGCTACACCATTCCTCTCTCGACTATGTTATGATTTTTAATTTTCAACTTAATTCAAATTAAATATTGAAATTAAAGTCAATTAAATTATGAAGACTCGATTCTTGCAAACATTTTTTGCCTGTTAGTCAGCTATTTCTGTTTTTAACCATAGGAATTGATCATTCATAAGTTCATAACCCTCAAATAAATAATTAAAACAACAAACTTTTTACAAAACACCACTTGAATCGTCGGCTATTTTAAAATTAATGAAGGCCCTTTTTTCTAAAATCTAATCACACCCATGACACGCCCACAAAATGATTCGAGACAATAAAACATCTCATCGTCAAATTAAATTTCGAAATATTTAAAAATTCAATAAGAAATGCCAACAGAAATGTTCTCAGACTCATGCTACCAATGCTACGTCCATCAGAAAATATTAAATCATGCAGCTAGATTCTGTCAGATTTTAAATTTAATGGTGTTTTAAAATTCAAACAATTAAACATCACTGTGAAGAAAGGACAAAGTGACTGGTGGAAGCGGCGGTTGAATATCCTTGTGGCAAGAATACGGTGCAATACTGATGAGCCCAGTCTCACGGGCGAAACTCGGTGTCTATCCTGTCTATTCTTGCTACAATCGGCAGCCGAGAAACAATTAAACATCACATTTGGGCTAGATTAAAATCACGGCTAGCTCAGAAAGTGGAAAAAGTAAATGGCAAGTGTGATGCTGCCTAGCTATTTTTCTTATTGCAGTTCCCACTCATATTTCTTGTTGATCAGTATTACTGTAGAGCGGAATTTTCGTCTGGTCTAGACAATTCCTTTACATAAAAACGTTAAAGAAACCGTCGGATGGACATGAGACCATTACAGGTCACAGATCGAAAGCTTTTATCGTGTTTATACTAGCATGACATTAGAGAACCAAGATTATAAATGATTTTCAAATGAGCCAAAAAAAGAAAATTGAATCCGTCTGCCTTCACGGTTGCATTAAGTCCAATGAAAAGACTTATATCAGGGGTATCCAACCTTTTTGGCCAAAGGACCACATACGGTTTACGAATGATTGCGTGGGACACTTGAGTGTTTACTGCTAATTTGTAATCTTAGAAACAAGTGTCTTATAATTTCTAATTAAAACCCTCATACCAAACTTCTGATCTGGGAAATGTGTATTATCCTCTTTTACAAATATAAGAACAATAAACGTGCCAAGATATAGTAAAGTCAACAAAGTTCTTACTACAGTGCCGTACGTCGACCTTTCAATGTGTAGTTTGGCACTTTTTTTCTCTGACAAGTTTGGCAATATTCGGTGAGATGGACGAGGTAATAATGCGAAGCGAGTTTTCCATATGTCTGTTAGAAATTAGTGATCTCACTGGGGATTTGATATGGTTCATCCACGAAAAACTTGCTCGCACAAGTAAGTGCTGCCGAATAACGCGGTCACGAAAACTGCCAATCTGTGAATTCTTTCATATTTTTCTTTAGAGTCATATATTTCATATCACTGCTAAATGCGTTTTGCGCAAGTCTCTGATAAGCTTATCAGATGTAGGCTAGCCTACCTCAATAAAGCAAGAAATGTTACTGACTGACTATTGAAGCACGAGTACGATTGTGAGGAAAGAATGTGGACATAACAATGTGCATTGTAATGCAATAAACGTAATTAAACCGTTGTACACCCCTGAAGGGCCGCACTAGAGACTACCCAGAGAGCTACTTTATCTGGTCCAGATTTGGTTAAGGTCTGGTCAGATCCTCATCCGATCTGTTAAAGGTCAGGACCAGATAAAGTGGTTGTCTGGGTTTGGCGGTGGTTTTCAACCTTTTTGTCTTGGCGGCACCTTTTGAAGCGACACCTCAGAAGAATTTGCTGAACTCGCGATACATTTATGACGATTGATAAATTGACGAAGTTATGTTATGAGTTGCATGTTTTCACACAGGATCAAAAATCAGTAGGCCCATGGCCACCTAAAGATACGGCCTGATTTGTCACATTTTGCATAAATTTCCAGGTTTTTCTAACTTTGGGCAAACGTTTAAATAAATTTTTCTAAAAATTAGATTTTTACGCTTTCTTTATTCTTTTCCCCAGATGACACAATAGGTTTTAACATTCTCATATGTTGAAAAACAAAGAAAATTTGATTTCGAAGATTTTAGTCAGACTGTTAATTTTCAATAACAGTCTGATTTTGCGTTTTTCAACTTACTTTTTCTCATTTGCTACTGCTTCCCCAAAGCAACAAAAAAGTTTTATGTCATTTGGAAACCGCAAAAAGTAAAAACATCTCAAAAAATATCAGTCAAGCACTAGCAGTAGCTGTAATCAAAATCTGCAAAATGTGACAAATCAGGCCGCATCTCCAGGTGGCCATGGTAGGCCTAATTTATCTCCTGATTTACAAAAATGGTTTTCAATAATTTTTTCGACAATTTCTACAGAGAAAGTTTGCAACTTTTCTAAGAATTTCTCCGTTTTATCATTTGTAATCAATATTTCGTTGCAATTAATCATGGCAAAACTGTGAGTGCTAGTATAGCCTACGATATTGACTGAAGTTTGCAATAGGCTACTGAATCATGCATTCATCAATAATTTTCTGTCTCAAAAAAGTTAAGTTGAACATACATAGCCTTATAAAAAGAACCTAGCCTAGGCTACCAAGGCGACGCACAGTTTGAGAATCACTGTGCACAAATACAGCACAACCGTTTTAAAATGTCGTAATTTAGTAATCATGTTGTAATTTTGGAAACTTTCACGGACCTCCTGAAAATGCTTTGAGGATCCCTTGGGGTCCCATCCGCAGACCCCCGATGGAGAATCGCCGGACTATAGAGAAGCAGACAAAAAAGGAAACAACGAATGCAAATTTCTCGGAATGTAAGTTTTCTATAAAGTACGTAGGCGATAAGTTGCTAATATACTGTAAGTCATTTCAAAAAATACAGCGAGGGCTACGGTTGGACACCCGTGGCCTGGACCGTCAATAAAAATGATTTTTTTATTCAATCGTGCTTTTATCCATGGTTTCTAAAATATTTCAAAATCTAAAATTTAGGCAGCTACATGCAAATAATTGCTGCTCTTACAGTATCAGCATTCTAAATGATGTTTGTCTTTACTTGGCTTACTTGAACGAGGCATTGTCGCCCCGCATGAACACTGAATAGGTAGTCTAAGTTTTCCTTGATTAAATTATGGATTCTTCTTTTTTTTATAGGCCTATGATATGTCAAATATTCTTTTGAAGCATTGAAGTTGAAAAGTAGTTTGAAAGGTTATGTCAGAGACGTAGTCTCAAGGGGTCTGGGGCAGGGGGAAATTGCCTCCTAACAAAAAAAATGTTTAAGGCCTAGCATGGCCACCTGGAGATGCGGCCTGATTTGTCACATTTTGCAGATTTTGATTACAGCTACTGCTAGTGCTTGACTGACATTTTTTTAGATGTTTTTACTTTTTGCGGTTTCCTAATGATATAAAAGCTTTTTGTTGCCTTGAGGAAGCAGTAGCAAATGAGAAAAAGTAAGTTGAAAAACGCAAAATCAGACTCAGTCTGACCAAAATTTTCGAAATCAAATTTTCTTTGTTTTTCAACATGTGAGAATGTTAAAACGTATTGTGTCATCTGGGGAAAAGAATAAAGAAAGCGTAAAAATCTAATTTTTAGAAAAATTTATTTAAACGTTCGCCCAAAGTTAGAAAAACCTGGAAATTTCTGCAAAATGTGACAAATCAGGCCGTATCTTTAGGTGGCCATGGGCCTAGTAAGTTACTATTTCAACATTTTAACATCACAATAATTCATGTTGAATGACATTTGCTACTCCAACAGTTGCCTTTATTCCCATAAAAAAGTTCCAGTTGGTGGGCGACGTCACTGGGTTAAATTAGGGTTGGATAAAACATACATGTTTTTTCAAATGAACCCGAGCCGAAAAATATACAATGTAAGCAGGTGTTGTAAAGCAGGAAAGATCTAATTACATCTTAGAGCCCTTCCACAAATATAGTCTTAACATGTGCATTTGAAAAAACATGTATGTTTTATCCAACCCTAATTTAACCCAGTGACGTCGCCCACCAACTGGAACTTTTTTATGGGAATAAAGGGGCTCGGGTTCCAAATAGCGACTGTCAGAACAGCGACTGTCAATAGAGCGACCACACGACAGCGATTCATTTAAAACAGCGACTGTCAATAGAGCGACTACACGACAGCGATTCATCAAAAACAGCGACTGCCACAACAGCGACCTCACTTCTTTTATTAAATCCAAGGCTTACGCGCACATGCACTCTTTCACCCCCTCCACACATACCTTCCATCCCCCACACCTCTCTACACACGTATGCACGCACAAATAGGCAAACACTGCGTAGTGAAAGATTGAAACCAAAAGGGACTTTAAAACAACATTTTATTTGGACTATCCATAGAAGTCACATGATTTAAAAAGAAATAGGCTAGTCAAGCCAAACAACAGAAAGTCGTCAAGCCTTGCAATAAAATTCAGGGTCTAGAAAAAGATTGAAACCAAAAGGGACTTTAAAACAACCAAAAGTCTTGCAATAAAAATCAAGCCACGTTTATTTCTAAATTGTGAGCAAGGGCTCGAAGGAACTGCCGCAGATCATACTGGCCTCGATTTTGCTGTACAACAGTGAGTGTTAATGGCACTTAAACAATGGCACTTAAAGTGTTAAGTCGCTATCATAACAGTCGCTGTTTTAATGCAGTCGGCATTTATACAATCGCTGTTTGGAATGTCGCTCACTTCATTACGTCGCTATTATGAAGTCGCCATTATGACAGTCGCTGTTTTGACAGTCGCTATCCGGCCTGGATGCCATATTTTTCTACTCTTGATTTATGCAAAGTAGCCTATCAGTCCTTTTACTGTAAATTGGCATGTTTTCTTTGCCTGCCTTGCTCTTTGCTATGATCTAAACGCATCAAGACGTGTTCCCCTTACGACCATCAGCACTCTTGATAACGCACCATGGCCGATCTTCATAGCAACTGTCCATACAAATCTTCAATATATCAGCTAAAGATATGTAGGCTAATAAAGCTATAGCCTATATATGTTTATTTGTTTTGTAACATTTTTTATTTATTTTTTTTATTTTCCCTTTAGGCTATACCTTAAATTTTTCTGAAGGTGTTGCGACCGTGCCAAATTTTTTTCAACTCAATAACTTACTTCGATCACAAGCACGTTTTAACGTTCGCGTTTTGTCGCTTCTACCTTTTTCTTGACCTTTGCTATGTTGACGTGTATTGTTTTGATATGATGGTCAGAAATAAAAAAACAACTCAACTGAACTGAACTGAACTTTTGAATTATTTTAGTCTCAAACATTATGAGCAAACACTGGAAATTTGATATTGAGATTTTGCTTGAAACAATTAAGCAGTTTATTTTAACAAATGGAAGTAACATTAAATCAACAAATGCGCGTATGCTGGATAGAAATAATTTTTTGCTTTGTTTTATTTACCTTCTGCGTAAACCTGCCAGTCCGACCAATATTTCACATGAAACATCTATCTTTCTGCCCTGTTTTACGGTTTATAATTTACACCAATGGAAAATCTATCACATCAGACGACTAGACAAGAGCATAACAATTTTTTTTTCTGTCATCGATTTTTTTCCCTTGTCGGTTTTCCTCCTTTTATTATTTGGTACATTGAAGTGACGCTTCATAGCACAGGTCATTTAATTATGCATTAATCACAAATCAAACAACAATTTATTTTTTTCCTTTCAAATGCTGTGCACTAATACAGGAAACTTGTAAAGCTTAGAAACAAATGAAGGAATTAATCGTCCGATGTAGCCCGATAAATCCCAACAAAGCAGATAATATGAATTCTTTTAGCTGCCCAACGCATAGCCAAGATGCAGCCCACGGTATCCAGGACCTTTCCCTAGTTTAAGTTAGACCGCTCCGTTAGCTCAGTGGTTAAAAAGCGTTTGATTCAAGACAACTCGGCGTTGGTTCGGCTCTCGGATTGTACGCTTGAGCAACGCATCTCAAAACTGTTATCTGTTTAGCGACACTTAGTGGACGAAATAATTTCCCAGCAACAACATTTCAACAATCGGAAACTTCACTCTGCCAATCTCGGTAACTGGTCTTGCATCAAAAGCCTCTTCATTCTACAAGTATGCGAAACTACCAGAAATATCCTTTCAAAGGGCTTTGTCAGTCCGAGGATAAAAAAACAAAACCAAAACCAAGTTCCAACCTTTTTAATAAGCAGGTAAACCATGACCTACTAGAACACGGCCAAATATGTTGCGATTTGAAGAAATTTATAAGAGTCTGAATTGTTACAATCATAGCTATGACGAACCTGCCATCTTCCCATTTCCAGAAGTAAGTAGGCTAAAATAAGCAATATTTTTTACGTACACATATTTTTGGCTTGTTTAACCGGAGATTAGATAATTACGTTGAGCACAGTTCACACAATAACTTAATAATGTAATACGCAAGATTTTTCCAACTGCAACCTGGAGGTAGTATCGTTTGGTGTATCGCTTTTGGTGCAATTGCATGTTCCTTTTAAAATAGCAAGGATTTTTTGTGGATTCTATGTTATAAGCTGACCATTTGATGTGCCAATTTAAATTTTAGTTTGTTTCTTTTTTCGCCAAGTTTAATGTTGCAAGTAAAATATGCCTATAGGTGAAAGATCCTGGTATATAAAACACCTAACGACTGTATGATGAAATCACCTCCAGGATACAGTTGGAAAGTCTTACATATTTTACATTATTATTGCATAAATTGTGCTTCACATACCGTAGCCTACAAATCTAATCTCCGGCAAAACAAGTAAAAAATATGTCTAGATGCAAATATTGCTTTTTTTACATGCTTTTGTAAGTGGGAAAATGACAGGTTTGTCATGGCTATGATTGTAACATTTAAGACTCTTAGAAATTTTCCTAAATAGCAACATATTTGGCCGTTTTCTAGTAGGCCGTGGGTAGACTAACTATACCGTAATAGTGTATTATAGAATCAACAATGTTAAAATGATAACTTAAATAATAATCAACATGGTGAAATGCAGATAGGTAAGTCGACCTCGAATGAAAATTGAATGATTGGTTTATGTTTTTTTGCGAGAATAATAACACAGAGGTGGAATATTAAATAAAACAAACTGTCCTGGTGATTGCGTAAAGACGAGGATTTCACCTCCACTTGTTTAAAGGTGAAATTAGCTAAAATAACTGCATGCCATAAAAATTTACCTTCTGTCACTGAAAAACTGTTTGCGTTTACCTGCACTGTCTTTATGACAAAGACGTGGCCTACGGTACAAAGTTTTAGATTTGAGTTTCCACATTTAAAAGCGGCTAAATACTAACGGCTAATTAATAATGCACTTTCGAAAATTTTAATCGAATTTTACTTTTTCATTGTTTTCTTTATTGAATTTAACATAACAGATGATTAATTAATGCCTTCGTCTTTGTAAGAAGCCTTAGATTCTTTCTAGTGACACTAGACAGATCGCTCATATACCTCCATCATTTGGTATCACTGCGCATGAAACTAACATCCAGCGCTGCGCTAATCAAGCGTCTGACAGGCTCCAGTTTGGGGTCGAGGGCCAACACTTTGCGAATAGCAGCCTTAGCTCTTGTCTACTCTTCAGCAAAGTATTGCGCATCTATGTTTGGTGTCGCAGTGCTCACTGCCACAACATCCACAATGCCATAAACAGCGCCTTGCGCACAGTGACCGAATGCCTGCATTCCACACCATTGGACAATCTCGCCATTCTCGCTGGCATCTAACCTGCTGAGATTCGTCGCGAAGAAACCATAGATCTGTCTCCCGGCCGAAGGGCACTGGAGTCTAACCATCTTCTCCACCACAAGATCTCTGCTCCCTCAAACGAGCACACTGCGTCGACTGAAATCATGACACCCATTGGTGCCAGCCGCTCAACTCCTGATCAACAAAGCTAATGAACAAGATTGATTGATTGAATCTTTATCCTCGGACTGGGAATGCTTTTTGCAGAGCTTAATCCTGGCAGTTTTGCATACTTGTAAAGGCTTTGACTCACTGACGCAGGCCCGGTTACCGAGATTGACCGAGTGAAGCTTTCGATTGTTGAAGTCATGTTGCCGGGGAATTATTCCATCCATTAGATGCCGCTGAATGGAGATCCGTCCTTAACGTGCGTTGCTCAAGCGCACACCCCGAGAGTCGAACCAGTGCCGCTTGATCTTGAAGCTTCTTCGTTTCAGAAGTGACGCGCTAACCAACTGAGCTATCAGGGCGGACTATTCTAAGACATTTCTGCTGAGGATACTTGGGCGGACTATAAATGGAATTCTCAATACAAGTCAAATACCACCAAACTCCATTCGTTCATCGACGCCGACACCACGCTTCATCGGCCTGAACGTACAAAGACAGGCATGGGTGCGCCCTCAACTGTCTTTGTAAGGGCGTCGGGAGTTTTAACTCAACCATGCATCAATGGCTAATGGCCTTTTCCTTCTTCTGTGAATGTGCTGCTGAGGAACAAACCGCAGACCACATCATCAATGACTGTACCATATTCAAGCCACCTAACGGAGTGGAAGGCCTGCTCTTCATAGATGATGAAATCAAAAACTGGCTACTCTCTAGTAGCCTTTCAGTGTACTCAGAAAACATCGTCAATCTGGGGTGGTAAAAGGATAGACCCTTGGCCCCAGAGGCGCACACGACGATGACATCAAATACTAAAAGTAGTTTTGTTCAACGGTGCAAGTTTGATGGGTGTCACGATTTCTTTTTATCTCTTACCAGGAAAAAGACTTGGAAAGATTCAATCGTCGTAGTTTAATGGGTTATAAGCGAAAAGCAGTCAATTAAATTCACGGATAGTGTTCCAGACAATGGTTCACCTATTCAAACGTCATATAAAAACCGTTCAAGTCTACTGAATATTACGTCATGGAAGTTGCTAGAAAATGTGCCAAAATTGCACCATCGTTAATAAGACTTGTGTCAAACCTGTTTGGACCTGTTTGGGCCTGTTTCGGTTTGAAACCTGTTTAAACATGAATACATTGGATTACTAGCTTTGGACACCTGTTTTGAATTGCGTGACAATGTCTTCATTTATTGCGTCACAGTTACTTTCTACGTGAATTTGAGATATTGATATCTATTCTGGTCATTCGTGAAATGGTTGCTTGAGAGTTAGTCGCACATTTAACTGTTGGCTTAGTGCTTGCTAGCTGGACAAAAGTTCCGTCTTTTATCCAAGTAATCTGTTCTGTAGTGACAGTTTTCAGTGGTGTACGGCGTTGCACCCCCCTCGTTTTCGATAGCCTCGGGCTAATTTTACAGAAATACACTGTTTGAAAAGAAGTTCAAGTGTGTGTTTCTTCGGTCATTATATACAGACGAACGGATTCGCGGAACTTTATGTTAAAATTTTCCCAAGAAGAGATTATGGTTTACCGCTGTGACCAGATAGTTCTATTGGTGAAATGATATATAAAAACGCTTGAAGGACTCGAACGAATGGTTCACCACTTCCAACAATTAATCAAAGTAACAGTAAACGGCAATAGATTCCAATGCTTGCGACTATTGATCAAGTTTAACGTAATCCACTCGCAGCTTCTCATACGATTTTAATTTCAATCAGAAATTATATTAGCATCAACTTGCTTTACTCGTATGCAATACTTCAACTTTTGATCAACAATAATCTTTGCTTCTATTACCAACTGCTACTATTACAGCAATGATCTCTCATAACCAACTCATCATAATAATCAACTCATCATAATACAACTCCCATAATAATCATCATAATAATTCATTACGCAAATTACACCACTATTTATAAAATGCTTGTTCGGTCTAGTAACTTCGAGAAGGTTACGTAATGTTGCATCACACGAACTCATCGTTCGGTCACGTTGCATTGAGCGGCATAAACAAGCAAGTTTAAAGAAGACTCTAGAACTGCACGTAGCAATCGAATGACCTAGAATACACGTTACATAATACAGATTTCGTAATCAGAGGTTACTTCAGGATAATGACCGATGATAACCTATAGCATAAGAATTTTACAATGAAAACAGCACGCTCGATCGAGATACAAGCGGCCCGTCGTAAGACCTAGCACATTGATTGTGACAATGGGTTTATTTACGGTAACTGGGACACAGACAAGTCTATAAAATAGATCAAAGTTAAGTCAGCCTTGTTTACCTAAGTTGAACGTTTTGTTGCCCGTGTCTTCGTACACTGCCAAGTTGATGACTATGGAGTTATTAGACCAGAGGTTGGGAACCCATGGCTCGCGAGCCGTATATGATTGTTCGTGACGGCCTTTAACTCATGGAAAGTTTTATTTTAACTTCTCTTTACAACTTAAAGCTGAAAATGCGCTCTGAGTGAACCAACAAGGTAGCCTAAATTCATTGTTTCAAAAATTTCTGGGGAAGGTTCTTCAGATCTTCCCGCTGTTTTTCTCATTATTTGTCAAATTAATCGTGTTTGTTCAAGAACAATAACATAATTATCGTAATTTACTGATAATTTCAGATAAATTTTTCTGTTTTCTTTGTGAACACCATCAAGCAATGGCAGAACGCTGAGTTGTTGAAATATGAATTACAATATAGGCACTGTATTATTAGTGGGAATAAAAATATTTGATTGAGCGTTGGCTATGTCGCATAGGTAAATCATCGTCGTATTCAGGCTTACGCCCGGTGGTTGAAGATTTAGATTAAGTGGACGGGAAGGCAAGGAAGCCAATCTTCATGTCCACCTTCAGGCATGTCTTTAAGTGTCCTGCCCTTTCGATTGCCGTTCCAGCGCTTTCACCACTCGGCTATGCAGCATAAGTAAATGAGAAAGGTTATACTGTATTTAGCATAATTTTACCACGCAACTTGATACGCAACTGTATGCTCATGAGCGGTGTCGAACCGGTGCCCTTTCGATTGCCGTTCCAGCGCTGTCACCACTCGTCTATGCAGCATAAGTAAATGAGAAAGGTTATACTGTATTTAGCATAATTTTACCACGCAACTCGATGCGCCTATTGTCATGCAAAAACTACTACAAGATGCAAAAAGTGTGATGTCGGTCTGCATGTCAAATGCTTCAAGCAATATCATATTCTGCAATGACTTGTTTCAGTGATGGTGGCGCGAAAGACCATGTTTCCGATGTAAAAGCGGCCTCGTATTGCGACACTTTCACAAACCACTTGCCAATTTTTTTCGCTTCGCTTCAAAGGAATCTGTACCGCCTGTGCGCCTACATTTTAATTGTAAAATTCACTCGCGATTGCCGATTGCAGCAAAACAACAAGAGACTTGTTGCATGCATTTCATTGCATTGCAATTTGCAACTCTAAAAATTATTGTGTTGTCAGGGCCGTTGCTGCAGGGGGCGTGCCCCTCCCATGGCAACGACATGTGCACACACACTTCAGGCACTGAAGAAGAACTGGTTTTAATTTTAGTTTCATTAACTAGGTGGCTAGTAAAAATATTACTTTTCATTGTCTTTCCACTTGTGTGTTGATCCGAAATAAAATTTATCGGCGATTAATTATCGGCGATAATCAAATATTGCCTTTGGCGATAACGATAAACGATAACTGAAAAAACAATTAAGCGATAACGATAAACGATAAAAATTTATCGCCGATAATTATCGCCGATAAATTATCGCCGATAATGCCCATCACTGGGCCTACACCATCTCAGAGATTGTGAGTAATGTTGCGTTTTTGAAAGTATAGGCTACTTGCAAAGACAAAATTTGGGCAAATTTTGTTTGCCCATCCAAATCGATCCAAATGTTTTATTCTCCTACGGCTATGTCTTACACCGTATACGCTCACAGGGTGGTTTTGATTTTCAAAATCTCCTGTTTGCACTAATGACACTGGAGTATTTTCAGCTAAAATACAAAACGGAACGCTTGAGTTTTTGTATGTTTCGGCTGCTATGGACAATTTAATCTGCAATAAAGTTGTAAAATTCTCAGTTTAGTTCTCAGCCTATGTGCCAAACATAGCAGAGGTTTAGAAAAAGGCAGAAGCGACAAAACGCGGACGTTATAACGTGCATGACACTAAAACAGGATAATCAGTTTAAAACACGGGTGTGCAACCTTTTTTACAGGAGGGCCAGATATAAATAAGTGGGTGAAACCGCGGGCCGCATGTTTATTTAACATATGATTTCTAGTAGTTGCAGGCACAAAAAAGTAGTTTTTTTGTTGTTCATGTGGTATTATTAGAGGATCTCCTTGCAGAAATAATAAGTTAAGACGTATAAATTTCTGAAGAAAACTGCTATTCAAATCTATTGTCACCATGTCTTTAAACGAGTTCAGTGAAAAGTTTGCAGCTGGCTTTTTTTCCCGAAGGCTTGTTCCAAATTTACTTTAATGGAAGTGCTCGCAATTTAAAGTCCAGTTTCCAGGTGTTCGTCTGTCAGAACCGATCGATAGGGAGAATTTATGACGCCCATTTTAGAAAAAAATTGTTCGCACAAATACGTTGAGCCAAAAAGAGCCATTTTTGAAGCCATAAATTTTTTCAAATGTGGAAAGTCATCTTGGTTGAGATGTTTTCGGTAAAAATCGCCAAGATTCATTTACAAATACTTTGCTTTCAAATCCGCTTTTCTTTTGAAGATCAATCAATTCAAGTTGGATATCACCTGGTGGTTTGTCAATGTCTGTGTTGAATGACGAAGAGAATATACCAAACAAATGTTCATGAGATTTAAAGTCCTTGAAACGAGCCAAAAATTCATACAACAATTTTCAAGTTGATCTGCAAATTTAGTTTTTTCTCAAGATTCATTCCATGTTCTCTCAAATTTGGAAAGTGAAAAAGATTTCCTGTCTGTATGTGAGCTTTCCAAAGTCGTAATTTGTTCATGAAGCCTTTTATGTGACCATACATTTCATTCGCATACTGTTTTTTTGCTGCAGTCTTGTATTGTGTTCATTCAATTGTTTTTTTTTGCTCTTTTTCAATTGGCACTTTTTCAATTGTTCTTTTTTTCTTCCCATACCTCTACTTCTAATTTTAACAAAATTTGCTATTTTGACTGGTTCAACAAATTTGGCAAGGAATGGGCCGCTAGGCTTCTGCCGCTAGGAAGTTGTTCTGATCCAACCGCTTTTGCTGACGTTCCAAATAATCAAATACAATGGATTAGCGGTGACCGGTGGGAAATTTCTGAAATGGTTAACAGAAGGTGCGAAATTACAATAATCCACTCCACAATGATTTTTTCACATTTACCAGACTAAACTAAGTTATAAACACGTTTCACGGGCCCCACACAATTCAAAATTGGCACATCTTCGCGGGCCGCACAATTTTTTTCGTGGGCCGCATTTGGCCCGCGAGCCGCACGTTGCACACCCTTGGTTTAAAATGTGACACGGTTCCAACACTTTAGTAAAAATTAAAAAAAAAAAAAGTTTGGTAATTGTTTTTTAACCGTATTAAGATTGGGGTTGGGCATAATGTGCCCACCCCAATTTCAAACGAATGTATTTTAATGGGCATACGTGCTAATAAGCTGAAATTTTTTGACTTTTCCTAAAAATTACTTGGCTAAACGTATTTAAAGTTTCGTGGCTATACCTGATTCAGTTTGGGAGATATTCTACTGTTTTTAGCTTGTACCTTGAAATATTTCATTGATTTGCTCCTGGAGTGAGAGCAGATTGCGCTTGGTTGGTTTGTTTTATAAAAAGAGTGACAGATCATCGATCGTTTATTCAAAGGCGCCAAGCCGCCAAGCCGAGTCGCCTAATGAGTTTATCGCGCGTGTAATTTGATTAGTTGTGAAGAAGACACCGCATGATGATTTGCGTCTGGTGTAAATTGCATACAATTACTTCTGTCTGTGACTGAAACAAAACCATTTATTTTACGCAACGGATATATTCTTCTTGGAATAACCTACTTCAAAGTTTGGTTGCTTTGTCTATCAGTTTTCAATCTTTAGATGTCCCTCTAATGTGAAATTGGCGAAATGAAGCAGATATCGACAGAAAAAAAATAACAATATGTTGATGAAATGTATTTTAAAAATGAATTCGCATATGTATTTGTATATGAAGGAATTTCGAACTAGATAAGTTGTCTAATACAAGTCAAGTGCATCACTTTACTAATTGGGGAATGATATATAATGTTATGAATGATATATCTCTAACCTCGTACAAGCCTGATGGCAGCAAGTGCCATGTTTTCATCGATTCAATATCATCAGCTGTTAATCGATTTAATAATCGACAAGTTTGCGATGAGAGAATGCTTGCACACGATCGCTTATACCATAGGATTCTTATATCGAATCAACGTTAGACGAGTTTGATTTATTGTAAACTTGGCTGCCTCCAATGACTGCACAAGTGGACGTCGCTTATTGTTATGTTTCAAAAGATAAGCGTTAGAACAGCACACTGCTGTTTCAGCTTTGATTTATTATCATCATGGTTGAACCGATGTAAAATGACGTAACTCGTGGGTATAGAATGCAAAAAGTCTGTAACTATATTTTCGCACTACGTTTTTGTTTTGCATCTGTTTCTGCAGAAACGTGGTAAATAAACAATTCCTGATTTCGCTAATTGGATTGTTCTAAACATCGGCAAACTGTTGCAATTTATACCCAGCTCGAAAACTCGATAAGTTTGGCATTAGTTCTACGTTGCTAGACGTTGAATCAACATAAATATGACAAATTGTACGAGCTGTGTATCAGCGTGTAGATCGAGTAACAACGTGATTTGTTTCTTTTTTCACTCTGAAATGCATATAGTATATAGCTAACGGAGGTTACGGTACACAAGCCATGCATAAGGATAAGCTGGTTTACACTGGCGCGAGAGAACAACCATCAAAATTAATTTAGTCGAGTGTTGTGATGCCAAATAAAAGATTTCACAACGCGGGCGGTCGCTACGCATCATTGTTTGACTTATAACCCGTAGACTGCTGTCCTCCGGTTTGTTTTTCGCACCCAGAGATGGGGGCGACTGGAGTGGCCTCTCCAGAGTGCTGGCCTGGGCGTCTGTATGGAGGTCTTGCGCTGCCCAAAAACACAACAGGACCCTCTTCTCTGCCTCTCCGGCGTGGTCCAAGGGAATGCAAAGCGTGACACTCGGCGACGGTTTGGCTGCAGGAGTTGCCGGAAGGATGTCAGAGTTTGACAGTCGACCGCCTCACGTACTCCACTCCGGATTTTCTGTCTGGGTTGTCTCCCGTAGCCTTTCCCAGGACTGGATATAGCCGCAAGACAGCGGAGGTTTTTGAATCAGGGTTTGCCTTCCCCGAGACCAACTGCCGTCCAAGGTTGACGGGCTCCGTCTGCCCGGCTGTTGTACTGTCTTTTGTCTGGCCTCTCACCTCTAACCTGCCCGACATGGTTAAACCGGCCAGGGGCTATGAGCCCCCTTCGGTATAGCCCACAGGATCCTTGAGATACTCAAGCCTCCCCACCGCGGCAAGGTAACAGTACGGGGAGAAGAACATTGTAAACCGACTCTATTAGCTTGTATCATGCAACTACAAAACAAACCGTGGTTATTGTTCAATGATTTTGATGTAACGCTGATGTTCAATCGATATAACTCGCTCGCTGTAATACGGTATTGAATAGAATCAACGTATTTTGATTTCATTTGCATTTGATAGTTCAATTCAATTCAATTTATTTTTCTTTGTCGGAAAACAACAGCAATGATAAAGTTACACCATTGTCACGCAGATCCAACGCCAAACGACGTAAAAACGTTGCTGCGATTGAAACAAACAGAAATAAAATCGTTTCCATGTGCTTGTTCTCCACTGGCAAATCGGGTATTTTTACGTCGATTCAACGACTAAAGACGTTGAATCAACGCAAAAGGAGTGGAATGGTTAGCTGTGTAAGAATATATTTTTTGCTGCTTGTAGCCAAATCTGCCTACATCTCAAGCAACACTTGTTTCCGATATTCACATCTTTTCTAACAAACTGAAGTCAAATAAACAATTTTTACGTCTAAGCACTGTGGTCAAACGTTGAGTCGATATAATAATGTCGCACTTTTGCCGGCTGGATGATTACAGAATAAATAGTTTCTCGGCAGTTGATGAGCAGTTACGGTTGTTAGTTTGAGAGACATAACGCAAAGTGTTATTACCGTGGGAATACCGTGACCTCATTATCTCAAGCCGAGCAAGATAAAGCCTTGTTTCTTTATTATAATTTACATCTTACTTTGGCGATTTGATGCCTGTCTAATAAATCTATTATAGCTATAGATATACACATGATTCGAAGACAAGTTTGAATTTGTTGGAAAGTCAGATAAATTTTCTTTCACTTGGTAAAATATCTAACTGACAGCATGCATATCAAAGGCGCAATAAACGTTCAAAAACCGTGGGCATTTTATGCCCCCCCCCAACTCAGGGAATCCCTTCAGAGCCCAGTCTTAATGCAGTTAAAATATTTTAATAAAAAATATTTTTTAATAATAATAATACTTGTTCTATTTAACGCTGTATCCATCGCAGAATTCGTTGCTCCTCAGCGCTTTACAAAGCAGACAGTGTCAATGCAGCCGTATAGAGGCGTAACTGAGTACATTATTATCCGAACCCATTCCATTGCTCAGTGCCAAGCAGTCCTATGATGTAACAAATAAATGGAGACAGGAGACTATTTGATTAATTCAATCAATCAATTCAATTCAACTTATTTTTTCTTTATCGGAAAACAACAGCAATGATAAAGTTACTAATAGTTTACGGGAACAAAACCAACAAAAGAAACGGAGGCAAAACCACATAAGTTTAAAACGTGCATGCGATGTAAATTTAAAAGATACGTCGACGAAAGTAAATTTAAGCACTGCCACCAAACCAATCAATGGACTATTTGTCAGTAACAGGAACATATTACATTTTTGAAATATGCAAGTAATATACACAATGCAAAATTTACACAAGTTCCCATACCGGAAGGGAGACAACGAGATGACTATACGGTCTACTAGTCAATTGCCACCCTACGGAATTAACAATTCTGCTATTTAATATACAAGAGAAAAAATAAATAAAACTTTAACACATTTCCACGCTTCAACATACGCACCAAAAAAGCATATTGTCACAATCAATGTGCGAGGTTTTGCGACGGGCTGCTTGTATCTTGATCGAGCGTGCTGTTTTGATTGTAAAATTCTTATGCTATAGGTTATCATCGGTCATTATCCTGAGGTAACCTCTGATTACGAAATCTGTATTATGTAACGTGTATTCTAGGTTATTCAATTGCTACGTGCATATCTAGAGTCTTCTTTAAACTTGCTTGTTTACGCCGCTCAGTGCAACGTGACCGAACGATGAGTTCGTGTGATGCAACATTACGTAACCTTCTCGATGTTACTAGACCGAAACAACTTTCTATAAATAGTGGTGTAGTTTGCGTAATGATTATTATTGAGTTGATTATGTGATTATGGGAGTTGTATTATGACGAGTTCATCATGAGAGTTGTGTTATGAGTTGTGGATTGGTAGTTGGTGCAGAAATTATTGTTGATTGAGAGTTGAAGAAATCGAATACAAGTAGATGAGGATTGGTGCTGATATAAATTGTGTTCGAAATTAGAGTTATTTGAGAAACCGTTCGTTAAAGTCCTTCAAGAAGTTAGATTATCATTTCACTAGTAGAACCATTCGACATTTAATTGACTGCTTTTCGGTTATAACCCATTAAACTACATCATTGAACCTTTCCAAGTCTTTTTCCTGGTAAGAGATAGAAAGAAATCGTGACACATATTTAAGATA
Source organism: Aplidium turbinatum (assembly GCF_918807975.1). Taxonomy (NCBI): domain Eukaryota; kingdom Metazoa; phylum Chordata; class Ascidiacea; order Aplousobranchia; family Polyclinidae; genus Aplidium; species Aplidium turbinatum. The sequence goes on along the minus strand of NC_137484.1, from coordinate 21,349,211 downwards.
ATCTTTTAATCTTAACAGCTTCATATCTTTTGATTTTATTTTTTGTCATTTACGAGTCAGTGACAAAAAGAAAACTCCAAGAAGAGATGAACAAAAAAATTTCCTTGTGTAACAAACTGAGTGATTATAGCCTACTGTATATGGTTCTTTAATAAAGATGTGGTCAATGGCCTCCTTCATCTGCGTTTGCTTTTTGACCCCAATCTGTAGTTATCAAAGGTGTGAGTAGTCATCTTTTCTTGACTTCTACTGAACTCCGAGCACGAAGTCTGCGACTCCAATTTACTCCTGCTCCAATATATCATGCTACAGCTCAAGTCGAGTTTTGCAGGATCGAATTTTGATGTTTTGTTTCTAAACTATAGGCTACAGTAAACGAAAGTTTTCAACTAACAATTTTGTGAACCAAAGTATTTTCAATTCCAACTGAAGCAGCCCTCAAGGCTGTCAAAGGACATTTTCTACTTTCAGGGAGCTTGTCTATAAGTCTCGCTATCCCGTTCCGGCAGACTTCACACTATCACCAACTTTCTGTAGGTTTCTACCAAACAGCCAACTGGGATTACAAATAGATTTTCACACCGATAGTCAAAATATTAAAAAAACAAGTCACAGTCGCCAGTACGGCATCTAACATCGCACTGAATTAAGAAAAACAAAATAGAGTTGCCCTTTCATTGAGAAAACAAAGACGCTTACAAAAAATTAAGCAAGGTGTGAGCACCAACAAGAGGGCAGGTCGATTTTAAAATTTGATGTGGAATAAAGTACCGGTAGTTGCCAATAAGTGAAAAACACCTTCCGCAAGTAAAAAAAATAAGTAAAGTGCAACGATCGCTTGCGGAAATACGATTAAATTCTTAAAAGTTGCTCCCCGCGTTTTGTTTGAAAAGCGCGAATATGTAGCGCTGTTAGCGGAAGTCGTCATAACAGCCACAAACGCGCGATGGCTTTCTCCATACTTTATAGATGATGTAGGCCTACCTAATCGCAGTAAATTAGCGGAATTTTATAAGAATAGGAGACCTGAACAGTGAAAAGTTGTTGTTTAGCTCGAATTGAAATTAAGCACTTAATTCAGTGATAGACTGTAGTGCTTTTTATGGGCCTGACGCGTCTCGGTGCTGGTTTAGCATCGGCCGCCTTGGTCAGTGACGTCATGAAAATTAGTGACGTCATGCAAACAAACGCAAGTACATTTAGGAAGGGTGCAAAAACGCGGAATAGAAGTAAAAGCGGAATGGCTATTGATTTTTAAATATTTGTTGTGAATAGTGCCTCCAACTTTCTCATTTCTGCTTATAGTGCCTCCAGCTTTCTCATTTCTGCTCGGATTTTAACAATTTTCCTATCGTTGGAAAGCATGATAGTAGTCTTAAAAGTATGTCTCAACCCTTTTATGTAATAACCCAAAGTAATAACCTGCAATAGGACAATATTGTGAGCACATTTTTCTGTTGATTTGAGCGGGCGGTTGATTTGAACCAGGAAGTGACAAAGTGTAGTTCGGCTAGATTGTGAGCACATTTTTCTGCTGATTTGAGCGAGCATATTTTTGAAGTCCTCACACATTGGACATTTGAACTTCCTGTGCATTGTGAGCACATTTTTCTGCCGATTTCAGCGGGCAATAACGGTTGATTTGAACCAGGAAGTTGCAAAAAGAAGAAGGAAGCTTTGATTGTATGAGGAATACCGATTTGAGAGGGCAAGTAACGGTTGATTTGAACCAGGAAGTTTTTATGTGATAGTTTGGAAAACATGGAGAAACAAATCTCACCATTCTATGTGCCACAACCGTATGATTATAAAACCATTCTATGAGGCTGAACAAGGCTTAGCTAAAGAATCAAAACTTAAACGTGCTACAGCAAAAGTTGTTGACATCGCCAGGACTTTCAATGTGAAGCATGAAATTGGATTTAATCCTCACTTAAGACGAGCTTCATTATCTGTTCGCGTCGGAAGAAAAGCGTTTCATCCTGAACAACTTTGCAAAGTCGCGAAAAAGCTAATTGTGAAACAACCGTTTTTTGCTTTTCCCTCCACGAAAAACATCTTACAAATTTTATACTGGAGCAAAGAAGAAGATTCAAATTCTTATCCTCATAGCCAACACATCCAGCGTGTGAAAGAGGAGCTCCTACCTCAACAAATTGATTTGAATTTTACCAGTGGGAAAGTTTACGCGCCAGCTGCCTATCTCTCTTATATTATCGATGGTAAAGTGAATGTGAAGGTTTATCATGAAGCGTATCCCTTGCCAACTCCAGAAGACCAACACCAACTACAAGAAATTTTGAAATATTCAAAAGTTCTAAAGGATCAATCACCAAACACTTTTCGACCTCAAAAACGTATTAAATTAGATTCTATTCTGTGATTGTTTTGTATGATTTGTCAATAAAATATGATTGAAACTACACTATCTTGTTTCTTTTGTTTATTGATACAATAAAAAACAATATAACAAAGGTGTTGTTCTGAATTTTGGAGCTTTGTTTACCGGTACTTTGTTTAATGCAATACCGGTACTTTGTTTAACGAATTATTTACATTGGAAAAAGTTAATAAGATTTCAATAAATTGACACAACACACTTGTTGTAGCTTCCACAGTTTTACCATTTTTTTAGAGAGGTAATTTCCTTGAACCATAATCCAGCTAGCAGAAGTTGCCAGCTTTACATCTTTTTAACGTCGCCAGATGCTGAAACGGTGTAAAAATGGTAATTTTTGCTCGCTGGGAGACAGGTCAACTAACAAAGGACACGACGTGTACAATAATTAACCGTTATGTGATATGCCTTATTTCCTCTACTTTGCCAGTTCCTTCTTGTGCACTTCTTTTTTCAATTCATTGTGTGTAGATTAGTTATGTATTTTCTATGTATATATGTGTAGATGTGAAACTTCCTTGCTTGATAATGTTTGGTTGGTTTTGAATCTTTATTCTCGGACTGAAAAAGCCTTAATAGATTATTCCTGGTAGTTTCGCATACTTGTAGAGACTCTTGACGCAGGGCCGGTTACCGAGATTGGCAGAGTGAAATTTTCCGATTGTCGAAGTGTTGTTGCCGGGGAATTATTCCATTCATTATGTGCCACTGAATGAAGAGCAGTCCTGAAATGCGTTGCTCAAGCGCACACGCCGAGAATCGAACCAGCGCCGCTTGATATTGAAGCTTTTTCGTTCACGAAGTCACGCGCTAACCAACTGAGCTATCGGGGCGGATAATGGCTAACATGTGCATGGCTGAAAACGTTCATCTTTATAGTTTGTTTTCACTTTACTGCATAGTGTTAAATGCTCCATATCGTGGCTAGGTTCAGTTCAGTTCAGTTGTTTTTATTTCTGACCATCATATCAAAACAATACACGTCAACATAGCAAAGGTCGAGAAAAGGGTTTTATCATCAAGTTATTTCATCTGTTTACAGTTCTCCAGCTCTTGTGAAAAGTAAATATTAAATCAGGTAGTTGTCTTTAACTGAATGTCGAAGACTGAGAAGATACGATTCTTATTTTTTCAGTTTTCGGCACTGCCACTAACGAGAGTGGGATGGCCAAATCTTTTCTCTAGGCCGTTTTTCCTTCATGAAAATATAAGTGCCGGTTTTGCGTAAAGAAAAGAAATATAATACTTGGTTAAGCTAAAGAAGTGGCTCCTACTTGTCATTGCCTCAGTAGATTATAACAATAACCATAAGTTGAGAAAAGGCTGTAATTTTTTTTTATTTTAACCGTATCTGTTACTGCTTCCTTTTGGCGGCAAGAGTCACTGGCCGAGACCATCAGGTCTACGTCTCTCTTATTGCTAATTACTCCGTCGGCTTATATCAAATAACAATGGGAAAAAGTATGCCGTTGGTCAAAAGCCTTATCTATCACTTCAATCAATTTATTTCGCAAAATATATTCGTGATTGTGTATTTTAGGTAGAAAAGGTGATAAAGACCTGGTTTTTGACCTATTTTCGCCATTTCTTGGTCAAATTTCTCAGTTGACATTTCATTTTGAAAGTCTTCTTGCATTGAACACAGAATTTCATCAATTTTGTTTTTACGTTTCTGTGCAAACAGTATTCCATGCACTTTTTGCACTACAAAGCAATTTGCGCGAATAACAAATTACTTTCCTAATTATTGTCTGCCAGTAAAGAATGACTCATTCGAAGCGCGGTCTCTCCCCATGCAGCGTGAACGTCTGACGTAAAATGCCATATGTGAAAGTAACTAATGGGTTGGTGTCCATATTTACGTCGATTCCACGTCAAGTAATGTCGAATAATTGTACATAACCCTGTAGAAATTATTTTTGACTTGGATAGGCGATAGCGAAATTCTTTAGTCAAAAATCTCATCTTAGGCCTAAATTTGACATTAGTAGATGTTAAATCAACGTAACTTCTTCATTGACTTGCATGGCTGAAAGCATATTCCGCAAGCTAAGGAAATAAACTCAATCATTATCAGTGACAAACACAAAATGAAACCGCACGCTAATAGTAAACTGTCAATCAAGCTATTAAATTTCAGCAAATTTCTTGCGTTTCATAACTGGCTGTGACAAAAGGTTTATTGTGAACTTCACAATTATCCGATACCAACATAATCGGGATTAAAGGTTGGGGCAAGAAAAAAAAGTAAAAGTCAAGAAATCTCAGGTTTCTAGCGTCACTGCTTCTATGTGAAATTGCTGAATTAGCAGAAGGCGAGACCATAAGGTCTACGCCAGCAACAAGTACGGTTAACATTTAGTTAATGATCAGCTTCCTGGTTGTGCAAATAGAAATCTGCTGCAACAGTTTTTGTTTCGTAACAACTCAAGAAATCTCAGGTTTCTAGCGTCACTGCTTCTATGTGAAATTGCTGAATTAGCAGAAGGCGATACCATAAGGTCTACGCCAGTAACAAGTACGGTTAACATTCAGTTCATGAGCAGCTTCCTGGTTATGCAAATAGAAATCTGCTGCAACAGTTTTTGTTTCGTTGAATTTCAGTCGGCATTTTTGGAGATAGACTGAGAGTGGTTTTGTGTAGGCTACTGCTTCAGGGCATCTTTTACTTTTTCTCCCCACAATGCGCAGTAGAGAATTGACAAACCATTAGCATATGTATATATTGCATATATTGCTTTGCAGGTCGTGGATATAGATGTTAAAATAGAAGTGGACCCAGAACTGACCTCGGTTGAATGCCAGTGGTAAAGGTAAAACTTCTGTTACAGACTAAAAAGTTCAATAAGTTTACTTTCAAGTTCTACTGGCAAGCCTTATCATCTGCTGCAAAATTAACAAAAAAAAAGAGTCAAATCTTTAAATTATTAGGACGTGAATCCTCTGGAAAGTAGTCATCAACTTTTGCGACAATTTCTAAGTTATTTGTTCAGTGATGTCTACATGATGCGTAGATTCGAGGTCATGTGAAAAGAAAAGTAAAAATTTATTTTAAGAATGATATAGCCTACTTTGGTCGCTTTAACTTCTAATTAGAAACTGTTGGGAGGAGAAGGTTAGGATAGCAAACAAATCATGAAATGGATCTTCAAACTTAACCCCGTTTCGCCCAAAATAAGTAGCTTGTGCATACGTTTTAATCAGGCCTTCAATTAAAACACATAGCCTTCACTTCCGCATTGAAAAACTTATTGTTGATGTTCGCAGATTTTCATTATAAAAGTTTTTAATCTATACTGTAGCAACAATGCCATATCATCCAAGAACTTATATTGCTAATGCGTACAAATATGACATTGAAGCACGTGTAGATGATGTCAAAGAAAATCAAACTTCAAACAGACATAGCAAAGGCGGCGGAATTAAATATGGTCTTGGTATTGGAATAGCAGGTGCCAACGCTTCAGCTAATGCAGGTGAATCTTGGTTGTTCTTGTTGACAGGGATGGCTTGTCCTAATACAGTAGTTCTCAAACTGTGCGTCGTTTCAATTTTCCAAGGGCGTTGCAGAAGAGTTTCGTTTCGTAGCTGAATTCAGTTTATCTTATAAAGATGAAGTTAATCCTTTGATTTGCAGTTTCAGTTGTCATCAAAGTTGTTAACTTCATTAAAACACGCCCTCTGAAGTCAAGAGTTTTCAAAAAACGTTGTGAAGAAATAAATGCAGCGCATCGGAGTTTGCTCTTTTAATTTTTATCCTGGTGGCTTTCGCTTAGAGAATTCTTTGAACGCTTCTACGAATTGGTGGATGAACTTCAGGCTTTTTTGCAGCAAGAAAATTATCCACTTGCAGATTGTTTAGCTCGGAACATTTTTTTATTGAAATTGGCTTACTTTACTTGTGTGATATCTTTGCCAAACTGCACATTTCTATGCAAGGGCCGAATAAAAATGACATTTCAGATAAAATTACAGCATTCGTTAAAAAGCTGTTATTGTGGAAGGAAGATATAGAAAACCTGTCTGGAAGCTCTCGATACTTCACTTTCTTGTCCAATTTGCTTGAAAAGAAAAGTATGACGCTGCTTTCAAATTTGTGAAGCATATTTGGGCAACATTTGTTCAAGCTCGAGTCGTAATTTGCAAAATACTTCCCAAAAAATTTATCAAACTACGAATGGATTCGTGATCCTTTCGTCCAACCTACTCCACTGTCTTTTACTGCACAAGAAAAAGAAGCCTACATTGATAATTCTTGTGACAATTCCCTGAAAAGGATGTTTAATTCAGGAAATCCGGCAAATTTCTGGATTTCAATGAATGGCGATTATTCAGCTTTGGTGAAGAAAGCACTACGAATTATTATCCCATATGTCACGTCATATTCATGTGAAGCAGGATTTTCTGCCTTGGCGGTGATAAAAAGCAAATTTCGATCACCAATAAACACTGAAAGAAACATGCGGGTGGCAATTTAAAAAATTCTCCCAAGATTTAATGAACTATGCAAAAACAAACAAGCCCACACGTCACATTAAATAATATGCATTGCTTTTTGTTGTTGTATCAACAAACAAAACTTTAATAATAAGTTTCCTCATTAACTTTTATTTGCTGGTGCGTCGCAAGTCCAGAAAACTTTTCCAGAGGTGTCGCAACAAAAAAAAGTTTGAGAACCACTGTCCTAATAGATGCAAAGCCTGCAGCCTACCCTCGTAAATTATATTGGTGAATGTCGTTATATTTCCGAGTCAATTGACAAGAAAAAACATCAAAATCATAAAACTTCTGTCTTTAGTTTTGCATAACTTAAAATATTTTAATAAAAAATATTTTTTAATAATAATAATACTTGTTCTATTTAACGCTGTATCCATCGCAGAATTCGTTGCTCCTCAGCGCTTTACAAAGCAGACAGTGTCAATGCAGCCGTATAGAGGCGTAACTGAGTACATTATTATCCGAACCCATTCCATTGCTCAGTGCCAAGCAGTCCTATGATGTAACAAATAAATGGAGACAGGAGACTATTTGATTAATTCAATCAATCAATTCAATTCAACTTATTTTTTCTTTATCGGAAAACAACAGCAATGATAAAGTTACTAATAGTTTACGGGAACAAAACCAACAAAAGGAAACGGAGGCAAAACCACATAAGTTTAAAACGTGCATGCGATGTAAATTTAAAAGATACGTCGACGAAAGTAAATTTAAGCACTGCCACCAAACCAACCAATGGACTATTTGTCAGTAACAGGAACATATTACATTTTTGAAATATGCAAGTAATATACACAATGCAAAATTTACACAAGTTCCCTTACCGGAAGGGAGACAACGAGATGACTATACGGTCTACTAGTCAATTGCCACCCTACGGAATTAACAATTCTGCTATTTAATATACAAGAGAAAAAATAAATAAAACTTTAACACATTTCCACGCTTCAACATACGCACCAAAAAAGCATATTGTCACAATCAATGTGCGAGGTCTTGCGACGGGCTGCTTGTATCTCGATCGAGCGTGCTGTTTTGATTGTAAAATTCTTATGCTATAGGTTATCATCGGTCATTATCCTGAGGTAACCTCTGATTACGAAATCTGTATAATGTAACGTGTATTCTAGGTTATTCAATTGCTACGTGCATATCTAGAGTCATCTTTAAACTTGCTTGTTTACGCCGCTCAGTGCAACGTGACCGAACGATGAGTTCGTGTGATGCAACATTACGTAACCTTCTCGATGTTACTAGACCGAAACAACTTTCTATAAATAGTGGTGTAGTTTGCGTAATGATTATTATTGAGTTGATTATGTGATTTTGGGAGTTGTATTATGACGAGTTCATTATGAGAGTTGTGTTATGAGTTGTGGATTGGTAGTTGGTGCAGAAATTATTGTTGATTGAGAGTTGAAGAAATCGAATACAAGTAGATGAGGATTGGTGCTGATATAAATTGTGTTCGAAATTAGAGTTATTTGAGAAGCCGTTCGTTAAAGTCCTTCAAGAAGTTAGATTATCATTTCACTAGTAGAACCATTCGACATTTAATTGACTGCTTTTCGGTTATAACCCATTAAACTACATCATTGAACCTTTCCAAGTCTTTTTCCTGGTAAGAGATAGAAAGAAATCGTGACACATATTTAAGATAATCTTTTAATCTTAACAGCTTCATATCTTTTGATTTTATTTTTTGTCATTTACGAGTCAGTGACAAAAAGAAAATTCCAAGAACAAAGAGTATAAGCATTAAGCACAGTGCCGGACTGGGGGGGGGGGGCGGACTGGGCTGAAGCCCAGGGCCCCCACCTTTGGGGGCCTCCACCTCAAAGAAAAAAAATCTAATAATTTTTTTAGTTGCACAGCTAGATATTGCTGCTTTAATTCGTATCTCAAACAAGCAGGGGCGGCTCGCCCATATGTGCTGCGGTGCTGCAGCACCCCTGCCCAGCCCCAGCCATTCATTTTTTAACAAAAAACATATTTATTTGCTACTTTCATATCCGGAAATGGTACGGATTACGGGTCAAAGTTATGATAATGTTGTCAATATGAATGGCAAGTATAACGGTCTTCAAGCTCTTCTGTGCGAGAAATGTAGTGTAGCTCATTATCTGCCTTGCACAAATGCACAGCGCATTCACTTGATTTAATCGGTAAATGTGCTGTAGAAACATGCCGTTTTGCCGCTGAGTTTTTTGAATTGTTGCAAAGCCTTTATTCATGGCTCGTCTCGTCTACTCATCGTTGGCAAGTCCATCTAAAATTCCGAGATGGTTTGCCTGTTTTAAAGACATTATCTGATACAAGATGGTCAACTAGATATGATGCAGTCAGTGCATTAAACAAAGGATACAGCGAGACCTTTTTGCGTTTGAAGAATTGGCTTCTGATGATGTTCAATCTCGATAGAGCAAAGTCGAAAGAGAATGAAGAGAAAGGATCGAGTTCACTTTGAACAGTGATAGCCTATCTCACAAACGGATACGTTTGTTGATCTGCTATAAAATGATTGGTTTTGCCCAGTCAGCAAGGGTTCGTGGGGCCCACGTGGGATTTCCATGGGCATTCGTGGGCTTGTGGGCTTAAGGTGAGTTTATCTGATGTTTCCGATTAGGCCCCAAGTGTGCGGCCTACTTCATATTTTTTCTTTACAACCGATTCCCGACATCTTTTATTGAATTTATCTTAATAATGTTATCATATCATGAAAATGTATCTGGGAATTTATTTTTATTTCTTGAAATAAACTTTCTGGGCTTTCTGTGGGCATGAAGTGGGCTACCCACCATGATGAAAAATTATAAAATATACGTTTGCACCGGTCCATTATGCTATATTAAAGTGCAATAATCATTCAAATTGAATATATACAACGATACAATGCGACGGCGGTTTACATTTTAATAATGTTTTCATGGTAGACTGCCCACCCATTAGACGTAGGTGGGCTGCCCACTTGGGACATTTCTGCAAACCGTGGACACATAAGTACTGGGGCCCACGCAGTACAATGTGGGTAACCCATATGCAGCCCAAGTGGGCCCCACGAACCTTTGCTGACTGGGTGCTTTCAAAAAAACAACTAGAGAACAGTGGCTAGAGAATAAGAGAACAGCGTACCTAGAGAATAGTGACGTCGCTCGGGTAAGTTTGAGACTTTGCGCCCCTCTAATAAAGTCAGCATTAAACGAATTATGTCATTTTGTTGTTCTAAAAATAAAGTTCCTGTTTAATCGCTTTTTTCGATCCCAATTGCAGCAAAAGCACAGTACCAACTACACAATACACACAACTCGGGGTTTGGAGGCGGAGCCCCCAGCTGCTGAGAAATGCTTTTAGCGCCATTGATCGATAACCTTGTTAGCGAAAAATGTCACTTGATAAGGGCCCCCACTTTCAGCTCAGCCCAGGGCTCTATAAACCCTTAATCCGGCCCTGCCAAGCAGGAATTAGATTCAGTACTATTTTAAAAAAATCTTTGGTATGACCCAACAGGGTATCGAACCCATGCCTACTGATTTAGAGGCGTACGCACTAATCACTAATCCTCCGAGTCGGTTAAAATCTATAAAAATCTATTATTAAATTTATTAATCTTATTTAGTCTTCAAATCTATTACTCTGTTCCAGAGGCTCACGGAAACTATAGCGCCAGGAAAAGCTACCAACACCAAGCAAATGCGGGTTACACTCCAATAAAATCAGGCGACTATCAATACTTCGAAGTGTCTGGTAGCGACGGGATGGTCTATGTCTCGATAAAGTCAAGAGGATGGCAAATTGCAAGTGATTTTCAAGTTAAAAACGATGCGAATGTCATTGTCGATGAAGATGGATTCATTCAGCGTTGTATGGACAAACCTTATGTGTGTCACTCCAATCCAAATATATTGCGGATTGTTGGAATCGATCAAGTACTTTGTAACAATCGAAAATTAATTTGGATCGATGAAAAAGGAAAAGATCATTCCAAGTGTTAGACATTTTGTGATGTAGGCTTATTGTGTAGAGATGAACAAAAAAATTTCCTTGTGTAACAAACTGAGTGATTATAGCCTACTGTATATGGTTCTTTAATAAAGATGTGGTCAATGACCTCCTTCATCTGCGTTTGCTTTTTGACCCCAATCTGTAGTTATCAAAGGTGTGAGTAGTCATCTTTTCTTGACTTCTACTGAACTCCGAGCACGAAGTCTGCGACTCCAATTTACTCCTGCTCCAATATATCATGCTACAGCTCAAGTCGAGTTTTGCAGGATCGAATTTTGATGTTTTGTTTCTAAACTATAGGCTACAGTAAACGAAAGTTTTCAACTAACAACTTTGTAAACCAAAGTATTTTCAATTCCAACTGAAGCAGCCCTCAAGGCTGTCAAAGGACATTTTCTACTTTCAGGGAGCTTGTCTAATAAGTCTCGCTATCCCGTTCCGGCAGACTTCACACTATCACCAACTTTCTGTAGGTTTCTACCAAACTGCCAACTGGGATTACAAATATATTTTCACACCGATAGTCAAAATATTAAAAAAAACAAGTCACAGTCGCCAGTACGGCATCTAACATCGCACTGAATTAAGAAAAACAAAATAGAGTTGCCCTTTCATTGAGAAAACAAAGACGCTTACAAAAAATTAAGCAAGGTGTGAGCACCAACAAGAAGGCAGGTCGATTTTAAAATTTGATGTGGAATAAAGTACCGGTAGTTGCCAATAAGTGAAAAACACCTTCCGCAAGTAAAAAAAATAAGTAAAGTGCAACGATCGCTTGCGGAAATACGATTAAATTCTTAAAAGTTGCTCCCCGCGTTTTGTTTGAAAAGCGCGAATATGTAGCGCTGTTAGCGGAAGTCGTCATAACAGCCACAAACGCGCGATGGCTTTCTCCATACTTTATAGATGATGTAGGCCTACCTAATCGCAGTAAGTTAGCGGAATTTTATAAGAATAGGAGACCTGAACAGTGAAAAGTTGTTGTTTAGCTCGAATTGAAATTAAGCACTTAACTGTTTGAAGGTTGGGGGGGGGCTGTCAATTCAACTTTTTTGCATCAACAGTTGTATCTCTAAAACCACTGAGGCTGCGACTATGAGATTTCTTGACTTTTCCTAACTTTCATTCACCTCTATTGAGCTGAAATTTTGAGCGAATAAAGGTTATAAATTGAGAGATATAAGGCATTTCTCAGCACATCCTCTGAAATATTTCATATTCTATTGTTCAAAATTTTCCCACCAGCTGGATGAAAGTGATTAATTTGGCCCATGTCTCGTTAATCCTAACTGCTTCACAGCGTGAAGGAAATTGACAGTATGCGTGGACCTTTTGTTCTCACCACGGCTTATAAGCGACGTCGATACAAGAAAAGCTTCAACTTTGATACGATGAGTTACCGTCGCTTGCGGTTGAAATTGCGTAAAATTAAACATAAGACTTGGTGCCAATGCATCTAGAGCGAGAATAGTTTTTCGCAGACAATTATGTCCTTTCAATCAAACAAAGCATAGGCTACAACGTTATTGCCTACTATAGAAGCTGCTCTGTAACATATTATGATTTTGGTTTCAAATCTTTCCTTTTGTCCGACACACTATCAAAAGCAGAAAAGGCGTCGATGTTCCCAAAGCTTCTCACATATACTTGTAAACATTTATTTCCAAGTCGACATGTAAAGATTTGAAATGCAATACGCTTCTCATTTGTGTAGGATAATCCAGAACATCACGCTTTTGTGAAAAGGACGATCGTTCCACCACGTTTATACGTGATGCAGCTTAGTTGAATCAATATATTCGAGGCTTCTTGTACCAGGTTCACTGTCACTGATAAACTAAACCGCAATGCAGTACCTCGCAAAGCAATTGTAGCGTAACATTTCCATGTGCTATAACTCGTCATAAATTGTGAAAACTTGTGTATTTACTTGTCAAGTTGTCTCATGTGAAATATAAGTTTGCATAGCAATGTCACAATGAAATCTTATCTCCGTTTACCAAACTAAAGATATGAACTTATGCGACGTCTTGCAACGTTGAATCGACGGAAAGGCGGGTAACTGCCAAACTGAACTGAGAATGCATGAAAGAAATCGTTTATTATCGAATGGACGTGACGTCAGAAAACGATGAATCGACATAGGCTAGCGGCGAGAGACATTTTAGTTAGATAATGACACGCGGCAGCGCGTTTACATTGAATAAAAATACCTTTATTTTATCCATTTCTATTTCCATTCTTCCTAGTTTCGTCTCACAATAGCAAACAAATGAAGTTACGCATATTTACTAAATTATTCAATAAACAATAATGCATCATCCAGCATTATGTCAGCGCTGATTGACTAGACATATTCACGAGTTGTGTGAGAATTGTATTCGATTAATCGCATTATTTATTGTAGGTAACACCTGCAAAAATTCAAGTGATTGCAGACTCTGCCTTCATAAGTGTAGTTTAGAAGTAGCCATCTCATATTGAGCCAATCCAATCAATGTAAAATAGAACGCTTTTACTTGATAGCGCGTGTGATATATAGGTTTTATCTAACAACTACTTTCAGTTACATTGAAAGTGAATGAGTAAGCATTATGCAGTCTGTGACAAGGACTGGAAATGTATAATCAGAAAATATAATATCATAAAGTATATTGCGTTATGTACATCTAGTAATTTTTATGAACATGGTATCATTTTGCAGGCAGGCGTTTTTATAGAGATACAAACTTATTCCATAGTTTGATTTATGGCACTTATCCAACTGTTTCATAATGCGAATAGCTGTTTTAGTTCAATTTAGAAAAAAATATAACTTAGCCTATAACCGCAGACAGATGCAACTTTTTTCATGCTTTAGGCAATCGGCAGTACGGTGAACTATAGTGGTACATAACATAACCCATATGCGGGGTAATCGCAAGGGTCAACCCAAGTAATGGAAAGGTTCTTTTTGAATTATGGTGATGGAATTCTTGTAATGCTATTGAACTTCATCTTTTTATGAAAAACTTATATTGTTTGCATTTGCAAGAAATATCAAACTTTTGGATTTTTTTTATCACTGACCTGTCCGTTAGTAGAATGTTTCTTTATTACCTTAGTTAGGCCTATTGGTAAGTCAGGAATGTATTTGTTGATGTGGCATATGAGGATATTGTAAGAGACCGAGTTATTTTGTAAATAGTATTTGATTTTTGGACACCATCAAAATTTTCTCACAATACACAAATGCCCATCGAGATATAGTGCTCACAGTTTGGAAAAGTTAGATTGTGATAATTACAACTTGCCTGAGTAGGCCTACAGCAAGGGACAATCAAAATAGATGAAACCGCATTCATGGTAATATAGACGTTTTGCAAACTGCTCTTTTCGTTTTCAATATAATAACAAAAATGACAGCTTATTTTCACTAAACATATAAACAAATATCAAAAATTATGGATGAACAGCGCATCTATATTTTTCGGTTTAGGTTCAACAATGCATTCTAGCCGTCAAAATGATGGAATATTTGGTAATTTTGTTGAGACATACCATTGCCCAATCGTTGAATTTACATCAGAGATAATTTTATTAGATAGATTATCAGTTTCATGCACATGGTTTCATTCAGCGTTATAATGTTGTTTTTCAAGCCACGTGGCGTTCATGGTCATAACGCAACATTGCAGAAACAGCCAATATTGATACCAGGTAGGCCTACTAATTATTACGCCGCTTTCGTCGAATCTACGTCGCTAAACGACGATATTGTGCAAACGCCTGTTGGATTTCCCTTCTACGTGTAGTTTATCATAAACGTGAAGCATTGCTCAAAAAGCTAATCTGAATCACCATAGATAACCATAGCATTCATATAGTTTCATCATCAGTAAATATGTAAAGTGCACTTCACAATTTTTAACAACGGTCTGACAATTTATTATATTGCAAAGTTTTGATTTATTCTCGATTTTTATAATTCTGTGTAACAGTTTTTTTCTAACTAGTTTCTATGGGACTAACAATTTGTTTCATTATACATTTTCTTTAGTATTTCAACGCCATTATTAAAAAAATTACGTCCTTTTCACTTTTAAATAAAACATGGCAAGGCAAGGATTCAGTGCTGAAGAAATATTGCAACATGTTTTACTGGATTCTGACGACGAAAGCCAGGCGGATGATTTGGAGGATTTATGGCACTCCGATTCAGATGAAGAAGCGGATTCTTCTCCGTCAACTTCCGCAACAGCGATTCCGATCGAGATTGACGACCAGTTACCTTCCATGGGCGATGTTCAACCGGAGTTTGCGCCATCAGGACGGATTATAACATCGAAAAGACTGGTGAACAGCATAGATTCCTATCTCGACATGAACAACTACGATGCTGTTGAGTTTTCCTGACACATTGAAGTCTTATACAACTTTTGTAGAAAAGCCAAAGAACAGACAAGAGGGCGGCGTCAGCATTACTTGGTCTAATGCGAGACCGGTGCACAATGGGAGAAGAGGCCGGGCTAACATTATATCTGGCCTGATTGGTGTTAGAGGAGAAGCCAAAGAAGCCAAGACCCCTCGGCAAGCATGGGAACTATTTTTTTCTTTAAACATTTTGAACATTATTGTTCAAGAAACAGATAGAACAATTGCCACACTCATTTCTCAATTGCCAGAGAGAATTTTAGATGACAGCAGGTACTGCTATTTTGGCCCAACCAACAACGAGGAGATGCTGGCCTTTGTTGAATTGGAGTATTTTCGGGGGCTTTTAGGACAGGCTGGTCATTCCACGGATGTATTGTTCAATCAACTGCAAGGACATCCCGTGTTTAGTGCAACAATGAGCAAGAACCGCTTTAAATTTTTATTTTCGAACATTTCGTTCGACAACCAAAATACTAGGCCGCAACGTTGGAAGAATGACCGGTTGGCCGCATTTCGAGTCGTTTTCGAAATGTTTAACGAAAACTGCGGCAAACATGTCATTCCAGGTGACTACTTGTCGTTGGACAAAACGCTATACCCCATGAGGACACAAATTGCCTTCAAGCAATATAATCCAAACAAGCCTGCGAAATATGGCCTTCTGTTCAAGTCGGTAAACGCCAGCAGATTCCCATACACATTTGCGGCATCGGTCTATTCAGGTAAACCGAAGGAAGAGCCATTTAATTTTTACGTTCGTGGAACAGAAGAACTGGTAAAAGGAATGGTGATGAGCCTGGAACAACACGGTGACATTCAAGGTCGGAATATTTTGTATGACCGCTTTTACACCTCCATACCACTCGCGCAGTGGTTGCTTGACAGGGGTATAACGTCAGCTGGAACCCTCAACGCTATACGTAGAGGAATACCCCTGGAAGTGAAGCAAGTGAGTGGTAGGGAGAAATCTTCGTACGAAATTTATTGGCAGACGAGTGAGGCTGATCTCAGCCTACATTCTTATGTAGTAAAAACGAAGAATTCTGGCATGCGGAATGTGTTGATGTTGACGACCATGCAACCTCTATTGGGGATTACCAAGGATGACGGCAAAAAGAAGCCAGGCTTGTATAAGCTTTACGACTTCACAAAGGGTGGCACCGATATCATCGACCAAAGGATGGGTTGGTTCATTCACGTGCAAAGCGAAGTCCCCACGGTGGACAACTACTGCGTTTGCTTATTGAGGTGCCAAAGCCACAAAAAATAAACTACCAAAAAACCGTGGCCAATGTCAATGCTGTGAAAAGCCTTTATGCCCTGCACATTCCATACGAGTATGTCAAGTTTGCTTTTGCGCAGAATAAACTATTTGAATGATTGCGGTTTTATAAACTTTGGCTTCAACCACAGCCTAAATAAAACGCGGAGCTCAATGAGAGATTTTCCTATTTTCCTTTTATTAGACAGATAGCTATTTTTACGTTGATTCAACATATCAAGACGTTGAATACTTGTAAACATGTGCGGTTTTGCAATTAGATTGCTTATCAAAATCATCTATCCTTTTTTGTATAAAAAGTGGGTCATAAAACTAATCGTAATACTCGATGTAAAATTCAGCATTTTTATATGCTGAAACAGTATTGTATTCATATTTTATAAATCCATTTTCTATTTAGAAAATATCAATATAATGCGGTTTGAGCATAGCTGAATTTTAGCACGGATACAACGACTGATTTTATGACTTTTATACAAACAAGGACAGAAGAGAAGTAATCTAATTGCAAACCCGCGCATGTTTACATCGTCTTGCAATGTTGAATCCACGTCGAAATGATTGTATTAGCGTTGTATTCAATTTCTCGTATTATCGAACTGTAAATGTGCAGCCACTTGTAATTTCAATGTGCCTCATTGCATATTCTTAAATATTTCTGAATTTGTGTGTACATAACCTGACAGAACACAGGTTGCTTTACCATTGAATCAAGTTGAAAAACGTTGCTGCAAGAGCCTTGTGCCAATTGCTGCAGTCCGGTATTGCTGTAACCAAATCAAAATACTTATCAATATTTTGCTGCCAAACTGACATTTTTATCGCATAAACGCCCATTAGGCAAAAAAAAAAAGGCAGCTAATTCTTTGTAAAGTATTTCTCCAGGTTCACAATGATTTGACGCGTAATAAATACTACTTTGAATAAATCTAAATATTGTTTGGATTTTAGTGTGTGGCATATGAATCTTAGAGAGCTTATTGAATCCACAAGAAAATGACCCGAGGCGTTACAGATTTTCCTTTTGATGAAAAGCGTTGTGACGTTCTGTTAATTAATGAACCGTAACTGTTTTATTTTGAATTTCTTTCTGACTTCTGTTTATGTAAAGCATCATCGACTTTATCGGGTAATCTTACTCCTAGTACTAGCCTTGTATGTAGCCGAGTTCACATTGAACTTACATTGAGAGACGCTGTTGCAACTACAATACATTGCATTTAAACCGCTTTTTTTGTTGCATGATCTTCCATTCGTTTCGTGGATTACATAATAGTAGCCTATTTGATAAACGCCACCCTGCTTCTTCAGCTGGTCTACATTTGTTAATAAAGCGTAAGAGTTGCTGTTCTTGGAACCGAGGTCACAAGATCATAATCCAAATTGGTGTGACACGCGTTCAGAAATCTCATTACTGCATGTAATTGATGAAGCATTGTTCTTTTAGTCAAGAAGCGAGCTTTATTTTGAGCGTGGGAAAAGTTGTTATTTTGCATGAAAAATATAAATTCAAATTGAGATTATGTAAAAAAATTTAATCACAACATGGCAATGCATGTTCTTCATTACTCTACCAAAAAATAATGTGTAAACTCACGCTACAATTGCTTTAATCGCAAAATAATCCAAAAGTCATAAGTCACCTCAACATTTCAACGTCTATGAGCAGTTCTAAAATTTACATAGGTTTAATTTTCGGATATGCTCAGCGTGAATAATTTTACAAAGTGAATCCCAAAGTTTGAAGCCGTACCTTAAAAAATAACAGAGATATCACTCCTAAAGCATAAGAAGAATCGACAGCCCCCCCCAAACTTAGCAAGACTCCAGGGAGCCCAACCTCGTAAGGGTTAATTCAGTGATAGACTGTAGTGCTTTTTATGGGCCTGACGCGTCTCGGTGCTGGTTTAGCATCGGCCGCCTTGGTCAGTGACGTCATGAAAATTAGTGACGTCATGCAAACAAACGCAAGTACTTTTAGGAAGGGTGCAAAAACGCGGAATAGAAGTAAAAGCGGAATGGCTATTGATTTTTAAATATTTGTAGTGAATAGTGCCTCCAACTTTCTCATTTCTGCTTATAGTGCCTCCAGCTTTCTCATTTCTGCTCGGATTTTAACAATTTTCCTATCGTTGGAAAGCATGATAGTAGTCTTAAAAGTATGTCTCAACCCTTTTATGTAAACCCAAAGTAATAACCTGCAATAGGACAATATTGTGAGCACATTTTTCTGTTGATTTGAGCGGGCGGTTGATTTGAACCAGGAAGTGACAAAGTGTAGTTCGGCTAGATTGTGAGCACATTTTTCTGCTGATTTGAGCGAGCATATTTTTGAAGTCCTCACACATTGGACATTTGAACTTCCTGTGCATTGTGAGCACATTTTTCTGCCGATTTCAGCGGGCAATAACGGTTGATTTGAACCAGGAAGTTGCAAAAAGAAGAAAGAAGCTTTGATTGTATGAGGAATACCGATTTGAGAGGGCAAGTAACGGTTGATTTGAACCAGGAAGTTTTTATGTGATAGTTTGGAAAACATGGAGAAACAAATCTCACCATTCTATGTGCCACAACCGTATGATTATAAGACCATTCTATGAGGCTGAACAAGGCTTAGCTAAAGAATCAAAACTTAAACGTGCTACAGCAAAAGTTGTTGACATCGCCAGGACTTTCAATGTGAAGCATGAAATTGGATTTAATCCTCACTTAAGACGAGCTTCATTATCTGTTCGCGTCGGAAGAAAAGCGTTTCATCCTGAACAACTTTGCAAAGTCGCGAAAAAGCTAATTGTGAAACAACCGTTTTTTGCTTTTCCCTCCACGAAAAACATCTTACAAATTTTATACTGGAGCAAAGAAGAAGATTCAAATTCTTATCCTCATAGCCAACACATCCAGCGTGTGAAAGAGGAGCTCCTACCTCAACAAATTGATTTGAATTTTACCAGTGGGAAAGTTTACGCGCCAGCTGCCTATCTCTCTTATATTATCGATGGTAAAGTGAATGTGAAGGTTTATCATGAAGCGTATCCCTTGCCAACTCCAGAAGACCAACACCAACTACAAGAAATTTTGAAATATTCAAAAGTCCTAAAGGATCAATCACCAAACACTTTTCGACCTCAAAAACGTATTAAATTAGATTCTATTCTGTGATTGTTTTGTATGATTTGTCAATAAAATATGATTGAAACTACACTATCTTGTTTCTTTTGTTTATTGATACAATAAAAAACAATATAACAAAGGTGTTGTTCTGAATTTTGGAGCGTTAATAAATCATGTAAATAAATATTATACCGTCGGTGTTGTTTTCTGTATTATCGAAATATACCACACACAAATTGTAAACAGTTTGTTTTATTGGACTGCACGAGCAAAGAAATTGTAAGCGGAGTTACACAGCAATTAAATCACAGCAAATTATCAAAATTAATACACAGCAATATCCTTCATATTTGATTTTCGTTTGGTAAGTAGGTATCATCTTGCAGGTATTTCTTTTAAAGAGATTTTTTTTGTTAGATTATTAAAATATCAATACTGTTGGATCTTGACTTTTCTTGTTCAACCAAAATAAAAATACCAATCTCACAAAATAACCAATGTAGTGTTGTTGATTTAAACTGCAGATCTTTTGGTTCTGGGCATATAGAACATCACGATTTGAAATATCAACGCAAAATATATCAAAATCATGAACACAGTAATATTGCCAACATTAACATGCAGAGCAGAAACATGGTCATTCACAAAACAAAAAAGAAAACTGGCAGCGCGCAAAGGAACATGGAAAGAATAATATTAAACATAAATAGAAAAGACAAGATTAGAAATGAAGTCATCAGAAACAAAACTTGTATCAAAGATGTTATAGAAACAGCAACAAACCTAAATTGGCAATGGGCGGGACATGTAGCAAGAATGACAGACAACAGATGAACCAAGGTAACCACAGAATGGACACTAAGATACTGTATGCGTATAGACTTAAAAGTTATAGATCGGTTAATATGTAGGATTTAATTAAGATAATTTCATAAAAGTTTTGTTAACTTTTTATCGGTTTGGTTGTAGCCATGTTTTTTTTTCATAAAGCTGTTTATTGTAAAGCGAATGATGGTTATAATTATTATAATCTATGACTTGTCCAAAAAGCTTAATAAATACTACATTTAATCATCTTGAACAGCAATAAATACTGCATTTTAATCATTTTTTCGGTTTATGTTGGTTTCGGTAAACCTTTATTTTACCAGGTCTCCGTTTCGCTGTAACAGTGGTTTCAGCTAAAACTTTAGTGACGTTTGATAAATGTAACTAATCTGGAATAATGACGTAGGCCTAACCTTAGGCTTATCATGTAGGAATAACATTTACGATTTTGTTTTATGATTCTTATTACAACTAAACCATTCTATGATAATAACATGACGATACAACTCAACACACAAGCACTAAATTAAGACAAAGAACCTCCAGCTTTGTTGTTGTTCAGTTAGATCTGTGTAGCTTATTGTGTTTATCATTTTGCTAAGCATTTGTTTGATAAAGATCATTGCAACAGTGGTTTTAGGTAATCATTGATAGTAATTTGGATAAGTATAACTTACCTGGAAATTAAATTTTGGTTGTATGATGTCATTTAAAGATTGTAAGAATAACAACGTTTTCAAAACAACGTTACTCTAAGTTTGTTATTGTTTGTTTGTACGAATAAATTTTACAGTTTTCTTTTAGATGATGCTAATACCAGCTAAACAATCAACATTCCCTTTATGCATGATATTATGTTGTGGCTTCTTAAGCTTGTAAAAATAAAATTGTAATTTGCTGAAATTATTTTTAAGTTTGTAAAAGAAAATTTAAGTTTGTGACTTAAAATAATGTTTCATGTGCATGTTTTTCAGAGGTAAACTTTCAGATTATAATTTGTTGAAACTATTTTTTTTTTATTTTCGGTTTGTAAGTTATGGAACTTATAAGTTTGTTGTTTATTAAAACTATTTTTTCAGTTGCAAATTATGGAACTTAAAATTTTGCATCTAGTCAGTTAATTTTTGTTTTGA
Organism: Aplidium turbinatum; assembly: GCF_918807975.1. Lineage (NCBI taxonomy): Eukaryota > Metazoa > Chordata > Ascidiacea > Aplousobranchia > Polyclinidae > Aplidium > Aplidium turbinatum. The sequence goes on along the minus strand of NC_137484.1, from coordinate 21,327,538 downwards.
TTTGTCAATCATACAGCTTAAAAAGTTCGTGGTTTGTTAAAAAATATTTTTACAATGAAAGCTTTGTGATTTATTAAAATTATTTATTTTTTTCATTTTTTGCTAGCAACAGAACTAACATTTTCAATTTCTTAACGTATTTTTTTCGTGTCAATAATTTTAGAGCAAAAACTTTCAGTTTACAGTTTGTTGAAATAATTCTTTTATTTCTCTCAAGGATAATACATCTACTTATTTATTTATTTGTTTATTTTTACATGTTACACAATTCAGTTTGTAACGTAAGTTTGCTGTTTGTTAAAACTATTTTTTCAGTTGTCAATCATACAACTTAAAAAGTTTGTAGTTTGTTAAAAAATATTTTTAGTTGTTTATTTTTACAATGAAAGCTTTGTGATTTATTAAAATAATTTTTTCGTGTCAATAATTTTGGAGCAAAAACTTTCAGGTTACAGTTTATTGAAATAATTCTTTTATTTCTCTCAAAGATAATACATCTGCTTATTTATTATTTGTTTATTTTTTGTATGCTACCCAATTCAGTTTGTTACGTTTTGCATAGAAAATCAAGATGAGGTATTTCCAACAACTTAAAGCACACTTACGATTTACAAACCCCTAAATTGTTTTATAATCTTCATCTAAAAATAATAAAACACTTTGAATGTGTCACAGGAGACTTTTAAACGGATACACCGTTTACTTAAGGTTTCACCTCCATTCTGTTCGGAAAGTTTTATTGTTGAGCTGTTGGATCCGTGATCGATCCCACGCTTACGTTTGTAAAAAGGATTGATGTCAAGTATTTTTTTTTCACATTTTCAACCCTGTTATTTTTGTTAAACACACGCATGGTGTGCTTTGTAGATGCTAAATTTTTTATACTGGTAGTTTTATGAAGCATATTACTTAAAGTGATTTATAGTTTCTACCTGCTACAACTGCAATTTAATTTCACACTCATTCTTAACCATTCAGAGATTACTTAAAACAATGAAAGATATTAATACTACAAAAAGTGCTCAATCCCAAGCGAAAAAGCAAAGCAGAGCGAATTAAATCAAATATAGTTATTACTATTTAAACCCTTGACAGCCTGTTTCACCTAAACGGATCATCAGAAGGTTCTTATTCAAATAGAATGATTACTTATGTATATTCTTCCTATTCCATAAGCACAATTCATCTGTAAAGGTAATGATTACCTATAACTTACTGTTTTGAAATAACAACACAACATTTTTAAATCGTGGTAAGTTGTATTGCATAAATCAACTTTAAAGCTGTTTTATTAAAAAAAACGTCTTTGGTAGGCTACATATGCGTTGCATCTTGCAAACTCCAGAACCACTGCACGAGGTTGTTTAAGAAACAGAGGAAGTCACGAAGTTGCATTGTTTTGATCAAATGCTTTGAAGGGTAAGACGTTTGTAGTATTGACGTAAATTTACCATTCAAGGGTTGGTAGCTTATAAGTTTAAAACACAAGATTCACTTTCTCACATAAAAACATAGAAATCTAAAAATTTATAATAAATCACCTTTCGTTTGCTCAGATTCCAACATAAATGAATAAAAAAATCTCATTACCTTTGATCTATTTTATTATTTTCTGGCAAGCATTCAGGTTTTGGCAATACTTTTGCAACAACTTATTAAGTTTTTACGTGTGTTCTAGCTACAATCTACTTATCCCGAGTTCACTTAAAATAAAAATGGCGGGTAAAAAATAAAGAAACTCAAGTTAGAATTGTATAACCTTCGTGACTTGCTATAAGTTTGTGCCTACAAAATGTCAATTTTGAAACTGAGCCAAAGTTAAACACATATAACGATAACATTTTACTTGTTTGTATACAACAATACCAAAAGTAGTAATTATTTCCAACCATATAGCATCATCCATTCTGTTAGAATCGATGTAACCTATTTTTAAACAAGTCTGAACACGATTTACATTTTTTATTTCACTGTGTTATTGTTTGGTAATTTTTTTTTTGTAAATATCTCCATCTTGTGTGTAACTTTAAGTGTTTTGTAAGATCTAAACAAAAATCATGATACTTTCATGTTAGCTTTTGAACAGGTATAAACCGGTTTTGAGAAAAATATGCTTGAAAACACATTATAATGCTTTATTAAATGACCCACGTATATCAACCACGAACCAAACCAATTACAATAATTTTGTTTCACAACATCAGAAAACTTTTGTTTTCGTAGATTTTAATAATTGTTGGTCTGTAATCGACTTTACCGGTTTGTTTACCATCAACTTACGTTTAACCTTTAACATACCAAGCGGGGTCTCGTAGGGACCCCAGAGGTGAATTTTTTTATCTCCCGCCTTACCTATAGCAACAATTTTTCTCATCATCTTTGTATGTGTCATAAATTTAAGCAAGTTCGGTATAGTGCAACAAAAATTAAAAAATTATTTGAAACATATGCAAAAAACAGCATAACGTTACCTGGGGTCCTGATGGGACCCCCCTTGGTATATTACGTTACAAATGCTGAATGTTAACCAGTTAACTTCACGCGAAAAATGTCCTTACATTTTGCCAGAGATTGAGAATTTGATGACAAATCAACACGTAGTCAAAGAAAAGAAAATGCTAAACTTGCAGCTTTTCGCGAAATTTGAATGGATTTATAGAAAACTGCAAAAAACTCTATAAGCCATTTGAAGAAGTAACGGTAGATGAACAATTAGTCTCTTTCCGAGGGAAATGTCCAATGAGAGAGTATATGAAGTCAAAACTAGCAAGATATGAAATTAAAGTGTGGGCAGCTGAAGACGTGAAAACCACTCGCCTGTAGAATCTCCAAGTCTATACTGGAAAACTTCCTGGGAGTACACCTGAGAAAAATCAAGGACGTCTGGTTGTGTGTACTGTGTGACATGATGAAATCACTGTTTGCAACTAGAAGAAGTGTTACCACAGATATTTTTTTTATATCAGTGCCAACTGCAGAATTTTTGCTCGAGAAAAATATCACCAAGACAGGAACACTGAGCAAAAAAGTCAGATATTCCTGCAGTTATGGAAGTTGCGAAGGGACGATATGTTTTATCGTCAAACTTTATCTTTTCAGATAAACTGTCAGTTGTAAGCTATGTGCCTAAAAAAACAAGACGGTTCGTTTACTATCTTCTCAGCATCTTGATAATTCACTGTCTAATGACGATCACAAGAAACCCAACATGATACTTGAATATAACCGCACAAAAGGCGGAGTGGATGATACAGACAAGTTGGTGAGTGAATATTCTTGTGCCAGACGAATGTCAAGATGGCCTTTCTGACTTTTTATGAACGTGCTTGACATTGGAGCCCTGAATTCCTGTATCACTTGGGTGTTCATAAACAGAGACTGGAACAGTAGAAAATCTAATCGAGGATTATATTTCTTGATGGAGTTAGGCAAAGAATTAACGAAACCTAATGTCTTGCGCAGAGCATGTAATCCATCTGGTTTTCAGCTTTACATCGTTAGAGCTATTACAGTTATGGGAGTTTCTGTAGGTCGAAACACTGAAGCTTCAAATATATCCTCAACGTCAAGGCAGCCAGTGACGGAAGAGAGGAAGATGTTTTCAATGTCCTTGAAACAACGATAGAAAAGTTAACATTATATGCTCCAAATGCAAACGTTTCGTTTGCGAACAGCACCGAGTCACCAACCCAACTGTGACAAGTGCAAAAGAATGTGAAGATGACAGTGGATGAACTGTGCGTTTATGAATAAGATCCTTTGTCTAAGTAATTTGTAGAAACACATGTGTTATACTATATGTGATGCTAAGACTAAAATTTTAGGTTTATAACACTTGGGGTAACAACAGGGGTTTGTTACAGTGTCATAAAAATGGCATCTGCTTTACTTACAATTTCAGCAATCTTCCTTTGTTACATTAGCTGTATAAACTGTAATCTAAGTAAGGATGAAGAAAGTAGACTACAAATTGGCTTGTGCTTTGGTGTGCCGGTATACTGATTGTATGTATTGTGAGAGAACGCAAAACTGGCTCAGCCAATTTGCGTTTTTCATTTCCAAGGAAGAATGGCCTCCTTCATCCACAAACCTGAACCCCCTAGACTTTGGCATCTGGTCTTACCTGGAGAGCAGGGTTTCGACTAAATACCACCAAAGTTTGGAAGCAGTGAAGGATAATCTGAAAAAATAATTAGCCAAAATACCCAAAAAGTTATTCATGACTCTTGCAGGTCCTTTTCGAAGCGTCTCCGACTTGTCATCGACGCAAATGGCTGACACATTGAGTAAAATTTGTTTTTCCTAAATATTTAATTATTTGACAATAATATTATTGTTTATTACTCAATTATTATCTACCATTCGTTAAATACATTTGTTTGAAGTTATAACGTTAATTATTGATGACCCTGTATATACTGTATACTTTAAGCAATAGAAACGATGGGGTCCTTGGAGGACCCCACCTTGGTAAACGACGTTGGTGAGCTAGGCTTGGTATGTTAAGGGTTAAACATAAGAAAATTATTTGAACATTCTACTTGGTTACATGGTACTATAGCATTTACGCGTGATGATTTCTTGTAGCAACTAAACAACTACAAACCAATGACGCCAATTTATTCAACAGAACCATTAAGTAAAGAGTTGATTATCATTATTCGCAACTATTTCTATTGTCTTTTCACCATTGAATCCGTTCCTCAGACTTTCTTTTGTCGTGTGTTATGTGATGTTTTAATTCTTAAAAATATGTTATTGGAACGTTTCTCCGCTTTTTATGCTTATCCTCATCTCAAATAGATTGTTTGTGAATACTGTATATTTTAATAGTTTCCATATTTTAGTAAAGATCCATGTTTCATTTAACTCTTTGACCTTGCTCCTACATCTAAACTTATTGTTTGGTTCCTTTTGAACTATCTTTTGGTCACATGTTCCTGGTGATTCATCTTTATTACCCTATCTCACTTAGAATACGCTGGTTTGTGGTTAGTCTATGTAGTACTGACGTATACACATTGTACTAGTTTTTAATTCCAGACAGTAGATTCATCCTCTTTATCTTCACTTAATCTTACAGTAGAACCGCTTTAATTTCTTTCAAACACCTCTTCTTTAGTCTTTCTCTGATCTTATTGGCTCAAAACTTAATTAGTTTACCAACTAGTCTTTCTGTTTTTACATATCCATGGTATTTTACCACCACTCGTGTGTGTTTTCACAGATATAAGTCCAAAGGTAAAGCTTTAATTTTGTGTAACATTTTCAAAATAACTTCAAACGATTTTTTAAGACATTTACAAAATATCATAAAATTGTGTTTGAACCTAAAAACAAGAAAAAAAAATGTATAGGCCTACCTATGTAATACTTTTCACTAAAATTGTTAAATCACTCAGTTTTGGTGATCACTGTCTGTTACACAGTAACAATCTATCATTTGCTTGAGAAAACTTTTTTCTTTAAGATAAGTCACATATCTGTATACACCTTTCCACAGTGTTTGTCTACTAAGGTGGTGCTCCTTCCACAACACTTGTTCGAGATGTTTGTGGTGACGTATTTGTATTTAATATGATTGTGTTATGCCAACTGCAAGCAAATAAAAGAATTATTTCAATAAATTGTAACCTGAAAGTTTTTGCTCCAAAATTATTGACACGAAAAAATTATTTTAAGAAATTGAAAATGTTAGTACTGTTACTTGCAAATATGAAAAAATAATTTTAATAAATCACAAAGCTTTCATTGTAAAAATAAACAACTAAAAATATTTTTTAACAAACTACAAACTTTTTAAGTTGTATGATTGACAACTGAAAAAATAGTTTTAACAAACAGCAAACTTACGTTACAAACTGAATTGTGTAACATGTAAAAATAAACAAATAAATAAATAAGTAGATGTATTATCCTTGAGAGAAATAAAAGAATTATTTCAACAAACTGTAAACTGAAAGTTTTTGCTCTAAAATTATTGACACGAAAAAAATACGTTAAGAAATTGAAAATGTTAGTTCTGTTACTTGCAAAAAATGAAAAAAATAAATAATTTTAATAAATCACAAAGCTTTCATTGTAAAAATATTTTTTAACAAACCACGAACTTTTTAAGCTGTATGATTGACAAATCAAAACAAAAATTAACTGACTAGATGCAAAATTTTAAGTTCCATAATTTGCAACTGAAAAAATAGTTTTAATAAACAACAAACTTATAAGTTCCATAACTTACAAACCGAAAATAAAAAAAAAATAGTTTCAACAAATTATAATCTGAAAGTTTACCTCTGAAAAACATGCACATGAAACATTATTTTAAGTCACAAACTTAAATTTTCTTTTACAAACTTAAAAATAATTTCAGCAAATTACAATTTTATTTTTACAAGCTTAAGAAGCTACAACATAATATCATGCATAAAGGGAATGTTGATTGTTTAGCTGGTATTAGCATCATCTAAAAGAAAACTGTAAAATTTATTCGTACAAACAAACAATAACAAACTTAGAGTAACGTTGTTTTGAAAACGTTGTTATTCTTACAATCTTTAAATGACATCATACAACCAAAATTTAATTTCCAGGTAAGTTATACTTATCCAAATTACTATCAATGATCACCTAAAACCACTGTTGCAATGATCTTTATCAAACAAATGCTTAGCAAAATGATAAACACAATAAGCTACACAGATCTAACTGAACAATAACAAAGCAGGAGGTTCTTTGTCTTAATTTAGTGCTTGTGTGTTGAGTTGTATCGTCATGTTATTATCATAGAATGGTTTAGTTGTAATAAGAATCATAAAACAAAATCGTAAATGTTATTCCTACATGATAAGCCTAAGGTTAGGCCTACGTCATTATTCCAGATTAGTTACATTTATCAAACGTCTCTAAAGTTTTAGCTGAAACCACTGTTACAGCGAAGCGGAGACCTGGTAAAATAAAGGTTTACCGAAACCAACATAAACCGAAAAAATGATTAAAATGCAGTATTTATTGCTGTTCAAGATGATTAAATGTAGTATTTATTAAGCTTTTTGGACAAGTCATAGATTATAATAATTATAACCATCATTCGCTTTACAATAAACAGCTTTATGAAAAAAAAAACATGGCTACAACCAAACCGATAAAAAGTTAACAAAACTTTTATGAAATTATCTTAATTAAATCCTACATATTAACCGATCTATAACTTTTAAGTCTATACGCATACGGTATCTTAGTGTCCATTCTGTGGTTATCTTAGTTCATCTGTTGTCTGTCATTCTTGCTACATGTCCCGCCCATTGCCACTTTAGGTTTGTTGCTGTTTCTATAACATCTTTGATACAAGTTTTGTTTCTGATGACTTCATTTCTAATCTTGTCTTTTCTATTTATGTTTAATATTATTCTTTCCATGTTCCTTTGCGCGCTGCCAGTTTTCTTTTTTGTTTTGTGAATGACCATGTTTCTGCTCTGTATGTTAATGTTGGCAATATTACTGTGTCCATGATTTTGATATATTTTGCGTTGATATTTCAAATCGTGATGTTCTATATGCCCAGAACCAAAAGATCTGCAGTTTAAATCAACAACACTACATTAGTTATTTTGTGAGATTGGTATTTTTATTTTGGTTGAACAAGAAAAGTCAAGATCCAACAGTATTGATATTTTAATAATCTAACAAAAAAAATCTCTTTAAAAGAAATACCTGCAAGATGATACCTACTTACCAAACGAAAATCAAATATGAAGGATATTGCTGTGTATTAATTTTGATAATTTGCTGTGATTTAATTGCTGTGTAACTCCGCTTACAATTTCTTTGCTCGTGCAGTCCAATAAAACAAACTGTTTACAATTTGTGTGTGGTATATTTCGATAATACAGAAAACAACACCGACGGTATAATATTTATTTACACGATTTATTAACGCTCCAAAATTCAGAACAACACCTTTGTTATATTGTTTTTTATTGTATCAATAAACAAAAGAAACAAGATAGTGTAGTTTCAATCATATTTTATTGACAAATCATACAAAACAATCACAGAATAGAATCTAATTTAATACGTTTTTGAGGTCGAAAAGTGTTTGGTGATTGATCCTTTAGAACTTTTGAATATTTCAAAATTTCTTGTAGTTGGTGTTGGTCTTCTGGAGTTGGCAAGGGATACGCTTCATGATAAACCTTCACATTCACTTTACCATCGATAATATAAGAGAGATAGGCAGCTGGCGCGTAAACTTTCCCACTGGTAAAATTCAAATCAATTTGTTGAGGTAGGAGCTCCTCTTTCACACGCTGGATGTGTTGGCTATGAGGATAAGAATTTGAATCTTCTTCTTTGCTCCAGTATAAAATTTGTAAGATGTTTTTCGTGGAGGGAAAAGCAAAAAACGGTTGTTTCACAATTAGCTTTTTCGCGACTTTGCAAAGTTGTTCAGGATGAAACGCTTTTCTTCCGACGCAAACAGATAATGAAGCTCGTCTTAAGTGAGGATTACATCCAATTTCATGCTTCACATTGAAAGTCCTGGCGATGTCAACAACTTTTGCTGTAGCACGTTTAAGTTTTGATTCTTTAGCTAAGCCTTGTTCAGCCTCATAGAATGGTTTTATAATCATACGGTTGTGGCACATAGAATGGTGAGATTTGTTTCTCCATGTTTTCCAAACTATCACATAAAAACTTCCTGGTTCAAATCAACCGTTACTTGCCCTCTCAAATCGGTATTCCTCATACAATCAAAGCTTTCTTCTTCTTTTTGCAACTTCCTGGTTCAAATCAACCGTTATTGCCCGCTGAAATCGGCAGAAAAATGTGCTCACAATGCACCGGAAGTTCAAATGTCCAATGTGTGAGGACTTCAAAAATATGCTCGTTCAAATCAGCAGAAAAATGTGCTCACAATCTAGCCGAACTACACTTTGTCACTTCCTGGTTCAAATCAACCGCCCGCTCAAATCAACAGAAAAATGTGCTCACAATATTGTCCTATTGCAGGTTATTACTTTGGATTATTACATAAAAGGGTTGAGACATACTTTTAAGACTACTCATGATGCTTCATCTACCCGAATGGATTAATTGCCAGTCTAAAGTAGTACCAAACCAACACAAATTAAAAGAGTATATCTTGCTTTATTTATCTAACAACTTTCACGTTTATATGTTATCTACAAGACGAGCAATCGTTGTTCAGTGGCCGAGTGGTTAGTGCGTTGGTTAGCAGTGGCGAGTGGTTAGCGCGTTGGGCTCGCAGTCGAGAACCTGCATGTTCGACTCCAGCCACCCGCACTGCTGTTGTTTCTCTGGGCAAGAAACTTTACGATAATTGCCTCTACCCAGTGATCGATTTCGAGTAATGGGTAGTACCAAATTTAAGTCATAAGCAGAGTAGACAACCGGAAACTGACATTGCCGTCGGCTGCAGCGTGGGTCAGGTGTATGTCGGAAGGCGTACACCGATGCATAGCGCTCAAGTCCGCTTTCCCGCAATGTAGGATAAAGATAAACAAACAAACAAACGTAACCGCTCGACGAAGCTTTTTTCCAATGCATTCTTCAAGGCGATTCGATCATTGTTCATTATAAGCCGCCCCCAGTTTGCAGTGATCACAGCATATTTGGTGGGAGCACAATTCACTGATCAGTGAATAGTGCCTCCACCAAACATGCTGTGGCTTTCTCATTTCTGCTCGGATTCTAACAATTTTATTATCGTTGGATGGCATGATGCTTCATCTACACGAATGGATTAATTGTCAGTCTAAAGTATGCATTATATTTAAGTAGCGCTAACTTAAACTTTACTATTTTGTACCAATTCTCAGCAATTCATTTTTTACAATAAAAATACCAAACCAACACAAATTAAAAGAGTATGTCTTGCTTTATTAACCTAACAACTTTCACGTTTATATGTTATATACAAAACGAGCAATCGTTGTTCAAACGTAACCGCTCGACGAAGCTTTTTACCAAAACAATGCAAACACAAAGCGATCAGTTTCGAGTGTTCATTATACGCCGCCCCAGTTTGATGTGATCAGTGAATACTGCCTCCACCAAATGTGCTGTAGCTTTCTCATTTCTGCGCAGATTTGAGAAATTTTACCATCGTTGGAAAGCACGATACTGCATCTATCCGAATTAATTGGTTGCAAGTTTAAAGTATGCATTATATTGATCTAGCGCTAACTTAAACTTTACTATTTTGTACCAATTCTCAGCAATTCAATTTTTACACTAAAAATACCAAACCAACACAAATTAAAAGTGTATGTCTTGCTTTATTAACCTAACAACTTTCACGTTTATATGTTATCTACAAAACGAGCAATCGTTGTTCAAACGTAACCGCTCGACGAAGCTTTTTTCCAATGCATTTTTCAAGGCGATTCGATCGTGGTTCAGTATAAGCCGCCCACAGTTTGATGTGATCAGTGAATACTGCCTCCACCAAATATGCTGTAGCTTTCTCATTTCTGCTCGGATTCTAACAATTTTACTATCGTTGGATGGCGTTATGCTTCATCTACCCGAATGGATTAATTGCCAATCTAAAGTATGCATTATATTTATGTAGCGCTAACTTAAACTTTACTATTTTGTACCAATTCTCTTTTGTAACAATACTATTTTGTACCAGTTTGAACAACGATTGCTCGTTTTGTGGATTAGATATAAATGTGAAAGTTAACATATGAATAAACCAAGACATACTCTTTTAATTTATGTTGGTTTGGTATTTCTATTGTAAAAAATGAATTGCTGAGAATTGGTAAAAAATAGTAAAGTTTAAGTTAGCGCTACATATATATAATGCATACTTTAGATTGGCAATTAATCCATTCGGGTAGGTGAAGCATAACGCCATTCAACGATAGTAAAATTGTTAGAATCCGAGCAGAAATGGGAAAGCTACAGCATATTTGGTGGAGGCAGTATTCACTAGAGCAGGTCGATTTTATACTTTTTTTGGAATATTAAAGTGAATAATGTACCGGTAGTTAGATTTAGCTGAAAAACTCACTTCTGTGAAATATCAGCCATACCGGATGAGAAACGGCTTGCGGAAATTCATTTGAATTTTTTTCGATTTTTAAAAGAAAATTGCATTACCGCTAGATGGCGCAAAACCAAACTTCGAAAATGGCTGCTTATTTTTCATTTAAACTGCTTTGACTCAATCTTTCGGGAACTCAAAATGAAAACTTTTATGTTCAGGCGTACTCTTCAAAGTAAAAAATTAATAAAAATGAAACAAATATTCAGTATACGCGAACTACAGTAAGTGAAGATAAGTTGGTTAGCTGAGCTACAGCTCGGACTGCAATTCGTCGTAAGAGTAACGATAATGACCTTAAGACGAAAGCGGCCGGCGCATAGTTCTACTGAGAGCTTTGGCAACAATTGTTTTGTGACGGTTTTTGAAATCCAGGGAAACTTGCGAAGCTTCCGAAACCAGTTTTACGCATCTCTCCACAGTTAGCGAATGTGAAGGTAGGCCTACGGCTACATCAGAAATGTTCTGTTTCCGATCGTTGTCAATGAATGATTGAAGGTCCTCGTTTGAAACTTCCTGTGTCAGTGGTGGGTTTGCGCTTTCAAGATCGCTGATATCCACTAACCCTTGCCACTCGTTTGCATTCTAGTTGACTAATGGAATCTTTTTTGCTGCCCTGTGCTCTCTAGAAAAATACAAAAATAAGTTAGCGACTGCTAAAATTTTTACTATCGACGCCAAGAAAAAAAAAAACAGTTCAGATTTTGCTGCTGTCTGTAAATTTTCGCCGATAACTTTGACTTTTGCTTTGGCTCGATGCAGTTTGGACTTATTCATAATAATGTGACGGAGATCAATTTTCGGTCTCAAAAGATGTTTTATGTCATGTAATAATGCATTGCCAAGCGATGATACAGTCACTTCTCACAAGCTCTAAACGGAAAAAAAGGAAATTTTACGGTGCTGTATTCGCAGGCCGGCACTCTTGCTTGTCCTAAAATAAAACATGATGACATTAAAAAAAAGTAATTTACGGTAATAATAAATCTGTTATACAAATCAAATGTTACTGACCTAAATTGTAAACATTCAAACATCAGGGATTTATGGCAAACAAAGGTAAAATAGTTTCGGTATATATATACATTTTTAGGTTACTTATACTCTTTGTGCACTGCGCTTATTATTAAATAACATCGCACGTGTTGATTTTTTCATTGTGGTAGGCCTACCAATTCATATGTATCACTTTCAATCGACTAAATAAATCGTTTACCTTGTCTGACGCCGAACTTGACGTGCTTGAGCTACTTATCCATTCGTGTAATCCTGATGGTCCAGATATGTCGCCTTCCTCCTCGTGGAAGTCATGGGGAAGTTTTTGTAGCCGTTTGTTATTATTTTGTGCTTTTGAAACTGCTGATTGATCAACCAATAACATTTGAAAGATACCTTTAGGACCAATTTTTAGCCTTTGATCCATCAGATAAGCTCTTTCTTCCAATGGAATTTTGGCATTTGTTGAGAATACATAGAGAATGTGTTCTTTCTTGCAATCCAAGAGCTTGCAGTTGACTCGAGTATCCCTGCATGCCACAACTTCCAGCGAACAAATACATGCCCAAATTAGCTTTTGCTCGGCCTTTTGCGTGTATGCAGTTTATATCCTTAACCAATTTCAATAAATCTTTAATTTTTCTGTTGATGGCTTTGTCAGAAATCAAACGTAGGCGAGGATTTAGCTTACTGCCTGCCAGATACTCATTAAATCAGTGGTTCCCAACCTATTTTGGTGTCGGAGCCGAATTCGAAACTTCAGAGTACATATGGAGCCGCATGAAAACATTCAAGTAATTATAACGAAAATTTTAAAGCATGAAAGCTACCAACGAATAGCAACAATAACAAGAAAAATAACACAAATCAATTTAATGTCCAACTTGGGTTTGAGCCAAGTTTGTCAAAGCGAGGCACAAATGCAGAGGATGCAGTAGCTGCTTGGGGTGGTCATCGGTCAACCGATTGCGATATTTATTTTTGATTCTGATCATTTTCCTGAAAAGTGCTTCACATACGTAAGTTGATGCAAATACAGAGGCATTTTTCTGGGCATTGGTTTTCAAGCTGGGATACTTTCCCTCTGGAACTCGATCGACTCCAAAATTCAAGTAGGTCTTCACTTTGAAATAATTGTTTGAGCTCGATATCTGCCTGCATGTCTAGCAACTCCAATTGAAAATTATCAGAAGCAGTGGCCACATTAACTGCAATAGGATTTGAAAACATGTTCACCATTGGCAAAAATAAATTCATTCCGTTAATGCGGCGGTTGAACTCATCAATCAAGTTACTGGTAAGTCTGCTGTAGCCTGTAGGGGAGACTCAGGTAAGTTGGCCCAATGGGCAAGTTGGCCCACTCTAAATAACTTTTTAAGTACAATAGTTATTGTGACGTAACATGCGCATACTGAGAAAATGCTGTTCAAACTACCTTATCACCAGGTTGGGAGGCTCTAGCAAGCAGTATAAACATGTGAGCACGATTTTTGTATGAAAAAGTATGATTTTTAAAATTTTTGGATTTTAAAATTTTTTAGATGTCGAATGAGTTTGTTCTTACTGTATAAGAGAGGTTATTATTTAGTGAGTGCAGCGCTAGGGTAGTTATTAAGGCTTACTTTGACGGCGAAATCGTTGTTAGAAGCTCGATAGTTTGACATAAATTTTAGTTTTTACAATATGGCTGCCATGCAGGGAAGTTGGCCCATTTCTTGGGTGGGTATGTTGGCCACCATGGCCAATTTGCCTTCATGAGGTATTGCATAGAAGGATAATTAATACGATGACTTATTTTTGCAAGATTGAAGTATCATCAAGTAGGCTACCCAAAGTAGGTAAATCGCGGCTTTACATCAGCATTAAACGATCAATATTACACTTCCTAACATCGTTTTTATGCCACAGATTGTGACAACGTAATAATAATGGTAAGCAATTATAAAAAGAAAACCGATCGGGGGAATGTGCCTCAGCAGGTGTATGAAGAGGGGCTAAAGATGTTGAGGAATGGTGTGAGTCAAAGAAAAGTATGCAAACACTTCTCAAGCGACGGTTTAAAACGTACCTCATTTCGGAGATACATCAAAAAATGTTCCGATATTGGTACTCATGTAAAAATGGGGTTTCGTTCTGGAGAGCCCAAAATTTTTCCACTGGTGATGGAGAAGGATCTGGTAAAGCATATTTTGGATATGTCAAATCGCTACCATGGTTTATCCAGCAAGACTATAAAAAAACTGGCATATGAGTTTGCCAAAGTAAATCAAGTTAAAATGCCAAATAATTGGAATAGAAAACAACAGGCAGGAAATTTTTGGATGTCATCAATGATGAAACGTCACAAACTTTCAGTACGAAAACCAGAAGCGACATCAATCGCACGTGCAACTGCATTCAACAAACATACTACCTCTCAATTTTATGATAACCTCGCGAAGTTGCTTGAAAAATATAAGTTTACACCGGATAGAATGTGGAACGCCGACGAAACGGGTACAAAAACTGTCCAAGAACCAGTGAGTGTTGTCGATCTTCGAGGAAAGAAGCAAGTTGGAGCGATTGCTTCAGCTGAACGGGGAGAATTGGTGACCACATTGTGCGTGATCAACGCTGCAGGAAACCATTTCCCTCCATTCTTCATTTTTCCCAGAAAGAGATTCAACCAGCAATTTCTTCGAGGTGCCCCGCCTGGTTCTATTGGCGACGTCAGTGATTCTGGCTGGATGAATGAAGATTTGTGGGCTAAATTTTTAAAGCATTTTGTTAAAGGAATTTGCTGCTCCAAAGCAAAACCTCACCTTTTGATGATAGACAACCACGGGTCTCATCTATCAATTGAGGCTCAGCAAATTTGCAAAGAGAATGGGCTCAAAATTTTAACATTTTGGCCGCATACAAGTCACCGGATGCAACCGTTAGATGTCGCTATCTACGCTCCGTTTAAAAGGTATTATAACACGGCGCTTGACAATTGAATGCGTTCACATCCTGGTCAGCGGTTTTCAATATATAACGTCACTGAGGCGGTGACCTTTGCATATAATCGTGCAATAAATCCGCTCAACATTGCAGCTGGCTTCCGCAAACCTGGAATTTTTCCATTCAATCGAGAAGCCTTCACCGATGACGATTTTTTAGCGGCAGATCCCACCGATTTGCCAGAAGATGGTAAAGATCTATCCGGTGATGATCAGCCACTGCTTTGCAGGACGATTCAGGAACAGGGGACCAGCAATGAACAACCGAGCAGTGAACTGGTGAACAATTTTAATGAATGGTTGAACTCCACAGATAATACAGACACCCCTCCATCCCGAAAACATCCGAATCCTGAGTCCATCGTCGCATCCACATCCGTGGAGTTGCAAGATGAAACAAGTTGTGTTGTTTCTACATCGCCAAATCCGAAAAGTACCGGTAATGAGAACCTCCTTTCTACAATCATCGCTTCTGACGTTTATGTGTCGCCTGCGGATATTTTGCCCTTTCCAAAGTCAAAAAAGAAGATCAAGAAACGCTCAACCAAAAAAGGCTACAGCCGGATAATCAGTGACACCCCAGAAAAAAGGACCAATGAAATATCCAAACCAAAACCTGTGTTACAAAAAAATCGTCGTAAAACAACAGAAAAGGCAAGAAAAAAAATAATCCAAACTCTCCACAAAGATGAGACCGAAAGTTCATCCGATGAAGACGACATTACTTTGAAAGCAATGATGCTAAATGAGTTCAAACAACACACGTCTTCCGAGTGTGAAGAGTTTAGCTCCAGCGATGACGAGCCGTTGTGTAAACGCAACCTACCAACACCTTCATGCGAGTGCGCCATATGTGGCGATTCCTACAACAACAGTCGCAGCCGAGAACGTTGGATTAAATGTGCACACGCAGACTGCGACAAATGGGCACACAAATTATGTTGCGACGACACACAAGCATTCGTATGCGTTTTTTGTGAGTAAGCTATTTTACTCCCCAGCTATTGAGTAGCCTACCCGCTGCTTATGCATATGTACATGCACATCCTGTAGGATAATAGCACTGCGTTTGGATAAATAGATTCATCGCGCATGTCATTGTTCGTTACTCCTGAAGTGTTCTTTTACAATAAACTTTGTGAAAACTTTTATCTGCTTGTCATACTTGTAGCATTATGGTAACAATGTCCTACACCTACCAGTATCATTAAGGTAATCAGATCGTTAGGAATAAAGGCATGCCGCTCCAACTGCATGATATTTGATACAGCCTTAAAATTAAGGAGAAAGAGAGCTTTTCCACTGTTTAGTATACCGAGAGATGGGCATGTTGGCCACGTGGCCAACTTACCTTCCATGGTGGGCCAAATTACCTGCACATGTGGGCAAGATGGCCCATTTTATTTTTTTTGGAAAACTTGAAAAATTACATACCTAAAAATGTCGGTTTGATGCAAGAATATGTTCACTTCTAGAGTGATAAATTCTCTACTCTTCAATAGCATTCGCTTTAATATATGTTTAGTTACTAGCTCACAAATTCAATTTTACATTTTGCTGGGCCAACTTACCCGAGTCTCCCCTATGCTTCAAATGATCCATTGGTTCGATGGTCAGATAGCGTTGGGAAATGTGTTGTAACACCACCTGCAAGCTGCGTTTTCCTTCAGATTTATTACTAACTTTGAACATATTTGTTTGCTTATTCCGTGCCGACTTAAGAGATTCCAACTTTCTTTTCCTTGATTCTCCTTGGTATCAAACATATTTTGTAGAATGAGTTTTGTATTGCCTCTCAATGTTAAAAGATTTTACACTACTTATCACCACAGGACATAGAAGGCGATGCGCTTTGTTGTCTACCTCAATTTGAAAATACTTTTCTTCCCAAGCGCTTTGAAAGACCCGATTCTCCTGCTGAAGAGTACGTGCTTTTTTTTGAAGGCTGATCTGACATAATTTTTGGTTGAATATACTGAAACTTAAGCGAATTGCTGATTATCCTATCACAGTTTTATAGCGGCAATAACTTACTGCTTTTCTCAGTCTGTTTTAAAGGACCTACCAGAAATTTTACACGTTTTGAGGTGTGTTGAGCACCACACCATATCAACCTAATTATTTCACTTAATGGTTTATGATTCACAATAAGCCGACAATGGGCCATTCAGAACAGTAGGCCTATAAAGTAGGCTACAAGGTGTAAGATGAAAAGTTCACTGACAGTGCAACCTCTACACCACGACAATGCAGTTTGTTAACAATTTTGACTTAGTAAATAATTTTGATAAATCAAAAAGTAATCGCCCTAATTATTATTATAATTAGATTTTTTATATTTTTTGTGGGATTTTCAGGGATCAATGAGAGCCGCAAGAAGGCTAGCTTGCAGCCGCATGCGGCTCTAAGAGCCGCGGTTGGGAATCACTGAATTAAATCCTCGCTGATGCGCAAAACAATACGGTACCTTAAATAATTCTTTTAATTTTAGCATTGTTAAGATGGGAATAATATTGAATTAGTTGTTTATAAGTGCTGGGTTCCGTTTTAGCAAGCTTGCAAGGACCTCCTCCATGATGCTGTTCAGTTTGTCGTGTTAAACGCGGATTTTCTTTTGGCATGTTTAAATAAGAGTTTGTAAACAAGAAAGTTTATTACATAGGCCAGGGGTCACCAACCTTTTTTGCATGCGGGCCACTTTGGCACTTAGGAGAGCTGTGGTGGGCCGCACTAATAAAACTTTATGTAGGTTGACTCTTATGCTAGAAAAGAATGCATTTCGTACCCAGTATTCATGCGTTATAATACATATTGTTAATATTTATCTTAGAATACCGCAGCAACACAATTAGTCGAACAACGTTACTGCCAGGCCAAGCTCCTTTAACAACACTTTTGACTTCTTTAACATTGCCTAATAAACGAGGCCACTTGTTTTGCGCACTATTAGCCAGGCGAGCGGTTTCATCAGAATATTCATCGCCAAGCAAGAGTGGTGTTGTCACTTCGCTTCACAAAAGATGTCTTGCCATTGACAGTTTCAGTAAACATAGAAATGTTTGACACATTGCAATACAGGCAACAATAGTGACCTGCAAACATATCAGCAAAAAATAGGCTCCAATAACAGAGAGAAAGAAACCAGGCACCATGAAACAAACGCTTGTGGAAATCGCCGAAAAAATGTTTCTATCGTAACTCATGAGCAGTGTTCCCTCTAAAAAAGCGATGAGTTGGTTTTTCATCCATTTTGTGAGAGTCAATAATACCGTCTTTTCTTGATTATTAGACAAATGTCACTTGCGGTGCTTTTAAGCATGGCAAGAATTGTTGATTAACAGCATTTTGCAGTTCTAAGCTAAAAATTTTCATAATACCAGAAAAAGTCTTTAAATTTATATATAATATTATTCCAATTTATTATAAATTAATAAAGCTTTGGTAGAGAGTTTGCTTTGTTGAACTATAGAGAAATAAAACATAGTAACTTTAGCGGGTTTAGCATACTTTATTTCACACAAAATATAACATAATTAAATAAAATAAACTCAAACGTTTTCGACACGTACGTGTGTCCTCATCAGGAATTAAATCTGCAATACATAAAATGAAAAATCGTAAGATAAATTTGACTATGCACTGTAACTGTAACGACACTCTGGACTGAAAGCACAAACTGAACAAATGATACGAGAATGATTGCGAGTAAATTATGCGGTGGGAAACAGATCACGTGAGGTGTAGACTACAGGCATTGGACAAAACAATTAGAACACACACAAAAGGAACGATGAGCCACAGGCGAATAACTGCCGGTTGAAAGATGGATTGTTACGTTTGATTCTTAAGGCTTCCATGATCTTAGTCTGAAAATCAGTTTGTGCTTTCAGTCCAGAGTGTCGTTACACTGGTTACAGTTCCAGTGCATAGTCAAATTTATCTTACGATTTTTCATTTTATGTATTGCAGATTTAATTCCTGATGAGGACACACGTACGTGTCAAAAACGTTTGAGTTTATTTTATTTAATTATGTTATATTTTGTGTGAAATAAAGTATTATAAATTGAGTTGGCACACCGACCTATTTTGCCAACAAAAACTTGCATAAAGAGAACACTGCTCGTGAAACGCAATGACGGTGAAACGCGCACTAGTGTTTACATGACGTTTACAAACTTAAAATAAGCAACCCTATGCTCACAGACAATTTCAAAATTCGAAAACAGACGTTTAAAACAACCACTGGAACAGTGTGGCTGGACATCGCATTGCATAGGCGCCGATCCCTATAGGACAGCGGGGACATGTTCCCACCATCTTTTTTCATTATTTTTATAACGTAAAAGGGAAAATATTAACCGAATGTCACAATTTTATTAGTCAGATGTTTAAAATCTATTGAAAGGAGGGGACAACATTTTTGTTTTATGCGAAGAAACCCCGTAGCTGTCAAGCTGAAATAAAAAAAAACTCAACCTCTTGCTAAATATGTGCATTGTGGGGCACATATTTACTAATCTAATTGTATCAAAAGCTGTTGTAGCTTCGCCGTTTATTAGAGATGCTCCAGGTTCCACACAAGAACTTGGAAAGCTAGGCCTATAGGCTATAGGCTAAAAAATTTCTGGGAAATTCAAGCATATGTACCTGAATCTTTATTCTAAAGAGTCTTTGCCTCAGGCTGCATCAAAACTGAAACTAATTTGTCCAACCAGATTGCTCACACGTGCAGCTGCTGTAAAAGCAGTGCTTGATGATTCTGACGTCAGTATAATAATAAGTCAGTATTGGAAGCCATAGAAGAAGCCGTGAGTCAATTTGATTCAAATGTAGCAACAACTGCAATTTGGCTTTTGAAACCTTTTTCTCGTGGGTCAAGTGTGCTTAGGTTATTAGCGGCATTGTCTGTCATTCAGTGTATGGAACGTTTTAACAAAGCCTTGCAAGGTTGCACGGTGACTGTGGCTGGCATGCTTGAATGTGCTGAACTTTGTAGTAGGCCTACTGCTCCGCCATCTACGCAATGAAGAAGAATTTCATCGTGTCTTTGTAAATGCTGAGAGGCTAATGGAAGATTGCAACCTTGAATCATTGAAACTGTCACGTCTCAAAAAGATCTCAAATCGTCTTTTTGAGACGTGACAGTTTCAATGATAGTTTCAATGACATGTCCATGCTGAAGATCTCAAATCGTCTTCAGCATGGACATGGCTAACTACCTCAACTTTCAAACACCAGAGACGAAATATCGGTCAGAGTATTTTGCAGTCATTGACAGCGCCCAGCAAAATCTTACTGACTATTTCAAGTCGACCGTTCTAGTAGAGCACTACAAAATTCTACAAGAATCACTCTTTAGTGGAAAGATACAATCACATGTGGTAGACGATTATTCTGAGTTCTCTGACACAGAATCCCTTGCACAAGAACTAAGTTATGCTTCTTTCGAAAGCAGTACAATGGAAAGTGGGTGGAAGATTTTTGAATGATAGGCTATTCAAGAAAATGCCATCTGCTGGTCGGCAAATGTTTCCGAAAGTGGAACTTTTTGTGCGATTTTTGCTTATTTCACCAGCCAGCTCGTGTTCAGCTGAATGGTCATTTTCAACTTTGCGACGTATCAAAACTTGGTTACGATCTACCATGACACAGAAACGACTAAATCATGCAATGGCACAAGGTTTTGAATTCGATCAACCTGCATGACCTCTCCAAGGACTTCGTTTTTAATTCGCCGGAGACTCGTTGCCGAGTGTTGGAACGTCTGCTGTCCAATGCTGACACTGACAATTAAAATATATACACATCGCATCAGACTTGTACCTACTGTATTAGTTTGTTTGTCAGAACAGACCCCCGATCTTTCTAGCTCGCTTCGCTCGTCGCCCCTTCCTACCTTTCCTAGTAAATGTCCCCACCAATTTTAGAGAGCGATCGGCGCCCATGTCGCATTGGAATAACTTTAAACGACCCCTACCGAGAACTACAATTTGATTGGTCGGTGGAATGGAATGCAAAGCGAAAATATGCTTCCCGGAAAGTAATTTTTGCCTTCATGCTGTTTAACTCCTCCAGAAAAGTATTTTTGGTTATACTTGTGTGCTGATACCTTCCGCGGGCCGCACATAATCAGCGTGGCGGACCGCATGCGGCCCGCGGGCCGCCAGTTGGTGACCCCTGACATAGGCTACTAGCTGAAATTAAATAAGATTTAAAAAAGCTTTATTTAGATCAACTGATTCACTGACTTCTCAAATCATTGCTCAAAACGATTTATTATATTCATAAGAAGCACATTTCCAATGCTGTAATGACAAGCTGATTACTCAATCTAATGGATGGCCTAAGTAGGCCTATATAGAGACGCGTCAGACTTACAACAAGCACTAGGCCTACAGTCTATCACTGAATTAAGTGCTTAATTTCAATTCGAGCTAAACAACAACTTTTTCACTGTTCAGGTCTCCTATTATTATAAAATTCCGCTAACTGTGATTAGGTAGGCCTACATCATCTAAAAAGTATGGAGAAAGTCATCGCGCGTTTGTGGCTGTTATGACGACTTCCGCTAACGGCGCTACATATTCGCGCTTTTCAAACAAAACGCGGGGAGCAACTTTTAAGAATTTAATCGTATTTCCGCAAGCGATCGTTGCACTTTACTTATTTTTTTTACTTGCGAAAGACGTTTTTCACTTATTGGCAGCTACCGGTACTTTTCCAACATTTCCAATGCTATTATTAGCGCTTATTAATAATTAATTAATTAATTAATTATTAATAATTAGCGCTATTGATAATTTTGCCAAATTTGGACTTGAATTAACATTCAGGCAGGTTGATACTTCTCAAGAGACAGGCGCAGTGGAATTTTTACATGTCAATCATTGCATCACCCATGGTAACAAGTTTAAATTTACCACTGAAGATTTCGTCAAAGCTACAGCAAAAGATCGTTGCTTCATAAATGGAAAGTCGCACCACCCTATATCCACCTTCAAATCCATATTATACGGAGAAGCCATTCGAATGCGTCTTCTGAATGAGTGCCATGAACATTACATTTCCAGCTTGTCAAGACTCAAAGAAAAAGCTACTAGGTCAGATTTCCCTATCGCGATGACAAATGACATGATTGGAATTGCTTCAACTTGGACTGACAGACTTAGGCCACCAAAACCTCAAAAGAAAAACAGCAAGACTGTGTGGGCTACTGCTTTCCCAACTTTATTAAAAATGAGTGAAAAAGAAAAGGAACTTAAACCTGATGTCATGATCACATACACAAGGCCAAAAACAATTGGAAATTATGTTACAAACTACAAAGATCTATCAAAAAAATCCAATCTTCTGTTCTACAAAGAGGTTATTCTGCCCCTTGTGGTCGCTGTGCGTTGTGTGGTAACCATGGTCATCATCGTTTGTCAATGGTTTCACGCAGGGGTGCATTCCTAAAATTTTTTTTGGGGGGGCTCTAACACTTAGCTGTGTTGTTATAGACAAAGTATGTATAAGTAATCGGTGTAGGTTAGCCAACAATGTTTACCTTTTTTAAAAGGAAACACTGTTCAGTATGTTTTTACTTCTGAACATCATGTCGAAAAACAACCCATGCTAAAACATAGTTTGAAGTACAGAAAAATGTAGAAGCAACAAAACGTGAAAGCGTGGTTGAATCCGACATAAAATTATAAGTTTGAAATTTGGCTTGGTTGCTACACTGCAATCTCCTTTGCTTTTTTTTTTACTGCGTAGGCCTACACTTGAAACTCGATTTGCATGAGCTAATTCCAATCTCTTAACTCAATTGTAAACTTATTTGTATGAGCCAATCCTAAGCACACTTGCAAAAACATTGCCTGGAATAAGAAAGTAAGGAAATGCAATTCTTGAAATGAGCGCTTGTGGTTGCAGATTTGCTATATATGAACCAATAAGCTGCCAATCTGACAGTTACACTAAAATCTCATTTAGTTATTAACGAACAGTTTAAAAAATTCCAATTACAGCAAAAGCATATTCCAAGTTGGTGCAAACGAGATTACACAAAACAAACAGCCTGTCTGCCAGGTCTTTGGTTTTATGGGCTAAGTTTAAAGCACCACGAAAGTCCTTGATTTTAGCGAGCAAACAGTTTTTGCGGAGATCTGAGTTCATTCAATGTGGGCAGCTTAGAATGCTTAACTTGAACATCCACAGCCGACCGATGAGTCTGCAACCACTTCTGAGTTGCCGCAGTGCCATTCCATAAATGAGGAGGTGGTCCATTGATGCTGATGAACAACAATGCTGAAACAAGTGATGGTCAGCCGTGATCGTAGCTGTGTGATGACCAAGTTCATTTGTGAAAATCCACGTTCGGCTTCAGCAGAACTTATAGCAATCATGTTTAGTAGGCTACTACGTTCTTCAGCAATATCTGGTATATGACAAGGATTGTCAACATACAATCAAAAATCGGAAATAGGAGTGATGACATGAAATCTCTCCTCTATTTTTCGTAATCTCTGCTCCCCTTCTTGCCATGGAACTTCGACTGCAGCAGGCCATAACTCTGGTACAATAATTTCCAAGCTCTTCACAGAATTTTCATTGTTGGTGTCCACCATCCTGCTTCCAATGTTCTCAACCAAAGCTTGAATAAACTGATTACGATCAAAAGAAGGGTAGGCTAGTCTCTACGTCGAGCTTTGAACTGGTCCAATGTTGTGCCTTTAAAGGAGTAGTTTTTTGTACTTCCGGGACTCAAGTTAACAACTTCATCAAACGAATACTTTCCTTCTTGAATATCTTTTTTTATTTGAAGTAGAGAATTAACAGTCCATTTGACATGACGATTAGCTACTACGAAGTTGATATCCCAGTCTGGAGAGTTTCTGACAAAAGTGATAATTGGCGATTGCTATCAACTTATGTTCGTGTTTTTTTGCAGTTCTGTTGTGAGAAAGCTGTTAAAGTGTTACTTGTTCAGTCGAGAAGTTGTTGTTCAGCCAGAAAAGCTGAAAAATGGAAGCTTGAACGAGCCCCCCCTGAGCCCCCCCTACATCAAGCCTTTTCGTTTTTCGGGGGGCTGAGCCCCCCCGAGCCCCCCCAGGAATGCAACCCTGGTTTCACGTACAACGCCATTGAGCACTCCGCAAAGACTTTTTAAGTTAAAACAGGAACTCAATTGCAGCAATTATGGGATTTATGTAGCAACATGTTTACTTTGCCATGAACAATATGTTGGACAGACGGTTAATAAATTTTCGGTTCGCTGGTCAGGCCATCGTGCAACTTGGAACACTTTCGATTTTTCTTCTAATAATGACAGGGCTGCGTTATTAAAACATTTTGCTGTATTTCATGATCTAAGTACTGAACCACAACTTTCCCAATGCTACAATGTCACATTTGTTGAACAACCCAATATTGATAATCTAGATGCTTGTGAAGATAAATGGATACATAGGATACATGCCAAAATAAATATCCAAAAATTAATTCTGCCACAAGTTTAATTTTTTGACGCTCCACTACATTTTTGGTATTTTTTCAATATTTTACTGCCTTATTATTCACTGCCGTCTTTGCCTACTCTTTTTTCCACAACGCTACATTTTGTGTTTTCCAAGACGCTCCATTTAATTATTTATCGCTGTACTTAGTTTGTTTATCACTGCCTTTGACTGCCGTGTTCCGCATATAATTTATTTTCTTTGCCGTAATTTGTCACAACGCTACATTTGCAGGCTTTGCTCATCGCTCTTTCATCAATTCTAGTTTATAATTTATATTTGATACGTAATTTACTTTACTGCCGGCTTGGTTTAGTTTTCATTCAGCATTTTTTCAATATTTACGCTTATGCTTTTTCAATTTTTTACGCTCATGTTTTGACATTATTGCGTCACTGTAATGTTGTTTAAAACAAACATTACTTGTAGGTTTTAACTGCACTTTATCAGAACTGACGATGCACTGAATAAGTGCGAAATATATTTTCTCTAACATCTACTGACAACTGATCCCTGTTACCTTAGCAATTGAGGTTTTAGCTTTCTAGATATGGAACAGAGATCGTTTCAGAATAAGACTTGGTCAGAAAGCGAGGCAGACTCCGACGCAGCTCAGCATCAGCCAAGAGCAGTGAGCTACTACCGGTACTTTATTATTATTATTATTTATTTGCAATCAGACTCAAAGTCCATAGAATTCAAATTTTTAACAGTCATCACACAAAATATCAGACTAACACAACATCAAGCAGGCTACATCAAACAACGTACAAAATACTGTTGTAGTGAATATAAAATGTAGAATTAAAGTAGTAATCAGAAGACATAACATTGCGCAACAGTGGATTAATTGATCTTTTGCAACATTCTACAAATGCATAGCAATTTTTTTTTAATAGAGCATCAAATGTTAACACGTCGTTCTGTACCTGATACACTCTAGCACTGTCGCATCTCGACAAACTGTGGATAATTCTGTACGAGTCGTTGTAAGCAACTCGTATGCGATTTAAAGTAGAAGTTTTATAGTTACACCATAGTTGCGAACCATACATTGGCATACAATATGATTGGTACATTACATTTTTAACTTCGGTAGAGCAATTTCCAAACTTGGACCTAAGCTGATTGGCAGCGACATAAAGAGATCGCACTTGCCTTTTAATATCTGCGTCATCTCTGATGGTATCATCAATCAGTATACCTAAATATTTCACTTGTCCAACAAATTTAATTTGTGTATTGTACAGCCACATGCATGGAGAAGTCAAAACTTTAAATTTGTGACATTGATGGACCAGTCCAACAGTTTTGTTACAGTTGAAAATAATGTCATGTCTAGAAGCATAGGATTCACACACATCAATAAGTTTTTGGGTACCTTTAGCACTTGGACTAAATACACACAAGTCATCTGCAAACATTAGGTGATTCAAGTGAGATGAACCAGTATTACATCCGACATCTAGGGAATTCAATTCAGTCGATAAGTCACCTATATACAAAGAAAACAGGTAAGGACTTAAAACCCCTCCCTGCCTTACTCCGTTGGTGATATGGAAGGGGTCAAAAATTTGATTTCCCCACTTTATTCTCATTATTTGTTCTTTATACCAATGATTCAATAATCGTACAAAGCACATAGGAACATTCCGTGAAACTAACTTGTTAAATAAGATTGTTACGGCCAATCTCTATACAAATCAAACATCATATAAAACCGTTCAGGTCTACTGAATCTTACGTCATGGAATTTTTCCTAAAAATGAGCCAAAATTGCACCATCGTTCGTAAGACTTGTGTCAAACCTGTTTAAGCATGAAATATTGCATCACCACCTTTGAACACCTGTTTGAATTGCGTGACAATGTCTTTTATTATTACGTCACAGTACTGCGTACGTTAGTTTGAGATATTGATATCTATTCTGGTCATTCATTTTAAAATTGTTGCTTGAAGAGGTTGGTCGCATGTTTAACTGTTTTGCTTAGTGCTTGTCAGCTGGACGAAAATTTCCGTCTTTTAACCAAGTAATCTGTTCTGTAGTGACAAGTTTTAGTGGTGTACGGCGTTGCATCCCATTTTCGACAGCTTTGAGGCTATTTTTACAGAAATACAATTTTGAATAGACGTTTCAAAGGAGTGTTTCTTTTTCGGTCATTACATGCAGACGAACGGATTCGGGAATCTTATGTTACAATTTTCCCACGAAGAGATTATGGTTTACCGCTGTGACCAAAGATATTGTGATTAACTCTATCAAATGCTTTGGATGCATCCAGAAATACACTAAACACAGGACTATTGCTGTGTATGTAATGAAATACTGTTTGTTTATAAAGATAAACACATAAATCTGTGCCATGTTTTGGCTTAAATCCAAACTGATTGTCAGATGTATTTAAAAACGGTGAAATATGCTCAAGGATATAATGTTCAAATAATTTGGACACTACAGTTGCCACTGCAATGGGTCTGTAATTTCCAGCATCCTGAATATTGCCTTTGTTGTTCTTACAAACATGGATAATTATGGTATTTAAACAAGGTGAAGGCAGCATACCATGAGAAAGGCATACATTAAACAACAAGCTGAATAAGAAGCACAATAGTTCGTCTGCATATACTAGGTGTTCGGCTGAAATTTTATCACTTTCAGCAGATCTATTAATAATTAATTTATTCCACATCAAATTTTAAAATCGACCTGCCCTAGTATTCACTGATCACATCAAACTGTGGGCGGCTTATACTGAACTACGATCGAATCGCCTTGAAAAATGCATTGGAAAAAAGCTTCGTCGAGCGGTTACGTTTGAACAACGATTGCTCGTTTTGTAGGTAACATATAAACGTGAAAGTTGTTAGGTTAATAAAGCAAGACATACACTTTTAATTTGTGTTGGTTTGGTATTTTTATTGTAAAAATTGAATTGCTGAGAATTGGTACAAAATAGTAAAGTTTAAGTTAGCGCTGCATAAATATAATGCATACTTTAGACTGGCAATTAATACATTCAGGTAGATGAGGCATCATGCTTTCCAACGATAGGAAAATTGTTAAAATCCGAGCAGAAATGAGAAAGCTACAGCATATTTGGTGGAGGCACTATTCACCGATCACTGCAAACTGGTGGCGGCTTATGATGAACAATGATCGAATCGCCTTGGCAATTAATTCATTCGGTAGATCTCTGGGTAGATGAAGCATCGTGCTTTCTAACGATCTAAGCAGAAATGAGAAAGCTGGAGGCACTATAAGCAGAAATGAGAAAGCTGGAGGCACTATTCACTACAAATATTTAAAAATCAATAGCCATTCCGCTTTTACTTCTATTCCGCGTTTTTGCACCCTTCCTAAAAGTAGTTGCGTTTGTTTGCATGACGTCACTAATTTTTATGACGTCACTGACCAAGGCGGCCGATGCTAAACCAGCACCCAGCATTATGGAGGAGGCCCTTGCCAAAACGAAACCTAGCAGTAGCACTTATAAACAACTAATTCAATATTATTACCATCTTAACAATGCTAAAGTTAAAAAAAATATTTGGGGTATTGTTTTGCGCATAAGCGAGGATTTAGTTAGTAGGCCTATCTGGCAGGCAGTAAGCTAAATCCTCGCCTACGTTTGATTTCTGACAAAGCCATTAACAGAGAAATTAAAGATTTATTGAAATTGGTTAAGGATATAAACTGCAAACACGCAAAAGGCCGAGCAAAAGCTAGTCTGGACATGTAGCCTATTTGTTCGCTGGAAGTTGTGGCATGCAGCGATACTTGAGTCAACTGCAAACTCTTGGATTGCAAGAAAGAGCACATTCTCTGTGTATTCTCTGCAAATGCCAAAATTCCATTGGAAGAAAGAGCTTATCTGATGGATCAAAGGCTAAGAATTGGTCCTAAACAGAGATGTACGAATACGCCGCAAATTCTACGCCGCATACTGGCGGCGTAGACTTTTTGTTTACGCTAACGCTTGCGGTCACATTTTTTTGGATAGTTTGCGCTTGAGGCTACGCCGTAAAGTTTTTGCGGTTTTTTAGCGCATAGCGTCAACGCATACTTTTTAATGTATTTTTTTCTCTACAACACGCCAATACCTTCCAGCACTGCAGTTGAAAGAATGTTTTCAATGGGCAAAGAGCCAAAGACATATTGGAACCAAAAGACCAAAACACAGCAAAATGTCAGATGAACACTTTCAGATGCTTGTGTATCTTCGTGGAAATTCAAAATAAAACTTGTTTGTTTCGAATGGTTTATACCGTGTGAATGTTTGGCACCTAGCAAACAAAATTAGTTCACGCTAGTGTATGCGCTGACGATGACGCCGCCAACTTTTTTTACAAGTTACGTTGACGCATACGGCGTATGGCTTTTCGAACGTTTGCATTTGCGCTGATGGCGTCAATATTTTTTGTATGCGCGTACATCACTGGTCCTAAAGGTATCTTTCAAATGTTATTGGTCGATCGATCAGCAGTTTCAAAAGCACAAAATGATGAAAAACGGCTTCAAAACTTTCCCAATGACTTCCACGAGAAGGAAGGCGACATACTTGGACCATCAGGATTATCCGAATGGATAAGTAGCTCAAGCACGTCAAGTTCGGCGTCAGACAAGGTAAACGACTTATTTAGTCGATTGAAAGTGATAGGCCTACATATGAATTGGTAGCCTACCCAGGGCCTATGAGAGAGTGTATGGAAGGTACGGCGTACCCTTGAGGGCCCAGGCCTGTGATTGTTGGGGGGCCCGGAATTGTGATTTTATAGTTTACGCGCAAAAATGTTTGGTTAAAACCATCCTAAACGACTAAATTCAAGCATAAAAGTTGTTATTCTTTAGTCCTGGGAAGGGGGAGGGGGTCGTAATGTAGAAAGAGGGCCTAGAAAGGTAACTAAGTGCATTGCGCGTCAATTAGGGGCCCAAAGTGGTGATTTAATGCTTTACATTAGAAATGTTCTGTTAAAAGCACCCTAAATTAAATCATAAAAGGTTATTCTCATGTCCGGGGGCATAGTGTAGCAAAAGCAGGATTGAGGTTGCCTAACCCACCAGATTTTTTTTAATGCCCGGGTGTTTTCGGGCTTTTTTGTGTTTTTTAAAAACTATTTGAAAAAGGTAGTTTCACGCTTATTTCACTTCAAAATGAATTTAGGATTTGTAGCAGGAACCGGAGCCAATACTTTCGGAGCAGGAGCGGAGCCGAAGTAAAAAAAGTGACTTCATTCACCTCTGCTAAGCATGTGGTGAATGCAAAGTTAATAAAGAAAGGTTATTGGTCAGATGATTCATTTGATTATGTTTTAACCAGATGTTATGTTTGAGCCTTGGTAAAGAGTTTGACTTGTTGTACCAATTTAATTTAGAATAGGCCAATCCCATTCTCTGTTCTTATAAACTTGTATTTTATGATGTTCAGTCTTATCTTATCTGGCAGCAGGGCAGGTAGGCCTATATCATATGAGGTAGGTGACATATTTATCTTTCATATTCAATATTATTTTGCATAGCTGTCACGCTTTCTTTCTATCTCTTACCAGGAAAAAGACTTGGAAAGATTCAATGACGCAGTTTAATGGGTTATAACCGAAAAGCAGTCAATTAAATGTCGAATAATTCTACTAGTGGAATGATAATCTAACTTCTTGAAGGACTTTAACGAACGGCTTCTCAAATAACTCTAATTTCTGCATCAACTACCAATCCACAACTCATAGCACAACTCTCATAATCAACTCATAATAATCATCATAATAATAATCTCAGAATAAAAATTACACAAACTACACCACTATTTATAGTTGGTTGTTCAGTCCAGTAACTTCGAGAAGGTTATGTAGTGTTGCATCACACGAACTCATCGTCGGTCACGTAGCATTTAAATGTAAACAACAGAAGTCTCTAGAAAGTCACGTAGGGAAAATGATTCCAGAAAACACGTTACATAATACAGATTTCGTCATCAGAGGTTACTTCAGGTCATAACCGATAATAACACATCGCACCAGAATTCTACAATCAAAACAACACGCTCGTTGAAGATACAAAGCAAGCCATCGCAAGGCATTGCACCTTGATTGTGACAATAGCCTATTAAAATTAAATAATAGTTTTATTGCAGCCTGATACTATTATTTTGCACAGATGTCTAATTCTGCAGTAAAATGTTGTATGGTGTGCAATACGCCTAAGCAAACATCACGCGCTTTGCCGACGAAGGGGGCCCGGAATGACTCTTCGTACCCTTAGTGAAAACTTCTCTCAGAGGCCCTGAGCCTACCACAATAAAAAAAATCAACACGTGCATAATATTGATGCTATTTAATAAGCTCAGTGCACTAAGAATATAAGTAACCTAAAAATGTATATACCGAAACTATTTTACATTTGTTTGCCATAAATCCCTGATGTTTGAATGTTTATAATTTAGGCCAGTAACATTTTATTTGTATCACAGATTTATTATTACCGTAAGTTACTTTTTTTAATGTCATCATGTTTTATTTTAGGACGAGCAAGAGTGCCGGCCTGCGAATACAGCACCGTAAAATTTCCTTTTTTTTCGTTTAGAGCTTATGAGGAGTGACTGTAGGCGTGGACGTCGCTATAATAGCACCTGGACTGGAAGCCAAACGCTAGGCCTCATCTTGGACGGCAAACAGGATTGCCATATTGGTAGTTTTAACGCCAACGCTTACAACGTAACACCTTAGGTTTTGGTAGTAATCATGCTGTTGACAAAATTAGTGGCGGCTGGTGGTGTTTGTGAACAGTGGGGCTGCAATAAATAGTCCGGGGGACGAAGCCCCTCGCTGAGTTCGCCGAAGGCGAACGACTTTGTGGGGGGTTTGGGGGTCCTCCCCTAAAAAAATTACATTAAATTTGGAGCGTTCTGAGCATGTTTTTATCCCAAATTTTGAAAAAATGCATTCAAACTTTGTTAAAAAGTTGATGTATTCCTAAGCTGTAATTAAAAAAAACTAGCAGCAGGCTATTGCTTTGGAGACAAACTTTACTAGTATTGAGCTTAGTCTTGACTAGCCCAGCCGTTGCATAGGCTACAAGGTTCAAGTGATTTTGAGATGCCCTAGGCTAGACTAGCACTTCCTGGGCCTATAACCTGTTGAATACCCTAACTCTACAGCTAACACTTCTACATACATGGCTCATCGCTACTTTGCGAAATAAAAACTAACTTTAAAAAGTCTGTAAAGTTATTCGGTTAGGTGGGGCTGTTTTCCATGCAGCCCCAACAGATTCAAAAATTGCTGTAAAATACCAAAAGAGGTGGAGCTTCAAGGATAATTTTTAGCCAATCAGAGCGTTTGAAATCCAGAATCTCGGGCTGCAGAGCAGTTTGCCCAATAGCGGTGTTGCCAAACGAAACTTTTTTATTTTAATTATCGATAAGCCATTCAATCAATCAAGTTTATTTTCGGTATAGCTCCACATTCATTTTCAATGTACACATTAGTAGATATAACAAATCGCTTTTTTGATATGGAAACAACACCATGGAGGCACCGAAAAAACCATGCGGTTATCTAAGTCAAGGTGCCCCCACATGGGATGTTTTACTGGATACAATATAGGCTATAATTGGATTAATAGTACGGAAAAAAAACACAAAGCAAAAACAGCAACAACAACAACAAAAAAGGAGAGAAGTTATCAACAACAGAAGCCTAAAGCAGTGGTTCCCAACCTTTTTGTTGTCACGGACCCCTTTAGACAAATTATTAATTCTGCGGACCCCTACCTAAATTTTGCCTAAACACAATTAACATTCTATTGACTATTGCAAAGAAATCTATTTTCACACGAGTTAGTTCAATCACAGTAGGCCTACTATTGACTATTGTAATAATTATGCTACTCAACTACTGTGCGGTGTCATATTGCATTGCAGCTGTGACTCCTGCGGCAAATATCAGGTTAAACAGTTGCTCAAATAAGAAAATGAATGGATTGGTCAAGAAATGTCAGCAGTATTTGAATATTAAGGTGACTCAAAGTGCCATGCCGAAACTTTTTCAACGTAAGCAAATTTTATGAGATGGTCGTTGTTGCTTTTCCTGAACTAAACAACTGAACTGCGGTTGAGTTTTTGACAATGCAACACGCATGTCATCTTCAACGTCCACTGTCCACACGATTTCGATGTTTAGTTTTTACTGTAGCAAGAGCTGAGAATCCTGCCTCGCAAAGGTTAAGTGGTTATGAATGGTAACAAAACAATAATCGCTTGCTTTGCAAAGATAGGGTAGGTTTGCAGTTGTGAGCACCAAAATTCTTCCACAGTTTTTGAATGAAACTCAATGCGTAATAACTCTTTTGATCTCAAATCAGTTAGGTCATCTTTACTGAGATCGTCATCGCTAATGTTGTTCAAGTCAAAAAGAAAAGGATTTTGAATCCATGTTTCAACTTCGTTCGGCAGGTGTTCTAAATTAAAATAACGTTGAAATAAGATTTGCAGGGTTTCAAGTGTGCGCAAAATTTTTCTCTCATAGAGATCAAAAGAGTACATTCTCTTTGAGTTTCATCCACCAAAATAAGATCTTCTAACAATGGAAAGTTAGCGTAATTACCTGCCTCCAATCTGAGTTTCCAAGCCGGCAACTTGGCTAAAAACGCTTTCAGTTTTTCAACTGCATCAATAAATTATTGTCACACCCAGGGTTGCATTCCTGGGGGGGCTCGGGGGGGCTCAGCCCCCCGAAAAACGAAAAGGCTTGATGTAGGGGGGGCTCAGGGGGGGCTCGTTCAAGCTTCCATTTTTCAGCTTTTCTGGCTGAACAACAACTTCTCGACTGAACAAGTAACACTTTAACAGCTTTCTCACAACAGAACTGCAAAAAAACACGAACATAAGTTGATAGCAATCGCCAATTATCACTTTTGTCAGAAACTCTCCAGACTGGGATATCAACTTCGTAGTAGCTAATCGTCATGTCAAATGGACTGTTAATTCTCTACTTCAAATAAAAAAAGATATTCAAGAAGGAAAGTATTCGTTTGATGAAGTTGTTAACTTGAGTCCCGGAAGTACAAAAAACTACTCCTTTAAAGGCACAACATTGGACCAGTTCAAAGCTCGACGTAGAGACTAGCCTACCCTTCTTTTGATCGTAATCAGTTTATTCAAGCTTTGGTTGAGAACATTGGAAGCAGGATGGTGGACACCAACAATGAAAATTCTGTGAAGAGCTTGGAAATTATTGTACCAGAGTTATGGCCTGCTGCAGTCGAAGTTCCATGGCAAGAAGGGGAGCAGAGATTACGAAAAATAGAGGAGAGATTTCATGTCATCACTCCTATTTCCGATTTTTGATTGTATGTTGACAATCCTTGTCATATACCAGATATTGCTGAAGAACGTAGTAGCCTACTAAACATGATTGCTATAAGTTCTGCTGAAGCCGAACGTGGATTTTCACAAATGAACTTGGTCATCACACAGCTACGATCACGGCTGACCATCACTTGTTTCAGCATTGTTGTTCATCAGCATCAATGGACCACCTCCTCATTTATGGAATGGCACTGCGGCAACTCAGAAGTGGTTGCAGACTCATCGGTCGGCTGTGGATGTTCAAGTTAAGCATTCTAAGCTGCCCACATTGAATGAACTCAGATCTCCGCAAAAACTGTTTGCTCGCTAAAATCAAGGACTTTCGTGGTGCTTTAAACTTAGCCCATAAAACCAAAGACCTGGCAGACAGGCTGTTTGTTTTGTGTAATCTCGTTTGCACCAACTTGGAATATGCTTTTGCTGTAATTGGAATTTTTTAAACTGTTCGTTAATAACTAAATGAGATTTTAGTGTAACTGTCAGATTGGCAGCTTATTGGTTCATATATAGCAAATCTGCAACCACAAGCGCTCATTTCAAGAATTGCATTTCCTTACTTTCTTATTCCAGGCAATGTTTTTGCAAGTGTGCTTAGGATTGGCTCATACAAATAAGTTTACAATTGAGTTAAGAGATTGGAATTAGCTCATGCAAATCGAGTTTCAAGTGTAGGCCTACGCAGTAAAAAAAAAAGCAAAGGAGATTGCAGTGTAGCAACCAAGCCAAATTTCAAACTTATAATTTTATGTCGGATTCAACCACGCTTTCACGTTTTGTTGCTTCTACATTTTTCTGTACTTCAAACTATGTTTTAGCATGGGTTGTTTTTCGACATGATGTTCAGAAGTAAAAACATACTGAACAGTGTTTCCTTTTAAAAAAGGTAAACATTGTTGGCTAACCTACACCGATTACTTATACATACTTTGTCTATAACAACACAGCTAAGTGTTAGAGCCCCCCCAAAAAAAATTTTAGGAATGCACCCCTGGTCACACCTGGTCCTTAAATGCCACGATTAACATTGTTAATATGACCAAAAATATCGGCTAAGTAGGCCATGCTGTATAGAAAACTTTTACTCTCAAATAATTTTGAGAGGGGACTTCCTTTTTCTTTTATCTGACCCTACTTCTTGACAGAACGCTAAGTACTGTGGTTTACAGCTCTGCTTTTGATGAAATTAACGACTTTCACGCAATTCGTCAGAATTTCTTTGAGACTTGCTAGTAAAGTTTTTGCTGCTAAGGCGTACCTGTGCAAGAAGCAATGGGTAACAACCACGCGAGGAGCTTCGTTTTTTACTAAAGCAGCAAATTCGGATTTGTTCCCGAGCATAGCTGGTGCTCCATCCGTGCATATAGAACAAAGTTTTTTTTTTTTTTAATTCATCAAGGTAATCACGGGTCCGCGAACCCCAGGTTGGGTACCACTGGCCTAAAGCAACAATATAATCACAGAAAGGCACTTAAATGGGTCAGTAAGTAGTAGCCTAAATCAGTTTAAGATGTAAACAATGCCAAAATCAGCTTTAGTAATTTGAAATGAGTCGTTTTTTATATTCCTTTTTGAAAGAAGAAAACGACAACATTGTGATTTGCTTTGGGATATTATTCCACAAGGTTGCTCCAGCATATTTGATGCATTTTTTCCCAGAATTGGAATTTATTTGCTGAATATATATAGACTCTTTCTTCGCACTTCTGGTTGAATACTTGTGAATGTCTTTAGATTTTGTGAACATGTTTTCAAAATGGTTCGGTAATATATTATGATGAATTTTAAACATAAATTTTCCTAGTTCTAGTCGATGAATATCCTCTATCTTGAGTATATCAAACTCTTTATATTTGGGGGAAAGTTTTGTATTGTAGTCGCAGTTGGCTATACATCTCAGTGCATTGTTTTGCAAGGTGTTTAAAATTTTAAGATTGGAAGAGTCAGCTGTGCCCCAGCTTGTGATGCCATATTGGAGATGAGTATATATAAGAGCAGGCGCGAATCTAAGAGTTTTTTTCGGGGGGGGCCAGAAAATTTGAAAATCAATTAAAAAGAAAGAAAAAGCTAAACAGATATGAACAATGATACTACGACATATACGATATGCTAGAAAATAGACATTAAAACAACCATTTTCATCAATTGTGATGCCGAGGGACTAATATCAGCTGTTTAGAAGCATATCAAACCATTTGATGCGGAAACATACAATTTTTCACAAAATTTCGGGGGGGGGCCCGGGCCCCCTGGGCCCCCCCCCATAAATCCGCGCCTGTATAAGAGCATAGTATAACATCATCAGTGTGTTTTTATCTACATAATGCTTAATCTTGTACATAAGACCAATAGATTTTCGCAATTGTTTTGTCAGTTTTTCTATGTGATGTGTCCATTTCATTTTGTCATCAAATATAACACCTAAGTATTTTACATTATCTGTGCGATCGATTTGGGTTCCATTGATAGATATTGCAAAGTTTTCATTGATATTATTCCTCTTTTCTTGATTGGCATATACATAGTTTTACAATAATTCAAAGAAAGTTTGTTGTATCGAAGCCAATTATCAATTTGCAGAAGTTCTTTGTTAATATTACTTTGGAGATCATTTAGTGAGTTTGCTGACATGGATAACAAGGTGTCATCTGCAAAGAGGGTGGTTTGAAAAGAAGAAGCCAATGGCATATCGTTTACGTACAGTAAAAATAGTAAAGGTTCAAGTATTGAGCCTTGTTGGACTCCGCATAATATATGTTCAGGGTTAGATATAGTATTGTTTATGCATGTATATTGTGAACGGTTATTTAGATAACTTCTTAATAAACATAGAGGAACCCCTCTGATACCATAACAGTTTTCAATCTTTTTTAACAGTAGAGCATGATCCACGGTATCGAAGGCTTTTGACAAATCCAAAAATACACTACGTGTATGAAGTCCCTTATCCTTATTGGATAATATGTTACTACAGACATCAGAAATAGCAAGAGATGTAGAGAGGCCATTTTGGAAACCATATTGACACTCTGATTGTAAGTTATATTTTTCTACATATTCATTGATACGTAATGAAATAATTTTTTCAACAACTTTTGATATAGGAGGGAGAAGTGAGATGGGACGATAATTGCTACAATCAGTCTTTGAACCTTTTTTATAAATTGGTATTACTTGAGCAACTTTCAGGCAGTGTGAAAAAATCCCTTGATTTATGCACTTGTTTATCATATGGCTTAATATGGGAGAAATTACGCAGCTTGCCAACTTGAGAAATTTTATTGGAATATCATCTTTTCTCACAGATTTTTTGGGATTTAATTCACTGATGTATTGTTGGACCTCATTTGGATTTGTTTCCTTTAAATAGAAGGAATGAAGAGGACTTTTCATTTTCTCAGGTGGTGACATGTTTGGTGGATTGATTTTGGATGCCATGATAGGTCCAACAGTGCTAAAGAACTTGTTAAACATGTGTGCTATTTCGTTGTTATCAGTGATAATCTGTTTCTGTTTGTTTTCTAATGAATGATTTGAAATATTATCTTTCTGTTTCGTTTGTAATATTGTGTTTATAGTCTTCCAAAGTTTTGCTGGATTATTTTTGTTTGTTTTTACACGGTCTTGATAGTGTTTTTGTTTAGCTATTTCAATAAGATGGTTTAATTTATTTTTATATTTTTTGTACTTTAAAAAAGAGTTTTCAAGTCTGTTCTTAATACACACTCTGTAAAGTTTATTTTTATTCTTAATGGATTTTAAGATGCCTTTTGAAATCCATGGTTTTTGAATTAGCTTTCTGTGTTTTCTTGATATGGTTTTTGAAGGTGCGTGTTTATCTAAAACTGATTTAAATTTGCGCATAAAGATATTGAAATCTTGATCTGCTGTGTTGTTGTATGTTTCCCAGTCAAGAAATGAGTCGTGCAGTTCAGTTAGAAATTGTTCAGAATCAAAATTACTCATATTTCTAGTAGTTATTTTAGTGCCCGAATTACATTTTGCTGAAATTTTTTGTTTCTACCATTATAAAGATTGGCAAGTGGTCACTAATGTCATTCACTAAAATTTCAGGTGTTATATTGTCTTTGAAATTATTTGAATACATATGATCAATTAATGTAGCACTGTGGTCTGTGATTCGAGTTGGTTTATCAATAAAATTTTCACATCCATTGCTAATAAGCTCATTAATGTAATTTTTAACTTTATCACATGAATTATATAAAAGTTGGTTAATATTGAAGTCTCCGCATATATAGTAGTTAAGCTTGCTTTTATTTATTTTACTTAAAACATTCATAAATCTGTTTTGAAATTCACCAAATACATGAGTGGGGTGTCTATATATAACGCCAATCAAAGCGGGTTTGTCTTTTTGTAGAATTTCAATCCATATAGATTCACAATCAGTGCTGTCTAATTCTAGTTCAGGTCTTACTTTATAGTTTATCTCATTTTTAATATAGAATCCTACCCCTCCAGCATTTGTAATAGTATCACAATGCACAAAAGTGTAACCATTTAGTTTGTTTATAGCTTGGGGGGAAGATTTAAGTATTTTGGTTTCAGTTAGTGCTATGATATCAGGGTATTTGTTTAAATTCAAAAGCAAAAGTTCCATTTTTGAAAAGTTTTTTTTTAAACTTCTTATATTAATGTGGAGAATACTTAGGCTATTTCTATGTTTTTCCATGTTTATTAGTTTTCCAAATTCAGATAGGTCATAATATTTAGATGTAACTTCATTTGTGTTGGATGTTTCGTTGGTAGCCAGGTTTCTTATATTATCATTATTTAGGTTTTTTACATAGTGCTTAGAATTACAATATTTAGCGAGATCACAAATTACTTCATCATTCACATTGGCAAATGGAAAGGTATCATTCATACAGATGCTGCAAAAATATTTACATTACAATGACGCAGGACACGAAAGGTTATAAAATGCCTTTGCAACAAAACAGATAAAAAGAAAAATCACCAACACCTGCATTTATAACTTGTAGTCAGAATAATCAAAGAATTAACGTGTGACGAAATAGGACGGCGACCAATAAGCATCGAAAAAGAACAAATAATAAGTCTGGTTTAAGTGGTGTGAGAAACACTTTGGAAAATAAACAAAACACTATTTTTGCGTAATGAAATATTTAATTTAGTAAGGATTTTGGAGATTGGCTATAGGCACTGCAAGTAATAATTTAAATTTGAAACTAGCAACCAAATTAAATTATG
This sequence comes from Aplidium turbinatum, assembly GCF_918807975.1. Taxonomy (NCBI): domain Eukaryota; kingdom Metazoa; phylum Chordata; class Ascidiacea; order Aplousobranchia; family Polyclinidae; genus Aplidium; species Aplidium turbinatum. The sequence continues at coordinate 21,288,391 of NC_137484.1, read as the reverse complement.
GTAGTCTACTTATTTTAGTTGATGAAAGGTACCGTAAATCAGGGCAAAAATCCGTTAAGCAGTGATATAGAAACAAATGAACTGAGTTAAAATGATTCCTGATTAAAAATATGCAGCTTAAAAAGAGAATTAAGACTGGCGAGGATAATCAATATATTTACGTAGACGTAGCCTAATTTAGTCGGTTTATGATATCAATCAATGTCGGAATGCGAAACGTAAAACAAGAGAAAAAAATGCTGGTTCGGAAGGTGAAGATTTCAAAAATATTATTATTACGTCACAAAGTATGAAACAGGGGAAACTATTAGTCAGTCTTGACCTAGCTGATTACTTCAAAATTGTGCAGAACTACAAATTAATAGAATAATAAACTAAAATCAAACAAAAAATGGAGTGGTAACGTACAATAAACTGTCCAGATTTGATCTTTTTTCTCTGAAATTTGATTTGTTTCCAATAAATGAACCTCTTTGGTCTTGGTGGTTGAGCTTGTGCTGAAATTGGTCTTGGTTGGGTTCAATCAATCAATCAATCAATCAATCAATCAATCGTTTATTTATCAAAAAACAAAACACAAAAGTGACATAAAACAATAATACATACAATGTTTAGGTTTTGTTATTGATAGGGAGACAACGAAACGACCATACGGTCAACTAGTCAGTTGCCACCCTGGAAAGAATAATTTGAGTTATGAAACTAATTAACAATTTAACCAAATTAGTTACAATCAAAAAAGAAAACACAAACAAGACTAATACTTCGACTAGTAGCTTACAATTAATTGTCAAGGTAACTGTCAGGTAATTGTCAAGGTAATTGTCAATGGGTTGAAGGTAACTTACGGTTGGGTGAAAAATAATGGCTCGGTTGAGAAAATGTAAAGAATGCCAAAATGAATCATTTTAACTTACTTTGCTTTGTCTTCTAAACTTTGTGATTTCACTGGCAGCTGTGATTTATCTACGTAAATGCAAAAAAACAAACAATGACTGCTGACTTATTAGCTAGCCTAACTAAAGGTGTTTTCAAGTTTAATTATCTCTGCAACTTCCTGGCTGATTTTGATAATTTTGCTGTTGATATGACTACAATCAAATTTTCTTCTTGGTTCTTCTAGAATTAGCTTTTCTCCAGGCCTAAAAACTTTTTATGAGTCCATTTTTTGACTTGGGCCTGGAGAGAGAAACTTTGCTGCTTGCTTTGAAAAGCGCGGGAACTTGAATGAAGTGAAAAAAGTGAAAAATTCTTAAGTGAAAAAAGTAACCGGGTCGGACAAACACAAAGAAAAGCATATTTTCCCTCTTCTTGTTCTTTCAGGTGGGGCTGCAGCCCTGCAGCCCTACGGCACGAGCCGCCACTGGACAAAATGCAATATTATGAAAAGCATTATCAAGATCCGGGAAAAGATACCTTTTCAAACATGATGTTTGTAGATAGCAGTGACGTTCGGTGGCTTAAACCATTGGGAAAGCAACTTGGAAATATGCTGCAGCAAGGTAGTAGGCACGAGGGGCGTAACCGTCGGGTAGACCGTAGGGCGAAGCTCGAAGGCGTGTTGCCGAAGGCAACACTTCCAGCGGGGGGTCTGGGGGGCCTCCCCCAGAAAATTTTGAAAAACACTTCCAATTTGGTGCGCTCTGAGAGCATTTCCAAAACAAAATCTTCGGACTTTTCCAGTCCGAGGATAAAGATTCAATCAATCAATCAAACTGGGACTAGTCTAGAATGTTGGCTGCTGTTTTAGACTGAGCACAAAAGCTTATTGTCAATGTCATCTGTTAGTTCAGGTCCTTAGGGGAATCTTTAGGCTAAACGTGTTACACGTTGTTTTTTTGCATATTTTTGCAGTTGATCAACCCAACTTTGATTTTAGTGGGTGCCGCAACTTTTTGGGTCACGTGATCACCCCCAAATCGGGGATTTCCCCAGAAATCACGTTTCAGCTCTTTTTTACGTCATTTTTGTGCAATTACATATTTGATTTTTGTATATTTTAACTTAAAAAGCACATACAAATAAGTGAGACAAAATAAACACAAAATAATTTGATTGATGACGTCATTGTGACGTCATCAAATATATTTTTTTGCTTTTTTAATCTATTTTGGTCGTTTGCTGTTGGTTTTAGTTGGAGTACCGGTTACTAAAACCATTTCACAATTCCTAAAAGTAGTTTCGTCATGATTGCGTCTTTTATGACGTCATTATTACATTATTAAAACTAGACAACTTCAAATTCAGGAACCAAAGGTAAGTTTATTCCGAAAAAAGCGATCAAATACTCTCATTATTAGTTTTGCAAATGCTTAAAATTTTACAATTGCAAGCAATAACAATAATTCCAGTACAGTATGACGCAATAACGACGTCATCAAGGGAATAACCAGAAGAGCAGCTACCAGGGGTGAATTTCCCTTTTGGTCATGCCACTTTAAAATTTAAAATAATTATGTAGGCCTAATTATGATCTACAAATCAAATTAATACACGACCCCAGATGATGCAATGTCAGAGTCTTAACACTGTTAATTCAAGATGAAAAAACTAGCGGTTTTCGATGTTAAATTCCTACCATACGTAATTTGATGTTAAAAAAATTCATGTACGACAAGTTTTTTCAAGTTACAATATAGAGTTTAGAAAGTCAAAAGCATTTCTTGAATGATCAGTGTGGATTGGAGATGAAACATCAGAGAGGATTGGATATTTTGTGGTCGAATTGCATGTTTCGTACTCGCATGAACAAAGACTTGTGCATTTTATGGATTTTTTCTTACAGGAACATCGAGAGCCACAAGTAGACTGACAAAACGGAACAAGCTGATTTGCATCATTATGTTTCCAACCCCAAGCTAAAGGAGAAGGTAGTTGCTGAACATTTACGAGGCTTGATTTCCGTATTTCAGCTTGATGTATCGCTCTGCGTGTATGTTGCATCAGAGCAGCTGACGGTGGCAGCTTTTCAATAGTGCAACCATTGGTAAACATCATATAACGGCATTCGTCTACATCCGTGATAGTAGGACCATTGCCATAAAGAGCTATGACATACTTTTGTATGTCATTTATGGAACTAGGTGAGCTTGAGAAATTCAGAGAGTTAAATAAGCCACACATTGCGGTAAGATTAAGCATCCAACAATCCCAAGCCTTTTTTTCCAAAGACGAAACAGTATCACAGATTGTGATAGCATAAAACAAAGGTAAAGAAGCGCAAATCATCGGAGATTGAGGTGAAGATGAAACAATATCATGGATTGGAATGAAGCGAGTTTTTTCTCCAACTCCAAATTCAGATTTTACCATTTGTCATTATGGCTTAGCAACGGTGGTCTTTGATGGATATGGTGGTCCGTCTATCAAAGACAATACCCATCAAAGACGCGGCATGAACGTCCACCCGGTTGTTCACTTTACTGTAGATACCCAGTTCATTGGAAAGAAGGAGCAGTTCTTGCCTCGAGCTTCCAACAAGAAAGGATTAATTTCTGCTCAACTGAGGAATAGAAGCTGCAATGTGATGAACGCTCCAGGTGATGCAGATGTTGACATCGTCAAGACGGCAGATGGACAGCCCTCATCGACATAGTACGACTTTAATTGGTGAAGACACGGACCTTTTAATATTGATACTACACTATGCTGACACTGACCCAGACATTAAAGACCTCTACTTCCGCTCCGAAAAGGCTTACGCAACCAAGATACACGACATCAACAAACTTAAAGCAATCATCGGACCAGACATAATTATGCTTACAGCTCCTCTTCATTCATGCAATCATGCATTCACCGGTTGTTTTTTTTAAAACCAAAAAAAAATGGTTGTGATTCAACGTCAAGGATATTTGGTATCGGGAAGAAGACGCTTTCAAGAAACTAGTGAAAAGTCAACCAATAATCAAAGAATGTGAAAATTGCTTTATTCTCCCAAATCAGACAGACCACATCATTAAGGATCTTGGAAACAAAGCTATGACCGTTATGTTTGGCAACGATGGCAGTAGTAACCTAGAAACACAGCGATACAATACATTAGTCAAGAAAATTAAAACAGCCAAATCCTTTGTTCACCCTGAACGTTTGCCACCTACATCATCCTTTACCAAATTCCACTGCCTCAGAGTTTACTACCAGATTATGGTCAGGATGTGTAGGCTATTGACGATGGTATGGATGCTCTAGACTGGGGATGGAAAGTAGACAATAATCAGATGGTTCCAATCATGACGGACATGAAAGCTGCCCCGGACTACCTACTGAAAATGATCACTGCAATTGCGAATCGTGTTCACCTCACTGTAGTTGCCCACGTGTTCACCTCATATGTGCTACCATACCATGCTGGATGTGGACCATGCCAAACTGGTTCATGTTTCCATACAGCAATCACATAATTACAGACGATGACATCGAGAGTGACAGCGATGAGCATTAGTAATACTTGATCCATTTGCTTTCTTTACGCTGATTATGTCAAGAGTCTACATGACCACATCGTATGAGCTCTTTATGCCTGCTCAGTTAACCCAAATACATATAGAAATTTACCGGGTTTATTAATAAACAATACATTGTTATTGTACATTTTTAACTGTTTTGGCAGCCATCTTGGATTGCCATATTGAATTTATAGACTATCAGATAATTTAACAATTCTGAGAATGGTCTCATTGACTTCACAAGGTATAAAAACCTAGATATAGACACCAAAACTACACGTTTTGGTCATATGATAACCTAGTTATGGTCAATTTACTGTCATTTTAATGGTTTGGCAGCCATCTTGGTTTGCCATATTGAATTTATAGGCTATCAGATAATTCAACAATTTTGAGAATAGTCTCATTGACTTCACAGGGTATAGGCTACAAACCTAGATATAGACACCAAAACTACATGTTTTGGTCATATGATGATCTAGTTATGTTCAATTTACTATGTTATTTTAATGGTTTAGCGGCCATCTTGGATTGCCATATTGAATTTATAGGCTATCAGATGAATTAACAATTCTGAGAATGGTTTCATTGACTTTACAGGGTATAAAAACCTAGACATAGACACCAAAACTACATGTTTTGGTCATAGGATGACTTAGTTATGGTCAATTTACTGTTATTTTAATGGTTTGGCGGCCATCTTGGATGGCCATATTGAATTTACAGGCTATCAGATAATTCAACAATTCTGAGAATAGTCTCATTGACTTCACAGGGTATAAAAACCTAGATATAGACACCAAAACTATATGTTTTGGTCATGTGATGACCGAGTTATGGTCAATTTACTGTTTTGTTCAATGGTTTAGCGGCCATCTTGGAAGCTATCTTGAAAATAACCACTTTCCGGAAGTTGGATTCCTTAAGATTTTGAATATATTAGTACTGACACTCAATACTAATCAAATCAGTTGAAAAACCATTGGTAACTTATTGTAACCAAAAAAGTAACACCAACAACAAACAAGCGACTACAATAAGAAAAAAACAAGCAAAAAATTAATACATGACGTCACAATGACGTCATTAATAACATAATTTTGTGTGATTTTTATCTCGTGTATTTTGTAGTGGCAGTCAGTCCAAATGTAAAAAAATAACGTATTTAATTGCATAAAAATGCCGTGAAATGAGCTCAAAATTGACTTGGGGGAATCCCCGATTTGGGGGTGATCACGTGACCCAAAAAGTTGCGGCACCCACTAAAATTGAAGTTAGATTCATCAACTACAAAAAAATGCAAAAAAACAACGTGTAACACGTTTAGCCTAAAGATGCTCATTTTTGCCCCTTAGGGCCTGAACTATGTAAGCATTTAAGACATGCATTGGACTGGTGCGCTAGTAAAGAGCAAATATTTAGCCTATAAATTAAGCTAGTCCATTCTTGAAGAACACAAGTAAATTTGCTCTGAACTTGTGATGTCAGTCTATTGACCCAAAGAATTTAAAAAACACTTGTGCTGTTTCAGTACTGGTTGGTTAATGTACCCTTTGGAATTGCATATTTTTTTGTAGAATCTATGTTTTTTTTTATGTAAGAGAACCAGCTTTATTTTCAGCGTACTCAGTAGCTTATAGTTACAAGCGCGAAAATCACTCATGCGTAGAGGCTGTATTCCTTTCGCTTGAAACCAAAAGCAGCCGCTATGAGATACGCATTGACGTCACTGGGAAAGCAACTTTAACCATAACACCAGATAACGCATCTGATTGGCTAAGCAGCTGGTGTCGTTTTGCAAAACGAGTGATGATTGGATAAAACGAAGGCGTTTTTCAACGTGGGAAAGCGATTTTGAAAGTTGATTTCCCTGGAGCTTCAGTGATGGTTTCTGACAAAAGCGTTTGCGTTAATTGGCATTTATAGGCAAGACATGCGGTTTGGTGAGGACTTAGACTACTCACAAGCGTTACGAGTAATTCTAGTCACGAACACAGTAATTTTCAAGTTAAAATAGACTTGATAAAAATAATAAGAAGTTAAACCTAGAATTCAGTCATTATATTTTGTATAGTTTTTGCTCAGGTAAGCACTGCTTTCCTTGCTTTCCCTCACCGATCGTCACTGGTAGATAGGTTACTGCCCATTGATAAAACAGAGTTTTTTTTTAACTATTTACAATGCTGAAAAAATTAAAAAAAAAACTTTTAAAAAACGCCAATATGGCAATCCTGTTTGCCGTCCAAGATGAGGCCTAGCGTTTAGCTTCCAGTCCAGGTGCTATTATAGCGACGTCCACGTTGTAGGTTACCATCGCTTGGCAATGCATTATTACATGACATAAAACATCTTTTGAGACCGGAAGTTGATCTCTGTCACATTATTATAAATAAGTCCAAACTGGATCGAGCAAAAGCAAAAATCAAATTTATCGGCGAAAAATTACAGACAGCAACAAAATCTGAACTGTTTTTTCTCGGCGTCAATAATAAAAATTTTAGCAGCCGCTAACTTATTTTTGTATTTTTCTAGCGAGCACAGGGCAGCGAAAAAGATTCCATTAGTCAACTAGAATGCAAACGAGTGGCAAGGGTTAGTGGATATCAGCGATCTTGAAAGCGCAAACCCACCACTGACACAGGAAGTTTCAAACGAGGACCTTCAATCATTCGTTGATAACGATCGGAAACCGAACATTTCTGATGTAGGCCTACCTTCACATTTGCTAACTGTGGAGAGATGCGTAAAACTGGTTTCGGAAGCCTCGCAAGTTTCCCTGGATTTCAAAAATCGTCACAAAACAATTGTTGCCAAAGCTCTCAGTAGAACTATGCGCCGGCCGTTTCCGTCTAAAGGTCATTATCGTCACTCTTACGACGAATTGCACTCCGAGCTGTAAAGCTCAGCCAACCAACTTATCTTCACTTACTGTAGTTCGCGTATACTGAATATTTGATTCATTTTTCTTAATTTTTTACTTCGAAGAGTACGCCTGAGCATAAAATTTTTCATTTTGAGTTCCCGAAGGATTGAGTCAAAGCAGTTTAAACGAAAAACAAGCAGCCATTTTCGAAGTTGGTTGTGCGCCATCTAGCGGTAATGTAATTTTTTTTCAAAAAAAAAAAAAGAATTCAAATGAATTTCCGCAAGCCGTTTCTCATCCGGTATGGCTGATAATTCACAGAACTGAGTTTTCAACTAAATCTAACTACCAGTACATTACTCACTTCAATATTCCAAAAAAAGTATAAAATCGACCTGCCCTAACCAACAATGCCTAAAGCCGATAAACAGATCTGACCAAGCGCCTAAGGCAAATGAGCCTCGGGAACACCAACGCTAAATAGTGCCACAGAACAAATTTATTTGTAAAGCTCAGCTTTTGTATCAAACGATCGTTAACACTTGAGAGAGCTATTGAGCTTTTTCATGTTTCTACACTCACTGGTTCACACTCTTACTGTTAGACAAAACCTAGAAACTAAATTGTCCTTTTCCCATTTTTTTTGCGCCAAAGAGGTGATAGCAAGACGCTTTGAGTTGATTTTATTTTTCATGGTGCAAACCTAAAATACCAAAAAGAAAGCTCAATTGTTGCAATTAGCATTGGTATCCGACTGTTTTTTTGTTAGTTTCAACCGTGCGAAGAAATCTGTTTTCACAAGAACCGTCTGCGTACACCACCAGAAGAGAGTCAGGCATCGTTATACCTCTCAATTGACACTACGCCTACCTATCGCTACCTCTGCTTGATACCACGTTCCCAGAGTAGCCTATTAGAGTGAGAAACTAACCGGCATTGCCCTACCACCAGACTTCACTGGGGAAAATAATCCAATTGCTATACATTGTCCTTTAGTGTTTAAAAAGAATACCGCGTTCAGAAATGAGTGGTTACGCGCTATATACAAGCTATATACGGCACGCCATCAAAAGCAAGTGACCGCATAAAAGCTGAACACTTGATCAATGAGTCCTGAAGCGATCCACTGTACCGGAAAAGTTAAGAACATCTTCAAGATTGCTTTCCCAAAACCCTCATCGTAGCGGCTACGTACAGCTACGTACCTGGCCAATACCGTGACCCGACAGTTTATCGAAAGACAATTTATCGAACGACAGTTCATCGAACGACAGTTTATCGAAAGACAGTTTATCGAACGACAATTCATCAAAACGACAGTTTATCGAAACGACAGTTTATCGAAACGACAGTTCATCGAACGACAGTTTATCGAAACGACATTTCATCGAACGACAATTCATCGAAGGGGCTAGGGGCTAGAGGCTAGGAGTTAGGGGCTAGGGGCTAGAGGTTAAGAGTTAAGGTTAGAATTAGGGGTTAGTGGTTGGGAGTTGGAGTTTAAGGGTTAGGAGTAGGGGTTAAGGGTAGGGTTAGGGGTTGGGGGTTAAGGGGTAGGGTTAAGGTTAGGGGTTAGTGGTTAGGAGTTAGTGGTTAGGAGTTAGGGGTTGGGGGTTAAGGGTTAGGGGTAGGGTTACGGTTAGGGGTTAGTGGTTAGTGGTTAGGGGTTGGGGGTTAGGGGTTGGGGGTTGGGGGTTAGGGGTTAGGGTTAGGTTTTAGGGGTTAGGTTTTCGATTAACTGTTGTTCCAGGCCCCTAGCCAGCAGGGAGCCAGGGAGGCCTCGCCCCCCTTAAAAACAAATCCGCCCCCCCCTGGCAAAATCCAAACATTCAAGAGCAACAGCTACATTTATAATGATTTTGCCCATTTAAATTTTTTCGGCCCCCCTTAAAAAAAGTTGGCCTCCCTTGCTCTGCGGTCTGGCTACGGCCCTGTGTCGTTCGATAAATTGTCGTTCGATAAACTGTCGTTCGATAAACTGTCGTTTCGATAAACTGTCGTTTCGATAAACTGTCGTTCGATGAATTGTCGTTCGATAAACTGTCGTTTCGATAAACTGTCGTTCGATAAACCTTCGTTCGATGAACTGTCGTTCGATAAACTGTCGTAGTACCGGCCAATACATAGACCGGCATCGTTCATTGGTTGGTTTTGAATCTTTATCCTCGGACTGACAAAGCCTTGATAGGTTATTCCTGGTAGTTTCGCATACTTGTAGAGGCTCTTAATGCAGGGCAGGTTACCGAGATTGACAGAGTGAAGTTTTCCGATTTAGTCAGGTTCGTTATGTAATTTCGTTCAAATTTTTTGGAGATTAGCAAACCTATACATTTTCGGAAAGCTTAGACCATGTGGAATCCGAAAAACGTTGATTAGATTTGCAGAGATGTCCTCATGGCCGCCATTTTGAATTTTCAAAATGGCCGCCGCAGAATATATATTTTGGTATATCTCGGCTCCTAATAAACTTAGAAACTTTATCAAACATGCTAATTCTATATTTTAAGGGTCAAGAAATCCATTAGAAGCATACCTAGATACCAAGCGTTAAGTGCTTTGTAATTATCCGCCATATTGGTTTTCAAAATGGCCGCAGAAATTATATTTCGTTACATTACTACTTATATACAGTGTTACGTCGTGTCTGTCCGTAATTAAGTATAAAAAATGAAAATAATGAAATGAAAAAGTATTTATTCGTATTTGTTGTCCGCGTACTGGAAAGGCACCACACAATGGAACAATCACTGTAGTGTATCAGAAAGCAAATGTTCCAGGAGAACTAGTCGCACCAAAGCTCGAACTTACTGCAGGTAAGAACTTATCAATCCTTCCATGTGCACATTAAGCCATGTGCCAAGCCAAAACCAGAACTTGACAACAGAGCACGGAGGTTTGAGGCCAACACAACAGGCGTTGCTTAGTCAAATGAACTGACCCAGTTAGGGTGGGTCACAGCATGTACTTTGTCCAGAGCAAGAGAAAATGATAAACAGAGCAAGATCCCCGGATGGGCAGGATACAAGTCACTCATCTCATCTTGCCAACCACTCACTCACGTTGGTGCACTGCCCCTGCTACCTGAAGTTGCCACGAGTGGCCTACTATGCTGACTGTGATTCTACAAGTAGGCTATCCCAGCAGAAGACGTTAGTCGTTGGTCAGGGGTACTCAACTGTGATAACCTTCGACATGGCCCTCTACGAAAAGGCAGTATAGTTGCTAGACGCAAGGGTCGACCTGAAAAGAGAAATTGTTTCCAGACTGGGTGAGCTGCATGCTGTGATGGCTGCACTAAGAGCTCTCGGAACTTCCATAGAGAACTCTGGGGTTGATGATGCCTGGATCGAAGCCGATGTGTATAGATCTGCGATCACAAGACAAATTCTCAAGTGTGCGCACTACAAGAGAACTCTTCGTGCACACATCCACACTCAAATAGCTTTGTAAAACTGGCCTTGGATCAGTTTTTCACAGAGAAGCCACATCTGAAGATTATCTGCTCAAAATCAGCAGATAACGTCCAGAAGGCATGTACATCGTTATCTGATAACAGAAACATTACTCTTGAATCCATCTCGACTGCTCATAACCATCTGGAACGAATCCTCATAGATGAAGATGTGATGCAGCAATCGAAAGCATGGGAAACGAAAAAGTCCTCTAATGCGATGTTCAAGTCAATGATGAACTATGTTCACTGTGAGGAAACAATCTTATTATTTGTCGAGGCGTCCCGGAATGCAGATCTCAATCTCCATTTGCAAGTTGGTGAGGAACTGAATAAGCCCTAGATCGGATAAAGTACAAGCGCCTTTGGCCACGGTATATTGCAGATATGCATGACCTAAAAATCAACCACCCAGAGACTTGGTGTGAACTTCAAGAAGGCAATGTGTCTGTTTCCAAGGGTGAGATTCCATTTGTGTCCATTGGTGCAGATCGTGCATGAGAGCAGTTCAACAAGATGATGAAAGTCCGCTCTGGACTAATTGGCATTCTAACAACACGAATTAGGGACAGTAGAATATCGGAAAGCGCAACTACATCCGCTTTTGGCTTATCCGCAACACTAGAAGGGTTACGATTTTTTCTGATTTACAAAATAATGTACATTTTATAGGTTATATAAGAAAAATGAAGTTGGTTTTAAAGTAATTTAAGGTTTTTAGTTGAAAACAAGCGAGCAACAAAGCGTGAAAAAAATGTCAAATTGGCAATTGACCCTTCTAATGTTGGCGGAACAACGGAGTTGCGCGTCCCGTAATCTACCGTCCCTATAAACACGAATGCCCGGCAACGTTTTCCTGGCTGCACCAAAGATGTCGCGCCTCTGAGAAAAGTTCAAAGAGCAGTTTGGAGACACTTCTTCCAAAAAAAAGTCACCCTGAAGTACAACCAGCCATTGTCAGGAAGGAGCATGAAGCTGTTGACAAGATAAAAGCTACCATACTGAGTCACGGAAATCCATTCGCAGTTGAAGGTGATGAGTTGTATAACTTCATCACACACGCATGTGTTCCACAAGAAAATATCAAACGGATCCTGACCGTCGATGAACAGGGACAACAGCTCTACAAAGAGTATGCTGCAGAACGCATTAACCCTATAAGGCCCACTGTATCATATATGCAACATGACGTTAGGGCTCTTCCAGAGCCCCCTTGGATATCGCGAAACTTACTTTTTTTTTATAAAAGGCTGGTGTCGCTATTGAGCTACAGTTTTTTGTTGAAAACCGATTGGTAGATGTAAGTCACGTGCTTTAGCCAGGTTTGTTTTTGGCGCGATTTTGTCTGCTGAAAGGGGTTGAGAAGTACACAAAAGTTGAAGAAGATATCTCGTTTTATAGGGTAAGTTATTTTGTTGTTTTTGTGAGAAACATGTTCCATTAGAGCTAGTAATTCATTGTAAGTTCATTTTGAATAAACATTTTTGATTTTTCTTTATTTTATAAATGTTTGAAATTTGATGTTGCACGGGTGCAACATTGGGCTTTGCATGCCACTGATTCCTGATAATGATGAAGGACAAGTCATTGTTGACATACTGTGTTTATCCAAATTGTTTGATCTGCTGAGCTTGTGCATTGCTTATTCCACACTAAACTTTGTAAAAATAAGCACACAGTTCAAATTTAATCACACCTTACTAGTTGTATGCTATGTCTTTGATCAGTTTATAATACGGCTATATTAGGGTTGCCATACCGTCCGGAAAATTCGGGACATGTCCAGAATTTAGTGTTAAATTTTGCGTTCGGGAGGAATTTAAAAAAATGCTCAAATGTCCGGAATTTTATAATGGGCGTTTTGGGGAATTAGAAAATTTTTTTCTAGAAAATTCGCTCAGCCAGCTCATTTTACTGCATCTGCAATCGTACTGTGCAACACTGCCATTTTTTTTTTACTGCGAGGTTGTACGGAATTATGATGTAACAGAGCGTTTTCCTTATCAGTGATGTTTACCACTTAGAACTTTCTTGAACTTATTGACCGTTGTGCTGAATCAGAATTGGTTAGATATAGATCACGTGCTGCGAAAATTACTAGAACATTCCAACAGTCTATAAAAGCAGGCGATTTCGCACATATAATCAGAGATTTACTTGAAATGTCATAGAGGAGGAAGCCTAGTGAATTTTTGATACAGAATCCTTGACTAATTCTAATGGCTAATAGTAATGGCTAATAGTTCGGTAGTGCATATATGGTCTCATGAAAATAGTCATGCACTGTCCGGAATTTTGTTTTTTCAAATATGGTAACCCTAGGCTATATAGGCTATTGTATTTACACTAATGTTGGAAACCATATCAAATTATTGTAGCCTACTGTGAAACTGAATGAACTGATGCCTTCAAAAAAGTGACAAACGCTGGAGCATGAAAACTAGCTACAGAATACCAAGTTAGTCCAACCCTACTGCTAACCACTTTTGTATTATTTTTTTGATTTGTCTTGATCAATAATTACACCATGGTCCTTAGTCACAAATTTCAATTCTTTGAGATTTTTTCTTTTAGTTCAACTGTTAAATTTTTTGTAGAAAATGGCTTGCGTGGTTACACCACAGAAGATTTGATCAATATGATCAACTGGGATGAGAGTGATGACGATGATCCTAATTTTGTTGAATCTGATGACGACGATGATAATGATGAGCATATGTTACAACACACTAATCAGGTACAGTCAATAGCCTACTTGGCTTACATTGCCTCTGGATTTTTTGAATTTTGGTTGTTCATATGCTAATATTTTGCTTTAGGTTGCGAATGTTCCATGCATTGAAGAAGACAATGATGATGGTGTTCCACTTGTTAATGTTACCACTACAAGCAAAAGAGCTACCAATGGTATCCGGAACCGAAGTAATTCTGCTTACAAATGGAGAAAAAAGAACTTTTTAGAACCTGCTGCATCATTTACAGGACCTTTGATCGAACCACCTGCTAATGAACACATGGAAACGTCATTGCAGTATTTTTTTAGGTTTGTCAGCGAGGACATGATAGAAAATGTAGTTCAGAATACGAATCTCTATAGTGTGCAAAAAACTGGAAAAAGTGTTGATACCAACACTAAAGAAATAGAGAAAGTAATCGGCATGTTTTTCAACATGGGTCTGGTACAAATGAATGGAGTCCGACATTACTGAGAGCTTAGTACTTGGCATAGCCCTGTTTCTGGTGTAATGAGAGATGTAATGCGAGATCCGCTTATGCTTTGTGGAAACCCGAAATTGCTTTTATGATTTTCACAATTGAAAAGTAAAATTTTTGCTATTGCGTTTTGTGGTTTGCATCATTCAGTTCCGATAGTATCCTACACTATTTTTGCTTTTCGGATGAAGCTTCATAATCTATCACTAAAGATCATTGGGGAATTTTGGCCCAAATACTGATCATCGGAAAAGTTACAGTCTTTGACAGGGTTTTTCCAAACAAAAAATTTCTATCTACATTCATCTTTGCCACTCCACCATATCAACAATGCTGTCTGTTAATTACCACTCAAGGCCCAATGTATCATATATGCAACATGGCCCAAAACTTGGCCGAAAGGGCTAGCATACCAAAAAAATATGTTTTTGGTTTAAATGAGTCACAAACCAAGTGCTGAACAGCAAAAAAAATTTTTTTGAACGTGTTTTCTTACAGTGGGCCCAACAGGGTTAATGGCGATGTCAGCTTATGGGCACCAGTTAAGAAGCAGAACAACCCCATGTACATGTCAAAAAACAAGTAGGAAACAGTCAAGGTTCGTGACCAGTCGGTCGATCTGAAAGAAACAAAAGATCCCTACGGGCGCTTCATGGTCCTATCCAGATCAAGCCGGGACATTGACCAGAAGAATGCTATCAGTAACTCTGAGTTCACCCTCACACCGAGAGCACTATTCGCTCCAGATGGATCAGTTCTACCATGCACTGATAAATCAAAGCTCATCCATTGCCTGCAGCATCTGGTTGAAACTGATGGAACAGAGCATGATGCGCATGAACCAGCATCGGGTGGACAGAGAGTTGACACTGCTAATGCAGAACTGTTACCATCGGCATCGCACATGAGTCAGAAAATTGCCATTGTCAATAGCATTGTGGTCGTCCAGAAGATAACTAGAGCAAGACGACGAAAAGACAAAGATCCCGTCTAATACCAAATCATGGATGACACCAGAACCAAGCACATATACCACTCAGTAGGTTCCTGTCCCATGACCAAACGAAAGCAGATTTGACATAGTATCTTGCTGAAGAAGTAATCGGATACAACAAGCATTCTCCAAAGCTGGTGATACTTCAGCGTCAGGCCACACCAGAAGCAATCTTCAAACATCACGTTTGAAGTGAACAATCACGAAGCTGACACCTTGATGATCTGCCTCGCAGCATCACAGCGGAGTCTTGGTGCGCAGTTAATCTTCTTCAGTCTGGACACAGACGTTCTTGTCCTTGCTGTTGCAAACTACGACCAACTCTGCAAACACTCGTCCATTTCCATGCTATCAGGTACACTGGTGATCGCACCAATATGGAGAGCTCTAGGACAAGAGAAGGCAAAAGCATTACCCGTATTCCATGCTTTCAGTGGAGCTGATAATGTTGGCAGATTCTCAGGATTGGATAAAACCAAGTGGTTCCAACAGTAGGCTACTTGAAGGTAGGAATGGAAACAATCACTGCACTAATACACTTACCTGAGGACAGCACACTATCTCCGAATGTTAAAGAAATGCTGGCAGCTTTGTCTGCACGATATGCTGCCTGAAGGGTGTCCACATAAACAACAATCCAGAACTGAGGTGGCACCTGTTTTGCAAGAACTTGGAGGCAAATCAAAACTTTCCTCCAACAATTGGTGCATTAGAGGAGCACATTGAACGCGTGCGAGTTCAGAGTCGTGTCTGGTGCCACACTAACTGTCATGTGGCAACAGCTCCTTCATCCACTTCGGCATGGCTACCATCAGCATGGAAGTGGGATTTCACCTATCACCACAAAGATTCTACCTGCACCACAAGCCATTATTCAGCTAGACCGATGCCAATGCAAAACCAACTGCTCAACCCAGAGATGTTCGTGTCGAAGGAACAACTTGACCTGCACCGACTTGTGCCTGTGTGGGATAGACTGCGAAAATGACGTTGACTGTAATGCTGAAAATAAGACTCAGGACAGCAGCTGTTGGAAAATGTTTGTCCAAAATATGACAGTGGCGTGCAGGCTTGCTTCTAATGATTTTCTTAGTCAACATAACTTAGTACTAGCATGTTATTGTTGAATGTAGTTTATATCTCAACTAGTAATTAGTAATGTAACGAAATATAATTTCTGCGGCCATTTTGAAAACCAATATGGCGGATAATGGCAAAGTGGTTAACGCTTGGTATCTAGGTATGCTTCTAATGGATTTCTTGACCCTTAAAACATAGAATTAGCATGTTTGATAAAGTTTGTAAGTTTATTAGGAGCCGAGATATATCAAAATATATATTTTGCGGCGGCCATTTTGAAAGTTCAAAATGGCGGCCAAGCAGACATCTCTGCAAATGTAATCAACGTTTTTTGGATTCCTCATGGTCTAAGCTTTCTGAAAATGTATAGGTTTGCTAATCTCCAAAAAATTTAAACGAAACTCTTTTTTTTGACATAGTGAACCTGACTAATTGTTGAAGTCTTATTGCCAGGGAATTATTTCATTCATTAGGTGCCGCTGAATGGAGAGCAGTGCGGAAATGCGTTGCTCAAGTGCACACCCGGAGAGTCGAACCAGCACCGCGTGGTCTTGAGCCGGGCGCGTAACCACTGAGCTAACATCGTTTAGTTACTGAACTGCTGTAAATTTTGTAGTAGGCTACTATTTATTATGCTAATTACAAAATTGTACTGAAGAGGGTACAATAGCTGCACGAAAATGCGATAAGTAACATGGTATCTTGTTGCTTGGACTTTCGTCATGCTTTTACTTTGAACATTGAATTTTCAGGTTATATCCTTTGGGTCCGTAATTGGGCTTCTCTCCTGCACGTCTTGACTGGACGTGTAGGCCTATTTGTTCTCAAAAGGTTAAGTTGTTTATCCCGCATTTTTTTGACATTGTTTAGTTGGTATTTATTTAAGAAATATTTGTTTTAGTGATGCAAGCCGCGCCGTGCCGCGCCGCGTACGCGGCCGCTTTTGACTTTTTCGCCGCGTGCCGCGCCGCGCCGCGTGGAAAATTGAAATGACAAAGCCGCGCCGCGCCGCTTGCCGCGTAAACTTTCAAGAAATTAAACTTTCGTAAACGCAAACTTTCAACTTTTCAAGAAAATCAGTTATGAAACTCAAATTTAAATTGGAAACACAGATCAGTTTTTTTTCCCTTTGGAAACCCTAAGCTGGAAAGCTATGCAAATTGCAAATGCAAATTGCAAATGGCTTGCGGTTGACAGGGTTTTGGGGCTGGCTGGCTTGTCAGGGAAGCTGTACGAATGTTTTTGGTTAATAGCCTAGCTGATAAGCTCAGCTCCCAGTTACCAGGCTATAGGCCTAGCGCAACTACCGCATTAGTTACTATAACAGTTAGCCCAGTGAGTTCAGGCTATAAGTTTAACTCTTGTGTGTGTAGTTCATATACGTACCTAGCCACTGACATTAAAATTGCATTATTGCTTACAAAAAGTGTTCAAAAGTCCTGATACTGGATCCAGGAACATTGTATTTGTCTTTGTTTGTATTATGTCGTAGAACTTAGATGCATTGCTGATAAGAGAATATAATCTGGTTAGCCTAGCCAATTAATGCACAACTGTACTGGTACCGTACCGCAGGTTACCAGTTATATGCCATGGGTGCTTTTTGCTACAATTGACTTTCTAAAAATTAACGCGTTAAAATATTCTTTAAAATTTTTTTAATTTGCGGTGTGCGGTGCGGTGCAGTGTCAAAGTTCCAGATAAATTGCGGTGTGCGGTGCGGTGCGCGGATAGATGAGTTAGTTGCGGTGCGGTGTGCGGATAGAAATTTTGGGTTCGCTGCATCTCTAATTTGTTTTATCAAAATAACAACTGTATGTCTGTAACTATTTGAGCTAATATAACTTTGCATTTGCCACAGATATTCTTTGCGGTTATTGCACTACAATGGTTTAAAAACAACCGCTAGAAGCGCAGCCGAGCAGGATAAATCGCAAAAGCAAGTGAGTGTCAATATTTTATTGGCAGCAATAACACAAAAATCCACACAAAAGACACACGAAACACACAGTTCACTTGAAAACAAAGACCATTTTTTCATGTTGTTAATTCACATCACACACAATGGGAGTTAATATTGCACTGTTGAAAATCTGTCATTTTCCGTCTATTCAAGCCCAAGGAGTATCTAAGCAACTAAATACATTACAGGTGATAGACTGTCTCTTGTAAACCTACAACAATACTGAACAGCCAACAATCAATTGAATGGTCGGTGCACTTTGAAAAGCAACAACCATTGACAGGTATTGGTTTGAGGTGAAGCAGTAAAGAAGTAATGTGCACAGCAGAGTTGTTTAAGCAGTGAAGTGTGGTGTGCTTGAAACAGAAAAGGTAAAAATTTACATGAAGTTGTAGTTTATACTGTATATTTTAGTATTGGTGTCTGTTTTGTTGTTGAGGAGCATAAGGTTGGTCTGGTCTATGTGGCTCGTATGGTTCGTATGGTTCGTATGGTTGATATGGTTCGTATGGTTGGTATGGTTCATATGGTTGGTATGGTTGATATTGCACATATGGAAATTGACGAGGACCTGTGAAAAAAATGCGATTAAACTGAAAGTTCTTCAATGGTGTTAATGAACATCTTCTTCTCTTGTAGATTATACGTAAAGCCACCCATAAGATGTACCTTACCAGTGGTAAGAAAATACCATCTGACCAACCATGGATCATCCTAAAAACCTTTGACGCTAACTCACAGAATTTTTCGTAATCCTTGCAGCAATTGTATCGACGTTTGCAGAATTTGTCGCATTGACAAGCGAACTGGCGTCTGTAGCGCCCGCATCGATGTTCGCACGAATACGTAGCTGACAGAAAGAAACCAAAATCGTTATATCTGCCTTAATGGGAGTTCAAAGAAAATAACAGTTTTCATTGTTTGTTTGAGCTTAGTCACAGCAGACATTTTTAAGTTAGCCTCAATTGATATTGGTTATTTATTGGCAGCACACAAAAGTAGTGTATCGTTTACTGTCGATCTAATATAAACATTTACGTATTTCATAAACTTATGGCTGTCTAGTAAGCTATGTCCATGTACATTATTTATGCTTACAAATGCAGTAGATGCCGCTTTTGTAGTATCCCTTCTTGCAAGTACATCTGAAGCCCCCCAATAGATTGCGTTTGCACACCGAATGAGGAGGACAACGTTTTCTTTCGCAGGTATCTTCTGCAAATGTCGGGCAAATCTTATTAAACATCACGTGGGTTAGTGTACGTTTTGCAATTTTGAGGATTTTAATCCAGGACTTTTAATTTAATGCTAAACTTTAAAGAGTTTTGCTGCAGTTTGAAAAACATTAAAATGATGTTGTAAAATAAACATATCGATCGTTAATAGAATTTGTTGTTTTAGGCATAACATATGCCGTATTTTTATTGGTTGTGAATGTACACTGTCAGTGTTAGTGTCATGCTAATAGCAAATGGCAATGGGATAAGAAACGGTTTCATATAGAAATTCAATTGCATTACAGTGATTGCATTTGTATAATATCAATTAAAAACTGTCCGGAATCAATCACTTTTAAGTTTAAATGGCTTTTCAGATTTATGACATGAAAAAAAAATTTCACGAGTAATAAACAGTTAATTCTATCGAATAAAGAGTAACAACAATGAAAATGTGTGGCTTACTGTAGCAATCGTATCCATCACCAACAAAACCGTATTTACATTTGCACTGACTGGACGCGGAGTATCGAATGCAGACTGCATGAGGACTGCAACGCTTGCATGGATTGTAGTGGTCTGTGAAAAGATAATCGACGTTAAGTTTGGTAATTTCTAAAGCATTGATTATTTTCACAGCGTCCATCCGCTAGAAACTGTACGGCCCGTACCCATGCAGACAGAAAATGACCGATTTTGCTGTCTGGGTATAATTTTAACCAAAGAAAGTTTACAAGATTCATAATTACAAACACTTGCAATTTTGATTCGAATGATTCTTTTTATTTTCGCGCAACGCTTAGAGTTCAAGATGATAGATGAATACCACTACGCCTTACAGGTTTACATTTTTTCCATATGTACAACGAAACCTATGCCAAAAGCAAAACCTTGAACAAGAGTATCCGAGTAAGATGCAAAGATAAAGTTTTTACATGAGCTTTAAATTGCGTAAAAATTGTAAGAAGTAGATTTTAGGGATTTTATAAACTTAAAAAGGTGACATTTTTCTTTGAAAAATTATAATGTTTTCCAACTTGTTATTTTTATTCATCAAACCAGTCCTTTTTCACACAGATTCAACGTCTATGTACGTTGAATCAATGTAAAAAAAGCATTAAATTACTGGCTGAGCTTATATTTCAAGCCAGACATCATCACACAACATGTCGAACTATATTTCGTATAAAAAAAGAAAAAATTAAAAGATTTTTAATTCTTACATTGAGCTTGAATCACGACGACAAACAACAAAAGAACTAAACCCAGAAGAGATTGTTTCGACATTCTTCGTTTGTGATCTCGAGTGGTGGCAAAAATATTGGTGCAGATCGGTCCCGAAATCACTTACAACACAATGATACATTCCTTATCGGCTCAATTGATCTATAAACTGAAAAAAAAAGGATAATTCCACTGCTTTATATCCACCAATCATCAAGAATGATTAACTCAATATTTGCTTTGTAATGTTGGCTAAAAACTTAACAAGCGTGACTAATAGAAATAACTTTATCATTGGTTATTTCATATTTGACCCTTTCAGGGAATTTCATGCGTTACAGAAAACAATTTGGAAATTTAAGATTAGACATGGCTGGTTGCCATGATTTGTTGGTCCTCATATTAATGCAAGAATGAATAGCGTGGCAGAAAATAAGTAGCCTAGTTAACATACAACTTAACATTAGTTAACGCAACATTTTGTTGACAACAATGAAAAGAGCTCAAAAGTTTGTGTCATTTTTTTCTTTTATTTGCGCAATGTGATGAATTAATCTAACATCTAATAATAATAAATAAATCTAAATCTGATACAAAATTAAAAATGAGCCGTGTTGACAAAAGACTTTAGCAGTTGTAGAGTGACAATAAATAAAACCATAACATTATAAATTTGTATCAGCTGCTTTAAAATTTTCTTTGACATTGAAGTAACAAAATTTTGTTGAACTCCATTGCAGCCTTATCTCGATCATAGCTAAATGACCACCACGTCATTTCTTCGTTTAGAACTTTAGATCGATCGAATGATTGTGTTTTGAAACGGTTTGGAACTTTTCTTAAGGAATTTATATTGAAAAGGATTAATTAATTTTTTTATTTATTTACCGTCCCTTTTAAATTCAGTTTCAGGAAAAAATATGAACTTTCCATAAACATTTTAATTTCTTATTTGTCACTTGTCACGCAATTCGCAGTTTGAATGAGCAGTGCCCTGCTTTCACCCGCCCTAGTTTTGGCACCGCCAATTTCCGGATGTGAAAATCAATTCCATTTTTGTTTGCTTCGGTTTCATCGAACAAACATTGTTCGTGTCCAAATTAGTAAAAGATTCCTTTTCAATTTATTCAAGTGTTTGCTTCGTGAATAAAAGTTCATGAAATAAGACTTACAAGCATCCTTATAATAAGTTAGTATTAGTCTTCATAAAGCACGATTAATATTTTATTTGGTAACAACATACGCCATTGTTCATTAACAATGGAAAGTTATTCATTAGTGCATTGTTTTTGGCTAAACCGAATTAAAATAGCCAACAACAATGATGAGTGTCAGTGTTAGAACATTTACGACTTTACGAGCATCTACTTTAATTTCGTTCGGATTATTCGAATGGCAAATAGCACAAGATTGTAACACTTCACTGATAGTTGCTTAGAAGTTGGCAATCATTGCGTTCTAAAATATTTTTGATAACAAAATTTGCAGTTATATTCACTTCTTAAAATGTTTTAAAATATTTGTGCAAAAAAAAAAAATGATGAAAAATGAACCACACTAAATTAATGCATTTTTAGAGCCTGTACCACAGCAGCAGGTTTTTTTTAAGGTTTGGTTTGGGTGACCGCTAAGTAGTTTTAAGAAACTGCAAGTGTTTCATTTAAATACCAAAAAATAGCCATAACTACATACAATCAAGGCAACATAAAATGAATTATTCGACAAGGCACAGCTTAAATGATTGTGACAGCGACCAAACAGCCTGCCCAACATGGCCGCCAAACAAGTTTGCTGCACAATCAAACAAAGTGTGCTTGTTGGCTTCTGCTTGTTATGTTTCCACACGTAAAAACTGATCATTATGCGCCATAAATCAGAAATAAACATTGACGAGTATCGAAGGTGCACTTTTTTTGTGAACAACTCTTTGATTCAGCTGTTAGCTGTACCTCCACTTATTCTTTTTTCCGGACGTGAACTATTGATCGTAGCAGGCTATATTCGTATTATCGACAAGACATAGCGAGAAACAACCATTACTTTTCTACTGTAGTTGCAAGTCCAAATTTTGGGAAACCGCTGGAGAAATTTGGGGGACCGTTTCGGTCCCCCAAAACACCTTAAAAAAAAAAACACTGCGCAGCAGTATGACTTTTCAAGTCAATAACTCATTAATCTATGGGAAATCTATTGATTAGTTTTTGGTTTGTCAATATCCATTTTATTTAGAGTTTGTTGTGACCACATACCACATAATCTCATAGATTTCCACTGTACTCTAACTTATCCACCGAAGTGTATTGGTGGTTCATTTGACTTCGCCGAGCAATTCGTTAGTAAAAGTTACATTTAAAGTGTTCTCTACAATGGCCGTATTATTTTCAATTTATTTAATTAATGTTTTATTTCTGATAAAATAAAAGGTAAAGATAGTCCCATACTTGATTCAAGAGTCAGGTATGAGAAGACAAGGTTCTCATTGTACTAAGTCTTCGGCACTAAGGAGAGTAGGGTGGCCAGTTCCTTTCTCTCGGCCGCCTTTCCTGCAGCAATTATGTACACCCAATTTATTACACCCTAGGTAGACCCCCAATTTATTACACCCCAATTTATTACACCCCCCCCACCCAATTCAAAAACAAATGATAAAATACAACAATAATTAGAAGTAATAATATTTTTTTTTTCATTTGCTGAAATAGTGCAAGGAAATTATTGAGCACGAAATTAGTAACAGAGCCTGACTCATTTAGAATATCCAGTGACCAAGCACGTATTTGATCTCTTAACTTGTATGAGTTGAAGTTATAATTACCAATGCGAAAAGTTATTGTCACGTATCCAATGGCTGTATGATAATTTAAATTGACATTTCCGTTTCACTGCAATTGCAGCATCTTTATTTAACCAAACACTTCTTCGAACAGCAAACCCAAGTGACGTTATTTACAAATATCTGGTTTGCATGAAAGTTAATAACAATTGCTTGCTCATTTTCTTTAAAATCATTATCGACATAATAACATAAGGAAAAATAATATTAAAACGTGCAATGGAAGGACTGATACAAACAAAAAATTAATCAGGACGTCAGAGAATCCCAGTCAGCAACTCAGTCCTTTCGTAAATTAATTCAACGTTTAAAAAACTTGAATTGATCAAATAAAGGATTATTTTCTGGATCAAAGAAAGGCTGATTTATGCCAAAGCTCACTTTGGCATAATAACAAAACGATTCTACAGTTTTTGATGCTGTATAAGCTTCGATAGCTGTGCTAGGATATTAGTATAGTTGCTCACTTCTAGAGTCCATAAAATGTTTTGAAATTGTTTGATACTTAGATAATGAGTTTTTCAACACAGCAATCACAATGAAGCATAAACTGTATTTCTTTAAGTGCAGTGGCGCAACTTTATCCCAATTGTGAAAGCTTACTGACAACAATACTTCAACTACCATCAACACATTGCCTATGTTAGTGACCGGGTCAAGGAAACGGCTAAGAATACAAAATCCCAAAGCGTTGTAATTATTATTTTAATACAAGTTATAAATAAATACTGTTACAAACAAAATATAATGAATCGGTGAAATAGAAAAGGATACTTCTTGTTTTGGAAATATTTATAAGTAGCCTACGAAACACATACCAGGAAAAGTTAATATTACAGTACTTGCAAGCTAGTAATAATAAAATCATCAATGTAATAGTTGCCCTTGATTTACTGTTGGTAATCTCGCAATTATTGTAATTTTATTTCTCCACATTGAACTGATCTTTGAAAAAACTCTTAATCGCCACCCAGTGAGTGATATATCAGAACTCTTTCGCGTGAGAGCTTTGATAAAATTTTGCCATTTTTTGTTTCACTTTTATCTTTGACAAATGTGAAAGCAACCGTTGTGTTTGAAAGCGTTACAGAGACCTAGATGTCGGCTGCTGCGTTGCAGAAAGGTGATAGGTTAGGTACACAGGGTGTCGGTTCGATATCTATTCGGAGCACGCAGTTGTGCTTACAAGATATTTAGTGAAATGCTTAGAGGAAGACACAAGAATTGACTTACTTACCTTTCACCTTCACCTTTCTCCTTTAACCTCCGAGCATGAGTCTGGATGCTGCAAAAACTTGAGGAAGTATAAATGGCATTGGTCGTCAATGCCAATGGCATGGCACTTGTCGAAAGCACACAGCTGTGCATTTGGCAAGACACTTAATGGCACATTTGAAGGTGGACACGAAAAGTGATTTCCTTGCCTTGCCGTTTACTCAATATAAGTTTCTAACCAACGGTACCAGGTTTTATATAGTACAAAAAAAAAAATTTCAAAACTTTTATGCCATACCTACTGCGGATTTGGAATTTTTGCAATTTGTTTCCCTGCTGTGCGGAGGCATGAAGAGCTACAATCCGTACTTTTTCAAAAGTCTTCAGTATGGCTCAATATGGAATCGAATCCAGGCATACCGTACGAGAACAAAATTGCGAGACACTAAACAACATAATTTCAGTGTTTTTCGAAGGGTCAAAAGGTTCTGCAGTTTCTTCGCTTGTGCAATCGCAATTATGCATCAAGTTATTGACTTAATTGTTGGAATAATCCCGCAAAAGTTGGTGTTTGCTTGCACGTTGATTAACACAGGTTTTTCTTGAGTAAATCAAGATTACACCACACCAGCGTGCTTTGTCAACAACCAACTCCAAAGAGATCGTGATCAATCTTCAAGTATTTAAATCAGTTGACATGTTTATTGTTTTTATCTATGACCTTTAAAACCGATATGCTTGACCTTCCATTGGCTTGATAAGTTTTGACTTGTCTTTGAATGCAGCTCATAAGATCTAGCAATCAATGTTTTCAACATTACATTGATGAAATGTCGGCCAACGTCTAATCCACACGTTTTGCCCACACACCTGGTCAGTCCGATGAAGAAAAATGATACTTTGCCTTAGGCAAAAACTAATAGCAAGTTTAAGTTGTGAAATTGCATATGGATAAGCTTGCGCTTAGTCTTAGTTTATGGTAACAGCTTACAAGAACCTGGAAGATAAAACAGAAGTTATTGAAATGAAATATATTTGTTGTGTTAAAAAATTGCTTTTCTAGTTCATCTCAAACTGATTTTATTCTAATTTCTACGGAGCTCTGAAGAGACCATATTTAGACCTTGGAAAGAGTATCTTGTCAAGCATTCAAATTGTGAAGGTGAATTAATTGTACTTTACAAACTTTACAACGATGAGATTTTACTAGTAAGCTGGCAATCACTAAGGTGAGGAATAATAATTGTTCAGCAGTTTGTTGTAATTACTGACCCAGGAAAACTAAAAGTATCGTCGTCTATCAAAATACAGCATAAACATTTTTAAGCTTTAAAAATATAATTTGTTGTTAACTACAAAATAAGACTGTTCAACAGGCATTTAATGATAACAGCAGGATGTTATTTTTTTAAATAATGTCTTAAAACTTGCTTCCAAATTTTTTGAGAACGTATTCACTTTCGAAGCAATATGTAGTTTTCTGAATTTGTTCTCACGCGCAGTCAGTTGGTTTACATCGATTTTGAATTCTCTGATAGAATGAGCTGATGATTGGATTCAACAGGAAAAACGACAGTTAAACAAGTTTTGTTTCAAAATGTAGGTTGTTTCAAACACCTCTGTTTGAAACAACCTACATTTGCTGCAACGTGAGTTTGACGTTTCGCTAATATTCTTTGATTTGATTGGATAGTTTTTAATTTGAACAGCTTGAAAAAAGGGAACAGTTTCACAAAATTAAGTTTTATACCTATAAAAAAAAGATTATAGAAAATGACTTTTTTAAATTATTTATTCACCTTTATTCCTTGTTAGAGACATAAAAGGTAGAAAAAGTAACCTATATTGGCTGTTCTTTATGTTGAATATCAGCTTTAAAAGCAATAGATATATTTATAAAATGAACCAACAACTTTATATCTGATAGACTGTTACAAATATGTAAATTATTATTGTGTTAGACAAACAATAGAAAAGATCAAATTATGATCGAAAATAGATATGAAAATCGGCAGCTGGATCCCCGACAACAAAATCCATCATTTTTTCATTGATTCAAGGACGGATTCTGCTGTTTGGGAAACAACTTATTGCTGCAATTGCTGCTTTGTCTGATCGAATCAGCAGAGTAATCATTTTTTTGCAATGATTTAACGTCTGTAGACGTAAATCAACGTTAAAAGGTCTGGATTACTGGCTGGGATTTCGATTGCCAGGTTGCCTCCAAATTGCACCATTTGACTTCCTCCTTGTGAAAGCGCTTACGTCATAATGCTCAGTTATCATTGCCGCTGTTGAACCGCGAATAAGATCTAATCGGAAAGAAGAACTAGATGAAAATATATGACTTCACGTTTGTGAAAACAGTTAAAATTTGATATTTCCGTGATTTTTTTTGCTTCATTTTGGCTAGAAACGTTGTTTTGAAAAGCCAACGAAAGATAGTGAAAGATTTAATCTTTTTTTTTCTACATGAACAAATTCAAAATATCATTGAAGTATATAATTCCGTCCGAATAATAAGTCAATTTTGGAAGGGAAACTATAATTGCTTTTTATATCTCAGATTCATGGGTGTTTACTAGCACTTGTTCAAGGCAGAAGATCAATAAAAAAAAAGTTATCTTGATTTGATAAATAAACCACCTTCGTAAACAAGAAGTATATACAATAACAATGTACAAAATAGTTTCAATCTAAAAGATTTAAAACACTTTGAAGACTACACCTTTTTAAGCATATAAAATTGCTGTTGCTTTCACTCTTTAATCAACACCAGATCTGCAAAGATAAAATCGCTTCCTAAATTGAGGCTACTTCATAACTGATATCATAAAGAAAACAAACAACTTTATTTTAAACAGGCGGACATGTACAACGTGGAAGATGTGGAGTACAAAATGAAGCTCATCCAAAGGAGACTGTGTATTGCAACAGCAGGAGCTTTGCTATGTCTCGTAGTCGGAGTTATCTTCAAAATTACCAACAATATTCTGGGGATGGTGATACTGTTTTTTGCCTGTGGCTCATGTCTTGTTGTATGCTTATGGAATGTAAAAAACTACGCACGTTTACGTCGGATATACGATGGACTACTATGTGAATACGTGAACACGCACTCACATCTTCAGCAAACTTGTAGGTTAAGACAACATTCGAGGTTTGATAAAATTTATTGGACCCCGTTTGCCTCCCAACATCCTAGCTCACCTCCCCCGCCATATCCAGAACATCATACTTGTCAATCCTTTTTAAGCGCCAATAACTATCGTGCCACTGGCCTTCCTTCATATTCAGAAGCAATTAAAAGCAGCAAACCATTAAAGTGCATCGTTTCAACAAAAACGGCTTGTAATAGCGTACATAGAGTTTAAACAATGGTGCATACATTTTGTTTGAACTCGCCTGCAAAGGATAACCGGGTCGCTTTAAAGCGGCAAAACGGCAAAAGAAAATTTGAAATCGTGGACAATTATGTAACAAATTCTAATGAAATTAATTAAAACCTGTCCAGAACAGTGGCAGATCCACGGGGCTATTGAGGCGATAGTCTCCTCAAAAACACAGAAAAGTAACTTTATTTACGGTGTATTTGAAAAGTCAGATCAATGTAGACCTTCACTTCAGTGGTTTTGTTGATATTGCCCCCCCCCCCTCAAAAAAGCTATTTCCTGAATCCGCTTCTCGTCCAGAAGAAGTCACTTCCTAGTTTTATTGTTTTGCAGAATCTTTTGCAATCGCAAGCGCCACAAAGTTCGTAACATTGTCATTGCATCTACGCTTGACAAAGCATAACAACGAAGATGATGTGACATCATTAAGAATATTTATGACAACACAGATGATGTTTATGCTTTGACATTCTTTATGATCATGGTATATGGTATACACGTCATTTTCTTACAAGTTTGTGATATTTTCTTCAACATGTGCAAATGCTATTCTTGCATGAAATAGCGATTAAATTGTAGCTTACTTAGTAATAATAATGATGTTTCTATTTGTACTCTACAGTCTACAATAACCTCTGTTGTTTAGCCTAATATTCTCGCGTTGCGTTGCTTTACAAAGCAGACAGCGTCAGTGCACCGTATAGAGGCGCAGCCGAGTATCTTATTAGCCTAAATCTATTCCTTTGCTGAGTGCCAAGCAAAAATGAGGCTTAGTACTCAGCAAAGGAATGTTTAGGTGTGACCCGACAGAATATCGAACCCGTGCCTACCGAATCAGAGGCGGACACACTGACCACTACGCCTCTGAGCAACGAGATCAAAGACTATCATGAAACGGTAAAAAATAGATAGATACTCGCTCTCCAAAGACGACAACAAATTGCTGCTGCGTACAATTGCTCACCTCTTGTTCGAAAATGAATATTCTGAACATAACACTCGAATACATTTTGAGCCTTTGTTACTCTATCAAACGTATCGTTATGTTGTTTCATTAGCCCACTTAAGGCTCTCTGTTAGGAGGATTTATAAATCAACTTAGCGTTAAAAATTGGAATGAAGTTCAAAGTGGCAAGAATTTTGTTTCTATGGTAAAAGTTTTTTTTGTTTGTTTATTAATAAAATATTGAGCAGATACGTAAGCAATGCCGTAAAAGTTTTATTGTGTAGGCTTCGGTTTTTCAAAATTTCCTTAAATTCTTGTTCTAAAAAGGGAAATGCATAGTTGTAAATGAAATTGCCCTATTGAAATGGAATTTCGTCGACATAATGCTGTATGTTTGTTTATAAAACAGTGACTTCTAATTTGACATTGTTATTTCATGAGTTCATATTGTAACTGTTTCGTAATCAAATGGAGTTTTTAATGAACCACGGCTTAAAACAGTAATTTTCTGAATTTGCAATTTCCTTTTCTGTAGCATTTTGACCTAAATCACATATCAAACCAGGGATAACGCAGCAAAATATTAGGATAAAAAATTAACATTTTACAAAAGTAAACTCAAAAATACTTTTTAGTTAAAAATAAAGATAGCTGAAATAATTGAAAATGAAAATAATAGAAATGATATGAAAACAAAAATTGGTCGAAAATCTGCAAATATTATGTTTGCTTGTTCACGCAATGCTACGGTATCTTATCTCGAAATGGGATTAGTTCAGCAAATGATACAGCTCGTTTAAATTACTTGCGCTTTTTGGAATTTTACGGTGTGATTTCAAAAAATGTCGTGTATGCTTTGGTCAACAACTGAGTAGGTCTATATTTTAAAAAATAATTTACTTCTTGGAATCATTTATGCTTATCTCATATCAACATATCTATGTCAGCAATGTAAAAATTCTCTAGTAGTTAAATTGGCTTCAATTCTTTTAACAAGCCGGGCAGCATCCAGAATTTGCTTATCTCAAATAGAAAAACCCTTCATTCGTACATTGATTCAACGTCTGAAAACGCTGAATCAGTATAAAAATGACATATTTTGCTGTCTTGGACAGCTTTGGGATGAAATTGACAATTCCAGTCATTAAAATCTAAACAAATTTTCAAGTTCCATTACAGTCTGTTTAGGTCTAGTATGTTGCAAAGGTATTCATTATGTTTCTGTCTTAATCAAAAGAATCCTCTCTAGAACTAAGATTCCAGCCATTAAAACAACTTTGACATTGCTTCAACGTCTGCAGACATCGAATTGGTGTCACCAGAAATAATTTTGCTGGCTGGAATAAAGGTTTTTTTTTTTACATTTTTGCGTTATCATTGCTTTTTTTTGGTATACAAATGGCATATTTGTGTATTTCTCTTACAGAAGCTTTAATTGTTGTTGACTTTTTCTTTTCTGTTGTTTGATTGTGTTGCATTTTTGTTGATGTCATCTATGTCAACTTTATTGACCCACAATTTCACAATTGGTGTCAATACAATTACCAAAATAAGGCAAGTGCTTTAGAAAGTTACTACCATTAAGAATGAAAAATAAAGTAATTCTAGTAATAAAGGCGATTTTATGTTATTTCCAACTAAATAAATAGCCTGCCCAAACTTATTAATTCTTTCCACTAATCCAAGTGTGTTGTTACTGATCAACTGTGAATTATAATGACGTATTGTTCTCCTAAAAACCAAGAAAGATACTTGATGTCAAATCCAGAAAAAGTTTGCGCTTTTACATCATTCGAACGTCTGGTGACAATTAAACGATTTAAAAACTGCAACTTTTGCTGGTTAGTTCAAGATCTCTCATCGCACGAGGGTTGAAAGTTTATAAATTTAACGAACCTTGCAATCATGATGATCATAATAATGCAACATGAGAGTCCATTGAGTTCCTTGTGTGTAATTGGAAGTTCAAAAGTTGTATTGTCTGTTTATTCCGCGTCAATCAATATCTCATTATGTCAAACTAACCGGTGGTGGCAATAATTGATTAGATTACTACCAGTTACTGACAATAAACATCCACAGAGGCACATGTCACATATATCAAAGCTTTTATAAAGATTTTAATAACGCTTTTAATCCCTAAATCGCATTATATTACTACAAATGTTGAAAAACTTGGAACTGAATCTAAATGTACCATAACCTAATATCCAAAGATTTTTTCAATAAAAGTATCAAATCTCCCAATGGAATCGATGAAGCAATAATCACGTCACAAGATATCTTTCTTATCGGCTCAATGTCATTTTAATCAGCTTCCAATCAAGTTTCGAGCCGTTCTAAAAGATCTATCAGCCTATGAGCAAACGAACACACAACCAACAGCAAGACTAAAAGTTTGAAAAGTATTTTTTTACAATACCAGCGCCAACATAATAACAAAGTTACAACACTTCAACAAGCACACGAAACAACCTGTTGTTTAAACAAGACGAATCCCATGACTTGCATAAATAGCTCAAAATTTTTCGTTATTTTTTAATTATTTGAAAGGCTGCACTTGCCATTGCTGTTCGTCAATAAAGTGAATTTAAACAGATCATTTGCTAAAATGTTGCTTCACCAATTGTAGGGTGTGGCTAGGGACGGTACATTACGGGACGCGCAACTTCGTTGTTGCTTCAACATTAGAAGGGTCAATTGCCAATTTGACATTTTTTTTTACGCTTTACTGCAGGCTTGCTTTCAACTAAAAACCTTAAATTACTTTAAAACCAACTTAACTCTTCTTATATAACCCATAAAAAGTAAAATATTTTGTAAATTAGGAAAAAACGTAACCCTTCTGGTGTTGCGGATAAGCCAATAGCGGATGAAGTTTCGCATCCCTATGATCTACAATCCCTAGGTGTGGCGTACTACGCGTCATATCATAAGGTGAAAAAGGAAAATTTGAGCTTTCAATTAGGGAATTATTCAAAAAATTTGACTTATCTTCAAACAATATCACACCACGAGATGGTGTAAGCGAGCATTTCAAAAGAAAGGCAATTAATATAAATATACTTGTCAAGACAATTAAATAAGTTCCTATCAACAAAATTTGTCATTTTTACATTGATTCAACATCCGAAGACTCAACGTCAAAGTCTACAGAAATTGAATGAAGATAAAAATGACGGATTTTGTCGTCTGGGTTATTTCCACCATATCGTGATTCGCCTTCGTCTGCGTATGAGCACTTGAGCAGGTCTTTCCAGGTTAGATTGGAGAGCAGGAAGTCATCAGCCACTCAACAATCTCTTCGTCCAGGACCCTCAGTCCATGCGCACCGTGTGGAGGCCGGTGGGTTAGGCAGTGGTGGATGACATGGTCTGCGGTCTGTTATGTGGCGCGATTCTGATCGAGATCGATAAAGTTTGTAAAACACATAGCTTTAATCCATCTGCTAGATGGCGCGATTGAACACTTAATTGAAAGTTGAAAAACTTCAGTTTCTTTAAACTGAACGTCAAAATAGTGCCCATGTAAAACTTACCGATTTAGTAAGTTAGTGTTGTATCATGATCAGTCTATTGATCACACCCCTTTAGGTTTGACACGAAAAGTGATTTGTTTGTTTATCGAGGAGATCATAATCATATTTTATTTTGCCAAAATTGCAACAACAATGTTGCGAACACAGATGTAACACAACAGGCAACAAGAAGCAGTGAAGGAAATATAGTCATCAAGTGTACTGCTTCCTTTATTTTAGCATTCCATTAAATGTCTTGCTAAGCGTGCTCTAGAGCGGTGTGTAACCGGCGTCCAATCGGGCGTCACACAGGTGTCCGCACCACACAGTTACGTGGCCGATGGTACAAACACATTTTTCCTACATGCTGTAACATGCACCAAACCCAACTTACCAAATTCAGGGAAATCACTCAAGACAGCAATGCTGGTTCTACTCTCGGTGTGTGCGCTTGAGCGACGAATTTTAAGCTGCTCTCCTATTAGCGGCACCAAGTGGATGAAGTAAGTTACAGGCAAGAAGACTTCAACAATAAGCGGACACTTTACTCTGTCAATCTCGGTGACCGTGCCTGCGTTAGTGGTTTAATGTCTCTATAAGTAGCCTATGCAAAACTGACAAGATGAAGCTCTCAAAGACACCTTTCTCAGTCCAAGGATAAAGATTCTAATCCAACCAACTCACTTGCGATACAGTTTTATTAAGGTTTTGTGATAGAGAAAACTAGTTTGATTTTTTCAAGCTCACAAGCTATGCTGTAGGTTCAACGCAAATTCAAACAATATGAGGACACCACAAAATGGTGCTTGTGAATTGAAATGAAGCGTAAAATAAATTAATTTTGTAGGCGGCTCATAGACCAATGTGATTGTGACTTGCCTCAGTTCCATAAGGTCACATGACATTCGAAAACTGCAAGTCTGAAAATTTTCCACTCTTGTCTCTGTGCTATTTTAAAAATTTTCCGAGAAGTTTTTACCTTGTTTACAGGGAAGGTCATGTTGTTTATGTTAAAAAAAAGTCATGTCAAAGATTCAACTAAATATAGCCAATCTGGATTGTTTAAAAGTGGGTTGCACTTAGTTTTTTAAATACTTCGTTGTAATAAAATTTTAAATGCCGGTGAGGCCTATTTGAAACATGGGTGTGCAGAAAGACATTAAGAGTAACATCCCAGTGACTAAAAACAAACAATAGCTTTTGTAAAAATGTAAGCTATTAAATAATACACCATGTTAATTTATTAGCTTACTTTAGTTACTTATTTAACTAATCATTTTTTAATTATTTTGAATTACTGTATGCGCCAGCTACAAACTGCAAACAGTTACGTTGTGAACTTATTGAAAACTTCGACGTAGGTCCTGTCAGCGAAACGGACCCTCGCAAAATTTCCACTGTTGAAACGTTGCCCGCAAATAATTCCTTCTATCGTGTACCTCTAAATACAAAGCTGTCTTTGAAATACGTTGCTCCACCACACACCTTGTAAAATGAACAGCATCGGGTGTTCTAGCTAGCTAGTTATCATTTATTCAACATCTTGTGATAGTCTAGTCTACAGTCACCGAAGAACGCAATAAAATAATTTAAAACGTCATAAACTTTCTTGAATTTATTTTTGAAATTTTATAAACAGCTTTTTGGTAATTTTAATGGTGGATGCTTTTATTTAGTTGTAGAGTAGAGAGCTTGTGAATTGGATGCTTTAACCTACGTTAGAAGTTAGGATATAGCTTACACGAGATGGATATTGCAGACAAGGCTAAAACAGTAACAAAATTTTCATATAAATAAAGCTATGACCGATTTTATAAGCACTGTGAATCTGTGATGCAAACCTCAGGCCAAGTAATTTAGCAAAGCTTGATTTTTGTGACGAGATTTTCAACCACTCCCAAAAGAAATCATGATATCACGAAATCATGAACAACATACGAACAGCAGTTTTCTTACTTTTAGCAAAGATATTTCGGTTACCTGTATCACCCAACTATCGATCACCAGTTTCGTTTGAATAAGAATTTGTACATTTTTGTTAGATTTTGAGAAGCTTTTTTTCGAGCTTGAAATAGGCAGAGGGTGCAGGAAAGATTTTCTGATTTCGATCCAATACCAATAAGCCCTGAAACTTCCTTGCTTTGCAAGCAGGGCTGAGGGAGTGACCTGCTGTTTCCTTGCAATGTTTACCGTATCCTGGTTGCAACTTATATTGAAACATAGACTACCGTTGTTTTTGAGCTCCAGTTTTAGGATAAAGATAGATAAAGAACAAAAGGTCGAACATATGAAGAACAAACAACGGCGTTGTGATTTATTCTAAATTTTGTGTCGGAAAATTAAACTACAAATAATTTTCATTCTTATGAAATATTTCGTTTGTTGGATCAATAGCGTACGCAAGATTTTCTCAAAGGGGAGGCATTCCAATTTTTTTTTCGAATTGAAACGAATTGAAAAAAGCCCATTTGTTAATAATAACCAGTAAGTCATATTGTATAAGATTAGCCTACCATACTCAGCTTGCATTAATGATACTTTTTTAGTTTGTAGCAATTAGTTTACTTATTTGGATAGATTTTGTATTGAAAACAAAAAAAAGGTGATATAACACACAACGTCGCATATAATGTTTTACGTAGACGACGTAATCAGCCTACTCAACCCAATGAATCACGCGTATTGAGAGTACCTTCAGTAGCGTACACAGGACTTTGTTACATGGGGAAAGGGAGCGTTCGAAATACTGTAATTTGACATTTTTGTATCAAGAGTAATCTCACGCTACTTTATAGTCAGACCAGGTTTTAGGGTAGCCGAGGGTATCTGTTGCTGAAATATAAACTACCTATCACGGTATTTGCGTATGTCACTGCAGGCCTACGCTTGGTTTGAATTATTAGATATATAAATATGAAAAACATGATTTAAAAAAGAATAAAAAAATAAATAAAAAAGCATGATGGTAAGCCTAAACGGATAAGTAAAAACTAATAGTTCGATTAACGGGCAATGTCCTCAGATTAAAGCTTAAATCAAAACTCGAAGAGAAAGTTAAAATATCGAATGCAATTAATTACGATACCGGTACGTATTTTAAACAAAAATCATCGCACTTCGAACATATAAAACGAAAAAGAAGGCCTTCCCTGCTGGGTCGCGTGACACTATCTCTCCCCCCTTTCCCTCGAAATTTGCTAATGGGCCTCTACTTTTTAGTAAAGGTGCCTAAAATGTTTTTCAAACCATAAGTTTTCAACCACGTATCCAAAAGCTCGTTAAAATGTGAAAAATTAAACTAAGCAAATGCCTCTCCACTCAACCTCAGGTAAAAAATGTTAAAAATTGATCCAATGTTTACAGATGTTAAATCAATGCAAAAAAAGGATGATTTACTGGTTGGTGGTGTCTGCCAACGATGAATTTAAGTAAAAACGACGGATTTTGCTGTTTGGGGTGTCCAGTTGTGTTCGATTCCCTCATTATGACTCACTGTGACGTGACAAAAAGCTCGTGTTGGTCGAATTTGCTGCAATGAGTGAATGACAATGTTTACGACTCACAATAATGTCATTTTCCTGCAACCTTAAAGAATAACAAATAAGATGATTTGGCCACAGCTGATCAAGCTTCAGCAGCCGGTTCATCCAATCAGAAAGCGTTATCACCTCGTTGTGGGCGTGTTAGAGGTGTGTCAAGTATAGGCTAACGTGCTTCCATTCACTTCAGTGCAATGAAACACATCATGATTTTTCTATAACGAGCCTCGAAAGATGTTTGAGCGACTTCGCTATTTTGAATTAATCTAAAAGTAAGAAGTCATTTTATCGTTTTTAAAAAAATGGTAAACAACATATCGCACTGTTTACAATTAACAAGGAAAGTTTGGACGTTGGACAAAACGCGCAACTACTTTCGCATTTCATGTTGTTTTTTGTTGTTATTTTTCGAACGAATTGAAGTAGAACATGATGAGCCATTTGCAGTATCCAACAAAAAACAAAAGGCTGCGCGTCTTTTGCCCTGGTATGGATTGTTTTCAAAGCTCAAGAAAGTTACTTTGAACAAAAAGATGGCAACGCAGAAGCTTTTAAACACGAATATTTTTGACATTACAAATACTGAAAGATTGTCACACTTCTTTTTTAATTTAAGAAAAATCTAATATATAAAGTGTGAAAATTCGACGATAAACATAATGAGCGCTTTAATATAGCGTCGTATTTATGGCTTTAAAGACAGTTTCAGAGCAGTGCATTAAATTGCAGAAAAATCCATGAAATATATTCTTCAATGACAGAAGCTACGACCTTGAAAAAAAATCGATTGAACAGCGAATGTGCATCCCTTTCAGATGCATCCACATCACAGCTATGTTGAAGAAATGCAACTAACGCTTGCAATATAAAGCAATTGTTACATCACAATCAAGCATTAGAACTGCTTAAAATCAAAGTTAGCAAATTCTATGCTAAGCATAGTTTTTTTTTCGAATTTTTTTTTTCAAGTTTGAAGTGTTTTATATCTTCAATATTAGAAAATGTCCTACTTTTGTTGGTTTCAATATTTTCAACAACACAAGTAGGTTGATGTTTAAAAAGATGAATATCTGTTTGCTTTTTCATATGGACCGATTTGTCGATGAAGAATATGGGGTAAATCACTTAGTCTTGGATGATATCATACTGTAGCTGTAGCAGTATTTTAATTTAAAAAAATACGTAGCTATATTTACGTCAATTAAGATGTTCTTGTTTTGTAGAAGTAGGCTTACTGTTACAGTGTATGACGTAGATATCTGGAGTAGCCTGCTTTCGTTTAGTCATCGAAAATTGTCATTGGTAAGATGTAATATAGTTGACAGAAGATCTGAAGATTAGGAGAGAAATGGTTGGAACGTCTGGTTCATCTAATCAAAAATAGAGCCCAAAATGTAGATACTAAATGCATGTTCAGCAAACGTTTCGAAAACTATACGGTCTTCATAAATACATATATAAACTATTCTCATAAACACACGTATAGCACTGAAGATAAAAACAGTATAGTTTTCGAAACGTTTGCTGAACATGAGTTTAGTATCTACATTTTGGGATCTTTATTGTTGATTAGATTAACCAAAGTCTGAAACGTTAATTAAAACTGTCTAAGCTAGCGTAGATGAGAATTAGCACTAAAATTTCTGACCAGTGCTATTGTTTTATCTTTCAGTTTGTTTTCACGTAAATTGGTAGAAACAGAAAATATGGCTGCTGTAGAGCAAAGGGTATCTCAGGCTGAGCTACCAAGCACAGAACACTTTCGTGCTCCTCGAAGTCGACCGGAAGCATTGGAAAGCCCTAAAAATTTAGGAGAACTGGTTCAAGGTCTACGCTACATCTTTGAAGATGACAACATAGATGTTGAAAACATAAAGAAGTATATTGCCTCTTACAAATCTGTAAGAGAAGACTGGATCCATAACGCCAAGTTTGATAAACACAGGTAGACTAAAATCTGCTGCACCAATACCAGAAAGTGGGAAATATTGTGGCTTTATAGGCTATTAAAAATGGCGGCCAAAGGATAGCTGAAAGAAAGAGAACAGCTGTCTCTTTCTTTCAGCTGACTGGTAGGACAAGCAGTAGCGTTGTCTAAGGGGTATATTTACACCTAGGCTCGGCATGATTTGAGGCGCCCGTAACTTTTTCAAGTGTCCAGGAACTTGAGGAAACCACCGCGTATTGTTTGAAAATAGTGAATGTTTTTTGGAGTGCCTTGATTTGAGATTTCAGGATCTCATTCGTACCGGTCCGAAATTATCCTCTCGACGGTCCTGCAGACAAACCCATTATTAAAATTGTTCCCTAGTCCAAGATTACTTAGTTTTACGCCTG
Organism: Aplidium turbinatum; assembly: GCF_918807975.1. Lineage (NCBI taxonomy): Eukaryota > Metazoa > Chordata > Ascidiacea > Aplousobranchia > Polyclinidae > Aplidium > Aplidium turbinatum. The sequence goes on along the minus strand of NC_137484.1, from coordinate 21,250,159 downwards.
AAAAAGTAGGATAAGGACTTTTTGATGAGCCTTGCACCCCTGGCATATTTGCAGTTATTGCACAATGCCAATACACAGTGAGATTTAGAGATAAAAAAATCCAGATGGTAGTAATCCTGTTTGGATGTTGTATAAAATTTGGAATTCAGTTCGAATAGTAAAAAATTTTTACAAAACGTAGACTGTAAACGCTATTTTACGAGCATATCCAAGACAGCAAAATCTGTCATTTTTACATTGATTCAACGTCCACAGACGGGATATCGTTTGTTAGGATGGCTAGCTATAATTATAATATCCTATTGCTCAAAGAAGCGCATTTACCAGAAGGTTGTTCTTTGTTTTTTGGTAATTTGTTGAAAAAGCGACAAGTATTACTTTTAAAACAATTGCTAAACGGATATTACTATGTACAGTACATGAAATAGCTGATAAGACATAAAAAAAATATAAATGTAAATATCATTAAAAATAATTACTATACTTTCTAAAACCTCTACAGTCAGTTTCACTCTGAAAGGGAGGTCATCAAAAGGTCCTTATTCAAATAGAATCAAATTTAATCAAAATAAATGTGAATAATAAAAATAAGAAAAGTGAAGTTTAATTACAGTTAGCAGTTGTTTCGAACACAATTCTTGTAATAAAGATGTCATTATGATTCACAATGAAATCACTTTGTAGGTATACACGCCACCTCATTGACGAAGGAAACGGGAAGTACAACCTAATCCTGTTGTGCTGGGATGAAGGCCAGCAAAGGTGGGTATAAATGCAACCATCTGAGTTCAAATGTGACAGTTCAGTGTTTTTATTTGCATGTTAAAATGCAAATTTACTTAATTAAATGCATGTTTAAATGCATGTTTACTGAAAGTATCGTATTAATTATCACCATTGTCATGTACAGCGCCCAGGCGCATAGTTTGACTGTGGATGTGGCGCTATATAAATATTGTTGTTATTATATTATTATGTTTATTTGCAGTTGTATCCACGATCATTCAAACTCCCACTGTTTCATGAAGATGTTGAATGGATCGTTGGTTGAAACGTTGTATTCGTGGCCAATAAAGACAGAACCTATGGTACCGTCTAGACGTACAATAGCAAAAGAAAACGAAGTTGTTTATATAAACGGTATTTATACTTATTTTTCTATTTATGATACCGCATTTATTTTTGATCAGTTACTTCTCTTTTCTCTCCGAAACATCCAAGCGAAGAATCAGAAATGCGTGAAGAAAAGAGCGTTTTTCCAGTCTATCAGCACAAGTCTGAGCACTCACTAGTACAGCGAGCAGTTGAGATTCGCCAACCATACGGTGTAGCTTCCACGCTAGCCATTTAAACCATCCAATCAACTGTCTGTATTTCTCAGCAGCCAATTGTAGGCTATAGCAAGAATTGAAAATTAGTGGTGCGATACTGACGAGCCCAGCCTCACGGGCGAAACACCGTGTCTATCGCTGTTAATTCTTGCATCAATCGGCTGCCGAAAAACAATTCAAAAATGCGTTGAATCAACGTAAAAAAGGACAAGCTTGCTAGCTGGAATGAAAATATGCGATTTTTTTTCAAACTTAAAAGTTTAAAGTCGATCTGACAACCAAGTCCAGCTTGTAATTTCACTGCTCAGTGCACAACTGCACATGCCACGTATGTGCACTGTGCAGGGCGTAGGTCTCTTTATCAACAACATTTTGAAAATAAACTTTATAAATTGATTCGACATAATAATAGTCTAATGGTTCTATCAATGTACGATGCGTTTACTCAGAGTAAAGATGATGTAACAATGTTATTGTGATGGAATAATGTTTAGATGATATTGGTCTTCATCGAGTTGGGAACGAATCGACAACTAAAGCTGTAAGCTTACATCTCTATTCTCCTCCGTACAAAATGTGCCAATCCTTCGATGAAAAAAGCGGTAAAAAGGTGAAATGCAATGTCACCTTTCATTCTAAACATGGAGAAAAAGTTACTTATGTAAGTTTGTCACGTTTTCTTTCTATCTCTTACCAGGAAAAAGACTTGGAAAGGTTCAATGACGTAGTTTAATGGGTCAAACCGAAAAGCAGTCAATTAAATGTCGAATAATTCTACTAGTGAAATGATAATCTGACTTCTTGAAGAACTTTAACGATCGGCTTCTCAAATAACTCTAATTTCGAACACAATTTATATCAGCACCAATTCTCATCTACTTGTATTCAATTACTTCAAGTCTCAATCACCAATAATTTCTGCATCAACTACCAATCCACAACTCATAGCACAACTCTCATAATTAACTCATAATAATAATAATAAACATTACACAAACTACACCACTATTTATAGTTGGTTGTTCAGTCCAGTAACTTCGAGAAGGTTACGTAAGGTTACATCATAAAGAACCATTGTTCTATCAAGCAGCATTTAAATGTAAACAACAGAAGTCTCTAGAATGTCACGTAGGGAAAATGATTCCAGAAAACCACATTTTACATAATACAGATTTCGTAATCAGAGGTTACTTCAGGTCATAACCGATAATAACACATCGCACCAGAATTCTACAACCAAAACAACACGCTCGTTGAAGATACAAAGCAAGCCATCGCGGGGCATTGCACCTTGATTGTGACAAAGTTATTATACAAAACTTCTTTAAACGACAGTAATAATAATATTGAGGTAAAGCAATAATTGCAGTTCAAGCCAACTTTATTTGGTGGATCAAATCCTATTGCAGAAACACGAAATGCAAATCTACACTTGGTGAGGAATGGGTAATTGGGTTTGTTGAGCTTATCCGTTTCCTCACTAAACATAATGCACAACCATGGCTACCTACATCTCCAGGTGGCCATGGCACAACAAAGCAGCCAAAATGTAACTTTGAAACTAACGTTAATGCTTTAAAAGATCAAACAGTTTTTTTCCTTGGTTTACTGAAATTAGCAGAGTTTGTTTGTTTACGTCCAATGACCAACCCCATTAGCAGCCTACTGCAATTTCATAGTATGCAAGAGGCAGTCAATGCAACAAATAAAAAAAGAAGTTTCATATTCTTAGATTAGTCCCAGTAACTGAAAACTAGGGAGTGAACTCGATCTGAGTTTTATTTCAATTTTGTATTTCAGGGTACCCCGAATTAACTTGTTGGGCCAGAACTACAAACGTGACATGATTCTACTTTTAACCTTCAAGCAAGATAGTCAGAACATAATTTCACAGTACTTCGATTTACATTTCATGACAGTTCTTTTGTAGATTTCACGTATATTGTGTTGAATGAAAAGTTTTGAACAGTATGACCAGCAGCACGTCACTGAAATAAACAAAAAGTGCAGTAAAACAGTATATATGATTGATCTACTAATTCCAATAAAAGTTACAAATCATGACTTTAAGGTGTTTACAAACACATTGTTATTTTTGCTGTTATTATATTATTACTACTTATATTGTGACAAATGTAACAGTGTTGTTTGTTGCTGCATATGTACATGTACTTCAGTGTATAATATTATCCATTAAATTGAAGAATTCATTCAGGTTTAACTTATACCAGAGTTAAAAAGTTAGAAAGAAAAAATTTTCAATTAAAAGATATTTCAAAAATGATATCATGATATTTATTATGGTGTTCCATGCGGTTTTGTTTTCACTATTTTATTCAAATATTTTTATGCAGATTGCTCTGTTTGTTTGAAAGGATGTTATTTTAAGGCAAAAGATTTCTCAGACTCAAAACTAGGAGTTTCATTATTCAATATTATGTAGTGTAGCCTACTGTGTATTCGAGCATACGATTTCGAAAACAGTAATAGTTTGCGGGTACAAAGAATTGTATTGTGTGTATTGCTAGTAAAATAGAGTTACATTGTGAAACGAATAAATAAACTCAAAATTTTTTAACATTAGTGATCTCATATTGAAAGACATCGCGTCTGAAAGCGATAAAGAATTTTCCGTACGCTACCAGGCTCACGCCCAGATGTGATTAAAGCAGTTTCCTGCTTTGTTACATGGTGCTTGCCACAGCACGGCACACAGCAACGTTGCAGCATGGATTGTGAGATCAATTTCTTGAGACCTGGTAACGGAACTGCTGTTATAAGGCAAAAGTAAAAAATAGCATTTACCCTAAGCGAAAACATCCGCTGCTATAAGGCTAAGCCTTGTTAGATCAGTAGATATAACCACACGGTTTTGCAAACCAAAAAACAAAAAGACAAGGCAACCGCGGTTCAAATCCCAACATGTGCGGTCAAGCAAGATACTTTTTAGCTCGCTTTTCATACGTTTAGTGCAAGAACTCTCAATCGCGATAAAATTTAGGGGGTAAATGTCATCTATCAAAAGGATAAATTAGTAAAGAAGAAAATAAAACAAACGCTCAAAATCTGGAGTGAAAAAAGTTGTTGGGGTTGATTTATCGACGTATCGTGATAAAGTTGGCAAGAGGTACCAAAAAGAAAAGGATTGAAAACTTTTGGCATAGCCTATTGAAAGGAATAATTCACAGGCAACAAAACTTTAACGAACGCAGCCTTTAAACATCCGTTTTCAGTGACCGTTTTTTTGTTAGTGATTTAGCCTCTATGAGTAGAGCTATGAGACACTGCCAGAAATAAGCTTCCGAAAAGGTTTTATTACTCATAGAAAACATTTTCTCATCTAACGAAAGGAAACACTGCATAATCATTAATCAACATTATCCGACGTGTTAAAAATTTCTCGAGAAAGAATGTGATTAATCTTACATTTGCAGTACAGCGTCCCACATTCCTTGGTAGATACTGAGGCAAGGCATTTAATATTATTAACTGTCATATCATATACGTCACAACTGAAGTTAGTTGTTCATTAGAGAGTTAAAGAAATTGCCCGTAATTTTAAACTACATACCTGAAAACTTATACTTCCAGATTGATTTTCTGGCCTTGCTTTATTCTAAGATTTAACCATTAGCATAAGCCTTGATACACCGCACAGGAGCCAATAAAAGGGAGTGAAAAATACTCAATAGGCAGTGGCGTAGCCAAGGGGTTGGGGGCTATAACCCCTCCCCTTTGGCACGCGTGTGACATCCCGATATTGAGAATGATGCTGTTAGTCTTTATGTCTCTAAAACAAATTTTGCCTAATTTTAAACGAAACTGCATTAAAAGAGCGAGTTTTGCTAATACCAAACATTCAAGTATCTCAGCCAGGAATTAGCAACAAGAAAACATAGAGACTTAGCTTTATTACCGAAAAATCCCGAAGAAAACATGATCTTATCCTTTTGCTATGCCACCGGACAGCACCATTTTACAGTAATATTCATACCCACACTTTTGTTGAAAATGCTCTCAGAATGCACCAAATTCAAAGTAATTTTTCAAAATTTTCTGGAGGAGGCCTCCAGACCTCCCGCCGCTGGGTGTCGCCTTTGGCAAACACGCCGTCGGGCTTGGCCTGCCGGCCTTCAACTCCCCCCCCCCTTTCAAAATTCCTGGCTACGCTACTGTCAATAGGTAAAAGGTTATACCGGTATTAACAAAAAGTACACATTTTCATAAATTTTGTAAGGTTTTCAAGGCTGGTTGCATATTTAAAAAAGTTTAAGAAGGAAGTATTACATTTTTATCAAACTTTTTGCAAAGATGTTCGTTGCGTTTTGCTTTTTATAAGGTATTTTAGAAAATTTTCCGCACACTTGCGACATCACGTGGAAGCTTTTGTGACAGCTCATCGCTGAATTCGCGTCGATGTGGGTTGTGTCTTTGCTTTGTCTTATTTTTATTAACGCTTTGCCTTATTTTTTCTTTGAAGATGGCTCAAACGTCACTTAGCTCCCAGGCTTCATTGCTTAGCAATTTTGTTCACTGTCCGAGCCGTGAACGGGTCCATATTCTTAGTTTAAGTCATCACTTGGGCCAGTTAAAGTCTATATTGTGACAGGTTATCGTTAGTTTTAGTTGCCCAGAACTTTTTTAAAAAGTTTTAAGGTCAAAATAAAATCGATATTTTGTTTAAAGTAACAAATTGTCAAAATTGTTTCTTGTCAAAACTTCTTTAAAAAGAACTAATTTCTTGTTAATTGAAATATCGGTATATATGCTGCATACAATTATAATATATAAGTGGACTTACATGCCATCTGCATGCTGTCTGCGTCATTCCAGGGTTGGTCACTCCATTGGTCCAGTATTCGTTTGTTCATTGAAGAGTCTGGACGTGTAATAAAAAACATTTTTTTCACGAAATAAAAATCGTCCCCGTACCAATTTAAGTAGTTTGTCCCATCAATAAGCTATAACCAAGGTATCTCAACGGAGTGATTTAACCCCTGGGGTAACTTTCATTTTGCAGGAGTAAATTGGGTAAAGCAGGAAAAATATACTGCGTGATACAGCAGAATTCGCCTATAGTGACTTTGGCTATAGTGACACTTCGCCTATAGTGACATCTGTTGCAAAGTCCCGTTTGCATACGCAACAGTTGAGTACAAGTCGGCTGTAGTGACACTTCGGTTATGGTGACACTTTTTCCGCGGTCCCTTCAGGTGTCACTATAGGCGAATTCTACTGTAATTACAAAACATCTGTTGTAGATAACATTATCTACAGTATAAAGTTTCAGCAAAAGGTAAACAAGAGTTAGAAGGTGAAAACACGTAGATTGTGCTGTAGGCTACTGTCGTTTATTGTACAATAACTACTACGCACTTCCAGTTTCCAGAAGGTATTCAAACGTCATAAATACGTAAAAACTACGTCTTTAGCAACTGCCACGAAAAGTGCAAAGAAAATGCAAAAGCGATAAACAAGTCTATTTTATTCCATGGTCGGATTTTTTCGTTAAATTTCATTTTTGACTGTGACCATTCAATACTAGCTTAGCAATCCTAGCTGAAGCGAAGTCGCGACTAGAATTCACAGTTTTAAAACCACTGTTGGATGTAAAGCTCTAACTTGACAAGACTAAAACCACTCCACTGCGTGTTGCTACAATGCTCTGAGGCACAAGTTGCTGTCACATTGACTTAACTACTCTCTAAAGTACACAGTTAAAATAAATCAAAAGGCTCTGCGGCTTCACCGGAAAAATGTGAAAATGATAATGAAGAATTTGCTTCAAATTTATCACAATTTAACATCAGCAAAATGTAAAAGAAAAAGAAACCTGTTGGTAAATTTCATTCTAGGTTTGTCACTAATAACGTTACAAATAGATAATTGAGCGCCATAGGCCAGTGCTTCCCAACCGGTGGGTTGCGACCCATTGGTGGGTCGCGAAGCATTTCTAAATGTTAAAAAAAAATTTTAAATACCGACATTTCTATGGATCTCACAAGCCGCAGTTTGGTCTTAAACAGTACTGCGCCTTCGCCATCGCTACTCTTGTCTTCACTTCATTGGTTGACTTTCCGTTTTCATGAATTGTGCACTCTGTTTTCTATTAGATCGGGGAAATTATTGCATTATGGTTACGTAACAATTATGCAACAATGTAACAAATATGTAACAATTAGACGTGTTGTGTCGCATTAACTATTTCAGTACGTACGCCAGTAGTAAAGATGTCATGATAAAGATGTCATATCTCATTGTGGGTCGCACAATAAAACTTGCATTAAAAGTGGGTTGCGAAATGAAAAAGGTTGGGAAGCACTGCCATAGGCGACAAAACCCTTTGCTACGGCAGCTCATTCCAGAGCGCTGCACGTGATTAACCAGTGGCAACTGGCCAACCATCACTGTGAGAACTTGCGTGTGCCCAACTATTGGTGCCGCTGCTACTGGAAGGCCTAGGTGATTCTGGGTGAAGTCAAACCAAGAGATGGGATAGACCTTATGTTTCTTCTTGTGAGATGATGACGGTAACGATGAGAGAAAGTCGTGAATGCAGCGATCATAAAGATGATGTAGAAATGAAAAAGTACAATCTTTTAAGATACTTTATCTGCTGAAGTTGATCTTAGGTAAAATACGACATCGCTTTTTACGCACTTTTTATCGGTTTATTTCTGTTTGAGTATAAGATTAGTTCAGACAAAAAGTCCAAGCAAGTGCGTAGTAGGGGGAGGGAAAAGCAATTACCTTCTCGAAATATTTTTTATATATGCACCGCCTAACAGATTTTTAAGTTAATGGCCAATATCTATTGATGGATTGTCGTGTCCGAATGATGCAAATAAACAGAAGAGCAATCACAAGTATGTGGCCTACATCCCAGACGTAATATGAACATAAAAATTGCGAAAGGTATGTATAGACAAACTGAAGCCTACCATTGAACCAACCACTATTTGTTGCAGCATCCTTTGACAAAGTTTTGCTATTGGTTTGGGCTGAAAGCAATCTCAGAATTCAAGAATATTAATTTACGGAGGAGGATCTCTAGAGCCCAAACTCATCCAGGCTTTTCCCGACAGACTCACTGACATGTGCAATAATAGGCCCAACTCATGCGTATCCTCCAAAAATTACTCTGGTTAAGCCCCTAATTTCAAGTAGGCTACAAGAAAATTAACACATACTACATAACGAAGTTGATCGTCAGTTCACTATCTGCATTGTAATTTTTATTTTTTGTCTCGTCTGCGTTTGGTTTTTCTTTAAATGTCCTCATCCACGTAGATACTGACACAATAGAATACTTTCGCCGACGTCTCATATCGTTGCTACGGAAACGTCGACGTATAATTGGCCGCCTTGTTTTGTGACGTCATACAAGAACAAGATGGCCAAAGATCTGCCGATATCCCACCATCGATATATTCTTTTCAATGCTTGGTCGTGGCCTTAAGAGTGGTTGGGTACATCGTTTGGCTTAGAGCAGTTTTGGTTTCTCCTTTTTGAATAGTTTACCGATAGTTACAAAAATAAAGAATGAAAAATAATAGCTAAAGGATAAGATAGTTAAGAATAAGCTACACACCTAATTTTGACAAAAACAGCGAAGAGCAATAGCGAACCTGGAACAGAGGACCGCTTGGTCACATTTCCTTAAAGCAAACAAATTGCTTTGCTTGCTTTTCTCTTTTTGATCTCTTTCCCCTTGTTGAGGCTTAGGCGCACTTTCCCCCTTTTGCATCGTTTACTCTCTCTAACAATATTCAACTTCAGAAACTACGATGCGCCACTACACTTTATTTTTGTTGTGCTGTTAACAGAAAGAATGTGTTCTCAACAACCGTTGGCCGATGTAATTGTCATCGTCACCACCACGAATATGAGTGTCATAAATCAATCACAAAGACATTTCACAATGATGCTTGTCCGCTGCAAAATTCCTGCCCTCGTCTCCTGACGTAATAAAGATTGCCTTAAAATCTCAGACTTGTCGAAGAAGCACAGATAAACTTGACAGTAGAAAAACTAGGCTACACAAAAAGTACTGAACTACAACTTCGTAGTGCTTTCAACTGAAGGTTAAATACACATCTGCTAGAGTTTCGGAATATAACAACTTAATCGCTTCATTACCAAGCACAACAACAAATTGGCTTCAAATCAACGCAAAGTAACGTGTATTTGTGGTTAACATTTCAAGAAATGTGGACTTCAGTAAACTGCCTCCCGCGGTGGTGAACAGCCATACAATGAATAGACACATACAAAGAAGCTCGCTTGTTTCAAGTTCCTGGTTGCGTGCTTCAAGATCATTAAATTTAAACCTAAGATAAAAACATCACAGCTTGGTTGTTAGTAAATATAAAAATTATGCAGGAAACTTGCATAGATTTTCTAAAAACTACTGTGATATATTATAAAGATATGTAAAAGGCTATAAATAAAACCATGTACCTTTATCATTAGCAACGCAATTGCAATTTTCAGACAAGGACAGTACAGCTGTGACCGCAATTCTCATGCAAATGACGTAGTTTCAACATAACATTCAGATTAAGGAAAATGGGGATTCAGTTTTTACATTTTTCTTACCTTGGGGATGGGCGATCATCATCTTGGTCTTTCCCCATTCACGTCCCTTCTGTCCAACCGCTCTCATGTTTTTCTAACAACTTACTGCAGTTTTGATTTGAACCCCTGTTCTAGGTTTGCAAAAATGTACAGTCAGTTTGTTTTTCGGCAGCCGATTTGTAGCAAGAATTGACAGCGATAGACACCGTGCTCGCTGTACCAGTGAGTGCTCAGCCTTGTGCTGATAGCCGGGAAGAACGCCCCTTTCTTCACAATGTACAGTCAGTTGTTGATCTACCGAACTGACCTGAAAATGAACTAATCTAAAAAGTATAGGCAATTTGGAGGGGGCACCACAGTTTGTTTCTAGACGAAAAATAATTTTCAAAAAGTAAGAAAAAACAAGCGTTAGTTACTTAGTTGGATGGTGTGGAATGCGGGTCCGGAAAGTTTTCCAAAGTTTTTCTTGTTTTGTTGCAAGAAAATGCCTTTATCTCAGTTCGGGCATGTGGTGAAATGCCAAGGCCGTTGAGAAGATATTTAGGTCTAGTACCAGTCAGAGGCCAAAAATTGATCTTAAATGCTACTTTTTAAGCAATATTGGGTGAGAATCCTGAGTGATATTCTGGTTTATGTGGTTGTGGTACAACGAATCACATCTCCTCCAAAGCTGCATAATAGCTAAGAGCAAGAAGCGGCATAACGTAGGCAATAGGCATGCACGTGGCCCCTGCGTTGATGGAGACGTCAGCAAGTCACGTGATTCGGTTGGCGCCTTAGTTTCTACTTGAAGCAGTAAAACTTCACACTTTATTGTTAGTTGAACTTTTAACACGTTCAGACCAATGTTGTTGGCAAGGAGATCGTTGTAATGAGCAACTAAATTCTTCAATGCCTTGCCTGTCGTAAAACGTTTAACAAAGCGGCCTGCTTCTATTGCCTTGTTGACGCATTTTCAAACAACAATTGAAAGTTTTTAACACAAACGTAATCGTCTTCGAGGAGGACAATCTTCGCATTCGGGGCTTCTCAAAGTGTGGGTCGTGGGCTCGTGGCCCAAAACAAGGTCGCATCAAAAATTCTTTTTTGTAATAGGGTAGCACACTAAAAAAACTTGATAAGCCTTGTAATTGTATTAAAGCTAAAATTGAGTCCATTCCAACAAGTCCAACAGTCTAATACAAACCATTACAGATGAATTGCCAACTATCAAATCGAAATCAACCAGCTAGGGTTAGATGCACCAGTAGCAAATCTTTTAAGCCGCTGATTAAGCTAATCGTCTGATTAGTTAATTGAGAATCAGTTTGTTCAAAATCGGTAATCTGCTATTTTAATCACCGAATTACATCTGGTGTATAGGAAAAAAGGTGGTGCGCTGACTAAGTTGCAATCGGCTGATTTGAGTAAACGGTAAATGACCTGCTGCTGGTGCTTTCAAACCTTAGAATGACAACGCTAATTTGAATTATTTACTTCGGTTCTTTGTGCTGTCATTTGCATGAACAAATGAATCTACTTGGTGGCATATTGGCTTGGGGATGCATTTGCAACAGTTTTCAGTATCTAGGTTATCTTGCTCATAAAAATTGTCCAAAACTTCTATATATATTAGGATACTATGAATGGCTTAAAGCAAATCAAATTTTCAACTTATTTAAAATTGGAATAGAAATAATAGAAACATTACCTGTTTCTTTCGAATGACCAAATTCATCTTATTCTAAAAAACTTATTTAAATTATTTCTTCTTCGGTTAAAGCTCTGAGACCAATGAAATGTTCCTTTACTTGCAGTACTGTTACTAATCCCAAGGTTTAACATTATTCCGGAAAATCAGGAAGCAACCGGAAAGCAAACCTTTAAACTTGTTTGACAGTCTAAACTTGAATGCATGATTCGCCTACTGGAGAGATTTGTCGAATGAAATGGCCGCAATTTTGCTACGCCTTGACGAAGTGTTGTCCTTGCTAAACAGCAAGTTCACAATTAGGACGTTTATTACGTTAGATAAATGTGAACGTAGATCTTGCATTTACGTTTAATATAAACAAATTGGCCTACAGTGTGTTCTCAAAAAAAACCCTCAGTGCTCACTACTTGGTTAAAAGCTTGACACATTAAATTTTAGATTTGAAAATACAACCGCCATTCGTCAAAAGCTTTTTTTACTTCCCACGATATAAACTTCAACTTTGATCTCAGCTACGAAAATTCAGGCTAATGTTAAAGTATCATCAGCAGGGGGTTCGCTTTGAAATGAAGCGGAAGAAAAACAGAACTGTGCTAAAAACTTGCTTAATGAATCGCAAGTAAAAAAATATGTTAGTATTTAATTTTTAGTAAAATCGGCAAAAACATTTTTTAATTATTTGAAGCAGCCGTTGTGTCGATCATGCTGTTTTAAAAAGATAATTTTAAGGTAAAAGTCATCACCCTTTCCCTTTATCGCATAGGTCTGTATCATCTGTAATATACAAACCGCCAAGATGAGCACTTCTGATCAGATGTATGATTATTCTCTTTGGTAGAAAATACTAACAAATTAACATGCTTTGTCTTCACAAATTCTTTTTACTGGAGCCTCAAAATTTGTAATCGCCTTTTCCATCCCTGACAATACTGAAACTACTTTGTCTTTACAATTGCCTATACGCCCCACAGAACAGAACTCTTTACAATCTCAAACGGTGCGTGTGCATTTTATTTCACACTAAATTGTAAGTAGGCTACTGTATTTTAAATTAAAAGACTTTCCTACGCAGATTTAAACACTTTTCATTCATTTAAAATGGTTTTTAATTGAGATCTTACTTTCAATTTTTGATGCAGCAGAAATATTTTCTTCGCGTAGCTTCGACATGTCGAAGCTTAGCATTCTGAAATGCTGCAGTTTTCTTTGCGGTGCTATCCTTCCTTCTTCTTACAATCGGTCGCAGTTGATTTCAACAACTTACGTCAAACACAATTCAAAGTTTTTGTTATCGTTCCCCAGGAGGTCAGTTTGGTTGTTTAACTAATTGGCCAGAAACGTATCCAGGTTAACGTTCATGATTAAAGAATTAGATCAAGTAGATGATGATCAAATAGAGCACAAGATGAAATTAGACGGAAAACAAGAAATTTAGTTTTCGTGTCCACTTTAAATTACGTCATTAAGTGACTTGACGTAGACACCACTGCGTGCTATGGATTGATTAGGGGCGGATTCAACAAACACAATGATGTGTATGTGTATTCACTAATCCGACCTTGCAAATATACCGTGATTAGAGTTACTTTTCTGTGTTTTAGGGGAGGATCGCCCCCCTCCCCAGGATTCGCTACTGAGGTAGATGTCGATCAATAGACTTTAAGTAGCGTCAAGACGACCTTTTCACGAGACAATGCAAGTCAAGAAAGCAATTTTATAGTGTGGAACCTGAGGAAACAGCAACCACACTGTAAAAGCTTGAGAGCAGTTGGGGACCAATACCTTAGTATTAAACGTTGTTTGAAAGAAAAACAAAACCAAAAAAACTGTAAAACTTTTTTTTACACAAAAAAGTTGCCAGATATTTAGATGCATAAAATTACTTAAAACTTTAATCTACCTGTACCTGAAATGTCGGCTGGGTGGTCTGTGGCCGAGTAAGGAAACCGTTTTCCCACCCTCGAAAGGTGGAACCATTTTATGAGTGGAGTCCGGGAAAACATTAAATTAGCTCGTTATAATGCTAAAGCTATATTGACGTAGGCTCGACTGAAAAACAACACTTTTTGTTCATTGCAAAATTATTTATTATGAAAGCATATCAAATTATATTTATCAGTTTGACAGTTTGTGGCGTGAAAAAGTAAATAAACCTCGTTTCTGCTTCACAAATGAGCAAGATATTTCGAAATAGTGGAATTTAATCTTGAGGATTCTTTGAAATCAGTTTTCAAAACAGGATAAGAAACTCGATGATTGCTCCTTCCTTTAAATAGGTCACACAACCATCAAAAAAAAAATGACATCGACGGATCATGCAGCCCAAGTTTCTTATGCTCAAAATGATCACTAAATGCTCTGGAAATACATTATAAATTCTTTTGTTTTTGATATTGGTAGATCACGTCTTCTTGAGCATGCGAAACATGGACAATAAACAAAGAAACAAACATAGGATTAACGCTTTTGGTTTGTGGTTGAAGAAAGGATGCCGTGTTAAAGACACAGTAATGCTTGGACAGCAAAATTAATAGCCTTAATCAGGCGCGCCGGAACGGTTTTTGACTGGGGGGGGGGCAGAATTATGAAAAAAGGGCACTTTTGCTGCTAAAAGACCAATTTTTTTTAAGTTTTAAGATAAGATATAGCGATAATGCTCATCCATCAGCTCATCATCGAGTAGATACAAGTAACAAGTGTCCGGTATACAAAGAATAATGGCAAGAAAGGGCATCATGCTATGTTATAATGCTGTAAGCTAACCTTCTGTGATACAGACTTTTGTGTCGTGAATATTATTTTGAGGCAGAAATGAAAGATTATGATTAGGCTAAAAGCGAATAGCTGAAATTGTTATATCGTTTCGCAAAATGTGCAGTAGCTTATATGACCTTAAAGGGGCACCATTTCCCCCCATTCACAGAACAATTGAGGGCAGAGGGGGCATCCGCCCCCCTGCCCCCCCGCTTCCGGTGCCCATGGCCTTAATAAGCAAATTTTGGACCAGATTAAACCAGTTATATCCCTGAAAACTACAAGTAAAATCGTCTATCAGATGTTTTTTCATATTTTTGTCACCTAATGGTGGCGCGATGGCGCAGCGGATAAGGTGTTGGCTTTCTAATCATGGAAACCTTGTTCGACTCCTGGCCTGAGCTGGTTGTTAAAAACACCGCTAATCTCTACCCAGGGTGTAATAAATTTGATGAAGGCCTAAATTGCTGAGGTAAATGCAGTTGAAAGCAAGGAACAGGCCATCCTACTCTAGTTAGTGTCGAAGGCTTAGTGTAATGAGACCTTATCTCTTCATTCTTGAGCTTAATAACTGAGTATGAAAATATAAGTAGAACGGCCTTTTTGCTAAAAGCCGTTTTTCCTTCCATCTTGCAGCACTGGAAGCAATCTTCACAAAAACTCTGGATCCAATCTTATGCCTCCAAAAGGAATTCGTCGATGCCTTCAGGCTCCTTCCTTAATTTGAATTCTTCTGATTAGCCAAATTTACATTTTGGTTTTCTTTTACTATAAATACTTCAGCACTTTTAGGTTTAGGCTACTTTATTTTGACGTTTGCTGCTGAAGAGAGTCAGAAGAAAGCCTGCAGCATCGAGCTATGTGCCATCTTCTACTCGCAATTTTTAAGTTTTGTGTCACCAATCGACTTAAACGCATATTTGTTTACAAATTGCTTCACGATTCTCTGAACCAAATGACTGACGTCTGACGATATGGTGGTAAACCGTTTGGGGCTTTCGTATACACTTTACGCCGACAACACCACTAACTAACTTTCCATGACGCATTTGAAGGTTCTTGCTTTCTTGCAGCATGGCGCAATGGCAATTGACAAAATGCGCCGTCTTTATATTTCAAGCATGAACTTAAGATTAAGATTTTAAGCCTTTGGAATGCCTTTTGTTAAATTATTATCCTTGTAAAACCAAACTAACAATAAAGCTGAGGCGAGTTTGAAATCTAGCTGTGTAGTGTGTAGGTCGGTTGACTGAATTTGCTGTTCCCTTTACAAAGTATATAGCGACATTATATAAATGTTAAGCAGGCAACTGCAATGAGGAAGGATTAGTTTGAAAAAGTTTTCTTCTGTTGATCCAGCATCACGCCTGTAAAACATACTAATTAATTTATTATTCGCTTAAAACCAATTGGTTTAGTTTGCAAAGCGGATTGCACAAACCATGCATTTGCTTATTGTAATACCACTCACGGAAAGTATTAAAACTTTCAGTTCACAAACCATTGAAAATATGTGTTATTTTCCCATTTAATAATGTTCTTTAAATGTAATTCTGGTGTTATTTGTGGTTAGAATGCATCCAATGGTATATTGCAGTTAAATGCATAAAGCAACAATAGATAAAAAAAATAATAAAAACTAGCTTGGTGTAATTGAGCTTTGTCTCATACTTTTACTGCAATCATTGCAACACTTCGCTCTAGAAACAAAGAAATAATAAAAAGTTACAGTCAGGCAAAGGTCTGACATCTGTGAAGAGCACGAGGCGTATTTGTGATCTGCAGATCGCTGCAGCAGATAGAGTGTTTTGACCTGTAGACACGTCATCCACGAAAAAATAATGGCAGGAGTGGGAATCGAACCCGGTCATCAAAATGAATACCTTCCAAACCCTAACACCATGTCTTTTACAAATCACTTTGAAGACGACTTTGAAAGTTGGACACAAAAATTGGCTTCCTTGCCTTACTGTAAACTTTATCTCCATCTTCAACCATCTAGCATTAGCCAGGACATGACAAACCACTACTTCTTTGCAGTGCACACTATATGTTGCCATCTCGGTAAAAACAACGATAAATTTGTGATAAAATTTCTTATTCTTGGAGTTAATTGACCAGTGATCAGAGCCCTTTAACAAGACATTTACCATTTCAGGGGGCTGAGACCCAAGCCCCCTTCCAGGAGCGCAAACCTGGTAATCACACGGTATGTCTGTAGGTAGAATATGGCGATATATGACATGCAATGCATGCACCCTTACAGGTTTAACGTCTTTTAAAAGTAGAATTACAATAAAAATTTACAGCACTTTACAAAATTAAAAATAAACACAAGAAATGAAAAAATAGTCACAATACAGGCTAAAAATAAGTCGATCTTTATTTTACCGCAGTCACATAGCTAGGAAGTTAGTTATCACTTTATAATCGAAAGACGCTTTTTTTCAGTGAAAGAGAAGTATAGCTTTAATCAAAAAGTGAACAAAACCGGAAGTGCAAAGAAAACTTTCACATGAATTGAGTTTCCCAAATGTCTTTTCAAACAAATTTCTTTTGCTTTGGAGTAAAAGAGCTATAGGCAGTGTTGGGCGCGATAACTCATTTTTCAGTTAAGCGATAACGGTAATCGATAAACGAAAAATGCCTAAAGCGATAACGATAAACGATAAATCAAAAAAAAGTTAAGCGATAACGATAAACGATAAGTTATCGCCGATAATGTCCGATAGCGATAATTTTTTTTTTTGTTGATTAGCGCTGCCCCATCCCATGCAGCACGAACTGTTTTTATCAACATGACGAAAAATCGAACATAATGTACTGTAAAGGGACAAAAACATTTTGTAAGTTATGCATGAATAGAATCGCAACAGCGGCAGTAGGTATCGAATCTTCAACCTCTTGATCCAGAATCAAACCACTGAGGTAACCGCCGTGCTTATAATTATACCTTCAGATACAGTGGCGTATTTAGAAAGTTTGTTAGGGAGGGGCCAAGACATTGTGTCAGTCAGCCGCATAGCGGCTGACTCAGCGGCTGGAGGCCAATAGGGGTAGTCTCAACGGTAGTACATGGAAAACTCAAATTTGGTGAAAATGGTTGTTAATTGTTTCAAATTTTTTCTACTTGGGTAAAAATTAGACTTGTTTGATCCTTTAAATAGGGGGAGTATGCTATACCAAAATGTCATATGATGCGTCAGAATGGGGGGAGAGGGTTAGTTGAAGCCGTCAGATAGGAGGGGAGGGGGTCCAAAATCAAGAGCGAATCCGTAGAAGTAAGTTACTGTTCCAATCAATGAACCAACAAAAGATATCAAACACTTCAGAACATAAACAATAAGTTAGTCCTTCCGACCTCGAATAGCCTACCTTTTGAACATTCTCGGCGATTCGCAATGACAATTTACAGTTTAATGCGATGGGTGCGCTTGGCAAATATATCAATGACTGCATCATACTCGAGTATAATATCCTTGTTTAAATACATCTGAGCTAGACCATCCAAACGTGGCTCGGTCATGGTCGTGCGGTAATAATTTTGCAGGTAGGCTACTTTAGTGAACTGAAACATCGCTCATTGGAGGCAGTTGTAACTGGAAGCGTAGCAAAGATTCGAAGTAATTTATGGATAATTGCCGAGTTATTCAACAGCTTGACACGCATCCACAAAAGTCGAATGTATTTTATCCACAGAAACTGCAAGCCAATTCGCTCTTAGTAATTTAATAGTACAGTAGCTGCAAAGCAATTGCTTGGTTCAACATCCAGCATTTGATGGTAGGCATGGTAGAAGTCGAAAATCTCGTCGATCGGGCAGTTCTCATCTTCATGAATCAATGAAGGCAGATATATCATGTGCTGACTTTAAAAGCTAGCGAGCAGTGCTCATTGGATCTCTCGTGAATTTGTGCCATGCAATTGTCAAGAAAAGGAAGAAAAACTGTTTGTTTGAAATAGATCTCCGCGGTTTCAGCTGGAATGTTAGGTCAATGTTGCTGTCTAGGTGCTCTCCGCGGCATTCGGATTTCTTCGCCAAAAACTGAGCAAGTCTTGCCAAAAAGTTTGTGAAAAAGCCTATTATCGCCCCTTAGGTCTTGTGACACAGTTGCGCAGGATGAATCACCCAAGCAATTATGTCTTGTGCTACAACTTTTTTTTGCAAAATTTATGATTCTTTTTACCTGATCATTAGGGGAGGCCATCACCCCTTATCCTCCCCCCTAAATACGCTACTGTTCAGATACCAGTTGGATGCTTTTATCAATTGAGTTACATTGCCACTGACGTGCAGTAGGCAAAATAATTAAATCAAATGAAAATACCATAAAAAATTCCAAACTTTGTATTTTGCTTTCTGCTTCAAAGGCTGTTTACAGCAAAGTCAGCAATAATTGAAAAAATTCTAAAAAACGCAAAATGCTTGAAAATTTATCAGTAATCTTAAGCGTTATTGGTAGTAAAATTGTGCATACTGTGAAATTCATCAAGCTTGTCAAATTAGTCGTGTTTGTTCAAGAACAATAACATAATTATCGTAATTTACTGATAATTTCAGATAAATTTTTCTGTTTTCTTTGTGAACACCATCATTAAAGCAATGGCAGAAAGCTGAGTTGTTGAGATAAGAATTACAATATAAGGCACTGTATTAGTGGGATTAAAATATTTGATTGAGCGTTGGCTATGTCGCATAGGTAAATCGTCGTCGTATCCAGGCTTACGCCAGGTGGTTGAAGATTTAGATTAAGTGGACGGGAAGGCAAGGAAGCCAATCTTCATGTCCACCTTCAGGCATGCCTTTAAGTGTCCTGCGAAAGACAGTGCAAAGTAGTTGATGTTGCATGCATTTCATTGCATTGCAATTTGCAACTCTAAAAATGATTGTGTTGTCAGGGCCTTCGCTGCAGGGGGCATGTCCCTCCCATGACAACGACCTGAGCACACACACTTCAGGCACTGAAGAAGAACTGGTTATAATTTTAGTTTCATGAACTATAGGTGGCTAGTAAAAATATTACTTTTCATGTTCTTTCCACTTGTGTGTTGATCCGAAATAAAATTTATCGGCGATTAATTATCGGCGATAATCAAATATTGCCTTTGGCGATAACGATAAACGATGACTGAAAAAATAATTAAGCGATAACGATAAGCGATAAAAATTTATCGCCGATAATCATCGCCGATAAATTATCGCCGATAATGCCCATCACTGGCTATAGGAGCCTCATCAACTTCGATGCCAATTGTTTATTTTTTCAGAGTGCAAACAACTTCAAGCCAGGTTTGACAGCTAGCTCTTCAAAGGGACAGTTTGCTGCTAGCTATGCTTTCGTTAGTTATTTTGCCTTCATCAGTTATTTTATTCATGTGGTGAGATTGTCCACATCTTCTCTTTTCTTTCTCTACCAATGCCCACATGCGATGTTTTTTGAAAGATATCCTGTAAAATGGTAAGGTAACGATGTTTAGCTTGATAAAAATACAAGATCTAACGCTGCTGAGAAATAACAAAAAAAGGAATATTTTGAAATATGTTGAATAGCTTGCTAATAAGATTATTAATTTTTTTTTTTTTTTTATGAAATAAACTCTGCTTTTCGATTCAGTTCAGTTTGTTTTTACATTTGACCATCACAACGAGAAACAATAGGCTAGCCTACATCCCAAACAAAGCAGAGGTTTAGAAAAAGGCATAAACTTTAATGTGGTGCTTACTTTCTCTGTTCAGCCATGTCTTCTGAACAGCAGAAGGTGCCAGTTGAAAATGGACTTTAGATGCATATCTGTTCACGTGATTTCTTGATTTGTCATGGAATCTTTCAAACTTTGGCAACACTGCAAAGCATCGTTTTATGAGTAATCACAAAATTCATGTCGTCTATCTCCGCGTGGTGAATTCTGGTAACTGAAAAATTTTCAGGCTAATGACGACAATCAGAAGCAGAAACTGCAAAAATTGCAGGTCACAGCTTCATACGAACGACGACGACAAAATTCTGCTTTTCTGACCTACCGCCAGTTTTATCCATGGGCTACTATCGTTTTAGCTATAAGGTTGTCAGATGATATTGGAATTGAAACGTCAGGGTGAAATGCATTGAAACATGGTCTGCTGATACAAGATGTCAGAACGTCTTATTTGAAGCTTTTTTTACTGAGTTAACAAACTATGTAACATCTAGTCTACTAGTAGCCTATAAGGAACAATATTTGATCATAATTTTAAAATATTTTGTTTCGAGTATGTTTTTGTTTTCCTTTGTTTTAAAAAAGCAGTTTTATTTTTTTTAATCACCAAACGTGGCGAAAAAAAACTTTCATTGTAATCCAATGCGCAGATTAAGTCTCTAAACGAAGTCGAAACAGAACGCAAAAAAAAGTTTGGCGATTTATTCGAGCTTTCAAATATTCAGCACAAAAACCATGACAAAAACAAATTGAAACTTCAAGATATTTGTTTCGGCAAAACTTTTTTGGTGAAATTAATTTGTGAACAATGCGGTGTACCACGCATATTGTAAAGTTTTAAAATTTCGTCGTTAATTTTGTATTGTTCTGATCAGCCAAATTTACATTTCGTTTTTCTTCTACTGACTTACTATAAATACTTCATCAATTTTACGCTTATTTTATTCTGACGACAGCTCCTGAAGAGAGTCAGACAAAAACCTACGGCTTCGAGCTGCCATGAGCAACATGCCACTCGCAATTTTCACGTTCTATACCACCAATCAACTCTTCAATGTAGGCTACATAGGCTATTGACTATTGTAAAGTTGATCAAAGTGCATAAAAATTGTTAACTTACAATGAACAGGCTTCATGGAGCAAGAATAGCATCGAATCCTTGTTATGTCATTTTTTCTGAACTGATGGAAGGAGCTGGCAGGTGCAGAATAGGGTCTCTAAAACATTCAGGAACAAAACTAATGGTAAAGTAAACGAAAATACATGAGGAACTATAGATCCTAATATGGACCGTTGTGATTGGAACTCCTGCTTTCGAGCCGAATGTCATCAAATAGGCCTATTGAGATTCTTTGAGAACTTTTAAACCAGGATGGCTAAACTGGTTATGTGATTCGTACCGTACTGACTTGAACGTCGAAGAACTTTGAAGTTTCTTTTCATAAAAAATTGTGAATTCTAGAATCTTGGAAGTGTAACTTGTCAAGCATAAAGTGCATGGGCAACTGACTAAATGCGTTGCATAAACTAAGGATTTAGCAATTAAACATCTCGGTAAAACAAACTTAATCCAGAAACAGAACAAGACTGATGGGTTAGTTGTTCAGTTAGTTAGGCTAACTACTTAGGTTATACAGTTATTTAGCATTTATCAAATGCTGGAATTTGCACAACAATCTAACCTCAACGTAATTTATTAAGAATCGATTTTGCTAGAATAATAGCATCTTCAGCTAGCACATGTAAAAAGAAAGTTTATAACTTCATTTTTACAACTTTTTTGTTTTTTAGGTTGTAGCCTAATAAGAGTTTTTTTGAAACGGGAGTTAAACGTTTGCTAATAAAATGAAAACCATAAATTAAACAATATTATAGGATTGGTATGGCAAAATCAATCAGGTCACAAAACTAACTTTTGCAAGAAAGAATATCGATGCTCAATATATATCTGTTTAATCGCCGTTTAATGCAGCTACCTTTGAGATTCTCATGTTTAGTGTTGACTCTGTTTAGTGTTGAGTTAGTCAAAAGCACTGTGCAGTGTGCAGTTTTTGTTTTTTACCTGTTGATCAATTAATATTGAACCATTATACAGTATTTTTTTTAGATGTAGATAAAATTACTGCATAGTTTTCCTGAAGAGGACATCATGTAATGTCGAAAACGTTCGAAATATGTTTCAATGTAGTTTTTGTTTTGTTTGCTGTAAATGTTAGGCTACTGTTTTAAACTAAAATATGTTCAATCTGATTACGCTACTCGACTTTGTATAGTTCAACAAGACAAACTCTTTGCCAAAGCTCTATCAATATAATATAACTAATCAACAAATTTTCAACATAAACTGAAATTTTGAATGTTTTGTGTTAAGTAGCCTAGTTGTTAGGCCTACAACTTACTCAACTCTTCAATTTTTGCAAGAAAACTGTCGTGACTTGGTTATAGGCTTACAATTAGTTACACACCTTATTAGAACTTCTAGGAATTGTTTCAGCTCTTGATGAAAGCGAAGGGGCTGTGTTAGAGCGTGGTAGGTCTTCCTCGTAGCTGCTGTTTCGGGACAACAACCTTATTTCTCCTTCTTCATATTTTCTGATTTTAACTTCATGTTTCAATCTATTAATTTCACGGTTTATTTTCAACAGATTTTTTTGTTGGTCGTTCTGGATCAGTTGCATTCTCGTGTTTAAGTCGGAAGCCAGAAATCGGTTAGAGAACCACATTCGTCGTTCTTGCAACGATTTTTCTGGTAAGTTGCCATTTTTCTTTTGAGATATGTTTTCCTTCATTTCGCAATATGTTTAAACCTTCTACCTTGTTTATGAATGTAATTTAACCTTACTCAACAATAAATCTTACTTGATAACTTTTACTTAATCTTACTTATCAAACAGGTTGTGTGACAAGTCGCCTACAATCCTGCAAAACGTATAGACATTTAGGCCTTTTGCATCAAATTAGTTACTAGTTTACTAAAAACCTTAACAGCTTGTTTCATCTCAATAGGATCATCAGAAAGAGCTTATTCCAATAGAATAGTGCATTATATATTTATATATACTGTATACAAATTGGGCATCAGAAGGAATCATCAGAATTATAAGCTAAAAGCTTATATACTTATATACAGGCCCGGATTTAAGGGAGGCAGAGGGTGCAGGTGCTTAAGGCCCCCTTTTGAAGGCCTCCCCTTTTGAAGACCGTAGTGAAGAAAATGTGATTTTGTGTTATTAATATTTTTTCAGCCTTTGAAATTTCTTCAAAATGCTGTGCAGTGCTGGATCAATGCTACTGTAGACGTTGAGGTGGTATTTCGCGGTCCCCCGATCTAAAAGTGCCCCGGGGCCCCCATCAGCTAAATCCGGAACTGCTTATATAGTAATAAGGCGTTCCTGTCTAGTGTACGATTAACTGCGCTGAGGACGTGAGGAGACCTTCAGGTCGAAACAGTGGCATCCTGTCTGCAGTTATATAAAACTATATAAGCTTAAATATATTAATATTATAAATTAATAATATATTTATATATAAAATTCTATTTTATCTGAATAAGTTCCTTGTGATGATTCCAAAACGGTTTTTAGTGAACTATTAACTAATTTTGATGTAGTCTAATTCGCTCTGCTTGGCTTTTTACTTGGCATTGAGCGTATTTGTAGTATTAATAACGTTTATTAGGGCAACCTTTCAAGTTTTTGTGAAAAAAAAGAAAGTGCAGAAAATTCGTTTATATTAACGCAGCTTACGCCAGAGATGCCGCGGAGGCGCTTGGAGGGGATTGTTTTAATGGTTAACACAAAACCATCGATCCTGTGAAGTTAACAACAATTTTAAAAATACTTCAGTCTTTCTGTAAGCTACTGACTATAAGCTCTCAAATCGTACTTCTCTCAGTTGTAACCAACTAAATTATGGCTTAGCCTAGTCACTAGGCTATACGGCCTTGGTTAGGCCTACAGTATTTTGACGTCAGACGTAGGCCTAAGCGACAGAAATGTTGCTATAGTCAACCAACCTGCAAGAATCTAACTAAGCCTACTATGGGACATAGTCAAGCAGAGCCGGTCTACAAAAACTGAGCGACGTCAATCAATGAATTATTCAGAGGTGAGAAGATTGCGTTATGTGATAGCCTTATTAGCCTAGGCTATCTGTCGCGCAAGTCTGTTAAGCAGACAATTAGGGCCCGGTACAGATGAGAAGTCTGCCTACTCCAAAACAAGATAGACTTTTAATCAAAACAATTCTAAAAAATATCCTGTGTTTTCTTTGTTCATATGGTCTTTGAAAATATTCTGGGATCCTAAAATAATCTTGGTTACAAAAGTAGGCTATCCCTTGTCAAGGCTATTGCTTTTACGTACTTAAGCGTTCAATTTTCTTTTCTAAAACTTTTGCAATTGATAAAATTTTTCAACAAATGATTGTAAGCTATCACTTTCCTTTTGATTAGGTTATCGCCTCTTCTTGTGGAAGTATGCGAGATATTTTGATGCAGTCTACTCTTCTATATCTTTACGTTGCAAATCTTCACAAGAAGCAAAGGAAACATCAATTCAAAACTTTCGCGTTTTGTTATAAGGTGCATTGTTTGTTGTTATGCTGACACTTTCTAAATTATAAAGTAGCTACAGGTCGAGTTTCAACAACCAGTTGCTTTTGTTAGAAGGAACCATGTAGTTACGCGCTCGAATAAATAAGCACCTTGAATTTATTTAACAAGCGCCCTTTCTTTCTATCTAAACATAAACTTTATATAGTCATTGTGATTCGTTTGTATTATACACAGCCACAAAACATTAACTGAAAGCTGAACAAAAGAAAAACTGTTGATAAAACGTAATAAAAAGTTGAACTTAATTTAAATTGTAACTTGGCTTGGATTATTTGAAAATATTGAATAATATTTTGTGTAGAATGATAAACGATTTAATGAATAGCGGTATCTGTTTTGCAATTTAATACTAAGTTAGCGCCTAAATTTGTCGTACTTTCGCTAAAGGGCAGTGGCTTAACGACAAGAGTAAATATTGTACATATTGTAGAGCGCTGAAAATTAGACATTTCCAGTATAAATGTAGCCTAACTAACAGAGCTGTTGAGAGAATCATTTGGGCCAGGTACCAATGAGATGCTCGGGCTATCCAAACAAGCCATTCTAAAGAAAAAGTAAATAGCCTAACTCAACCAAAAAATATGAAATGTTTTCTTTGTTCTTGTTCCTTCTGAAAAGACTCCGGCCCTTAAAATTATACCCGGCCCAGGTCAAAAATTACGCCCCGAATCCCCTCGTTAACACTACTGCGGTGATTAATGTTCCCATTTTTTGTTCTTTGCCTAACCCTCCACACGTCATCGTAGGTTGTCGAGTTTAATTTCCAAACACACCCCTTGTACACTGTAAATACGCAGGCTACTTGCATTATTTTTATAGAAAAATATCATATTGTTATAATTTCAAAGCAAGCTACAAAGCTTAGCCTACTCTTAAATGTTTTGTTGGCTAATCCATGGTTGGAAGAGTGTTATGTAGGCCCATTACACTTAATCTAGACCAGTGGTTCTTAAACTTTTCAAAAAAATTGTTGAACGGTCCCGTTGCGATTTTTTCAACGACTCACGGTCGTCCAAAAACTTAAGGTAAATTAGCGCAAAAACGGTAAATACTAATTTATTTGTTACATGCGATTAAAAATGCATTCGTCAATAAAATGGGTGCACCTGCTTGGGTGTTATCAGTTTTATGTTAGGTTCTGTTTGGTTCAATAGGATCTTGATATTATGCATTAGCCCACATCCAACATGTTTTGAGCTAGGTATCAATGCGACATTGACTTCTGTATTTTTGACACCACCTGCGACAAAATGTTTTCCGATAGCTCAGATTCTCCTCTAGGCCTACTCACAGTGTCGTTTGACAGAGACACTTGCTTCAGCTTTTGAGCTTCAGATTCTCCCAAAACGTTTGATACAATAACTTGGCAACAAGGCAAGATCAGTTGTTCTACAATGGTGTGAGGCTTCTTAGCGATAGCTATTTTTCTTGCAACTTTGTAGGAGGCCCTGTAGTATTTTCCTTTCATTGATCACTTGTGCTATCAAATCTTGACCTAACTAAACTATTGGCTTGCCGTTTAAAAAATCTGCATCTTTATTTTGATAATCTGGTTGATGTGTTACAAAATGTTTTTTCAGCTTGCTAGGTTTTAGAGCAGAACTTGTTAAAACTTTAAAGCATAGCACACACGGCGGCTTTTCTTCTCCTCCAGAATGTATCACAGTAAAACCAAATTGAACATAGGAATCATTGAATCTTAATTTTTTTCGAGGCTGAGCCATTTTCACTTTTTGTACTCAAATTTAAGTTAAAAATTATATTAGTAAAGTTAAAAAGTTTTTAATTTTTGACTAATGTGACTAGTCTAAAAAAGCTAAAAGTTCGGAGAGGCATTCAACTCAAAACTTAAATCAGTAAAAATAACCAGCCTTAATCAAATTCGCCTAGCCAGGCTTAAAAACCTGTGTGGAGGGATGCCAAGCCAGCTTACTAAAATATATCTTTTAACTTTCGTTTGAAAAATAAGTTGCCTGAAAATGTTTACTTTCAACAATTTTTTTTTCTTCGGGATCGTGTTTATTTTTTTGGAAGGTGCTTCGCGGTCCCAGAAAATTGTCTCGCGGACCCCAGTTTGAGAACCGCTGATCTAGACGGACCGTAGTGTTGTAGATTACAACTGACCATTCTTATTTTACCTCATGCCTAATCATTTCTATTGCTTCTCCTTGCGGTACTATGACGTGGGTAATTGCTCATTTAAACAATCAAGTACCTGCCGCGACATTTTACTAGTGTCCTATAGCAGCGTAGCTTCATACAGCAGATTGTTTAGTGGTGAAACATTTCAGTTGCATGCAATCTTTAGTTTGTAAGCTGTAGTGTATAATCTCTTTATTTAAGTTAATACCTACTACCTTATTACGTTGATATTAACCGCTATGTGTATGTTCAGCTATCGTGTATTTTGTTTATTAAACCCTAATTTGAGCATTTGTGATGAACACGTAGTAATGAGTAGACAACCGGAAACAGACATTGCAGTCGGCTGCAGCGTGGGTCAGGTGTACGTCGGAAGGCGTACACCGATGCATAGCGCTCAAGTCCGCTTTCCCGCAATGCAGGATAAAGATAAATAAAACAAGCAAACAACTTGCTTGGATGGTGTAAGTTGTTGAACACAACTGAAGCATAGTGAAAATATTGGACAAATTTTTAAGGTGTGCGACCATGCCATATTTTAAACTGCTTATAAGTTAATGTTATTTCTGTTCAATCATGCGGCTGAAAGTAGGAAGTGTCTCTTAAACCCCCCAGAAAAGCGTGGATTACAATCGCGAGTAGGCTATGTTGCTACGTTGTAAAAAGACAACTTATGCCTAACTTCAAACTGGATGGCCTTCGGAGATTACCTTTCCGTCTACGTAACTAAAAATTTTCAACCACCATAAATAAATCAGAACAAGCTTATGACAAAAAAAGTTGAAAAATTTCCAAATTTTTAGTATCCAAAGAGTTGCAAATAACTGATATAGCTAATATCAACTTGAAAACAAAAATGCTTAGGCCTACAATCTACATCGAATAGCTCAACTTTAAAATTCCTCTCCTGAAACCATAAAATTTCTCCCACTGCCTTAATGCGACGAAATGCACTGTGTCTGACTAACCTCTGAGCAAAATATCGAGAGTATCATCATATTAAGTCTACAACAATTAAGTCAATATCAAGCTGGTGGAGCAAATAAACGAGAATGACAAACAAGACTAGACAATTGCAGAGCAAGTTATTTGAGTGCTTATAAAAATCCTTTGTTTAAAAGAAGACGCTAAGCTTTCAACAAAGAACTATATTTGAAAGCAAACAATGTAGCGTGTTTTTATGTGTAACATGCAACGCAGTCAAATATTACGAGTTCCGAAAATGTTGGTGTGTTTACATCCCTCTCACTCTCAGCTTGACTACACCTACTCAATAACCAACGAAAACTTTGTGATGTGAAGCGTTGCACCTGCAGATTGCATAAGGGTAAGCCGGTTAATCTGTCCTGACATAAGTTGACGTATAAGCATGCATGCTAAAGCATCATCTCCCAATATTGGATCGCTGTGAAGCAAGGCGACAACTTGTGTTTTTCATGAACAGTTTTCGGAAGAGAATCGTGGCTCGGCCAAGGATTTTCGCATTGTATTGATACAACGCTTTTACAAGTTTGTCTTGGTGCTGTAAAAGTAGGATTTTCATGCATTTTCCAATACAACCTCGCTTTAAATTGTTATGGTCAAAGTCTCAAGGTCATCTGTGAACAAAGACGATTTTGTAGCTCTGACGGGGATTCAGAAGAAGAATGTTTCCAACTAGCTTGAGTTTCCTGCTAATGGAAGAGTGCGAAAAAGTGCTGCGAGAAGTTTTTTCAAGCTCAAATGTTATTTTAAAGCAGTGGTTGCCCAAAACTTGCCGTTGCATCAAGTTAATTTAAAAATGATGTGTATAGGTTGGAATTTACTTAAGAAACTTCAGTGAAAAAAATTATTTCACTGAGTATCTGAAATTAAAAATATACTTTTGGATTAATTGTTTGTTTTAAAAGGTTGCAATCCCCATTTCTTTGCAATCCTTCTAACAAAGTTGTACCACAAAAAAGAGTTTTTGCTCGCAGGATACGGCGCGTTCAGGCTTAACGCCTGTACCGTTTGGCGAAAACTTTGCAGTTTTACAAATATTTCCAGAAAAGTGTTGAGACAAAATGTTTATTATGACGTATGCCTACACTAAGTGGCCTACAAACAATTATCAACTACAAACAGACGGGTACAGCAACAAAAATATAAAAGCAACACCATCAGAACACAGATAAAAAAGTGCATGTGAGATAAAACAGTGTTTTTTCAATGTTCACATATTTAAACCAAAACTTTAAAGGTGCATTGCAGTTCAAGTAAAATTCACTAAAAAATGATGTGAAAATGCAGGTCACCGCAGACGGACTGCAATGACACTAATGAAATGATAAAAGTGAAACAGCAAGTTTGCAATCTTCAATCCATACAGCATCGTCAACGTAATATAGCACCATCAATAACAGTGTTTTTTTAATGGACCAGATCACATTTCTACTTCTGCGACAGCCACCTCTGTACAATGACATCGCTTCACTACAATAAAGTTGTCAGTGCAAGAAAGCCCAAAGAAACACGTGGGATCAAACAGATAAAACGACATAAATACAGTATATGAAACTTAACTAGAACTATATCGCTTATGAAAAAGCATCGATGGCATCTCTCTGCAAGAGAAGATGGATGCGTCATTAAAAACCACTGGACGATGATTCTACGACAACTCTTGTCGACATGTGGAAATGACGTGAGTGTACATTGTACAAATGTACAATGGTAATGCTGCATGTGGAAGTTAACCAACCACTATTCAACAGACAGCGTTGCTAGGGAAATGCTTGGGTAGTTGTTGAAATCAATGTCCCACCCGCGGTTACGATGGTTCGAAAAATATTTCCTAGCATTTCGCTTCGATTTCATTATGGCTTCTTTTCTTAAAAAATCAAGCCGATTTTGTTAAGTCAAAATGTACATCATAGATTTTTCAATTGTTCAAGGCCACGAAAGTCCATCACAAAAATATATCGTCAGAATTTCTTGGTAAAAAACGTCGTTTTGATCAATTAAAACCATTTCGAACAGCCCTAGGTACAGCGCAAGAGCATAATAAACACTAAACAGTTAAAAAATCTCAAGTTCTAAGATAGACGGTAAGCATTCTTTATCCACAAAAGTAGGCAATCATTGTTTTCGAATAATAGCCGATACTCTAGATCGCCCAAATTTTACCAAAAACGATTTCGGTTTTGTTGTAATATCTAGCCCAACAGCACATTAATAGATCATTCCACCAATGGATAGGCGAAAACTTTAATGTTAAACCACGAAGAAACGCTTTGGTTCCATACGAAAACATCTTCATATTTCATAAACAAACATCATAAAATTAAATGAGAAAAAGGTCAATTTATTTTGGAAGTCCATTTTTGACTTTCCTGCTTTTTAAAGGCCTCCAGTTCCTTGTCCTTTTGCGCTCTCATCTCGTCAATTTTAGGTTCTCGAAACTGTTGATCCTTGGCAGGATCTGGTACAGACGTTCGCTTTACATCGCCTTCTTGCGGAAAATGACCGCAAAAAGCGACCTTCCAAAGCTCGTTCAAGTTTCTGCAAGAAACAAACTGGTTTTAACGATTTTTGAAACCGGTTTGGTAAAGTCGCTCCGGGAATCTAATCAGACAGCAAAATCAGACATTTTTTTACATTTTATATTGATTCAACGCCGACAGACGTTGAATCAATGTAAAAATGAAATGACTGATTTTGCTATCTGGGTAAAGTTTAACGTACAAATGCCTTTCAACATGATAATTATGTCATAGATCAATACGAGCAAACAAATCATTTTTTTGATGCTGAGTGGCCAAGTGCCTGCACTACGCTTGAAGCGACGCCAGTTCGGTACCACTCTAGGCTTGACACTTAAAGCAATCTCAACCTAAACATTTACTATCCGTGCACAAGTCTGAGCACGACAGAAAAATCTCTTTAAACAAATAGTTGAAAGTAAATAAACAATAATAAAGTAAATAATAATCAAAACAAATACTTGGAAGAAGCTCGTCCAACATCTTTGCTCGCGAAGGGAGGAGAGCCGATTGCCTCTATACTGTCCATTCCACAAGGCACATACAACGGCCTGCTTGAGTCTATCACGGGTGTCTTGCTGTGAGGAAATCACATAAAAATAATGAAATAGATAAATGAAGCTTCAGAATGTTGTTATGGAAACAAGATTTTGCAAAGCCGCCAGCGTTACAGTTTCTTTATGTTCCAAAAGATTTAAATATCTTGAAAAACAAATAAAAAATTTTAGCCACAGAAATAAAAAGCTAATTTATCATTCAAAATTAGAATTAAAGGTATTGAAGCAAAAGAAAAAAACTAATTTCTATCTCACAAAGTTGTTTATTGAAGCATCGTTTAATTTAAGGTAAATGAAGCAGAGTCAACACAATGTCCTCACTTGAGTTGTCCATCAAACGCAGCTACATTCATGACGTGTTTGAGTCCTCTTAACGTGGCTTCGATCTTGGAACTGAGGAACAATGCAGTCGCCCCGTTGGAGTGCGCGAGGTAGCGAATCGTCTTCGTGATCACCTGAAAGTAGACCAAGTATTGCAGTTTGTTTGAAAGAAATCGGCATTGCATAACGTAACCACGCAAATAACGTAACCACGTAAATAACGTAACCACGTAACACACAAAAACTGACGTCAAATATACGTAAAAAGTTGACAAACAAACAAAAAAGTAAGAAATTTTAGCAATGCACCGAAAATTAGCAATCCCTTAAATCAATCACAGTACTTTCAGTAGCAGAAAACCGAGTCAGACGTCTGCACGTTTCACTTCCATTGGAAGCACATCACTGTCATTTGCCAAGTTGCTCAAAAACATGCTTGAAAATTAATAGAACAACTAGACTTTTTTCATCATTGTTTGTATGAATTTAAACCATAATTTAAACTTTATGAACCTAAGTGTGAGCTCAGCGCTTACACGTACGAACACTTCACAAGAATTCAAATGAAAAACACTTTGAATCAAAAACTCTTTGTTCGTTTTATGGCAGAATTTTTTCACACCAAGAAGCAGGACAATGCACCCAGACAACAATTCAGTGCTTTTTTACATTGATTCAACGTCTGCAGACGTTGAATCGATGTAAAAAAAACTACTGATTTGTTGCCTGGAAAGATCACCTTCCGCTGATCAGTATCCATATCTTGGAAAAGATCAAACTTGCTTCCAATAATCACCAGAGGGACTGGAAAGGGATTTATCGAACTCACATCCTGAAAAACAAAATGCGAGGCTCTTAAACATTACCGGCTGCTACAAGCTAAAAATTAACTATAGTCTTGTAGGCCTAACAGTTTTAAGTTTACGTCTCCAGTAGAAAACGTCACGAGTTCCGTTTTCGAAAATCGTTAAGAAATATCCTCATAGACAATTAGACCACACCTACTACTCTATAAAACAATTTAATCTCGAACATTCGACGTATATAAGTGAAAAACTATAAAAAAAGAAGAGTGTGAAAAGGGCACTAGAAGCTGCATGGTCACATGCTCAAAACGTCATTTCCGGTTGTTGCGTAAAAAGCTAAAACTCAAGTTCTAAACAAAAGGCTAAACAAAAGGCCAAGAAAATATCAACAAATATCAAACACAATCTCCTTTTCATATCAATTCAATGTCCTAAAAAAAGGATAAGAAAACTTGTGTTTGCTCGGAAAGGTTGTTTTGGTCATAAAATAACTTCTCACGCTTCTGTTTGTTCCACCGATCCTCTCCCAGGCAGATTTGTTGATACGATCTTGAAATCCCGGAGATTGCTTGTTGGCTTGCTTGATGACAGCATCCAACCGATCACGAGCAGCTTTCAGAAGAGATTCCGCAGTGAACCACAACTGGGAAGGAGTGGACAGATCTAACACCTGAAAAAGAAAATGCCGTGCCAAACATAAAAATGTCGTTTGTTTCTCGGCAGTCGAGTGTAAGTATTAGAAATGACAAAGACAATTTAACGCGGAAAACAACAAAATTAGATTGATGACGCTCTGAACAGGCCGACGTAGAGACGGGGTGGGAGGGAAATTATGACATGTTGTGGTGAGTTCGGCCACCCCAGGCAAATGGAATAACACCGGATTAAAAATGGATTCCTACTGCTACAACTTGACTTTATGATAAAACTATTTTTTTTATTTAGACGAGGTCAACGTCAAAAACAACTGCAAATATCGTGTTAACAAATCGAAAACGAGAATCACGCAGAAATAGCGAAGATGTTATTTTAATGCCCACTTTCGCGATCCCATGTCAATCAACAGTAAAGGAGCGAAAGAGAACAACTTTGCGACAGCAAACATCCAATAACACTGAAGTCTAGCTCAGAAATTTGAACCTCACACACCCAGTCACACATATTCTGTGTCGGTTCTGAGCAACAAGATTTGCTTTCACGTATGATACTTCTACTTAAAGTACATATGAGAAAGTTAAACGGCAGCAAATAGCAAAAACAAAAAAGTGTCAGCTTTGAAACAGTGACTTCGACGTGACGAAAGAGTTCTTCTATCGAGTTCGAGTGTTCTGAATTCGGTTGATACACCACACCACATTCTCGTGAGACGGTGTTGTATATTGAAAGGTCCCGCTTGCTGCAATCCCTGTTAGCACACAACACGGCAGTAGCTGCGAATTCTACTAAAATTTCTAAGATACTTCCACGAAAGAAGCGCTGAAGAGAACATCAAGTATATTATTGTTCACACCGTGTCATCACGTGAACAATGCGAAAATAGTGAAAAAAAGCTATATTTGTGGGCGAGCGAGCGCTTGATCAAGCGAAAAATGAAAAGGATAACAAACAGGCAGTCAACTGTTTATTCAGACGTCACTGGAAGTTCGAATTCACGGTTGATTGAGTTTGACTTGAAAGAAAAAAAAGAAAAATTGCAAATGAGTCAAATTGACACCAAAAGAAGTAGACATAGTATTGTGTGCCAGTCGCCGTATCGAGCGCAAGACATTTGGCAAACTTGTAATTGCAGCTGATAGACATGAAAAAGTTAATTGTTTTTGGACCTACAGGCAGAACTGGCCTCGCAGTATTGGAAAGAGCTCATAATGATCCAGGTGAGACGTTTGAAAATATTGCAGTTGGTGTCACTAGTGTCAGATATGCAAGTCAATCTTTTGCAAATAATAGGATGATGACAAAGCCTTCATTTGAATAAAAAACTTAATAAATTTGATTGTTTGTCAGCTAATTATCACGCAGACGAAGTTAAGTATACCAGCCTTGTTCTGGCAGTCTACAAAAAGATATTTTGAGCCCGCAGTGAAGCATGATCACACACAGTATATTCAATACGCAGACTTGCAAGTCACGGCGTACCTAAGAAAACCAGAGAAGGTCTCTGGCGAGGTGAAGAGCAACATCACCATCATACTTGGAAATATTCTGGACGCTGAAGCTGTGGCAGATGCCATTAAAGGACAAGATATTGTTGTCTCGTGTCTCGGTGTTGGATTCAATTTAGGTATGGTATGTTCGCAATACATAGCACTTGTAGCACCATCTACAGTGCAAAAATATGTTCCTAGGCGCTGTACATGACGGTGGTGATAAAATAATTAATATGGTAGGCTACTTTCAGTCATAATGTTAAGAAAAATCGAATGCTTTTAAGGGAGTTAAGTCACGCTTCAAAGATTATGCCAAACCAATATCTGTCAACAGTTTTTAAGCAAACGTAGAATCAATGTAAAACTAAATTAATTTGGACTGGGTAACTATTTCAACCATGTAGTAATTGCAAGCAAACTGTCTACCACACAATAAGGTTATGACGTCAATGGAAACAAATTATTAGGTTGGAAGTTGGAATGAAAGTAACAATGCTTCTTTGAGAGTTTAGTTCTGAGTTTCGCAAACTTGCAGAGGCTTTCAACTACTAACGTGACTGAATTAACGACTAATGGAACAATGCAATCACACAGCTCTAAAAGCATTAAAACTTTACAAAAAATTATGTACGACTACAGCGATATATAGATGTTCCGAATACGTTGTTTTTGTGGCTATTTATTATTATTTGTTTCACAGGATCGACAACTGTTATATCAAAAGGGCTTCAAAACGTCGTAGATGGCATGAGAAAGCATGGACTGAAGAGAATCATTGTAGTGGGAGTGTGTAAGTAATGAGTAACATGACGAAGCATTTTGTAATCTATAAACATATACGGGAGAAAATGTGGATCTAAAAGTTTTCCATTATGTCAAATGTGCCTACTTGGACCCGAAAAATGGTTGTACCGTCTGAGACAATGGAACCAGTAAGGTTGCAGTTTAGTTAATTGCAAATTGTCACATCATTTGTAAATGTGGTTCACAAAACCGAGTTGTCTAATCCTGTACAGCAAACAACCGTTTTTTTTTACATTGATACAATGCCTGCAGACGTTGATTCAATGTAAAGAAATGGTTGGTTTGCAGTCTGGGCTGTGACATGAACAATCGCAAGTTTAAAAAGTTGTCTTTGAATTTCAATGTGTCTTGTTTTAACTTTCTTCAAAGTTACAAAAAAGTACTTTTACTCAGGTCTGCAATTATTATGGCCTTTGCCACCGGTATGATATTTGTGCATACCAAATAACTTATCTTATTGTAAATATACAAGATAAGGCCTAATGATACGGTCAGCCATGTACACGACAAATTATACATTGCAGCCTCAGGCAATGTTTTACAAACGCATGTGAGCTGAGGAATCTTGCTCGACTTACAGCAATTGGCCTGTATTTTTTTAGTTTGTTTTTGTTCTTGTTTATTTTTTTAATCAAAATATCGAAAACTCATTGTAGTCATCATATGCCACCAGCCCACCAATTACGCTTACAATCACTGGATCAGTCCTGTGTTCATAATGAATCAATGCTGTTCATTTTTAGCTTTTCTCATGCCTCATGAAGTCATTCCGTTTCCTCTGAAGCGGGTAGGCGCAGACCACAAGAGAGCTCATGAAATACTTAAAAAGTCAAAAGACTTAGAGTGGATCTGCACAGCACCGCCCGAAATAATCAACCTACCCTACACTGGGACCTGCAAGGTAAATAGGCCTTTACACCCAGTCAGAAAATCAGTTCTTTTTGGTATTGTTTTAACCTCTGCAGGAGTTGAATCAAAGTAAAAAAGGACTGATTTGCTGACTGGGCAGTGGACAAACGTTGTCTTTTTATGCCAAAGTCGTAAGCAGACAATGGAAAAATGAAAATTTTGCGTTGTAGGCTACGGAAGTACGGATCTTGTTAAAATATCTTCGTGTTTGGATGTTGAAACAACACATAGATCAATACAAGATTGGCAAAACGTATCGATTGAAACGGAATGTAGGTAAAAATCTCTGCGGGAAATGAAACACCCACACAGAAAATAACCTCATTTTTCGAGGGGGGATATTTTCCGAGTGCACATTTTCCAGTCGGAATATTTTCCCTACGGATTTTTACCGATTGCCATCGACAATACGGTCACGTTGTAAAATAGCAGTGGGTCGCAAGCATTCCCAACTACTGGTCTAAAACTTCAACCTACCACAGGTGGCCATCAACAAACTGCACAGCTACGTTGTAACAACGCACGATCTGGCGGATTGGATGCTGACTTGTGTCAAAGACGATAAAATGTCACAGGAGTATGCGCACCAGTTGGTTGGTGTGTCGTCCAAACTGGGATTCTTTACTTGGCTTACAAACACCACTAGCGGGATTTTCACTTTGCTTTTAGTCTTAATTGGTGTGGCAGGAGTTGCTTTTACCTTATACTGAACATTCCGCGGTGGAATCTGATTTATTTTTATTTCATATGCATTCACTGCGTTTTGTGTGATTTGTCAAAAATGTTGGTTGAAATTTCGTCTCCTGTCTTAAAGTTATTTTTGTTTCTATGTTTTATTGCAATGTATTAGCAAAGATTTATGCAATGCAAGAAAAATACTTTATGCTAAAACGTTCTTCTGTGACGTCAGAACGTTAGTGTAGAAGCTCACGCGCCACAATAGGCACGTGACAAGGTCATGTGATGCCATAGTTAGCATCAGCTGACCAATCACTATCCACCCAGCAAACCAGCCTTGAGACGTTGAATTAATGTAAAAAGGATAGATTTGATGATTTGGATTCGGTCACACCGACAAGAGACTAGTTGTTAAGTGACAAGCTGATAAGTAAAAACCTTCTCCAGTGACATGCTGTTTTTATTTTGCAGCATTTAGACTACACACACACACCAACTAGAAACTTTGTTGCGTCATCATAGCTAATTAAACCGCGTCGCCATCAATTAGCTGCCAACGAAAAAAGTAATATTATGATACTCTGCATAAAATCAACATCCGGTGACGTCATATGTGCACATCGCATTAATTTTGTTTATAATTTTTCGCAACCGGCCATGTGGCCAACACAAAACTGAACCCTCGAATTTGTTCCACGTTTCAAATTTTACGTCACTGCGTAAGTTTAACCTCCTTAACATTAATTACAAAATCATGCAACAACAGTGGTTTCTCTACATTGTGAAGGCGATTTAAATTTTATGCCTACGGATTCTTGGGATTGCCTACAGATATTTTGCTTATTATCATTTTTTTCATTACTTTTTTTTCAACTTAAGTATGGATTGCAGTCATAAAGCAAAGATAAAAGAGGGGTAGTTTAGATAAGTCATTAAGAAGCAACACACTAAACGAGGCCCCATTCATCGAATCAACCTCCTTTTACAATTGATATAATGTCTGTAAACGTAAAAAAAATGTAAAAAGGACTAGTTTGCTGGCGTAACACCCCAGGGTGTCATGATCGTAAAAGAAAACATTCTGTCTAGTATTGTGTGAAGAAGACTGAGAAAAGCACAGAAACAGCGTCAACACATCAGAACATTTGGCGCTGTATTCATCTCAGCGCTTGGCAAGCCGACAATTTCAATGCTGCGGAGTGCATCCTTATTTTTCATTCATTCCCTCAATGCTGAGTGGGAACGAAATTCAGCGCCATTTTGATACGGTATTTGGTATCTGGTACGACCCGGTAGGACATCAGACACACGCTTACTGACAATTAATACCAAAGCAGGGCAAATGTCAATTTTTTGAAGTGGTTAAGTTCATCATCATCATCATTTTGTTCCTTCCTCGTATGGAGGGTTGGATACAATGCGCCATTGTTCTCGACCATGAGAACAATGGCGTTAAGTTAGTGATTTATAAAATAGACTACAATTTGCAACTGGACTACAACTTTCAAAACATAGTGATGCAATAGATCAAATGCAAAATTTAGTTCTATATAACCGAGAATGCTGCATTTGATAGTGTAACTTTATGGATGTAATTAGCTGTTAACTTTACCATTACCGTACTACAATATCAAATCACATCCTTACCGGAATACTCCATACCACTCCCATTAACAAGTCACAAAAATCCATTTCAGATTAACCAAAAAATATTATTTTACAATATAGCTCCTTTCTAAGAAGTATAGTTTTGAGAGAGAATTCTTTCTTGTACCACAAACAGGCAAGGCTCAACAACACAACAGGGCTGAACAGAAGTGGTAATAAAATGTTTGTTAGGTCATCATTGAAGCAAATCAAACACTTTTTCATGTATCTAAAATTTATCAGCATTGGTATCCTGAAGACTTGAAGAGTCTATCTGCCATCTTCCAATGTAGCAATCAGGGTTGCCAGGTGGCCTAAATTTCGCACAAAAACGATAATTAGGTCTAATATCATATGCTAGTGAAGTACTGGATCATTAACAAAATATTTTTATTATTTGTCCTAACATGTCCAAATTTCAGACTAATAATGTCCGAGTTCCTCCTGGATTACTTGGCAACCCTGGTTGCAATCCGAAATTTTAAACACAATTACAGTATACCAAACAGGCAATAAAAATTTAATAAATATGAAAAACACTAACTTACAAGAATAACTGTCATTTGCTGCAATGTTTTCAAGTTGAGTGGAATATCCAGTAGCTTGCTCAAATGTGTTCCCCCTCCTAATTCCCAAATATGACCAGTCAACTTTTGCTGCTGAAATATATTAACATTAAACAAACATGAAAAATTGTTGAAACTAACGCTTGGATGAAGAAATCTGCATGTGGAGTTGCAGGCGTGCGTGAATGGACCATGTTGAGAGCTGTAACCAAGCCCAACTAGCAAAATAAAGCCACTTGTCATGAGGGATGTTATGATATGAAAGTTAGTTTGTAATATTATTGTATCATCTGAAATTGGGAAACTATCACAGTGTTTAATTGGAAATAGTGGTATGACAAAATCACTGTACAAGTACAGATGAAAGTAATTTTTAAACTATATAACTTTTTAAGCTCATTTGAAAAGCTACACATATGTTTTATGTAGTGAATGTACAGTGTTGTGGTTTGTGCATATGTAGCCGTCAGTATAACGGCAACATCATCGACATCTGCTGCATTGAAATGTTCACTTTCTTACCAAGTTAGTGGTTCTTCTTGCAAAAGTGTATTCTAGAGCAGTGGTTGGCTTTGCAATGTCATCTCTCATCAAAAATTTCAACATGGCTGTTGTTTTACCCTGAGCAAAATGAAAGAACAAATGTTATATGTATATATATGCAGTAGTCACCGCTTATAAAATCCACACATATTGGATCAAGTCGCTTATTGTAGCCAAATCCCATGGAACAGAATTTTTACATAAAAGGCAGTTGAGAAAAGTAGTGCCAAAACAATTTCTGTACAAAGGAAAAATGTTATGTAGTTGATTTTTCCTACAAACAAGTAGTGTTCTAAATTGGCTTATCTCGGATATCTTTTGATCTTCGCGGTTCCTTTAATTTAAGCAAAAATTTTCAACTTCTTTGTTTTTACATCAAAAAGTAAATTTCCCAGTAGGACTTTGAAACCAATTATTGTAATAAGCAATACACATAAGGCCTACTAAAAATCGAATCGTCGTCGTCTGAGCTTCTGGGGCCGAGG
This sequence comes from Aplidium turbinatum, assembly GCF_918807975.1. Taxonomy (NCBI): domain Eukaryota; kingdom Metazoa; phylum Chordata; class Ascidiacea; order Aplousobranchia; family Polyclinidae; genus Aplidium; species Aplidium turbinatum. The sequence goes on along the minus strand of NC_137484.1, from coordinate 21,210,384 downwards.
GTCTATCCTTTTACCACCCCAGATTCACGATGTTCCCGGACTACACTGGAAGGCTGCTAGAGAGCAGCCAGTCTTTAATTTCATCATCCATGACGCGCAGACCTTCCACTCCGTTAGGTGGCTTGAAGATGGTACAGTCATTGATGATGTGGTCTGCGGTCTGTTCCTCGGCACCACATTCACAGGAGGAGGAAGAAGCCATTCCCCATTGCCTGGTGCATGGTTGAGCGGAAAGCCCGACGCCCGTACGGAGACGGTTGAGGCGCACCCATGCCTGTCTCTGTAGTGTCAGGTCGATGGGGCGCGTGTTGGCGTCAGGGATGAATGAATGGAGTCTGGTGGTGCTTGACCTCCATTCAGAATTCCATTTATGGTCCGCCCAAGTAGCCGCAGAGATGTCTTGTTCATCAGCTTTGTTGATCAGAAGAATCGAATGAGATTCATTTAGTTAAATAACATGATATACGCTCTTATGGTGCAAACTAAGCTGAAGTATCACAAAATGTATGAGGTGATAATATGTTTTTATTCCGACGTTTTGTCAATCAGACACGACTGACTTCTTCAGGGGGCTAGGTCAGGTAGTGACTACCTGTCTAGCATGGTATAACACAGGACCATGTTGCTGTAAACCAACCAAACATGCAATGCGAAATGAAATTCAACTTCCAAACAAAAATTATCGCGGGCAAATTTTGAAACTAGAAAAAGAGTTCAAACAAGCGTTTCTCAAAGTGGGCAAAATCGCCCCCCAAGGGGTAATTTTGAGCACCAGAGGGGTAAACAAATCAACGGGGGTCATCAGGGGGGGGGGCGAATTTATCAAACCACCAATAACAGTCCAACACGTTAATCAGTTCTATGCACTATGACTATGATACTATGAACAGTGAAGTTTAATCAACCACAAATTCAATTATGGACAGTAACAACATCTCACAATCTTGCAAAACTTTACTTTATCACTTAATAATTATTAATTATAGTAGCGTCACAGCACTCTTAGCAAAATCTGAAGTTAAAACGTCACAGCGCTCTTTCATATTCCCATATATTGCAATTGTTTTGGAGTGCGTTACACAGTTTGTAAGAGACATGCAAAATCAGTTGTAATTCTTAATAGTTTAGGATCAATTTATGTCGTTCAACTACTGCAGCGCCAACACTTGAGCCAGGTCATTCACCAGTTTATTCATCAGTCCGAGGTCAGGGTTAAACAAACCTAGGTCATTTTATCACATAGCCAACCAAGAATGCCATATTCTGTATTTCTTCAAATTGAAGCATACAGCAAATAACATATTGCCAAGAAAAATTGTATGCTTACCGACATTTTTCCTCCCATAAAAAGAACATACTTTTCCAGCACATTTTGATTGTTGCTTGGATTCACTGCTACTTGTTGTGATACTGCATGCCAAATAGTCGTTGGCCCATTCATCATTATTTGTGCGATTTAAAATACACTGTTCACAAATCAGTAAACCTTAACCAAAAAATTCTACAAGCAAAAAATTGCAGTACAAAATTAGTTTGTTTGCAAAAAAAGCTTATTGCGCTGTTAAACAAGATAAGTAATAATGAACTAGTCCAGAGCTTTCCAATTAATGTGCAACAAACTAAATTGATTTATCTTTTGTTGTCAGAATCCAAAACAAGTACGGTAATGTAGATAGTTAAAACAAAAAAAAAACAGAAAGGAAAAGTTGCAAAACATTGGTTTAAAATTTGTGTATGATGTGGCAGTAAACCCCTTAAATGTAATGCAAAAATTGTGTGCACTCAGTTTTTTAACAACAATGAACAACAAAGTAGTTAATAAATATTGGATTATTAGTACATGCAACTCTAATAAATTTGGATTTTTAAGACATTTGCTATATCATATACAGTACGGTATACTGTGCTTTTAAAATGTGAGAACTGCATGGAACATGTATGAATATATTAGCGCCTTATCTAATGTCCTTTTAATAATAATAATGTTATGCTTTTACATGAAATATAGTTATGATACTACTCGCTGAAACCTCTACAGCCTGGTTCACCTTTAAAGGGATACTAAAGAAAAAACCTGACTTGGCGATTTTCCACGTTCTTTGTGTTTAACATGCTTCCATAAAACGATTTTCAATAAAATTTTGCCCCATTGCGGTCTGATCAGCATTCCGCGCGTACCTTTGTCAGAGCTTTCAAAATCAGAATAGGCCTGAGCAGCGAAGCATGCGGCTGTACAGTCTACGTAATAAAAGACGAGCAATCAGCTGATCACGCAACAGTTGTTACTGCTGGCGATTTACCTGTAGGCTATGTATGTATGTACATCAAAACATCAAATTTCAACATCAAAACATCAGACAGTTTGCTCAAAACCTCAGATCTGATGTTAAAACATCAGATGTTGTAACGTGGCTTTTGTTATTGCTGTCTTTTGTGACGTATTCTCGAGCTGTGTTGGCACTTTTTGGTCATTTTGAAAAAAAAAAGAAAATAAATGAAACATTGGACTTTGGGCCTTGCCAGCGCCATTGAAAACAAATCTTTTTAGGTATTTTTTTTGAAATGTATTCTTGAATGTTCAGTTTACGTATTTTAATGCTTAATTCCCGTTTGAAAATTTCATTTAGTATGCCTTTAATAAAGGAATCATGGGCCATGATATCTTGGGATCAACACCCTTGTCCTCAAGGTCCCAAAGCCTCTGTCTTGCTAAAAACTGGCTATTCTAAAGGCCGATTGTAACCACTTTCTGAACAAACGTTCTGAACTGGTGAGTAAATGTCGTCATCGCAACAAATTCAAACTCAAATACTTCAAAATAAAATAACTTTAAAAATAAATTTTATTTTATTTCTACATGTTACCTTATCTTTATTGCATTTTATTCTTTGAGACATCACAGACTGTGTTGGACTGTTGGTATCAATCTGCTTGATCTCCTTTGGACGTCTTAATTGAGGCTTTTGTGGTAACCGATGGAGGTAGCACTTTGTTATTCTGATGTTTTTTTGCAGATTAAATTAAGGTTATAATACTTAATATCTTTTCAGGTATTACCGATTTATTGCTTTTGTATACTTTTCAGAACCTTCCGATGATCCCCTTTTAAGGTGAAACAGGTTTTAGAGGTTTTAACGGGTAGTAACCATACCGGTACGGTACTTGATGAAATTACTCTGCTTGGATTTTTGCTTGGCATTGAGCACTTTTTGTAGAATTAATTGTTTAATGTTATGTTTATTGTCGCTCTGCAACTGCTAGGGTCTTTTAGTGACAGAACTCACTTTTTAATTTTATATCGGATTTACAATCTCACCACATTATGTCTGAACTTATTCTCACTGCGTTATGTGTGTTAGCTGAGTTATGCGGTTTGCTCACACACAGATATTAGTGAAGCAGTGACATCCCCAGCAAAGTAGGCTAATGGTGAGGCTGATCTGAGTACGAAGACTATGATTCTTCATCTAGTGGCTTATTACGATTCCAAGCACAATGCAGTAGCTTCAACCAAAACTGACATAAAGAACTCATAAAAAGCATCATTACAGTACCGTCAAAGCATTGCTAAATAAAAAGGTTTAATTGTCCATACGGATGCAACCTAATTCGTACCATGAACAATTCGTACCTTGAAAAGATCGAGAGAAAAAATTAAAAGAAAGCCGAAGTCGCTGAGCGCAGTTTCCGCAAACAAACAAAAACTCTTAGGATCATTACCTTAAATTTTAAAATGTTTGCGGAAACTCCAATCAACCCTAACCCTATTAAAATGTTTGCGGAAACTCTGATCAACCTTAACCCTTTTAAAATGTTTGCGGAAACTGCAATCAGCGACATCGGCAAACTCTTAGGATCATTACGGGAAATTTTAAAATAGATAAAATGTTTGCGGAAATTGCGAAAAAACGGAAACTGCGATCAGCGACTTCGGCTTTGTTCTATTTTTTTCTCTCGATCTTATCAGTTTGTTTGTTTGCAGAAACACCCTAACCCTTTTAAAATGTTTGCGAAAACTGCGATCAGCGACTTCGGCAAACTGTTAGGATCATTACCAAAAATTTTAAAATGTTTGCGAAAAAACGGAAACTGCGATCAGCATTGTTCTATTTTTTCTCTCGATCTTTTCAGTTTGTTTGGTTGCAGATACCGATACCTAACCAGTACTCACATTAATTGGTGCTGTATATTATATGGTATGCACCGTGCAGCAGATGTGCAACACAAGCGGGATGTAAAACTACAAATGTATACCGATGTTTCTAACAGTCCAGACGTTACTGCTGTTGGTAAGAAATAAACACAAACTGAACTGAATCTTTGGGTTTTGTGGCCGTGCCCGTGCTAACCACAGATATACAGTATAGCCTATCATTATTCAGGAACGTTTTAAACCTTTCAAGGATGTTTCACCTTTTCCCGTTCCGATATTGTACGGTAGTTAGTAATCTTTTTCGTTCCGGATGCATTAATGACCAAAAATAAAATGATACCGTACATGATCTTTTTCTCTTGTACACTTCCTTGTTACTATTCTATTTCGTTTTTTTTTACTATTTTTGCTACGCAAGTTATCATGGTGAAAAAGCACTGCTAGTGCTTGCAACACCATTATTATTAATATTATTATTATGATCTGGAATCTGGAATATTATAATCTGGAGTCTGAAGACTGGAATTTACCTTAACTTCCAGTGCAGGGTTGCCAGATACTCAAGCTGAAGAAGGCAAAATTCCATCTGTGCAAAATTCATTACTTATAAAAAAAGGCCAAATTTTTTTTATTTTCTTCTAAGGTTAAATAAACGCTAACAACTTAATTTTAAGAGAAAATACTTTTAAGAAAATGCCATTTTATGATCAAACAAAACAGATATACAATAACTTAACACTGTCAGAGTAAAATAACCGGTTCGTTTGCACAATCTGAATCAATGAAAATTTACTGTATTAGCAGGAACGGAACTCATTTTTATGGAACTTAAGCCTGTCTTGTTTCAACGTAATGCCGATTCTTGATAATTGTCACAAAACACGGGAAGCAACTGACTCGATGACTAATATTGTGTTTCGCTGCTTCCTGTCTGTTGTGGAATCTAGATTGTTATGGTGCTTTTTATGAGCATTGTTTATATTTGCATCGTAGCAGGGCGCCGGAACGATTTTTGATTGGAGAGGGGGAGCAAGAATATAAAAAAAGGGCACTTTTGTTGCTGAAAGACAATTTTTTTAAAAGTTTTAAGATAAGATATAGCGATAATCAGTGGCGGCTGGTGAGTTTTAGAAATGGGGGTGCTGCGTGTTTGCCAAAAAAGAATTCAACAGCGGGGGGTCTGGGGGGCCTCCCCTAGAAATTTTGAAAAATTACATTTAATTAGGTGCATTCTGAGCGTATTTCAGCTCTAAATTGTGATAAAAGTTTAAGATAAAACTGGCTTATTTAAGAGTTTTGCAAATGTGTAATATTTTGAAGGGGCCGATCAACAAACATGTGAATAACACGTTCTAACCATTGTGCTGTCACAGCATCTGAGCACGACAGGGTGACAGATTTTTTCATGCCAAACAACATAAAAATTGCCAACCCGGCAACTCTGAATTGTGCTGCTTGTAACGGTAGCCACTTTAACAAGTCGAAATTCTGCCACTGAAATTGACTACAATGCAACCGCCAACCAATCAGAACGTGTTATAAGAGGCTACCGTCCAATTGTGACCCTTAAATGGGGACGGTACATTACGGGACGCGCAACTCGGTTGTTCCTTCAACATTAGAAGGGTCAATTGCCAATTTGACATATTTTATACGCTTTACTGCTGGCTTGCTTTCAACTAAAAACCTTAAATTACTTTAAAACCAACTTCCCTCTTCTTGTATAACCCATAAAAAGTAAAATATTTTGTAAATTACAAAAAAACGTAACCCTTCTAGTGTTGCGGATAAGCCAAAAGCGGATGAAGTTTCGCATCCCTATGATCTACAATCCCTACCCTTATAGCACTCATCCAGAGAGTTAATACTTGTTTTGAACTTTATTTGGAAATAACAGAAGAAAAAGAGCAATAGCAGAGGTGAGAATCGAACACGCGTCAATGAAGTGACTACGTTCTAGCCCTAACCCCTAAGCCAACCAGCTGACAAAAGATCCATCACTTAATTTGCTTTCTATGATCTTCTTTTCGGCATTTTTTACGTCACTTAAACCGCAGCTTATGATTGGTTGGCGGTTTCATTCTAGTCAATTTCAGTGGCAGAATTTCGACTTGTTAAAGTGGCTACCGCTTGTAACGCAGCACAAGCGTTTGCTTATTTGCTATTCGTTTGGATAGGCAACTCAAGAATACACGCGGCTCGCTGACGTCACGATCGAGTGTTTGTTTTATTGTAACCTTGCGCAAAATATTTCACAGCACGCAGAGTTGCCAAATATAATTTACATAGTCAGCAATTCAGTGAACCGAAAACATAAACTACATTTTGGGCAGAAGAAACGATAAGATATTTGAGAAACTTTTCGTGAAATTTTTGTGGGAGTGCTGCAGCACCACAGCAAACACTAGCGAGCCGCCCCTGGCAATAATGCTCATCTATTAGCTCATCGAGTAATGATACAAGTGTCCGGTATACAAAGAACAAGCACGGAAGAGCATCATGCTATGTTATAATGGTTATAATGGCAATGGCCGAGTGGTTAGCGCGTTGTCGAGAGCCTGCATGTTCGACTCCAGCCACCCGCACTTGCTGTTGTTTCTCTGGGCAGGAAACTTTACGATAATTGCCTCTACCCAGTGATCGATTTCGAGTAATGGGTAGTACCAAATTTAAGTCATAAATAGAGTAGACAACCGGAAACAGACATTGCCGTCGGCTGCAGCGTGGGTTAGGTGTACGTCGGAAGGCGTACACCGATGCATAGCGCTCAAGTCCGCTTTCCCGCAATGCAGGATAAAGATAAACAAACAAACAAACAAATGATGTAAGCTAACTTACTGTGATACAGAATTTTGTGTCGTGAATATTATTTTGAGGCAAAAATGAAAAATTATAATTAGGCTATAAGCGAATAGCTGAAATTGTTATATCGTATTGACAAGGTAATTATCGACAATGTGTGGGAACATAACTCATTTGATTTTTTAAGAAATCCGTTGAAAAATAAATGTCTGCAAGATGTCGCATGACTGCAATCAGCTGATTCGATTCGCGAGGAATCCTAGACTATGTCACGCGTACGCGTTATTGCTTCGGGAAAGTCACACTCACGAAAGTGTTTTAGTGTGATGTGTTAAAGTGCCTACCTCTGAAAAATTCCACTGGCATTGTTCAGAGAAAATTAAGCTATCAGAAAATTTTTTCACATTACATACATTATGAAAGTGAGACGTATCCTCAAAACGTACAACACTGAGTATATCGTATATGTTTACAAAAAACTAGAAAATAAGGCAGTATAAACCTAGCCTAATGATTTTGCACCCTAATATGTATGTATATTTATTTATTTGTATCAGACAAGAATGCCCATATTGGAATCACAAAAGAAACAGCACAAAGAAAGTATAAAAATTGAGCATCTCGTATTTATCCACAGATCTGTACATAGTTGCGATATATATAGTCAAAATATCTGGTTTTATTCAACATATGTACTTTGTCAATAGTTTTCTTCAAATTTTATAGAAATGAATAAAGAAGCACAGATGGAACCAAAGAGAAAGCATGTTATAATTGCTGGTGGAGGTCCAGTAAGTTCTTGAAGTATCTAATGTTTAACTTGAAAACCTACTAGAAGTTTATGTTTGTTTTTCACACACCTGATAAAAAGAGCTCATAACTTTCATCAATTTCATCTTTCATGCAAGAAGGCATGATCTATAAATGTATGTTTTGAATGCAACTAGTCTTTATCGATTTGGCAGTGTACCGGTATCCGTTTTTTTTTCGAAGATTGTAATAAAAAATGCCTAAGAAAAACTTAATTGAAAAAAATTTGGTAGTTTTGATATAAAATTGACTAAACCAACCTGTACTGGTACTATAAACTGGTTTGGACATCTTACATTGAGTTGGGCAATTTACTATCATATATTCTGCCTTTTAAGTTGAAATTCAGCTTGATTGCAAAGTTACAACGTTGTGCGATGCCCATAAAAATTTTAAATTGTCTAAAATTGATGTATTCCATTGTTCTTTTAGTGTGGATCACTGAATGCTTGCTACATGGCCAAACGTGGATGCAAAGTTGATTTGTACGAAGCTCGCGGAGGTAAGTGAGTTATGTTTATGATGGATTAATGTCAGTTACAGTGTTGACTTCGATATAGTTAACGACATTGAGTTCAGTTACTTGTTTATATTTCATAGCCTCACAGTATTGTTTGCATTTTGTTGCTTCTACTTTTTTTTAGACTTAATACTACGTTTGGCACAGATTATTTTTCGTTGTGATAGTTAGAAATAAAAACAAACTGAACTTAATTTCACATGTTTTGTAAACACCTACATTTTGCATAAAGAATTGTTAAAGCAAGATACCCATGCTTTTTAAATACTTAACTATCGGTATGAAAAGTGGAGCAGTTTAGACTTGTTTGTATCTTCAAACGATAAAATTCATACTTTGATATGTTCATTGTCTAGACATGCGAGTAAGTGAGAAAGCACAAGGAAGAAGTGTAAATCTTGCTGTGTCTTGTCGAGGAATTGAAGCTTTAAAGGGAGCTGGGCTTGAACACGTGGTCTGTTTCTTGTTGCATTTTTTGTGTCTCGTTTGTTTAAAATCAGCTTTGTGAGATTTTATTTTTTCTACGATAGGCTACGTTTGTATTAAAACTTTGTACATTTATAGTTTGGCGGTCAATAATACTATAGCGATTTTCGTTTCTTTTAATACAAGTTTGTAGTAGTCTGTAGGTTACTGTATGCTTTTAAGCCCTGTATGTTGCTTTTGGGAACTGTACGATCATGTTTTCATAACTTTGACAATTGACACACTTCAGCGTATGTCTAAAAATAATTTTTGGTGTTCTATAAAAGTTGGGAGTTTTTATTTTATTTTGCAGGTTTTTTCATATTGTTATCATTTGCATTCTATGCATTGTCTGTCTGCAGTGCAGTATTTCTTTTATATGACATAAGCTTAATTGCAGGCAGAAAAACTAGGTGTCCCAATGCGAGCAAGAATGATTCATCTACTCAATGGAAAATTATATCCCATTCCTTACGGAAACAAAGATCAGGTAGAATAAAGTAACAAGAGATTGTTTATGGCAGTAGCCTTGTTTTCTCGTTTTAAAGTTTAGGATTTTTACTTCAGGGATAACCGACTTGTACAAAAATTATTATTCCTTTCAAGTGCTTCAATGGCGAAAAAGTTTTACACTGTGTTGGTATTATATTCGTTGTCATTTTATGATCAACCTTTAGTATTGTCACGAAATAATTCTTAAATTTTTTTTAAATCAAATGGTCAAGAACCTCTTGCAGTGAATAAAGTTGAGATATTTTTTGACCACACAGCCAATTACTACCAAGAAATCTCTATGTAGTTAGCCAGAAACTTGTGGTGCTTCATATACAGAAATATATATATCATATGACGTGAACAATAGGTTACGTACAAAAGAAAGTCATTGAAACATTTTTCCGGAATGGCCCGTTTCGGCAAATCCAATTCAGAGAAATCCCATTTCGGAGACAGCCTTTTTCGGAGAAAACCGATTCGGAGAATTTTCGAGAATTTGTAGGGATTATTTAGGTAGGCGGTTTTGTTTTAACCTTTCTCTATCCATGCAAAAGGTGATGCAATTAACTTGACCTATAACACTGGTCAACAAGCAATTTTTACAAGACAAACTTAACAATCATTTCCAAGTCATTCTGGTTTACAAGTAAGTAATTCAATACTAATACGCAGCCAGTGCTATGCTTGGTCAAAATCAATCTGGTTATTGGAAGCTTAAACTGTGTCAGATAGCTTTCAAGTTGCTGTATTTTTGTTATTAGCATAGCTGGCAAGAGTGACCGCAACAATTTTATGAGTGCTAGACCAAGTTGCCCAAGACAAGGTTGATTGAACATCGAAATAAATTTTTGCTTCATACGCAGAGAGTAGGTGCACATTTACCTTCTGATTCTGTAAAGCTGTCCACCAAACACAAACTTGCCTGGGCTAATAAAGTTAGTTTATTACGTTTTAAGGAAGCGATTGCCAGATTCGCCACTGATATGTCGACCGTGGTAATGATTCATGCGTGACAAGTATGGATGGGCAATTTGGAATTGGATCTTTGCATGCATGTCTTGAGACAAAGAAAAATAAATAATTAAATATACACATTGTACAACTGCAAAAAATGTACGTTTTAATGGGGAGGCTATCATCTTAGACAGGCTCTAATCTGTTGTTGCAAACAAAAGATTTACTTCATTTTGCACTTGTTTTATTTCCTATGGCGGAAATATGTCGAATCGGATTCGATGTAGGCCTAATTAGGTTACTCTAGCAAGCCTCTAAGCTTGTTTATTCTTCTGGAGACCAAGCATGGCCTACCAGAGCTGCTTCCCGACAGCCAAATTCTCGCGCCCGGCAGCAAAAAAAAAACAATTCTTTCAAAAAATGTGTTTATAAAAATCCGTTAATTGATATCATGTTTTTGCGTTCACTTTGAGAAGAACAACGCAAGCAAGGTCCTGAAACACATTTGCAGTTTTATTTAAATGCACTGCTTCCCACGAGGGCCACGACCCACGTAGGTGTAGAGCTAGTCTTTATAGGTCGACATCGACGCTCATATTTTGCCTTGTTGTTAAAAAATATTGCGAATGGTGAGTGAAGAGAAAAACATTTCGAATACCAATGGAATGGAGAAATGTTGGCTCGTGGAAGCCGGCCTAACATGGCCTACCGGCACGGTAGTTTCGAAGGTCATTTAATGTTTGATAACTGTTTATTTTTTTCTTGCTGAAACTTTAGTTAAGACTTTTTGTTGGCTGACACTTTACTTACTTACTGTTTGACCACTGCTTTTATTTGACTGAGAGTTTATTTAATTAACCTATACTGTAAATCATGAAACGCCGTTTGATATATGTTTTTTTTTTTTTTTTTTTTTTAGTTGAGACTTTTCGTTGACACTTTACTTGGTTATCTTCCATTATACCTACTGAAAAGATTAATTTAAAAAAAAACTTTGAAAAAAAACAGATGCCTAATTCCTTTGAAAAAAACAGATGCCGCTGTGGAATTTCAAAATTCTCCGAAAAAAGGCTTTTCCGAATCGAATTCTCCGAAATAGATTTTCCAAATAGTAGCAGACCAACATTTTTCAGATATTTTGTTGTGGACAGATATAGGCACATTGTGTGGTAGGCACCCATACTGTGGTGCCGGGTGATGACGACCAGTGTTTTTTTTTTATCTGGGGTTGCAACCCTCACAAGTGTCATGAGCCATTTTATGGAGGGCACGAGATACCTGAAAATCCAATGTATTTTTCCAATTTTTTCTTGCCAGAAAAAAATAATTATTTTTTTTGCAATCAACCATCCCTCGATCTCGGGTTCATTTATTGGCGTATTGTTCAAGCTTTCAGGCGTTATCAAAAGGCTTTAATAATAGGAAAGCATTCCATATTTTTTACCAAGTTCTTGTATGGAGCTTTGTGTAGACTAAGCTTAACCAGTAACCACGCTATGGCAAAAAGTAAGGTTATCCTATGTCAAATATGGATTTGTCAGTAATGAGTATCTTTTCCAAAGGCATTGAAAAAATTCAGTGTGTACTCTTTTTTATAAAAAATCTTTCAACAGCAGCATTGACAAGCTTGTTAAAAAGATACAACACCAACCATTTCATTGAAACTGGTTTCCATAAATGCACATAAAATTGCTATAAAGTCAGCCGTTGAAAATGTAGCTTTAATCCAATATTTTTTCTCTTATAATCTAGCCAAGCTTGATAAGAAATAGATGTAGTCAGATCAACTGTGATAAAAGAAGTTTCAGATTTTCAAAGTTTGCATTAGAATTGCGAAACGAAATATAGATTGGACGTCGGCACATGAATCAAGTTTGGTTAAATTTTGTATTGAATATTTTCATGGGGTTAGGGTCGTCAGGCTACACTGATTGCTTTTAGGGGTCGTGGTGCAAAAAAAGTTGAAAACTGATGTAGACGCTACTCTGAGTGAAGTGTAACTTATTGGGAAATATTATGTTAGTTTATTTAGCTTTTTTATTGATGCTCAGAAGTGTTCTAGCTGCAACAAGATATAATTGTATTTGGAAGAATCGCATAAACGCGTTTTTGTTGCAGCATTTACTTTCTGTTGACCGTGCGAGACTCAACAAGGAATTATTAACAGGTGAGATAGTGTGTCATCCACTGATACCTGTGCTTTGTGCCCATTGCAGCGTTTGAATTGTCGTTTCATCATGTAGGCTACGTGGTGGGGTATTTCCGATATGCCTTGAGGCCCTTGAACGTTCTGCCCCAAAGATAAACTTTGTATCTGTTGTTGCAAAATTATTCTAAAGATTTGCGACCGTTGTGTGCAGAAGGTATTTTAAAACTGTTTTGAACTAAAGGCAAATTTACTACCATACGAAATTAATGTTTGCGAATCATCATCATCATAATCCATCGTCGGTTTGTTCCCCACTAGTGGGGGTGGCCGATTGTTTCCGCGCAGCAATTGTTTTAATCCCTTTTCTCCATTTCACCCTGTCCCTTGCATCTTCCTCCTTCAGTCCGACTTTTTTAAATTCATCCTTCACTTGTTGTTTCCACGTTCTTCTTGGACGACCGCGTTTCCTCTTCCCATCCACCTTTAGATCTAGTGCCTTTAATAGTTTAGTGCCTTATCTAGTGCCTTAATAGTTTTAAATATTTAACCAAATCTCCATTAAAACGTAGCCTCGACCTTGCATGGCCAGTCGGACCAAAGGCAGCCCAATATCATTAGGAAACCGCATAAACTAAATACAAAGAAACCGCTAAGCATCGAATTAAAGTACTACTGTATAGTACTAAGTGTTTGTAATATATGCCACTTCAAGTCATGTAGCTGAGAAAAACTTACTTATTCATTTAACAAGCCGTTTGTCTAACAAGCCGTCTTACTCAAGGTGCGTGTATGCATAAAGTTGGAAAATACTTTTGGTAATCTGATCAAAAAATAAAGAGCCCAAAATGTAGGTGCTAAACTCATGCTCCTAGCAAACGTTTTGAATACAGAATACTGCTGTTTGCTGAACATAAGTTTTAGTACATTTTGGGTTCTTTAGATCAGATTAACTTTTTATAATAGTTTTCATCTTCATATATTTAGCAATCAGGATGGTTCATTTCTGCAGAACAGTGCTTCTGCTTACCTAGATGTAAAAAAATCAGCTTAATTGGCTCGAATATGTTGAAATATCTAGGTTCGCCAACCAAGAGCGGTATGCAGTGATTACCATTCTTGGTTATGTAATTGTGGCATCGTGCAAAACACGTGTTTGGAGTTAGTCGTTTGCTTGCTTCAACCAGTTACATAACAACCAGATCCTGCTGTCAAATCAACAAGGTGCTATTCAAACGCTTACAAAGTACCACAACAAATTGTTCAATAATACCTGTATTGCAAAACTCACAAAAACCTGTTTTAACTATCGGAGCAGAACTATTGCTTATCGTCGACAACTCGTATAGCTTTTCATCTCCAACTAAAGGAAACAACTTGATTGATAGTATCTTTATCTTGCTGTTCGTATTAGAATACATGTCATGCGTACATAAAATAAATTGAGAATTTTTTGTTATTAAAAATGCATGGAGAATTACCCCTATCCTTAATGGAATTCAGTAAATGTAAAATAAATTAAAGGAACTTAAAAATTGAAGATGCCAATGATATAGAGAAGTGGAGTAGCTACTGCAGACAGCTGGTCGACCCCTTCTTTCGTTTGAGGCTAGATCAAATTTCAGGGCAGGTGATGGAGAGCCAGGTGAGTGTAGCTTCGTCCAGCGTTGCTATACCCTGCGTTCCGTTTGGTGCCTTGTAGATGGGACATTCGAGAACGGCATGGTCAGCAGTTTGTTCCTCCGCGCCGCATTCGCAGGCCGATGAGGGAGCCAGGCCCCACTTGTGCATGTTGGAATGGAAGCGACTGACTCCGGTCCGGTTCGGATTCCCGATGTGTCGAGATAAAGGCCAGGCTTCTTTGAAGCAAAATAGAGAGAGTTAATATTTTAATCTACCAAGAGTTTTTCTTGTGTGTGTTGGCTACATGCGTCGCACGTATGTCCATTGTCCAGTCTTGAATGTCAGAGGGTTTTTTGTTGTTGTAAATGTTTTTAACAGAAGGTATTTTTTTGGTACCGGTGCTTCACATGAACCCAAGGTGTTTGTTTATTTTAAATGCTTGTGGAAAAAATAGATTGTCTACCAAAGCTCCGTCATGAATTAGGCTATGAGCATTAATTTTGAGGGAGAAATTGAAACTTCTGTCACTTTAAACTACAGTAACTGTAAAACAGAAATGTTAAATCTATGGTCATGTGCTAGCCTTTACCGTCTAATCATGGATAATAATCTTCTACAATTCAAAGTTTTATTGTCCTCAATTGTTCAGCGGCTGAAGCTAGTGAGAACGTGACAATCCACTTCAACTACAAGATGGTCTCCTGCGACGTCGACAAGCCGTCTGCTTCCTTCAAAAGGTCTGAACTGTGACACTATTATGACGTCATGTTTGTCATGACCCCACCCGCATGCGATAAGGTTTTGTGCAGGATGAGTGTGGGGGTCATTTTGCTGACTGAAATTTACTCCACTGATAAATTGGGCAGAAAAAATGCTTTGTTTGTAATTGTACTTTCTGTGGGCAAAGTATTTGGGTAGGCAAAGTATGTGTTTGTCGAAAAAATTCAAGAATCATTACATAAAGAGCCCAAAATGTGGAAACTTTTGTTTAGTAACATTAATCAGTATAGGCCTACAGCCCTACAGCAATAATGAAGAGGTATTAGATATTTTTGGATACAAATTTAAGAGAAAACTGACGTTTTGAGAGATTAATGAGATGCAACAATGTGTAAAAGATGCTTGGGTTTATTAGAAAAGACAAGAGCGTTGTGGATGTTGACTGCGATTTATTGTTGGGTTGCGATGGCTCATATTCTGCAGTGAGGAAACAGCTGCAGCGTGGCACTTTCGACTACAGTCAGGAATACATCCCGCACGCTTACAAGGAACTCACGATTCCTGCCACCAAGGACGGAAAAGTACGTTTGACTTTGAAAAGACTGCGGTTCTAAACGCTTTGTTCATTGCATATTTTTAAAACAAACTTACAAATCTTCTACCGCGTGTGCTGGTTCTAGTGGCTTTGTGCTGCTAACATTTCCATCATCTCATTGTTTGTTTTAACGTTTCATGCAGAAACAACAATCGCTTCACTGAGTAAATGATGATCAAGTCGTCATCATGAACATAAACAATTATGAACGATTGACTGTACTTTCTACGTATCATTATTAGCTACGCGTATTTGTAATCTGTAGGTCGTTGCAGCAGTGCAGCAGATGGGTTGTTTTGACCGGTAGACATGTTATCATAAGACAATTTTCCCCATGAACCAACCGGCTGCAGTCATTGTGACTCTTCTAGTAGCCTACTCAGCCAGTGATTTCATTTTTTCTTTGAACTTTGGTAATAACAGAAGAAAAAAAAATAATGGCAGAAGTGGGAATCGAACCCACGTCAATGAAATGAATACCTTCCAAACCGCTAAGCCACGCTGTTTAGTTCACTTGCTATCAAAAGAACGCTCTCAAAATCACGTGCATGAGTCACATGACTGCAGTCAGCTGATTTAGATGTTGCCTTCTGATTGGTTAATAAACCTTATCTGCTGCATCGACCTGCAGATTACAAATACGCGAACAGTGCGCTAGTACAGTATGCACCATTTTTGGGAGGTGCTTGAATAGATTGATTTCAGGAAAAATATACGCAATAAAATTCATGTAGTCTAGAACAGTTGTAAAACAGGTTTAGAACCACCGGCTTAGTATCTGTGAAAACCACATCGCTATTTTATCATCATTAACTTTTCCTGGTTATTTTGTTTCAGTGGGCAATGGCCGTTGAGTATCTACACATATGGCCGCGACATGAGTTCATGCTAATTGCTTTGCCAAATCTGGTAAGTCTGCTTATTGTTTTCATCAAGTCTCACAAAAATAAAGTATTTTTACCAGTTTAAGTTAATCTTGTCTCAACTGGATGACCAATCAATTCAGAGGCTGCTCGACACAGCTGCACTAACATCTACACCCAGTCATTGCCACTGCTCCAAGGTGGTAAAAGGTAGAGCCCTTAGATTGGCGAAAAAAGTTCAAGTAATAAACTGTCGCGTTTGTGTCCAGCATTGCTTGAACTTAACCGTGTTTTTAGGACCAAACATTCACCTTGACTCTCTTCATGCCTGTCACTAAGTTTGATGCTCTCACTAATGACGAGAAAGTTCTCAAGTTTTTCGACGAGGTATTCCCGGATGCAGTTTCGCTGATAGGAGAGTAAGTCTGTTCAATTTATTTTTTACTTGCTACAATTAGAATTCTGTCTGAACACTATCTGGATCTTGTGGCCTATATATAGCCACCTTTCACAACAGCAGTATTTCAGTGTTGAAGATGTTTTATGTGATTTACGAAAACGAATGGCTGGCACACAACGGTCATGAGAAAAGAACCAACTCATCTTGACACCAACCGTGAACTGGCTTTCGATAAACGTCTCTCAACTCTACCCATAGCAGAGTGGTGAGAGCCCTGGAACGGCAATCAAAAGGGCGCCGGTTCGACACCGCTCAAGAGCATACGGCTGTGTCTTTGGAAAGACACTTAAAGGCATGCCTGAAGTTGGACAGGAAGATTGGCTTCCTTGCCTTCCCGCCCACTTAATCTAAATCTTCAACCACTAGGTGTAAGCCTGGATACGACAAACAAACAAACCTCTACCCATGGTGTAACAAATCGGGTGGGCATAGTTGCTGAATCAAATTCGGCCGTAAAAAGTAAACTGGCCACTCTACTTTCGTTAGTTCCGATTGCTGAGTATATTGATAACCTTATCTTACCACCCATTGCTTGATATGATCAAGTGTGGAAGCCACTTTTACCCGTCTTGTGTTTCAGAGAACGATTACTGAAAGATTATTTCTTTCTCCCTGCGTCGCAGCTAATCACTGTCAAGGTAACAGATTGTTTCACGATTGCTAAGTTTAGCACAATCATGGACTACATAGAGATACGGCCTGATTCAGCCAACTTTTGGTAAATAAAATTTTCCAACATTTAAAGGCATTCTTTACTGTCTTCCCCAGGTGACAATAAAATCAATATTTTTTGTTGTTTTTAGTAGAAAGCTTTGTAGCTTGATAAGATTTTTTCACTGAATTGTTGCAGTGCACACAAGCATGAGTTTCCACAATCAATCCAAGCATGTGAAGTGCCTACTGTATTCTTATTATAACGAAAACAAGCTTACATCTTTTTGAGCAACTGATAAATATAAAGTACCCGAACCGGCCACTATCTCACGTTGTTTCCATTCCAGTGCACACCATACCACTATCGCGACACTGTGGCTCTGTTTGGAGATGCTGCGCATGCTGTGGTTCCCTTCTTTGGGCAAGGACTCAACGCGGTATGTTTGTTTTGTCGTGCTTTGCGCGGATTCTTGAATTCGTAAAGTTACAATAATCGCGATACCCTATGTCAGTCTCTGTAGCACAACTGCACAAGGGGTCTCAACTAGGGCTAAATTTAACCCCATGTGGTTAGTTTTATCTATTAAAAGGTTAAATTTACTGAAGGAACAAAACAGACCTGTGATGAATGTCCAAATTTAATCTGGAAAAGTGTAATGGGGGTAAACATGTCTTTATTAAAACTTTTGTGATTTTTAGTCGTTAGAAGATTGCCTTGTGTTCGACGAACTGATGAACAAGCTGGGCGGAGATATAAGTGAGTCTTGCATGGTCTTATGTAGTAGCCTAGTGCTCACGTAAAGTAGTAGTGCAGCATGTTTATGCTTCAGAATATTGTAAATTTTACCTTGTTTCATCTCATTGGCGTCAGAAAATTGTGAGTCTTGTCCTGTTTTGATCTCATTTATTGCCAGAATTTTGTGAATCCTGCTCTGTCATCCCATTATTCGTCACAAGTTTTTGTACTTGTGACGTCACAAGTACAAAAACTTGTGACGAATAATTTGGTAAATACCAACAACTGAAAATAAATCAATAGTTTTTTTTTACAAGTCTAAACCTTAAACCATTTGACCAGGTTAACACTCACAATAATATTTCAAAATTTTTTTTAATATAATTTATGTTGTGGAACCGGTTTTCTTCCAATAGGATTCATCAGCACAACTGGATCGAAACGAAAAAATTACAGAAGATTACTATCACCACAACTAGCCCAAAAAAACGCAAATTTACATATTAAATAAATAAAAAAATAAAAATCACTGAATGTCCAAAACCTTCATTTCTTTGCTTTATTCTTTTTCATTTCTTTTTTTTCTTCATAGTATTGCTAAATATACCAAATACAGAAAATATTGCAACAATTCGATACGGTAACTTACTAAAACTGTCCGTACAAGCAGCAGTAAAAAGTAGAATAACTGAGATGAATTTACAAGTATGATTAAGAAATGCTTATGACGGTTCATCTCAGTTATTCTACTTTTTACTGCTGCTTGTACGGACAGTTTTAGTAAGTTACCGTATCGAATTGTTGCAATATTTTCTGTATTTCGTATATTTAGCAATACTATAAAGAAAAAAAAGAAATGAAAAAGAATAAAGCAAAGAAATGAAGGTTTTGGACATTCAGTGATTTTTATTTTTTTATTTATTTAATATGTAAATTTGCGTTTTTTTTTGGGCTAGTTGTGCTGACAGTAATCTTCTGTAATTTTTTTGTTTCGATCCAGTTGTGCTGATGAATCCTATTGGAAGAAAACCGGTTCCACAACATAAATTATATTAAAAAAAATTTTGAAATACTATTGTGAGTGTTAACCTAGTCAAGTGGTTTAAGGTTTAGACTTGTAAAAAAAAACTATTGATTTATTTTCTTAATGATTGCTTTCTGTGTTAGGTTGATCGCCCATTTGAGGAAGTGTCATAGTACCTGATCACCTTTACCAGTTACTGAGTTAGTTTTTCTCACTTTTTACCAACAACTGTTCATCATCGCACCACCACAATGAGTCATGTCATGACCTTTTCAATTTGTGCTTATCGCTTGTTTTACGTGAGAGATTTCGTCTTTCCAACATGATTTCACCATTCCAGACAGAGTGCTTCCCGAATATTCAGCCGTTAGATGCAAGGATGGACACGCCATCGCTGACCTATCAAAGCAAAATTATATTGAAGTAAGTTTTCATTTTGGCCGTGTTTTGTTTTCCGCTAGTGGGCATATGAGTCGCTGTTATGTTATTCGAGGTCATTGAATTTATTACACATTGGTTACAGGGTAGAAGGAGCGGCCTTTTTTAACAAAAAGCTTAGCCGATTATCAAGCCATGTTAAGTTATTGGAAAGCAAAGACCCTATCCACTGCTGTATTATACCGCTGTTGATTGGTACGTCCCACAGCCAAGAGCTGTATGTACACTTTGCTACAATTAGCCTAACCAAATCAACCAAGTCTAAAAGTTGATTTATGTGCGCAGATGAGGTCCAGTGTTGCTTCTTTGTGGTTTTTGTTTCGCAAGAAAGTCGACAACTTTGTCAATTACATTTTTCCTTCTCTCTTTGTACCAAAGTACACCATGGTGAGTTGGCTGCGTTCATCGTAGATTGTCAATCTTTGTATCTACTGTAGACCTGAAATTAAAGTCTGTATATATTTTTGGTTTAATTTGTTTCAATTCACTCAGTGCAAAGTTGTATTTTACTTTTTGCTAACTAGTGTACCATCCCCTTGCCAGATCTCCATCAGCAAAGTGATAACTAGTTTTATATTTCAGGCAGAACTGATTTGTTCGTAGCCGGATTGACCGTATTTTTTTTGAATGCAATTTATTTTTTATGTTCTGCACAAAAGCGAACCATTTTCAGCGACTGAGCTCGACAGAGTGGCCAACCACATCAATGAGCTTACTGCAAACAGTTTCTGTGGTGGCCTACACCAGTTTGTATTCAGCAATCAGCATGATTCCTCGAGTTTTAGATTTCACGTTATTTCGATCAACAATCTACTTCTGATTGCCCGATGAGTGAATTTAATTTTTTATTCACTCCAGGTCGCCTTCACCAGAACTCCTTACCACCAGGTCATCCTAAAGTCTGAGCGACAGAGTAAGGTGAGTTTGACATCGGTCTCTTTGGCTCAAAATAGCTGAGCGAGCGATGTTTTTTCCATGGGCTCAGGATTTTCAGCCAATCAATGATGATTTCATGTTGAATTGAATAGCTGTACTCCGTTAGATCGGTGTACTCAGCAAGTGCACAAGTTGGTTTAACTTTTGCAGCTGCGATAGGATGTTTGACTAGTTAAGCAGTTATGGATTTAATTTTTCTAGAATTTGTAGGCTTGGATTGGCTGCCCATTCCTTGTTTAGCAACAGTTTTACTTAGTTTTTCGGCTGCCGATTGTACTGTAGAAAGAATTGATAACGATAGACACCCGTGTTTTAGTTGACGATATAACCGGTTTTATTTAGGCCACTGTGGCAGATTTACAACTTTCTGCTAACTGTGGCTGATGCGTCTGTAATTTCAACTTACTATGACGAAGGATTAGTGACAAATCAAATATTTTCTGTTCGTAACTTTAACTTGTTTCCTTTTGTGCCTCCTTAGATCATCGACTACTCCTTGGGTGCTGCTGGTATAGGAATGGTTCTTCTTTCCATCTTGCTTGTCAGGAGAAACCGACTTGGTGGATTCACTCTTCCAGCACAAGTGGTCGATATTCAAGAAAAACTGTTTTCGTTGTTTTAAAATTCTTCTGCATCTAAAGTTGCTCACCGAAAGCTGCAGACGTTGAAACGTCACATACTGCCATTTTGCATGTTTTTGTTGTTGTTGTTGTTTTGCTAAGATAGGCTACGTTTTTTGTTGCAAGTCGTACAATTATTTACAATGGATTGCAAGACGTAGACGTAAGACGTACACAAGACGTACACAGAGCTTTTAACGTACAATTTGTAGTAACCCGAATACATTATGCAAATTATTTTGTACAGAATTGTTATTTTTAATTGGATCAAATACTGAAAAATAAGGCGTTTGAACGAAAAATCACTCGTTTATACTTTCCAGACAGCAAAACACAGACGTTGAATCAATGTAAAAAGCGGTTGGTTTGCTGTCTGGGTTGTGATTTGCTCAAGCGTGCTCGTGGAGATGTATCTCGGTTTTGGTTGTGTACTAAGCAGCTTGCTTTGCTTTCAGAGAAAAACTTGGTTTATAATTCTGAAGTTGCTTTGAAAGTTTTCTTTTGTTTTTGTGATTTGAATTCAACAATGAAACGTTCAATATTCATCTGAAAAGACATTGCTTTCTCATCCATTGTCCAAAGACAGAGAGCACTGCCAACTTCTGTTTTCGTCAGCAACTTCCCCGATTCTTTAATCACTATCTTGTTTTAGCTACAAAACGTCGGTGCAATGTTTCACATCGTTGATAATGCCACCCGTTCCATTTGTGTTCCTTCTGTATCTTTTACTCGTGCAATTCATATTTGCCTGAAACGTATTCGTGCCTGACAATTCTTAAAAGTATTTGCATGTATATTAGTTTGGTTTTGAATCTTTATTCTCGGACTGACAAAGCCTTGATAGGTTATTCCTCGAAGTTTCGCATATACTTGTAGAGGCTCTCGACGCAGGGCCGGTTACCGAGATTTGCAGAGTGAAGTTTCCGATTGTTGAAGTGTTGTTACCGGGGAATTATTCCATTCACTCGGTGCCGCTGAATGGAGAGCAGTCCTTAACGTGCGTTGCTCAAGCGCACACCTCGAGACTCGAACCAGCGCCGCGTGATCTTGAGCCAGGCACGTAACCACTGATCTAATTATAGTTGTATGATCTATGGATGGCCGTTGAGAGGATAATTTAGTAGGGGTCCAATGAGGCCTTTGGGCCGATGGTATCTTCAAGTTCCAGGCCCCCTAAAATTATCCCGGGTCCAAAAGTACCCCTTGGACCCCTATCAACGCTACTGCATCTACGTGCTATCTCCATACAGCCTAGACCCGCTTAACGTATTGTGCTCCAATTCACTGCGTCTAAACTTCCATATCAGTTGAAAATTTTACAGACGTAGTCCCGTTTAGTTTTCGTTCTTGCGCATTTCTCACCTGTTGATTTGTATGGAGACAAAACTAAATTTGTTTAAAAATGCTTTGTCCCGTTAACCGTTGCCAGAGACTTGTTTTGCTTGATTTTCGTCATATTATACGTCATAGTAAATGATTCTTTGATAACTCCAGCAGGTGGTGAGTTGGTGACGCTAGCCGCCGTTTCATTGTAACGTGGCGTTACATTCGATATCATAAAATTGTTATCAGTTGAATCTTCCTAATTTCAATGCATGCCATGTGAGTTTTGCATGCAACTTATTGCAACTGTTCGACAAAAGACTTACTCCAGCCAGCATATCTTTCTTTTTACGTTGATTTAACCAAATCGGCTTTTGCATAACAGGCGTCTGTTGTTGCTCAAGTGGCGCGTATGCTGCAGGATTGTGAGTTTCGTGCGTAATTTTCATTACAGGTTCTCAATGCAAGGGTTTCATTGGCTGCTTTGAAAGGTGATCCGTTAGTGTTGGTATAAAGTAATCAATAAACGAAAATGTTGTGTGGCTTCTTGCTTTGTGTTCTTGGAAGAAAAAAGGTCACAAAAATGACGTCAAATCTAGGGCAGGTAGCGCAGTTGGGTGATTCTGGCATGTCGGGGTGATTCTGGCATGTCCGGAGTCGGAGTTGTCAAGAAAAGTCGACTAGAGCTTGATGCAACACAATGAACAGTAAGATTTTTGTTTGTAATTTTATTTCAAAATATTGTTTCTTGTTCTTCGTAATGTTCATCCGAAAATCGAAGTGTTTATTGTCGGTTTTTGTAACAGTTGCCATTTCAATTACAATCACAACTTCGGTGATATTAGATTTAAAGGAAACAAGACAAAAATTAAAAATATCTGGCAACACTGAAGTCGGAGTCGTGTATTTTTTACTCGACTCCACGGCCCTAGTCTATAGCATCTTTTCACAAATTGGAACTAGGTGGGCAAATTTTCAAAAAAGGGCACTTTTAGCGCGCAAATTATGTTAAAAAGGGCACTTTTCGCGCGTAAATGATGGGAAAAGGGGCATTTTTTCCGAGCGTAAAATATGTAAAAATGTAGATTTCGCAGTAAAGTTGTGGGCAAAAAGACATATTATACTTAAGCTAAACTTTTGAGACCTATAATTGATTCCTATATTCATCCTCGCTCACAATATTTTATAAATAGTAATAAAATTTAATCTAGCAACATTTAGTTGCAGAGGTCTCTTGTACTAAAGTAAAAAGAAACAACTATGATAGTATGTGAAACACAACTGCTAAAATATTATAGTAAGTTGAATCTTTGCAGAATTAGATGATTCTAAAGAGCTGGTATTTTATTTTGAATAAAATCAGGCAACGAACTTCGGTAATTCAGACTTTTAAAATCTCACATCAAATTTGAGGTGCCTACTCACAACACAAATTGATAATCTGCTTGAATGGAACATTAACGATAACTTAAGTAAAGTCAAAGGTAGGCTCATAAGTTCTAGATGTATGCTGAAGCTTTCCATTTAATTAGCTGTTCATTCTTTAACTGTCAAAGAAATGGAATAGTTCAAAATGTGAAGAGTATCAAAAACGTTACTTGATCACTATTATAATCCAAAAAGTTCTAAAGAAAAAAACAGCAAAGTTTTCTCGCAACTGTTATGCCTAATAAAAAATTATTTTTGAAATAAAAAATAGTGCAGTAGGCCTACCTGTTATGCAGCTTGTCCTGTCGCTTTTCTTGTTCTTTTGTCATTGATGACTAAGGTTTGGGTAGCCTACCTGGCTGTTGTTTAGTCTTGCAAATCGTTTCCCATGTCTTTTGGAAATTTAGATCATGCTGCAGTTTTGTCAAATCGCAGACCAGTCCGCTCATATTATACAATAACAATAATGAATAACTAGCAGCGAGACATCAACAAGCTAATAAAACATTATTGCTCAGGCCGGGATAACCTGCTAATTCTAATGCATCATTACTAGGGCCCGCAAAAGTCAATAAAGTTAAAATTTTTAAGGACCTCGTCTGTCCACGAATCAAAGAATAAAGTTGTTTTCAGCACCTAGGGGACTGTTTCTAAGAAGTTTAGGCTATAGGACAAAATAAAGCCAAAACTGACAATAAAGTCAAAACTTTCAATAAAGTCAAAACCTTCAATAAAGTCAAAATTTGTCAAATTATGGCTTTTGACAAACTTTTTGTGTTTCTTGAGAGTAATTTTTGTCAAAATCCTCGTAGAAGCATTGTAAATCAGGAACTGCGACACAATTAATCCATATTAACCGATAAAACCAGAAAATATGTCACAATGCCCACTTGGATAACTTTTATCGCAAATTGTCCATTGTTTATTCGTTGTTACGTAGGCCTATTTAATTATTCTTATAAAACACTTCCTCTTCACAACCGTGGCTCTGTCGAAGATCAACAGTTTGGATTTTGGGAATAGCCTACTGACATTCTGTCATACAAAAATGCCTAAGCAAGCTAAATCGTCTTCAGCAAAAGTTAGACAGATTCGCAGAGATTTTCCTGATGAATTTAATGCAACTCCCCGGGGGTGATTTAAGGTGCAATTTTTGCGAGTTTATAGTGAAGTGCGATAAAAATTATTTTGTTGAAAGCCACAGAAAAGTAAACGTCATCAAGATGGATTGGAGCGATAAGCATCGCAATCAAGGCAAACTTTTATTGAACAAGCCCCTTTCATTGATCAGTGATCACGTTTGGTTCTGAAATCGACATAGCTAGTCTGCAGTTTGGTGAAGGCGTTAGTGAAAGTTTCATGTGATCACAGGTCTCTAACTTAGCAAGCCCTGCTGTATTTATATAGGCCTACTTAGGCTGTAGAAAGCAAATGTATTGATAAGAATGAAGATTTTTTTATTTTATATGACTAGTGTGTATCAGAGGTGTGCAGAGTCAGGTTTTTTGTTTACTCCTGCTCCGACCCCGAAGTCTGTGACTCTACCAATGCTCAATTCTCGTGTGTTGGTTTGGTCGTCAGACCATTCGGCATGCGACAACTTAGCAAGTGCATTTCAGCTACCGGTAGGCTACTGTTCAAGTTAGCCAATGTGATTTTCAGTTAGCAGCAAGTGATGAAGCACAACAAACAACCAAAGACAGCAATTGTGAAGTCCGCAGTTACTCGTTCAGCAAACGACAACTCAGGAAGTTTAGTTCTGCAAGTAGCCTAGTAGGCCTATCTCTCAGCAAGTCCTAACTGAACGAACACCAACTGACCAAGCCCCAACTGAGCAAGAACTTAAACAGGTCTAGACAGGGCAAGTCATAACTGAATTAGAACTTGCTCAGTGAAATTTATGATTCCATATGTAGGATGATTAAAAAAAATCGACTTTTACATGACTCATGGCCGCTGATGCCTCCCAGATAGCTCACTTGGTTATAGCGTGTAACTTCGTGAACGAAGAAGCTTCAAGATCAAGCTGGCGCTGGTTCGACTCTCGGGGTGTGCGCTTGAGCAACACACGTTAAGGAGTGTTCTCCATTCAGCGGCATCTAATGAATGGAATAATGCCCGGTGTAACTCCTGCGGGCACTGCACACGTCTTTTCATAAATAATGGAATCCGGGTGGAAGCTCATGAAACTGGTAGTCTACTTGAGTGGCGATAAAAAAAAAAAGACGAAAACTTACATTAAGCATAAATTTGAATCAAAATCGAATGCAACACTATCAGTTTTAACTAAAAAAATGAAGTTTTCTTTAATTTATAATTCAGTAAATTTACCCCCTCGGTAGGTGAAATTTACCCCCAGGGGCAAATTTACCCCCGGTTATGAACCCCTGTTCTAGAAGATAAAAACTGGTAGGAGTCCTCTTGGTATGTAAGTTTCGATAAGTTATGGAATGAATTGGTTTTCAATTATGTAAGTTTGTTAGATGTTTCAAGAAGTTTCAACGTGCAGTCGAATGTAGAAAAGTAGTTTCAATAGTTTTCAAGATGAGCAGTGTTTGTTTGTTTGTTTTATTATCTTTATCCTGCATTGCGGGAAAGCGGACTTGAGCGCTATGCATCGGTGTACGCCTTCCGACATACACCTGACCCCCGCTGCAGCCAACGGCAATGTATGTTTCCGGTTGACTACTCTACTTATGACTTAAATTTCGTACTACCCATTACTCGAAATCGATCACTGGGTCGAGGCAATTATCGTAAAGTTTCTTGCCCAGAGAAACAACAGCAAGTGCGGGTGGCTGGAGTCGAACATGCAGGCTCTCGACTGCGAGCCCAACGCGCTAACCACTCGGCCACTGCTGCCGGCAAGTGTGCTCCAACTGTAGAAACTCTCGTTATGCGCTTCAGTTTTAAGATTGATTTCAATCAGTTTTGCATTTCATTTGTAACCAAGGCTAAATTTCGTCAGATCCGTCTTAATCTCTTTTGTTCCAACGTGTCAAGTTGGCATGTGCAATCGCAATAAACTACTACAAAGAATATAGACGCCGTTCTCTGTTCATCCCCATCACTACCGTGCTCGGGATGTTGTTGCACTACTGCAGCTGCACATCTTTATATAGTGCCGCTACACCCGGCAACAATATTTCAACAATCGGAAAACTTCACTCTGCCAATGTCGGTGACCAGGCCTGTGTCAGTGGTTCAAACTTCAAAGCCTTTACAAGGAGGCTATGCGAAATCGCCAGGATTAAGCTCTCAAACAAGTTTTTTCAGTCCAAGGAAAAAAAATCAATCAAATGTCAAGCTACCGCGTATGCTGCAGGATTGTAAGTTATGTGCATAATTTAGCCTACTTCACATGCAAGCATAGCCGTTTTGGAGCATAAAAACTTTTTTTTGGGTAAGCAAACAAAATTTTCCCAAATTTTGTTTTTGCAAATATATTTTAGAAAACAAAGCAATAATTTCGGTATGCACAATCAAAATGCAGAGTGTGCATATCTCACAAGTGAATAATTTTAACTATCTGGGTTTTCTGTTTTCTTTCCGAAGCATTGAATGACTAAAAAATGCCGTCGACTTTTGTCCTGTTTTTATTTAGATCGGAAATGCTGTCGCCGTTCCACTGCGTATTGAAGACAAGTAGGCTACAGAGGGCGAAAGGACGGGTCTTACTCGTGCAGAGCTGGTAACCTTGTTTACACAACTCGAAAGAAAACCTTAAAGTAGACAAAGAAGGAAGATGTAGAAAGTCAGGAAAGATTGCCATGAATAATTAAATTTAGTTTACATGAGAAACTTTGCTTGTTGTATCGAGAGATGGGCAAGATCACTAGTTCTTAAAGATTAATATAGATGGTTTTGAATCTTTATCATTGGACTGACAAAGCCTTTGATACGTCATTCCTGGCAGTTTCGCATAGCCTACTTGCAGAGGCTTTGAACCACTGACACAGGGCCGGTTACCGAGATTGGCAAAGTTTCTGACAGTTGTTGAATGTTGATGTGTTGTCAGGGAATTATTCCTTCCACTATGTCCCGCTGAGTGATAGAGAGCAGTCCACCCACCGGAGAGCAGTCCGCCCCGTTAGCTCAGTGGTTACGCGCCCGACTCAAGATCACGCGGCGCTGGTTCGGCTCTCGGAGTGTGCGCTTGAGCAACGCACTTCAGGACTGCTCTCCATTCAGCGGCACCTAGTGAATGGAATAATTCCTCGGCAACAACACTTCAACAATCGGAAACTTCACTCTGTCAATCCCGGTAACCAGCCCTGCGTCAAGAGCCTCTACAAGTATGCGAAACTACCAGGAATAACCTATCAAGGCTTTGTCAGTCCGAGAATAAAGATTCAAAAACCAAAGCATAAAATGCGTTGCTCAAGCGCACACCCCGAGAGCCAAACCAGCGCCGTTTGATTTTGAGTCGGGCGCTTAATTACTGAGCTAACGGGGCGGACAGCTAACTGATCTTGAAGATCAAGATCAGATCACCAAAGCAATGTGGTCTTGAAGATTAAGATAATTTTTTGTGTAGGCTACTAGAACAAATGCAGTTTTTGATGTGAAGTTACAAAAAACTAGTTTATGCCATAAGCAGTCTCAGTCTGCTTCGCTGTGAGTTGCTGGTGCCTGGTGGTGTGAGTGAAGCTTCGATTCCTGACAAGTTCCATAATCATATGAACCATATGTCGGTCAGGAAGCAGGCAAAGCAGCTTGCAAGTAAGGCCACGATGCCATACGATGTCACAGGCAGCTGTGAGATCTAGAAAGACAGCGCCGGCCTTCTTTTTTGCCTCAAAGCAATCCTCGATGTCGTGGGTCAAGAGTGTAACATGATCTACGGTAGATTTTCCGCGCCGAAACCCAGCTTGCTCTTTTGGAAGGATCGGGTCGATGATTGGTCTCCATCATCTCATCACTGAGAAAGTTAGAGGCATAGGCTATTGTGGCTTGGAGTTATCTCGAAAACGCTAAATAACTTTAGAGCCGGTTGAGACTACATCCATGGACTTCTAAATAGTAGAATCTGGACTGGAAACGCAGTGGGCAACAGTAAGCCAAACAGTTGGTACAACAGTTGGCCAACAGCCAAGTAACTAACCCTGTTGGCCCACTGTTGGCCAACTGTTGTACCAACTGTTTGGCCTACGCCCTACTGTTGCCCACTGCGTTTCCAGTCCAGATGCTACTATTTAGAAGTCCATGCTACATCATTCTGCTCAAGTCACCATCGGAACCCCATAAGAATAGTCTTTGCTTGCTCTACTGCTGCTTGAGGTCATACTAAATGAAAAACCTGACTTGGCGATTATACACATTTTTTGTGTTTAACATGTTACCATAAAACGAATTTGAATAAACTTTGGCCCCATTGCAGTCTGACCACCATTCCGCGTGTGCTTTTGTAAGAGCTTTCAAAACAGGAATGGGCGTGAGCAGCGAAGCGTGCGATTATACAGTCTACGTCACCAGCGACTAGCAATCAGCTGATCGAGCCATAGTTTTTACTGCCGATTTCATTGTGTGTATTTTCTCACTAACCAGAGTTTCAAATGGCAGATCTTGTTGTTCAAACAGTCAACCAGCCTCTTTTACATAGATTCAACGTATTCAGGCCTTCAATCAATGTAAAAAAAAGGTTTTTGAAGGCAAACTCCACAAAGGCATGTGAACTCATGCGAAACAATTTCAGCTAGGCAATTCAGCAGGCGTGGAGTAATCAGCATTTTTTACATGGATTCAACGTGTCCAGGCCTTGAATCAATGTGAAAATTCTTGGAACGCGACACGTCTGAACTTTCCAACCCAACGCGCGAAAAGACTTTTGATATCGCTACAGCTACTGTTAGTCGCTGGTGACCATTACTAGACCGCGCATCGTCACTTCTCTCGTTTACGATTTTTGAAGAAAGCAGGTTCAGACGTCAGCCATTATTAGTGTACCTATTCCGCGCGTTTGCCAATGCTTTTGTAGGGACCCGTAATGAATTTTCATTGTTTTGAATTCAATTCAATTTATTTTTCCTTGTCAGAATGCAAAACAAATGATATTGTGAAAAAGAAATACAGGAACAAAACCAACAAAAGGAAAAGGTGGCAAAACTATTATGGTTTAAGACGTGCATGAACGGATTTAATATTGCGGTATATGAATCGATAAATATACAGTAGTTAAGCACGGCCACCAAACCTGATACTTTAAAACAAGTAGAAGTAGATGAATTAATTAGTTAAGAATCAGTCGCCTCCTCGTTCCTGAAACAACTGGAGCGCCAATTCTTAAAGCAATGAGAACACGACTGAACACAACTTAACTTTCTACAAAATGTAATTCTCCTATAATATTTGCGTTTCTTAAAAAACTCAGTTGTTGTGAACAAATAATTGACAAAACAAATAGTTTTCTATGCAACAACACAACCGCAGCTTTTACCAGGATTCTGTTCAATAGAGATTGATGGCTTTCGATTTTCTCCGTTGTAGCAAAACGTTGCATTATGACGTAAATTCGTGTGATTTCATCAACAATAACTTTTAAAGAAATAGCTTCAGTTTCAAGTTGCTGTGAAATAACAACTAATAAATATCTCCGCAATTCACCTAGTATGACGAAATCTTTATATGATTTCACCTTTGCTGTTCTACAATCGCAAACATATTGTTAGAATTTGTTAATTTATGCTGCCAAAATGTGCGCAAAGATAACGTTATGTGCAAGGTGCCGCTTTGAACTGAGTTCACACACTTTACCTGTTCAACCCAGCTTCTTATCATTTAAAGATAGAAGTGGACTTTTTAAACCTTCTTTCAGTGTTGTATATATTTGTGAAGAAACTGAATTATGCATTAAACGGTTACTAACTACCACAGCTGGGAGATTACCTCTTCATCCAGGCATTGTGGAAGCTATTGCGGTAGCTGTGCTTGGAAATATAAACCATTCCAAGATATTTACTAATCTCACGGATCTTGTGTTTGAATGCACCGTTACCGATAATCACATTTTTACGCTAGTCAAAACTGTGTCCAAATGTTATTTAAAAATTAGGTTTTACCACATTGGTAAGGAAACCTGCAAGCAAATACAAGGCAAATTGGTTCGTAAAACGCTTAACAAAACAGTACTTTTCAAACACCAATAAACTACTTCCTTTCGACATCACATCAGTATTGGTGAATATTTAATTTGTTTTGATTTTGTTGAGCTATAGGCCTACGTTATAGCCGCTATAATATAGCGTATCATTTGCTTAGGTTTGATGTAATACACTGTTTGTTGCTGTTTTTACAATAGGCTAATCATCAGCTCAGCTGTAACGCCAAATTGAATACGGTAAGAGTTCTGCTGAACTGCTGGAAATGATGCATTCAGTGTATCGTATACGTGCTCTCGCATCGCAGTGTTTTTGCTTTATATTATAGACTGTATGTATAATTCTGTACAATTTAACACATGCTTTTATTCATTTCATAGATGAATAAAACCTCTATTACACCAAAGTTCTAAATTATAGTTAACAAGTTAGTTTTCTGCAGAAGCGCAACCAGCTCAGAAATGTTATCGTTAACAGCGCAGCTTTCACGCGAGTTTGAGACACTAACAATGGCCGCCGCCTTTTTTCAATTTCTTCAATCGAAATACGAGAAGCGCAGTCTAGTTATAATAAGATGTCTGTGCTGGTGACGCATTCTCGAGCAGACTTTCCACATTTTGGTCATTGTGCAAAAAATAAATGAAACATTGGACTTTGCGCCTTGCCAGGGTAGGCACTTTAATGTAGTACGCTCTTCGAAAATACGTACACGCGAAACAGCTGATTTCAGTCATGTGATTCAACACGTGATATTCTGATCGTCTTTATCGAAAGATTTTGATACAGGGAAGTCAGTGGTGCCACGGCTTGTGTTTTAGCACAAGATCTTGTGTTTTTACTTTTGATCTTGTGCTTTCCCATTGATTTTTGGCTAAATCTTGTGTTTTTTGATCAAAGTCAAATCAATCGTTGCTACCATGATTTGAGTTTGGTGGAGAGTTAAGGACTGGAACTAAAAGGTTTCTGGTACCGTAGCCTACTACTTACCGTATACGCATATGGACCAATTTTCCTCATTGAGTGATCAAGCCTGACAAGATTAGCTAAAAACTTGATCTGAAGAGAGTAGGCTACGACATGTGCTCAGACTCAGAGGTTGTGTTGCTCGATACTAGATAACAAGAGCAGCGAAAAGAGTACTGGTACATCAGCATCAAACAGTTGTGTAGCCGGGAATTTTAAAAGTGGGATTTTTGAGTTAAAACTTTTGACGGCGTGTTCACCTTAGACGACACCCAGCGGCGGGGGGTCTGGGGGCCTCCCCTAAAAAACTTTCTTTGAATTTGGTGCATTCTGAGAGCATTTTCAACAAAAATGTGAGTATGAATATTCCTGTGAAATGGTGCTGTTCGGTGGCAGAGCAAACGGACAAGATCATGTTTTTTTGGCATTTTTTGGAAATAATGCTGTCTCTATGCTTTCTTGTTGCTAATTCCTGGCTGAGATATTTGAATGTTTGGTATTGACAAAACTCGCTATTTTAATGCAGTTTCGTTTAAAATTAGGCAAACTTTGTTTTAGAGACATAAAGAGACTGAAAGCATCATTCTAAATATCGTGGCGTCACACGGGTGCCAAGGGGGCGGGGGTTGAAGCTACGCCACTGGTATCAAATAATGACAATCATTCACCAAGTGCCAAAATGAAAAAGTGGTATAAATAGCCTTTTAATAGTTGAATGATTCTGATTTTAAAAGTTCGATACAAGAAGACAAAACTGATTGCCTTTTGTGAGATTTGTGATATTAAATTAAAGACCACGAATCGAAAGAGAACAGTGATTAGTATGTATCATGTATCTTCATCTTCTAAGCATGTATCTTCTCTAAACTGTTGATTTCAGAGTCATGTTTTTCTTCAAAATGGGTCGCAAAGGTTCAATTTTGCAATCTTGTGCTTTTGTATCCAAATCTTGTGCTTTTTTTTCTTAAATCTTGTGCTTTTGCCGAATTTGCTGTGGCAGCATTGAGGGAAGTTTAACTGAATGCATCACCACAACCAGCGTTTCCCAATGGGTTAGGGCAAAGTAGTAATAATTTCGATTCCCACCCTCTGCTAATACTATTTTTTCTTCTGCAACTGAACTGAGTGCAAGAAGGATCGTAGTGACTGCAATCAATGGAGTTTATGAGAAAAACTGTGACTAAAACACCAGTAATGTCATATACGTTACGCATGGATTGCGTTATGAATGCGAAGAGTGTAGTACGTTAAAGTGCCTACCCCTTGCCAGCGCCATTGAAAACAATTTTTTTTCAGTAATTTTTTATGAAATGTATTCTTGAGTGTCCAGTTTACGCATTTTAATGCTTAATTTCCCTTTGAAAATTTTATTTAGTGGGCCTTTGAAGTCCTTTCCACTCTTCGGAGGATGACGTTTGAAATATGACAGCGCTACCATCATTAGCACTTAGCAGAGCCCTCTTCACACCAGATAATTTTCGCGCCACGAGAAAGGGGCTAATGCAGCAGTACAATCAGGGCCGGATTTAGCTGATGGGGGGCTCGGGGCACTTTTAGATCGGGGGGCCCCCGTGCAAAAACCACATTTACGTCTACAGTAGCATTGATCCAGCACTGCACAGCATTTCGCAGAAACGTCAAAGGCTGAAAGAAAAACAATTAACACAAAATCACATTTTTTTCACGTAGGGGGGCCCTTCAGAAGTCGGGGGGCCCGGGGCACCTGCCCCCCTAAATCCGGGCCTGAGTACAATAACGGTAAAGATGCTTGACTTCTTACATTTTGTGAAACGAAAACTGATTCACTTTTTCTAGTAGGATACAGTAGTGCAAACGTTAGGCCACTCCGTTTGTAAACTTGAGTACTATTTCAACAAAGTGTCATAATTTGTGGATAATTTGCTACAATCAAATGTTGAATGGATGTAACAAGCTGAACAGGAAAGCGCGTTACCAAGCTAGGAAAGCGCGTTACCAAGCTAGAAAAGCAGACGCTTTTACATCGTACCAACGTTGGAAGACGTCTGAAAGCAATACCTTCTTCTATCAAGGCTGGCACCGAGACTCCTCGTAAACCAACGTGAGCAAATACCGACACCATAAATTTTGCGATTTTTGAGCAACAAAAAGTTTATTTTTTTTTTACATCGCAACATTAAAGGAACATGGTTTCAAACAACTATTGAAACTTGACTGGCTTGATAAAATTATCAGAGAGAACTGGGAAGACTTAGAAAGGCTTTACTTCGATGCTGTTTCATTGGCATAAATTTTGTATTCAGCAACATGCAAACTTTTTCAAGATCACAGGTCTTCGGCTTCACGGATATCATTTTTGGAGTTGGAGTCGGAAAAACCGACAAAGACCGAGATAGGCTACATAAACACAAGCTCCTGCATCGTCTCAATAAGATTTCGACTTTGCTGTCACTTCCACGATCACTAGCCTGCATGGGAATACATTGTATTGCACAGAATCACGACAAATCATTTGATGATATAAATTAGCGTCAAGAAGTTTCCTTGGCCAGCAACATACCGAACAATCAGACCATTATTGCGTGAGCAAATGATTATAATTTGAACGCCGACTACAATCACAATAGAAAGTTGCTTACGTAATCGATTACAATGTCGACACGCGATTTAGCGTCGATGTCACGTGGCCAGAGGTGGGCAAAGTTACTTTCAAAAGTAACTGAGTTACAGTTACTTGGCCAAAATAGTAACTGAGTTACCGTTACCGATTTCAAAAATGTAACTAGTTACTCATAAATCTCAACATAAAAGCTGTAATCCAAATTTAAACAAACAATTGTTTGCGGGAGGCGCATCCATTTTCCTCAACATTTATTAGATGTATCACGCACCCTGTGGTGCAAATTCTTTTCTAGTTACGCAGTTGCCTTTTCCAGATGTAATTTGTTTTTCGTCTGTCTGTTTTCCACACTATTGCTTATAATCGTTGCGTGTAGTCAGTTAGTTATAGTTACTTTCAAAAAGTTTAAATTTATTGCAATTTATACATATTTTTAGATTGCTGATGAGGGCTTAAGTTAAGCCGAAAACGTTTGACTGTTAAACTACTTGTAAATATGTAAAATATATTGTTGTAATGCTCAACCCTGTGGTATTGTTGTGTTTTGCCTGTCTTTGGTACAAAAAGCAAACTCTCTCCCAAAACTATATTCTCTTTAAATGCTCGAAACAAAGGAAATCATTTGTTTTCCCTGCTATGACTCGAAGTTACTTGGACATCGACTTCCGATTTTGAATCGAGAAAACAATGATGTAATAAGGTTGCGAACAGTGAACGTAACACCGAGACTCCGGGTCCTAAATACTCCAAAACTACGGCTCCTGTACACCTCTGGCAGCTTTTTCGACAAGCATGAACTGAGCTATCAAGTGTTGCCAAACACGTTTGTTAAACATTGCATAGAAAGTCACATATTGATCAATCACCAAAAGCAATTAATTTAGCCAAATCAGTTCTCAAAAAGCGCTAAAAAAGAGCCAAATCGCCAAACCATAAATATGAAGCTAAACGTCTTAAAAAATTGTCAGATTTCTGGATTTTGGCGATGAATTCGCCAATATGGCAATCCTGCTCCATAAGATCACAAAACAAGAGCGCCGCGCATGGGCAATGCTGCTTCGATACAGCTGCGAGAAGAATGCATTGTTGCTCAACGCGCAGCAAACACGCATAAAGCATGACACAAACATGTGCAGAGAAATGGACGGCAATTAGAAACAGAAATTTCAATACAAAAGTAACTTGTAACTGTAACTGTTGAAAAAGTGCTAAAATAGGAACTTGTTACCGCGTTTCGTTACTTTTGGAAAATAGTAACGAAGTTACCGTTACAGTTACTCAAAAAGTAACTAGTTACAGTAACTAGTTACTTTTGTAACTAGTTACTGCCCACCTCTGCACGTGGCAGGAAGGAACGTTCAAAGATTTACTTTTATAAATTATATTTCAGATCGTACCTAGTTAAGGCAAAGCTTTCAGCATAAACTTGCCTTGGCCAGCAAATCATTCTATTTTTGCATTGATTCAACGTATATGCACATTAAATCAATACAAAAAGACGCTGATTTGCAAGCAAGGGCAGCAACGAAGAGTAATTTCTATGCAACTTAGAAGCAAAAACGTTTAATTAAATTTACTTTATAAACTACAAACATAAATCTTCAGATGAGTTTATCGACAAATTACATTGCACAAACCAACAGGACGATTGCGTCGGCAGAATCCCAATGGAATTATGGCGCACCTTTCCAGATGTCAGCAAGACGTAGAGCGACGTAAAATTTGTGTAAATGTCAATTAGATGGTAATAGAATATAAATAAAAGACACAATACGGTACCATAGGATAGGTTCTATGCATTCGCAGATGTTTGTATTACACCATGACGTTTGACTGTTGAATTGGCTTTGGTAACTTTTTAATAAGAACAAAGGTTCGAACGGAAAAGACTTAGAAACAATTTATTGTTACGAACACATTAAGAACTCGTCATGGTTGGTACAACTAAACTACCGATAGACTACACCGGGTCAAAACTTAAAGAATGTTTTGAAGTTTTATCCTGTTATCCATACTTATTGCTGGCATCGATGGTAGTAGTCAGAGACGCTTCTTCTTTTATTGTCGCACTTGATTCAGCGTTGACTGCCTCTTGTATAAAAATTAAAAAGTTTCCAAGATTCACGGTCTTTTGCTGTGTGTATTAGGTGTACAGTATGTTGGTTTAAGTAGGTTAATCTTTATCTGCCTTGGTAGTTCATCTACCTGCCTTTCCCTTCAATTTTGCCTAGGAGAGAGATGTTCTAATTTCCCTTTTCGCAGCGCATGTCCTAGAAATTGAAGTTGTTTTTCTTTGATATTTTTCAGTAGATTCTCTGTTTGCTTAACTTGATTTAAAACACTTTGGTTGGTTTTTCTGGAAGTCCAGGAAATCCTCTGCATTTTTTTCAAAGAGACCAGTTTTTCAGAGACGTCACAATGTCTTTTGATGATGTTGACGAAACTTGTTTTCGCTGTGATGGTCAGAAATAAAAATAACAAATGAACTGCAATAAAGCAGGGACGCTGAAAAAATATTTTAATAAACAAAACAGCTTCGTCCAAAAACCAGCAGCTGTCTTCCAAGTGGCACGAGAAATCTCAACCCACAATCTTTGTATCATTTTCATCTCCTGGACCAGGAATCGAGTAAGCACCTAAAAGCGCCGGGAAGATAGCGCCAGTCACTCTCCTGACTCCTTGTGATCTAAAGGTGGTGGCAGGTCTTCAGCAAGATGGCGCAAGTGTTCTTGTGATGACGTTAACAACATTCGTAATGCCATTAGGTGTTGGCCTTGCGCGGTTTTTGCTTTCTGCATAAAGGAATGCATCAGTACAGTATGTAATGCATGTTGGGTTTATTATAGTCATTGTATTGTTATTAGTTATTGTAGGCATAGAGTAGCGTAATAATTCTAATGACACTCAGCTATCAGGCCTCATCAGCAAAGCTGTAGAGTCGAAGGGATTTTGGTCTGCCGGGGTCGGCCAGACATAAATGAAGAAGTCGTATATTTGTCGTCCGACCCAACAGCCCTGTAGTCAGAGTTGTGGCGTCGGTGGAGTTTGAACGTGTCCGGAGTGTCCGTTTGCAGACGTTGAATCAATGTAAAAATGACGGATTTTGCTGTCTGGATATAAACAAATACATACCCTTTTCTCTTGTTCAATATGGTGTGACGTCATACGCTTTGCCTCTTCAACAGCGACTTTTATGGCTTCGGCTTGTTTCTCGCGCTCCAATCTCAGACTTTCTTCCATCTGCATCTGTATAAAAAGAAGAATGATTAATTGCACGTTTGTGAACATTACTTGTAAGGCTTCTACCTAACATTAACGCTCCATACAGCAAATCAGTCGTGTTTTAAAATGTAAAAAACGACTGGTTTTCTGTCTGGGGCATGGACCAGGTATAAAGTAAGACGCTTTAATCATTAGCAGAAACCTTTGTAGCAAGAACACTTTACATGTCAATGCGTGCGCAATCTGTTCATGTTAGACTCGCTGTTCAAATAGACCATGAGATGTTCGCTCATTCACCAGCAATGACAGAGAATTTTAGTGACCGTGACATTGCACTAACGGTGCGTGTTCCTGCGTAGCCTACATAACTTCCATAAAAAAGTTTTCTATTTGAAGCCTTCTGATGATCCCAATCAGAATGAAACAACCTGTTAAAGTTTTTAGTAACTTAGCGTAGCCTAATAACTTAATGTAACTATAAACGAACGCAGTAACGAGACCGTTTCAATCAAAAACCGATGTCAAGAAAAGAAGGTCAAGCAAATAGCCTAGGTTGCATTTTTGAACATTTACCTTAAAACTTCTTGTGAGTTCTTCCATGGCTTGGCGTTTATATTTGCTGTCAATGCCACGTTGTGTCTCGAATTCTTTGTCAATTTCTTCCTGTAATAGAAAACAAACGTCGTAAACAATACAAAATGCATGGAAAGGTAATTTCGCTTACAAAGCAATGCAACTTCATAACTATCAAGGAAAAACGTATTCCTAACAAAAGTTACCCGCCCTTAAGCAAACCAGGCCATAGAAAGCGAACACACCCCCGCCACACCTTCAATAATACAAAGATTTGAACATTGTTCTCGGATGATTTTGCCGGTTAATTTATATTCATAGGCTATTCATTTACTTATGTGCTTACTCAGCTACTGAAGATGCTATCTTTTCAGTGGCGAAAACTTTATCAATAAATGATGCACATACTAAACCTGGCTGGTTTGACTGCTTTTAAACAAATAAAACCTTGAAAGTATATGTTGCTTTGTGCCTTTAATAACTACAGTTTTTTGAAGACACACAATACTGACACAAGAAGGGTATGTAATGTGTAGTACCAGGTAATACATCAGTATGATGCTTAGGGATGGCAAAAAAACGTTTTTTTAGTTGTTGTTCCTTTAATCGTTTTTTATTTGTAAAGGCTTTAAATCACTGACGCAGGGCCGGTTATCGAGATTGACAGAGTGAAGTTTCCGATTGTTGAAGTGTTGTTGCTGGGGAATTATTCCATGCACTTGGTGCCGCTGAATGGAGAGCAGTCCTTAACGGGCGTTGCTCAAGCGCACACACCGAGAGTCGAACCAGCGCCGCTTGGTCTTGAAGCTTCTTCGTTCACGAAGTCACGCGCTAACCAACTGAGCTATTGGGGCGGACAGTATTGTGGTACCCTTTACTTTTTTGATTTTTTTATCACACTACGCATCTGTTTTGATCAATGGTGAAGTCATAAAAAGATTTTAATGAAAAGTTTAGTTTAGAAAAGCAACTTATTTATGCCTTGATTATTCCAGAACAGATATTTCAGAAAAAAGTGCAAATTTTGTTTCAGCATTTAAATTTTAGGTAAACTCTTTGCGCAAATTTGTTTTTTCCAAAAAAAAACAAACTCGTTTTTCAAAAAAAAATCGAGCGCAAAAAACGACTCACATCTCTAGTGATGATTTAGTCAGAGTGTGTTTTAACTAAAATTCATAACTGGTTCCTTGGGAGACAGACACTAGGACACGCATGCTTTTAAGATAAAGGAACCCACGATGTAATATTAACCTTAAGAAAACTCTTCATCTCATCTTTCGTTTTGAAGCACAGTTCAGTTGTGGCTGTGCATTCCTTTTCAACAAAATCTCGAAGTTCAACCTTGCATTCCTGAATGGTTTCTAAAATTTCTTTATTTTGTGAACTTCTTTCTTCATTAAGCTTTTCGGACAATACAGAGTGCTGAAGAAAATATATTTTGAATGAAAAAAAAAACAAAAAAAAACTGAGTTTCGCACAATGATTAGTAAGCAAAACAGTTAAGCATAGTGCAAAATTAAGTTTAAGCTATAACGCAAGGGCTGCTGGAGTAATAACCTGTAGGTTATATAACAATAAAGTAATATCTCAACGTTTTCCAAAATAAAATGCGATATAAACCTAGTTTCTCATTAAAATAATAAAAATAAATTAATGACCATGCGTCAACATTATCGGCAGCATTGCCGAGTGGTGAGCCCTGATTCGACGTTCGTAAAGGGCGACGGTTCAATACCGCGTTAGAGCATGAGGCTGGGTCTCTGGCAAGGCACTTAAAAGAATACTTGAAGGTTGACACAAAGATATGCCTTCCCGTCCACATAATCTGCCTAGACATGACAAAAAGCATTCAAACACTCAAGCATACAAAGCACTTGTTGAAGACCTGCTGTTTAAGGAGTTCCAAACATTTCTCAACAATTTGTTCTAAATCTTTTTCATATTCATTCTTTTGTTCAGATTTCGCTTGGGATGACAAACTTGAATATTCCTCCGTGAGCAGTTTCATGGTCTGAAAGTGAAAAAACATTCAAAAGGTACAGCTTTTGAAAGATAAGAACCCTCAGTGTATCAAAGCTAAGGAAACAAACCAAACTGGGTGACGTCAACAGGAAGCATTTCGTCACTTCCAAAAATTAATTTCTTTTAAAAACAACAGAAACGATGAACTGTGGAAATAACAAACAAAACAACGAAGAATGGAATAATAATCATGAAATACTTTGAATTTGAAGTAATCAGTGAAGATGCAAGCAGTCAAGCTACCTACCTAACAATCAATGAAAGAAGGACTAACTTAAATAGCTCAAGATCGACATTACCTTCTGAGATTCGATATTTAGTTGAGAAATGTTTTCCTGGTGTTCTTCTTTCAGTCGTTGCATTTCAGCGTCATGTTCAACTTGTCTTCTTTCCCGCTCTTCTTTAGCCTCGATTATCGTTTTTGTCAATTCACTCTGAAGGTCGTCCAAGCTCTGAGTAATCACAACTGTAAATGTTTTGATGTCATTTTGTAGTGTTGCTAAGCCGCTACAGTCGAATGAGATCGTTATCACAGCAACAAACTTTGATAACTGAGAGTTTTGCACCAGCTTAAATTTATCATAAACCAGGAACATGTTTTTTTTATATTTAATTTAGACCATCAACTATTATGATCCTAATTTTGCCTTTTGATGTGATACTCTGTGCTGTAATAAATTTTTAATAGTTCGTTTTTAACGCTTTTTATTAGTGTTTTTGTGGAGTACTGATAAAGCTGCCAACGAAAGCTCTACAAATAAATTTTATTTAGTTACAGTACCAAACCTAATTGATTTTATTTACTTATTGTAAATCTAAAGTCAGCTGATTATTAGTGTTTTTGTGGAGTACTGATAAAGCTGCCAACGAAAGCTCTACAAATAAATTTTATTTAGTTACAGTACCAAACCTAATTGATTTTATTTACTTATTGTAAATCTAAAGTCAGCTGATAATGAAAGATTTTACTTTTGTGGACTGTGTCACAATCAATTTGTTAAACATTCTTTTTATGTGATACAAATGAAGGCCTTAAGATGCAAGTTCAAACTCTTGTACCTTTTCGGTTTGTTCTTTCATGGCTACAGCTGAATCAAGCTGGTTTTGCAATTCCAGAATCATTTCTCTTTCCTTTGAAAGCTTTGCTTCTGCTTCTTCCAATTCTGTAACCACATTTCAAATAAATAGCTTATTGAACGAAGTAAAATATACTATTGCAAAGCTTAGCTGCATTACACGTAGGCTACGTCATTAATCATTTATCTCATAAACAGAAAGCAAAGCATGGTCAGGATAATGACCTTCTTATTAGACAATAATATTAAGCCAATATCTCAAACTGACTTGTGGAGAGA
This sequence comes from Aplidium turbinatum, assembly GCF_918807975.1. Taxonomy (NCBI): domain Eukaryota; kingdom Metazoa; phylum Chordata; class Ascidiacea; order Aplousobranchia; family Polyclinidae; genus Aplidium; species Aplidium turbinatum. The sequence continues at coordinate 21,168,788 of NC_137484.1, read as the reverse complement.
GGTCCTTGATTGACGCCACTTTCTGTTGAAGTATTTTGTTCACTCAGAGATAGATCAAACACATGTTGAAATGTATTGTCACCAGCAAGCCCAGGGTCAGTGGTACTTTCCACAACAATTCCAATATCTACAGATGGAATGATTAAGAGGTTCACCAAGGGCAGCTGATGTTCCAATCAAATTGGTATCTCATGCTTTGAACAATATTACCACAGCAGATATGTAAATTTATAATACATGTAATAACGTTTTAGTTCTCTATGATCGTACTTAGATCTAAGCCTGGTATAGATTTGGAAGAAATGACATGGAAAGCATGGAGTGAGTTTGCATCTATGGTCCATACCATCCAAAAATATAAATAGATCTTGGAGTGGCTGTCACACCCACAATCCTTCAACAACTGTTTGGAAAACTTTACTAGTAACCATACAGCTGACATTATCATTCAATGTGTATGTTAGTGTGACTGTGATACTAGTCATATTTTGGGCTGAAAATACAATCAAAATGTATGGACATGGAAACACAGTTTTTGGTTTTTGGCATGAAATTATTGAATGTGAAAATTTGACAAACTGGGTTATCTACAATTAATGAGAGAAAATGCAATAATCATTAATCAGTGCTTACCTTTAATACCGTCTGGATTTGAGTCGAATGGTTTCCAATTGCTTTCAGAAAGTAAGTCACCAGCTTCCTTAGTGGGTCTAACAAGATTATGGTAATTTAAGAACAAAATTATGGACATCAAAAAGGTGAATGATAAAATAAAAGTATAATGATCATCATACACAAAACACATGTTATACTTGAAGTGGTAATTTACGAAATTAAACTTGTAGTACAAGCAAACAAATTAAAATTTTGAGGTTCACACCAATGTTTCATTCTTGATTGATTGCGAGAATCGTTATTCTCGGACTGAGAAAGCTTCTTGGGAGCTTAATCCTGGCAGTTCCACATTCTTGTAGAGACTTTGAACCATTGATTAAGTCACCAAACTCAGTTAAGTAGGAATGAATGTAGACACATGTCAAGATGTTAATTGCTCATACTGGAGGCAGGAAGACTTTTGTTTTTAGTGGGCTTTATGTTTAACATACAACAAACATTGAAATGAATTTTACACTCACTCTGTTGAGTATGAGTTTTCAAGAATATTTAGTGGATCTTCAGCCACCTGACAAAAACAAATAAAATTCAAATATTTCTGAAGCCTTTTTTCAAGGTGAATTCACAAAAGTAGAACATAAATCTCACAGCTCAAAATTAGTTAAAATTCAGAGCTTAAAAGCAGAAATTAACTTATGTTCAGCAAATATTTCAGAGGGTATATAATACTGTATATAATCACTATCAAGGCTACAAATTGAAAGATAGAAATCTTTCGTGATGCTAAACTTTTAATTGTGACTGACACCACAAGGGATGAAACAAGGTTACTACAGTATTAAGAAAAACTGTGTGATGAAATCAAGAATTCGGCACTTTTTAACTTGAAATTTGTATGTCAGCTCTCTTTCAGCAAAGTATGTCCTCTGATTAACCACAACCTCACCTTGTCTTCAAGACTATCTTTGATGGGCAAGATACTGCTGTCTGTTTCAGAGTTGTTGATTTGCAATCCTAGAATAGTTCAAAGACTAATATGAAAAAGTACCATGTCCTGATTTTTCATACCTTGTCCTGATTTGAAGATGTGCAATTATTATCCTCACACCAGCTAGTACACAAGTGAGTAAAATCAACATTTTGCTAACCTTGTGCGGCTAAGAGCCAAGCTGGTGTTAAGGAGACTGTACTTGAGGGTGATTCAACTGCAACTGGAGTAGTGGCATCTGCACTTTCAAATGTTCCAAAGTCATCATCATCCCATTCATCAGACATTTTAAAGAATAAAAAATATACTTCCTAACCTTCTAAAATTATTAGACTACATTATCGCAACATTTGGTTTATAAAAAACAATCCTAGGTGTTTGCAAAGGTTGGCAGTAGCATGCTAGCCTACTTTTTTGGTAGTTGTAGCGGCATTACATTTTAGTAACAGTAACGGTGCTACTTTTTGTTCTACTGTAGCAGAGAGGTACATTTCTTAATGGCAAGCAAAACTAAGGGGAGCAGCTGACTGGAAGAGTGTATGTCACTTCGCTGCTTCCTGTCGTCTATTGTATCGCATCTATGATCGAAGTGTACTGTATGTTATCGCAATGGGCGCAAATAAAAGCATGATTATTATTAAAAAGATTAACAAAATCAAATGCATTTTTACAGATTTCGGTATAAACTAGGATACACTATATTCAATCAATGTACGGTAGTAAGTAAAAATCCAAGCCATGAAATTCAATCAATCAATGTTTTATTTGTCAGTAACAGGAACAATACATAGGGTTAGGTAGCCTACATGTTTGAAATATGCAAGCAATATAATATACACAATGCAAAAGTTACACAAGTTCCCATACCAACAGGGAGACGAGACGACCATGCAGTCTATTAGTCAATTGCCACCCTACGGAAATGACAATTTTGCCATTTAAAATAAGCTTACAAGAGAAAAAATGGAGCTAGTATACAATTCCCCCCTCCCCCCCTTGGTAACTCATGACAAAAAAGAATTGACCAAAACATGTGGATTGAAGTGTGTGAACAGTAAAGCAAAGGTAAATTAGTTTCACCCTATATGTTTGGTCGAGTCCTGTCTTTGTCATGAGTTACCAAGGGGGGGGGAGGGACTTGTATACCAGCTCCGAAAAAATAAATAAAACGTTTGTTTTTAAATTCTCTAAATTGTTCATTTCCCTAACTTTGTTTCTACGAACAGTAGATATAAGATTCCCATTGTATACAAAAACTAATGGGAAACTACCAGGAATAACGAGAATAAACATTCAAAACCAACTAACTGTTATTCCAAGTGCCGTCCAGGGTTGCCAGATTCTGCAGAGCAATATATACCAAATAGTAAAAAAAAATATATATACCAAATATATACCAAACTTAAAAAATTATACCAAGTTTATACCAAAAAGATCTGAAAAACAAAAGTTTACAAAAAAATTACGTTTTGCACACCTCAACTAGCTGAACAATGTTTAATTTTTAACTTGGGCAAAGAACGTTTTAGTTTGGGCTAATTTTAATATATATGACCCAAACATGAATTGATCACCACAGCGATTTCGCATGATATTTAGTCAAGTTTCAGAAAACAAAAAAAAGAAACGTTGCTGGAGCGTTAGTTCCTGTGATGCAGACGAGACTACGCCCACTTGGCTAATGCATAAAACCCACCATGCAACCATCAAGAACCCAACAAAATAGACTTTATTCCGAATAGCACCAAAATGACCGCGTGCCACACCTAAATGTCCCGACGTCACAGTGTGCGCACCTATCTGGCAGGCACCTAATTGTCTGCGCCCAGTGGCGTAGCCAGGAATTTTGAAAGGGGGGGTGTTGACAGCCGGCGGGCGACCCAGCGACAGGGGGTATGGACCTCCCCCTGAAAATTTTGAAAAATTACTTTGAATTTGGTGCACTCTGAGAGCATTTTCAACAAAAATGTGGGTATAAATATTCCTGTAAAATGGTGCTGTCCGGTGGCATAGCAAAAGTATAAGATCATGTTTTCTTCGGCATTTTTTGGTAATAAAGCAAAGTCTCTATGTTTTCTTGTTGCTAATTCCTGGCTGAGATATTTAAATGTTTGGTATTGGCAAAACTTGCTCTTTTTAATGCAGTTTCGTTTAAAATTAGGCAAACTTTGTTTTAGAGACATAGAGGTTGAAAGCATCATTTTCAATATCGTGGCGTCACACGCGTGCTAGGGTGCATCAGGAGCCCCGACCATGCAATTTTTATTTCTTCTATTGTTTAAATTGTTAGGCTATATGAATTAGAATGTGTGGTAAAATATTATTTAATTCTTTCAACGTTTAGGTATGCCACACAGAACATAAACGTTGATCCAGTACAGGCCCTACAGGGTTGCCACTTAGCAGATTTTATTGCACAACTTGAGAAATTTAGCAGAATTTTAAGCTGTTTGGCAGCAAAATTTTAAGTTGGCAGAATTATTAAGTTTGGCAGATTTATAAAACTCATAAAATTAGTTGAATTCCATTGAATTTGTGACAAAATTGTGGTTCTATCTTGTTGTTTGTGAAATAAATGGTGATTACGGTATGTTTCGGTTGTAATTATTTGCTTTTAACAAAGTAACTATGACATCTAAAAATGGAAAGTATATTAGTTTATTTTAGAGGGTTTCATTTCAGTTTATCTTAGGGGTAAACTAAGCATAATTGGTTTGGTAGATTAAAGACGATTTTGGCAGATTTTTGGACACTGTTTGGCAGAGCATCAAATTTAAATCTGGCAACCCTGATCCAGCAACATGTGTGCAATTAAATTGCTAAGTGCTCAGATAAACTGTAATAAGGTAATATCGCTGATTTTCGTTGTTATTAGTGCAGAATAGGATAGGTTCAGGTATGGTAGATACCACGTAGGTTTGGTATTCAACATCCTAGTTTTCAGATGGATATCCAGTGCATCTAATTTTCGCTTTGTGAATCCTCCATTTTTCAGCCATTTCTGTTGCTTAAAATTACTTTTCTTGCGATATCAGGTGAATTTTTAACTAACAGTGATTGAAGTAAATATAGTATATATGTCTTTGGATCAGTCAATTTCACCAACAACTCTGTTGAAGACAAGTGGAACAGGTGTGAAATCACCCACCCAAACACCAAAAACTCGACAATGTTCAAACATTTTTGGTGTAGGTAACGGACTGTCTGTTAATGATGCAGAAATGACAGGGAGCAAACTGCCATCGTCTATGCAAGTATTACGTTGCATGCTGTATCACATTGAAGATGGAGCCAAAACCAATCGAACTAAATTTCAGGCTTCTAAAGTTGTTCTATCAAAAATCATTCCTATTTATTGTAAAGCCAACATTCCAATGGTCACCGAACTTTATGCCTGTAACAAAATCATTAAACTTTTAGACGACAATAAGAAACTTCGTGACATTCCAACTAACAGAAGACACACTCCTTTAGTCATGAAGAAATTAGAAGCCAGTAATTTGAGTTTGTCAAAGACTTTTCGACTCTGGCCTACAGATGATGAAAAACTGATGAAAAATGAAAATGATATAAAGTTCCTAAAATCCATGCAAACTGATAGAGTAGCCACTTTTGGGTCGTGTGATAAGAAACAAGCTTATTTGGTTCAGCGCTGCCAGGAACGCAAGGAGGCTGAGACTCGACGTCATGAAAAATCACTTTCTGATATGAGAGCAAACACCAGCACAGCAGTCTTAGACGATAGCGAAAGTGAAGATACATGTACCTCGTCAGATCAAGCAAAGTCTAGCCGAAGTCACAAACGTACAAAGGTAACAGGTACACAGGCATTTATACCTCATGATATTTTACAGTCCCAAAAGCTAGTATCTCTTGCGACACGCATAAAAATGACCCCAGCTCAGCAGGCTGCATTTACAGAAGCTTTTATAGAAGAAGTTGGAGGTGACACATCGAAGGTAGTGACATCATATTCTTCAGCGGATCGCACCAGACGAAAGGTGGGAAAAGAAATAGCAAGTTCTGTGAAAGAAAAATGGAATGCACCAAAACTGCTATCCCTCCATTGGGATTCGAAGCTGCAATGCAAATTAACTGATATAAATGAGAAAGAGGAGCGAGTAGTTATAGCAGCCGGCACTACAAAAGAAATGAAAATTCTGGGCATCCCTAGTTATGAACCTGGTACAGACCGTAAAACGGGTGAAATAGTTGCAAAACTTTCAGCTGATTTGATTGAAGAATGGGACTGTTCGAAGTGCGTTGTAAATTTAGTGTTTGATACCACATCAAGTAACACTGGACATGTATCGGCGGCATGTATTAGCCTGCAGCAGCAGTTGGATCGACCCCTTTTATGGTCTGGATGCAGGCACCACATAGGTGAAGTGGTGATCACTCATGTTTTCAATGAGCTAAAAATAGAGACATCAAAATCCCCTGATGTGATGTTGTTTGTAAGACTACGCAAAAACTGGGGAATGATTCCACATTGCTCGGCTGAAAAACTAGCTAGACTGGACATATCTAATTTTGATGAAGAAGCGAAAGTATTAGTATTACAGCTGAAAGAAGATGTTCTCAGGTTATGCAGAGCGCAGGAGAAGTTTAAACGTGATGACTATAAAGAATTTATTCATTTGTGCCTGGGCTACCTTGATCCAAATCAACCAGTCAATTTCATGAGGCCGGGTGCTTTACATAAGGCACGTTGGATGGCCAAGATCATATATATTCTTAAACTAAGCTTACTGGAACAACAGATTGCCAACCTACCTGCCGGTACCATAACTACAAAACAGCAAATTCCAAAATTAAGAGAAATGACAAATTTTCTTGTACTTGTCTATTGTAAATGGTGGTTATCTTGTCCGTCTGCCTTTGATGCTCCTTATAATGACCTGACATTCATTCATGTTTTGTCGCGCTATGCTAATGTGAATAAGAGTATTTCTCAAATTGCTCTCCAAGCATTTTCACGGCATTATTGGTATTTTATAGTTTCGGGAGAGAGTTTGCTTTTTTATACCAAAGACAGGCAAGACACAACAATAACACAGGGTTGAGCATTACAACAGTATATTACATATTTACAAATAGTTCAACATATCAAACGTTTTCGACTTAACTTAAGTCCTCATCAGGAATCTGTAAATAATTATAAACTACAATAAATTTCACTTCTTGACAGTGACTACCGTAACTAACTAAAAGCATCGAGAAACACGCACGATTGAAAGCACTGGAGTGGAAAACATACAGACAGACGAAAAATTACATTAAGAAAAGGCAACTGCATGATTAAGTTACAAACGAATTTGCACCACAGAGTACGTGATACAACTAGGCTAATAAATATTAAGGAGAATGGAGGCGCCACTGGCAAATAATTGTTTGTTTAGATTTGGATTGTAGCGTTTGATTAACAACGCTTCCTGAATTTTTGTGTCAAATTGGGATTTGCCTTTGCGTAAAATTTTAAATGAGTCAGCAGAGAATTTTTGATCTGTGCAAAAAGAACAATCCATGATATGGTCCTTGATGGCACTTTTCTTTAAGTCTCTAAAGTTCAGATGCTCCCGTACTCTCATGGTCAAATGTCTGGTGGACATACCGATGTACGTCAATGCCGAATCACACGGACATGTAAAACAATATACGACATTTGAGCAGAGAGACGAAGGCGTCTGGGACTTTAGTTGAAAATACGAACTAATTTTAAATGTTTTATAAACAGGAAAAACGTCCACATCAAATTTATTTTTCATAAACTGATACCACTGTCGTTGTTCAGCTCTAATGTTACTGACTTAGAGAAAAAAGCTATCTGTGATGTTATGTTAGCAAACAAACCTCTGGATACTGATAAATTACCTACTGGACGATTTGGAACAGGACATGGGGAACCTGTATTCCCAACAAACGTTTCCAAAGATACTAAACTGTCTGATTTAGTTAAACAGGATTCTTGGTTCATTTTTCGACTTCTTGAACTAAGCTAGATCCTATGTTTCTTGGTGTAAGTGTCAAACAATGGTCAGATCTAGACTCCTACCAACAGTCGTTGTACAATGCTATGTCCATAAATGTCATCAATGACTCTGCGGAAAGAGGGGTGAAGCTTAGTTCTGACTTTTGTCAGGCAGCCAAAAGTGAAGGGCACTATCAAAGTGTCATACAAGTAGTTGAGAATGATAGAAAGATAACCCCTAACCTCAGAAAACGAAAAGTAGTAGATTGATGATGTATGGCTGATTGGACATTCCATCAATTAATGCTGGTGCACTGACAGTGTTTACTGCATTGCTTATTTAATCTGTTTTGAGTGTTTACTGTATCTGTATGCATTTTTTTCTGATCTTTGAATTTGCAATGTTGCCTTGGCTTAGCCTTAGATGATTCGATGTCGTAGCTCATTTGAGCTTATTTACAGGTTTAATCTAAATTATATATTAAAATATGGACTAATCTTACTTATTAAGAGCCTAATTTAGCTACACAAGACCGTGAATGTTTGTGCATTGCATGATTTTGCATCCTACCCTGCTATACAGGACGAAACCCAATCATTATGATATTCTAAATGTCAATTAGTATAAAATATTGTTCCATACACGCTAGGGTGGCTCTTATTTGGCAAAAAATGAAAAAAATTTGAATTTTGTGTGGGACACCCTTTTAAAAGGTGAGGTTGTCAGAAAAAATAACTCCTGCAAAAAATTTTTGAATTTGAAATTGATTTAGAGGTGGCCCTCCCCCCCTAAAGTTTTGCGCCCTCCAAAATACCAAATCTGCATATCTCAAAAACTGCTTGAGCTAGAGATACGGTTTTGTGTCAAAAGGTGCAGAAAGCATGGTTTCCTATCTGCTTTCTGAACAGTGATTGCGTCTATCTTGAGTAGAAAAGCAGTTGTTTAGAAAAACCTGTTTTCGGTATTCTAGCACAAAACAGTGTTAAACAAGTATTGTGGCCCAAGCTATTCAATAAACAAAGTTCATAAACTAACCTGTAAAACTGGTAAAGCAATAAACGAAATAAGTATTCCTAAACTTTTATGCATTCATACATAGCTAAAATGCCCGTTTTTTGTCATATTCCTTGGAGAAACTCCTGAGTGTGGAATCTGCTTTCAAGCTTCAGGTGCTATGCATCGTACTTGTTGGATGGCAAAGGCGATTTATGCAAAAAGCTTGGTCTGCATTTATGGTATCTGTCCGAAGAAAAGGTTGGACTAGCCTTGTTTGACTTTCGATTGTCTGTGTAAAGTGAAAAGCTAATGGTGGCAACCATGTTAGATGAAACAAGAGAACGTCCACCAAGGAGACCAAGCATCAAAGTAAATGCGTTTCTTAGCAATAAGGGTCTAGAACAGTATTGCACCTCTAATTCAAAATGGCTTCTTCAGTTGTTGGGTGAAGATGAAGCAATAATTATACTTTCAAAGGATCCTGCTCATTGGACTGAAGATGGTGCATTTATTCAAGCTTTACACATGGCGAAGGGACTTTCAGCAGTCGATGACAGAGCAAAAAGAGGAGTTGCTCTAAGTCTAATCCAGGATTTTAACAAACTCTTAACTGAAGATGAGTACCAACTTCAGTTTCTTTTGCAAGTTGTTACTGAACACAGGAAACTGTTTCCAAATTCCAACAAGAACAATATTGTTGATTCTTCTTCGTTGAAACCTTCTTTGTTACTCCAGGGGTCAAGAGGTCTGTCTTTTACCACCCTTGGGCATTGGCGATGCGGTTTAGATGCTTGAGCAGGTGTTGAGCAGCAATTGCATTGATTCGTCATCCAGTTCAAGCAGACCACGCATACCATTTGGCGCAGTTACAGATGGTGTGGTCTGTGGTTTGTTCCTCTTTGCCACACTCACAGATTGCGGATGGAGCCATCCCTCATTTGTGCATTTTGGAGCGGAATAGTCTGACTCCAGTAGTCCAGTACGCAGGCGGTTGAGCCGCACCCAGGCCTTCCTTGGCAAATTATGCATTTCGGTTGGATGGGGGCTGGTGTCGGAGATAAAACTTTAGAGTCTTGAGGAGTTCTTCTTCCACTCTGAGCTCCATTTGTTGTCCTCCCAGGTAGCCGCGCTGATGGATTGGTCTTCAGCGGTTTTCATCAGGAGTTGTGCGTCACATACAAATGGGTGTCGATTTCAGTTGCCGAGGATGCTCGATTGCTCGCTCACAGACTCGTAGAGACTTGAGTGGAGCAAGTGGTTGGGGTTCGTAGTGCGGCGAGAAAGAGACAGGATGGCTTCTTCGCAATGAAATTCAGGTGGTTGGTTGCCTGCAAGGACAGGGAAATTGTCTGATGGTGTAGGTCGCAGACATCCTGTCACGATAGGCAAGGCAATATGTAAAATATTGTTGATAATATCACTTCTTGCAGTACTGACCAGAATTATATTTTGAAATGAATATAGTTACCAGTGTTCCCTCTAAGGCAGGGGTTCCCAACCTGTGGTACGCGTACCACTAGTGGTACGCGAAGGTTTTTCAGGTGGTACGCGGTTAGCTTCCGTTTTTTTCACAAAAACCTGGATTTCAACTTTATATTTTGTTTATCTGGTTTTGTTTACAATTTTTTCCCCCCCCCGAAGCATATTCTTATTGTAACGTAACTATTCCTGTTGTTTCGTAACATTACGATCTTCAAAATACAGGTCATGTCAATTGTCAACAAGGAGCACAGTTGCTTTGAAAAGTTGTACAACGCCGTGTGACAGTGGGCGTTAATTACTTCAAATGATTGCTCTTGATAGATATCATCTACTGTTTTATAACTTATGCTACAAATAGCGTTGAATAATGCTAGTTGTAAGCTAAAACTAGATTGAAATAAATTGTTCAATAACAGTTACAAGGAATGTTAACCAATAAATTTCTGGCTCAGTATGGCCTCTCATATTCAACGCTAGCTTCCCATGTTGTTCCACAGCTACTGATTGTCCCTTCCACGTGGAAATGTGAGCAGGAATTTTCAGTCATGATGAACATCAAGTCAAAAAATGGAAACCGACTGGGTGCACCCGGAAATGGCTTTCGATGCGCTGTTAGCAAATTTACACCACGCATCGACCAATTGGTGGACAGTAAACAAAAATCTCATTAAATTTAGTTGTGGTGCTTTAGTTTTATTTTAGTACGCCAATATTATTTTTCTGAATAAAAATATGATTCGATCAAATTAGTTGTTCTGCAAGAAGTGGTACGCTTGGCAATACAGAGCGTCCAAGTGATACGAGATCGTAAAATGGTTGGGAACCCCTGCTCTAAGGTGCAAAAATTAAGAAAAAAAACGAAATTTTGTAGACGGTTTTGTGGTCACAAAAAAGGTTGTAAAATCAAGATTTGGTCAAATGCGTTTTTTCTAAATAACTGCTTTTCTACTCAAGATAGATGCATTCAATGTTCAGAAAGCAGATAGAAAACCATGTTTTCTGCATCTTTTAACACAAAAACCGTATCTCTAGCTCAAGTGGTTTTCGAGATACGCAGATTTGGTATCTCGAGGGAGGGCACAGAACTTTAGGGGGGGAGGGCCACCCCTAAATCAACTTCAAATTAAAAAAAAAATTGCAAGAGTTAGTTTTTCTGACAACCTTACCATTTGAAAGGGTGTCCCAAGCAAAATTCAAAAACTCAATTTTAAGAGCCACCCTAATACACGCATAATATAGTGGCGTTAAATTCAGAGTTGTGAACTAGAACGTGACTTTTTGAGTTAAAAGAGGTTAAATTGCACAAGAGTTACCGCTCAATAACATTAGGGCCATGTGGCATACCTAAATGTTCACCAAACTTTATAGCATTTTCACACAATGATTTTCTCACCCAGTCTAACAGTTTAGGCAATAGAAGAAATGCGATGTTAGTATTTTTCAAAAATATGGGGCAGCTGATGCACCCTAACGTGTGCCAAAGGGGGGGTTGTAACCCCCCTTTGGCTACGCCACTGTCTGCGCCTAATAGACGTGCTCCAAAAATTTAGCAAATTTTTCACTTTGCCAAAGTATCAACGTCAGGGTAATAAAGAATTAAGTAATTATGATTCAATAATTACATACAATATAACACAATAAGGGTATTAGTAAGCATAAAAAAAGTTTTAGTCACACATTAACAACACTGTTCAACATTTTGAAACCAAAATTTACATTCCATCAACAGCACAGTAAAAATCATAAGTCAACAACACTTGCAATGTTGCTCACTGAGAAGCTTTAACATTCTTTAACACCTTGAAATAACAATACGTTGTAAAACATTCACAGTTAAGCAACTCCAATGACACTCATGCTTTAAAAAACCTTTAGGTTTTTATGGTCATTGGGCTAAATCTCAAATGGTACATCTATTTTAGTGTTTCAACTTAACTTTTTTAAAGAAGAAACAAGTTTTTATTGGTTAACACACTCCAAATTTGTACATTGAAAAAAATACTAGTCAATTGACACAATATTATAAAATATACCAAACTCATAAAATCACCTACCAAATGCTACAAAATATACCAAATATATACCAATATACCAAACGAAAATTTCAACTACCAAACATAAAAAAAATATACCAGATTTGTGAAATTTGGTATATAAATATACCAGATGGCAACTTTGGTGCCGTCTCCCGACTTTGCATTTGTCAAGCATTTCTGATTTTATGGGCATTGTCAGAGTTGCCAGTTCTAATCGGACTAGTTTTACAGTCCAGATTAACGTAGGCTATGGGTTACGATTGAAGATGAGAGTTAAGATTATGGTCTCACAAACCTTCAAAATGTCTGCCAATTCTTGAAAATACCAACACTGCCTAACAATTCTCGACAATGCATGACAATTTTCAAAGATTGACAGATCCACGAGTTTGGCCTGTTAAACTGAACTAGTTTTTTGTTTTGTTTTATTATCTTTATCCTGCATTGCGGGAAAGCGGACTTGAGCGCTATGCATCGGTGTACGCCTTCCGACGTACACCTGACCCACGTTGCAGCCGACTGCAATGTCTGTTTCCGGTTGTCTACTCTACTTATGATTTAAATTTGGTACTACCCATTACTCGAAATCGATCACTGGGTAGAGGCAATTATCGTAAAGTTTCTTGCCCAGAGAAACAACAACAAGTGCGAGTGGCTGGAGTCGAACATGCAGGCTCTCGACTGCGAGCCCAACGCGCTAACCACTCGGCCACTGCTGCCGAGTTTTGCGTCCTAATTGCGAGAAATTATTACCAATTGTAGATTGTGATATTGTTAATTTAATACTACTGTATTTCAAATCAACTTGAATAAAATCAATACTATTTTTAGTTAAAAATATCTTGCAACGCTGATAATGCCTTACAATGGGACATGGGTATTTTAGAGGTACCGGTTGGCTATTGTATCAGGTACCAAAGTTGTTCAGGAACTGAATCCGGACCGGATCAGGGCCTACATGTTGGTGTTTTTTTTACTGGATCTGGATCGGATCTGAATTTTATTTAATCTAAATCCTAAATTTGCATAATTTTTTTTGGTTAATTTTAAACACTAAAACATAAGATTTTAATGAGCTCCTGGCAACATTTTTAAACCCGGAGAAAGTTTTGAACCATTGCGTTTGTGGCAACACTGAAATTTTGGTCAGGTTAAAGTTTAGATTAGGTTGCATTATTGCAAGATCATGGATTTTTCCAAATTCTGATCATTAGTTTTGTATGTTCACTGCAGTAGTCTATGAGTTGAAATTGTTTGATGTTAAAGAGATAAATATGCATGGGTCTACATAGACAGGAATCGTCCCAGAAGTGTGTGAGCAGTAAAACAAGGGTCCCACGAATTACCCATAAGCCCCATAAGTACCCATAAGCACCATAAGTCGCGTCGAATTACCCATAAGTCGCGTCGAATTACCCATAAGCCCCATAAGTCGCGTCGAATTACCCATAAGTCGCGTCGAATTACCCATAAGCCCCATAAGTCGCGTCGAATTACCCAAATGCCCCATAAGTCGCGTCGAATTACCCATAAGCAACGTGGAATTACTTACGCCTCATGTCAGCGTATATGTAATCTGCAGGTTGCGACTTGCGACCGTGTCATGTTAAACTGATTGTCCTGCTTTGGTATCATGCACGTTATAACATCCGCGTTTTGTCGCTTCTACCTTTTAGATTCAAGCAACCTTTTAGATTCAAGATTCAAGCAATCAGATCTGTGCTAAGTTTGTCGTATATTGTTTTTTCGTTGTGATGGTCAGAAATAAAAACAAACTAAACTGATAATATTGTGAGCGTTCTCGAAAGATTACCCATATATTATAAACCAAATTAAGCAAAGATTTCACGAGCGCTTGCGTGGCGGAGTGGTTTAGCCAAAGGGCTATTGAATTTGGTGACATGGGTTTGATTCCCACCCTTGCCATTATTCTTTTTTTTCTTTAATTATCAAGTTTAAAGCAAGAATTAAGTCTCTGGCTGAGTGCAAGAACGATTGCTATGCTGCAGTCACCTGGTTCATAGAGAAAATTGTCCAATGTTAAGGTGTTTTATCGGACAAAACACTCCATCTGCTGCAGCAAACCGCAGATTACACATAAGCGGACGGGAAGGCAACGAAGCCAATCTTCGTGTCCACCTTTAGGCATGCCTTCAAGTGTCCTGCTCTTGAGCGGTGTCGAACTATATTTTGGAACGCCCAGCCAGTGCTCCTCACCACTCGGCTATGCAGCCGACTACTAGGCTTCTAGACGGCTATAGACTACACTCTACACTATACAGGCTTATGGGTAATTCGACGTTACTTCTAGGTAATTCAATGCTACTTATGGTGCCTAATGCCTATGGGTAATTCGACGCGACTTATGGGGCTTATGGGTAATTCGACGCGACTTACGGGGCTTATGGGTAATTTGACGCAACTTTTGGGGCTTATGGGTAATTCGACGCGACTTATGGGGCTTATGGGTAATTCGACGTGACTTATGGGGCGTATGGGTAATTCGACGCGACTTATGGGGCGTATGGGTAATTCGACGTGACTTATGGGTAATTCGACGTGACTTATGGGTAATTCGACGTGACTTATGGGGCTTATGGGTACTTATGGGTAATTCGTGGGACCGGTAAAACAAAGGTGAAGTAGTTACACGGCCCTGCAGCTCAGTGGTTACATGCCCGACTCAAGATCACGCAGCGCTGGTTCGACTCTCGGGGTGTGCGCTTGAGCAACGCATTTCAGGACTGCTCTCCATTCAGCGGCACCTATTGAATCAATCAATCAATCATCAATCATTTTATTTTTCGTCATTAACGCGTCTGGGACGAAAAAGATATATACTAACTACAAAAATCGATATAAACCTACCAGCACGTTAACGAACGGGAAAAGGTGGCAAAACCTTGAAAGGTTTAAAACGTGCCTGAATGAAAAATTATGTAGTAGGCTATATATTAGGGTGTTGCATTTTTTAAAAAAATTTTGATTTTAACTTTGGAAATATAAATGGGAGGTGGGAAATGGCCAAAATATGAGGTAGAAAAAAATTTTCAAAAAAATATTAAAGTTTAGGGGTCCCACACTCATCCCAAAATTTTGGGGGGGCTCGCGACTAGTGAAATCTGGATATTTTAGTTAAATACGTATTTTTTGGATTAAATAGGGTATGCAACATATTGCTGCAATCAGAATTTTATAAACTGATGTAAAAATAACATTCAGTTTTAAATGTTTAAAAAAAAATTATTTACACATGCCACAATTTTAGATCATAAAAGCGCAACAACAATGACTTTGAAAGTCGGCTATTCAAAGTTTGTTAGATGAGCAACCAGCAGTCAAGCATTATAGTTAAAAGATCACAGTTATCAATTCCTAAAGCAGTGGTTCCCAACCTGGGGTCCGTGAGAAAGCATTTGGGGGTCCGTGATTACCTTGATGAATTTTGGAGAAAAAAAACGAAAAACGATCTTTTTAGTTTCATTTCTCTCATTAAATTTGCTTACATTGAAAAAGTTCCGGCATGCCACTTTGGGTCACCTTAATATTCAAATACCGGTACTGCTGACATTTCTTGAACAATTCATTCATTTTCTGATTTGATCAACTGTTTAACCTGATATTTGCCGCGGGAGTCATAGCCGCAATGCAATATGACACAGTACAGTAGTTGAGAAGCATAATTATTACAATAGTCAATAGTATGTTAATTGAGTTTCAGGCAAAATTAAGGTAGGAGTCCGCAGAATTAATAATTTGTCTAAAGGGGTCCGTGACAACAAAAAGGTTGGGAACCACTGTCCTAAAGGAAAGTGAATAGCTATGGCACAGTTGAGCCTTAGAAGAATATTCTTCACACAAATTATGTTACTTATTTGCTTTTCGAAAAGTAAAGTGACGACTCCAGAAGCTGTTAAAATCATTGCGACAGCATCGGTTAATACAGAAAAACTACTTTCAACCAATCGTCCACTGTCTGCATTCTTTGACATTAGCAGTCAGTGCTCTCCTTATCTTTCAGTTGGTTCACCAGGCGACTGGATGTCTTTCAAAGACAATCAAATGGCAACTGAAAGGTTGATAGGAAATTTGACCAGATGCATTCAAAACAGAAAGGTCAAAGAGAGCGACGATAATATGACAGATGCTGAGATGAAAGCAACAGACAATAAAGTTAGAGCATAATGTTCTCACTATGACGTCAGAAGCAAGTCATTAATATTGTGAAGACTGGAGACACTTGATAAAATTTGTTTTTAACACCTTTCTTAGGACTCGCTTTGCATTGGGTCGTGTATTTCGTTTGTTTAATGTAAGCTACAATTTTTACAACTTTTACCATAGTTAGTTTTTACTTCATTTCTAATTTTCTACTGCTAAAAAGTTTGCTTATTTCCAAATGGATTGTGGCCAAAATTCTGGTTAATATGATGTGTTACTTGACCTTTTAATATGGGGCCAAGCAGTCTACCAGTCGTGGGGCCCAGTCCAACAAAAGACTTGTAATAGAACCCTAAAAAGGGTTTCCAGTGTTGAAGTGGTCAGACAATACGTCTGAAGGACATACGTGTGGTCCCTCTGGTTCATATGCATAAATTAATATTAAAAAAAATGAATTGAATGCAAAGTTTTATGTTTTGCTAATCGCTCGCTAATTTTCTTCAAATTTTGAGATTAGTCTGATCTTTGCTTTGTTGGTAAGATTAAAATTCAGAAGTTACGGTATTTCAGTATGGTATTTCAGTACGGTATTTCAGAAAGATACGCCTCTAACCTATTCTGCAAAATAAGAAAAAAATCTACTTTTAATCACTTGCCTAAAAATTTTCAAAATCTTATAAATCTCATTTTTGTTTATTGCAGCTCATTCTACATTCAATTCTGATAAAAATGATATGTAACATGACATATCTATCATTTATAATGTAGATTTCCCAACAATTTAAAAATGTTGCTATTCGCGACCAAACATGAACTTTTTGGGGTAAGCGTGGGACCCCTAAATATCAATATTTTTAAATAAAAATTTTTTTGGTGTGGTTTTGGAAGATTTCCCACCTTACAATCATACTTCCAACATAGGTTGTAAAATTTGCAACACCCTACTATATATCAGTAGTTAGCACGGCCACAAAACCCAAAAAACAAATAGCAAAAAATGAAACAAAAACAGAGAGAAGCACACATGTAGTAATGAATGACAGCCTAATGAAAAGTGTTGTGGATTGAATTTGCCAGTTTCAATATTCCCCGGCAACAGTCGGAAACTTCACTCTGTCAATCTCGGTAACCGGCCCTGCGTCAAGAGTCTCTACAAGCAGGTTTTTTTTAAGGTTTGGTTTGGGTGACCGCTAAGTAGTTTTAAGAGACCGCAAGTATTTTATTTAAATTATAAAAAATAGCCATATTTGCTTAAGACATAGCGAGAAACAACCATTACTTTTCTACTGTAGTTGCAAGTCCAAATTTTGGGAAACCGCTGGAGAAATTTGGGGACCGCTTTGGTCCCCCAAAACACCTTAAAAAAAACACTGTCTACAAGTATGCAAAACTACCAGGAATAAGCTATCAAGGCTTTGTCAGTCCGAGGATAAGGATTTAAAACCAATCCAAACCCTGTACTGTATCTTTGGTCGATTGCTGTAGACCTATGACGTCATTGTATATACTTTTTACCATTGCTCAAACTTGTTTACTATTGTACACCAGCTCCTAAAAGTCATAGGCCTTCTGTGTATGCAAGTTTAAAAGCACATACGCTATCACAGAGCAATGCTTTAAGCATTAACGGTATGTAATTTAAGAAACCTGCTTAATATGCAGTGAACTTACCATACTTTTCTGTAATGGTTTAAAATGGTTTAAAAAGATAAAAAACAAAAAATAAACTGAACTGAACTGCTGCTAGTTGTGATATGTGCCAAATTGGTACATATCACAACTCTATCACAGAGAAATGCTTTAAGCGTTAATGGTGATTTAAGAAACCTGCTTAATATGCAGTGAACTTACCATACCGTACTTTTCTGTAATGGTTTAAAATACTGCTAGTTGTGATATGTGCCAAATTGGTGCAACAAAGTGATTGGAGTTTCATTCATCGTTATAAATTTTAGTCATTGTTATACAGGGTGTTGTGAGTAATCATAGGCATTCATCATGTCAGAGCTTAGATTTGATGGAAAAGTTGTACTTGTGACGGGTGGAGGTCAAGGTATGGAGAAATAGTATATATAAATCTTAGAAATTCTGTAATTTTTCATACCCATTGTCATGCTTGATCAATGATCATTTGCAAGCTGATGAACAATATATAATAATATGTGTTGTAAAGTAAAATACTTTACTAATAATAAGTAAACAGTAATATTGCTTTACAACGAAGTGTAGCTGTTCATGCAGTAGCCTTCTGTATGTAACAACTGCAACAAACTTAACTTTTTGACACATTTTGCTTGCATTATATTTCTTCTTATATATTATATGGTAATCTCACATTACCATAGCCTTTTACTGGCAATTAACATTTACTGAAAACTTTACAAGTTCTGGTAACCAGGTCCACGATTGTGCTGTCAAACCTCTGTAAAAGTGGAAGATTACAAGCGGTTAGTTTGAGGAGTGGCTTAGTCAGTCTCGAGATAAATAGTTTCTTAATCTATTTAAGGCATAAGGTTTTCTGTATGATGCTCTTTTTGAGTAAAATGTGTTTTTCACGGAAGTGCATTGTACTTTGTAGACAACTAAAAATGGCATCTGATCTCCCTCAGACATATGTCAACCAAGCAATGTCACTTATCTTGCATGCCATGACATTCAATCGTCGTCGTCGTGTGAGCGTCTAGGGCCGAGGGTCTATCCTTTTACCACCCCAGATTCACGATGTTCCCGGACTACGCTGGAAGGCTACTAGAGAGCAGCCAGTCTTTGGTTTCATCATCCATGACACGCAGACCTTCCACTCCGTTAGGTGGCTTGAAGATGGAGCAGTCATTGATGATGTGGTCTGCGGTCTGTTCCTCGGCACCACATTCACAGGAGGAGGAAGAGGCCATTCCCCATTGGTGCATGGTTGAACGGAAAAGCCCGACGCCCGTACGGAGACGGTTAAGGCGCACCCATGCCTGTCTTGGTAGTGTTAGACCGATGGGGTGTGTGTCGGCGTCGGGGATGAACGAATAGAGTCTGGTGGCGGTTGACTTCCATTCAGAACTCCATTTATGGTCCGCCCAAGCAGCCGCAGAGATGTCTTGTACATCAGCTTCATTGATAAGAAGTTGATTGAGCGGCTGGCGCGAATGGGTGTCTTGATTTCATCGTTTCATTTAAATACCTAAAAATAGCCATATTTGTTTAAGACATTCAATGACAAGTTGTTTATGAAAAAATAAATGATCCTGTAGCAATTTGAAATGACTAGCAATTAAAAAACCAGCACTTTAGTTTATTTATTTATATATATATATATTATATAATATAGATGATTTTTGGTGTGCATGAGCTAGACATTCTGTATAGCAAAACACTCTTAAAATGTTATTTTTGTCAAAATGTTTTTTTTGCAAAATAACATTTCTTGACCCTTAACCCTCATTCTTGAAAGATTAATTATGTTTCGCGTTTTCTTTTTGTTGTCTCACAAACGATTTTTGGTTGTGCTATCACAACAAAAGATGACTTTTTAATGTTGGTTTGGAGAAAACATTATATATGATATAGTATAGTACGATATATTACGCAGTAAATATTTTTTTTAAATATGTATCAAACTTTTCTTTTTAACTCATAAAAATTTACATTTGTTTAGGTTTGGGCAGAATTTATGCTTTGGAATTTGCCAAACGTGGTGCATCCGTTGTTGGTAGGTATTTTATTTACATGCCTTTTATCCTCTGTTTTGTATTGTCATCTATCAGCATGAGTGTTCAGCATTTATTAACATACTTCACTTCTCCATCTTCTATAGTTTTCCCTCTTTAATCTCAAAAATTGACACTTGCATATTTGTTTTCTCTTTGAGCGTTTTAACAATTCTATTTTAATCTCGCATTGTTATCTTGTATAAGTAGGCCTAACAATATATATTTAGCATTTTAAGTAAAAGTAAGCATTATATTTTATAGCTGTATGGCTGCCAATTAGGTTTGCAATCACCCAGCAGTTTCAAAAATCTAAAAATACCAGTGTTAGTTGAAGTACAAAGTTTTAGATGCACAAAAGCATGCATGTTGTACTTGGTGTACCCATGTCAGTATTCAGCTAATTAATTTGTTAAACATTTTTTTCTACAGTAAACGATCTTGGCTCAACACCCGGAGGACTCGGTAGCACAACCAAAGCTGCTGACAGCGTTGTTGAAGAGATTCGGAAGAATGGAGGACGAGCGGTGGCTAATTATGGTGTGCATCTCGATTTTGAAATGCTGCTATTTCTTCTAGATGAGTAAACTGTATTTAAATTTTTTGCTTGCCAGTGAGGTTGTTATAATTGTTGTTACTGTTTTTGTCTTCAGATTCTGTTGAGTTCGGTGACAAAGTGGTGAAAACGGCATTGGATAATTTTGGGAGAATCGGTAAGAATGAAACATAATGGTCGCAGTAATCACTTTTGTAATTTGAGATTAACATAAATTATACAACAGTTAAATTAACAAAAATTGTCATACTACTCTCTTCTTTCACCTGAACCAGGCGTCGATGACCTCATAAAAATATTTATCTGGAATTTTGAGCCATGATTTAGCACACATTATTACTATTTTTTAAGTCTTTTATAATTCCTAGACTGGAATCAAACCCAGATCTGTCAGCACTGGAGCCGAATGCGTTAACTACTAGGCAACTGAGCAGCTGCTTGACACAAATAATTTTATTTGTTTGGGTGAAGTTTCGTATTTAACAACAAACGTAATTATTTCCAGATGTCATCATCAACAACGCCGGGTGAGAGTTTCTGTAGCTTGTTTCGTTTTAATTAAAATGACAATGCAGAGTTTGTACTCAGACAGTCAAATCCGTCATTTTTACATTGATTCAACGTCTGCAGACGTTGAATCAATGTAAAAGTGACGGATTTTGTTGTCTAGGGTAGTTGAATGCACTTGGAGAGTCTGCAAGTTGCCAGCGTAATATTTCTTGCATTCAGCATATACTGTACTTTTGCAAAGTCTTTTCACCCAATGAGACGTGTTGTTAATCATTAATTTCTTAATGCAAGTTTCAACGGCTGCTTCCATCGACTCAAAACACTGGTCAATCTCATAATCATTAACTGCGTCGGGTATTGCCAAAGGTTCAAAGATCAATTTCTTTGCTATTCAACTCATCGAAGAGACGTGGGTGTGTTGCTTCGCGTGCTGCCATGCTACGTCTTGGCTTGCTGGGTTTTTCAGCAATGAAATGGTTTTGAATTAAACGAAGATTTAGTGTAAGTAAACAAAGCGATTGGAATACACCGCAGCTCGTACCAATTCTGGAAAAATGTTTATTCCCAATAAAGATGCAAATAAACACGTTGGAGTAAACCATTGTTCCAATATCCACTACAAACGTGCATGTGGAACAGTTAGTTTACTTTTTTTCCTAAACGGCTTTATTGGTCGATTTCAAAACGATATCAATGGCCGGTTGTTTCTTGCAGCATTTTACGTGACCGTTCTTTCCAACGCATGACCCAGGAAGAGTGGGACATCGTCCATAAAGTCCACTTGAGAGGAGCTTTTTCTGTCACAAAAGCCGCTTGGAATACAATGAAACAACAGAATTACGGTCGCATCATTATGACGTCATCGCCGTCCGGAATATACGGGAACTACGGCCAGAGTAACTACGGCGCGGGTACATGATCATGTTTTTGGTGAATTGTTGATATTTGAGTCGTCAACGTATTTACACGTCGTTCAAATCGGCAAAAGCATCATTTTATTGTTGATTGCTGTTACAGCTTTTTTCAGTGAAAACATTTTTACCGCAAAATTCGGTTTTGTGACGATTTCTTCACACAAGTTGCCACAAGATCGAGAACAGCCTCGTTTGTGTGCGGAATATTATGGTAATGTACAATAATTCCCACAGCGCCACATCCGGGTCTGCTACTATTCGGTGAGTTCCTAACCTCTAACCCAAACCCCTAACCTTAAACGACAATGATAATTAGGCTACGGTACTCGATAATTTAAAAAAAAAATTCAAAAAATCACCGAATAAGGATCGGACTCACCGAATCAGACTCACCGAATCGGACTCACCGAAACGGGCCATTCCGCCACATCCACAGTGTAACTATGCTCCTGGGTGCTGTCTCATAGTGTTAAGTAAAGTAGAATGTTTTTAAACGAGTTTTAAACTTTTTCAAGTTCTCAGTCTCCCTTATTCAAATATATAAATGCCGTTGCCATATTGTGTCTTACTATCGTCTGCAGGTCTACGTCGAATCAAGCTAAAAAACGACTTTTGCTGTCTGGGTAGCGCTCAATGTAAATCTGAACAAAGTTCTTCAGTTGTTTGGTTCACTTGCGATATTTTTCAGCCAAACTTGGCCTTGTCGGATTTGCCAATACGATTTCTTTGGAAGGCAAGAAAAACAACATCCTCGTCAACACAATTGCCCCGACGGCGTATACTAGACTCACGAAAGGAATTTTGCCACCAGGTCAGATTTTAATTCCTACAAGCTTTTGCTTTGGCTGAGCATTTTTTTCAGCGAGTGCAGTTAACGTTCTTACGTTATTTTAGCGTTTGAAGGTTACCATTCAACACCCTTTGTGTCTTAATCTGTTTTGTTAGACAATAGTTTATGCTTCAGCATTTCTTGCGACATATATCAGATTTTCAGATGCTTGAAAAGACTATATGCGATTGTGTACTGTCGAAATCGTTCACATTCTCCACTTTCTTGTTTGGGTTGATCGATGACTTGATTTTGTTTGGTTTAATAGCTTGCTTAGGCTGGTGTTCAATAAGACCGTTTTTAGAAATCAGTTGTATGAGGTATGACGGTTTGACGCAGAGATCTTAACTTGAGAAAAAAATTTAAGTTTTGACATGTCTTTGAGATAGGGTCGTTGCGCGTCAACAAATGAAACTAAAATGTATAGCTAGTTCTGTTGGGTTGAAGTCGCATTTGTTTGCAGATGCGGAACAACACATGAAGCCGGAGTATATAATGCCTCTCGTTATATATCTCTGCCACGATTCCTATGAGGAGACAGGTGTGTACCAATCCCCATTAAATCATCACATTATGCCAGTTATTTGCAATATTTCTCTATTGCCAACAATCCAAAATTTGTCTCATTGCAAGATAAGGCTGTGTTTTGCGGCGGCCAAAGGCTTAAATGGGCGGAAAGCCACGGAAGTCATTTTTCGTGATTGATTGCAAGTTAGCACTTTGTCAAGACGGCGGCCTGTCCATTATGGTCGAATCGTTAGAGCTTTGATTAGTCTCTTTCACCGCCGCCGCGCAGCTGAGCGTAGTTAATTCCATGTGAACTGTTTTATGCATCAAACAGTTAACTCATAAGAGTCATAACTGAGACATGTTACGTCAAAAGGCATATGTTTCCTAACTGCACTGCTGCATACCAAAACGGGATAACCAATCGCGTATAACGCATCAATGTAAAGTGTAAATGCAAAAAGGTGCAACGAGATTTTTTGCAACGGAACGTCTGATAAAAGAGTTAACTTTTTGACACAGGTGGTGTTTTTGAATTGAGTGGCGGCCACATATGTAAACTGCGGTGGCAAAGGACGAAGGGTGCCATACTGAGAGAGGTGGGAAAGGAGATGACACCAGAAGATATCAAAAAGAATTGGGACGCCGTAGTTGACTGGAACGACACAGAAATCATAGAAGTAAGATTGAACGGCGATCACTGATATGCTTCAAAATTTGATGCGATGACCGTTTTGTAAAGAAAAATCTTTCTGACAGCAAGTTTTTGGCTTCAAAACTACCGGTATTGGCAAAAATATTTATTTTTACTGCTAGTAAAGGAGTCATCTGTTCGTCTTTTTTGTTGAACGCAGTAGCTTTGTATGATTCAGCTTTAATATGGCTAATGTAGTGTATTTTTCATTTTCAACATTGTATAGTGAGTATTGTGGAAAAATACATACATTTACATAGATTCAACGCAAACGTTGTTTTTGTTTCACCTTCGATGGTAAATAGCACTTTCAGTTTTAAGGTAGCTTGTTGTGGTTTAGATGAACGATAAATGATGTGTTTTCCCCCTCAGCTAGCATTAAAGTTGTTTTCCTCTATTAGACTATCGGGGAATCCACAATGAAAACCGGGGAGGCTATATCCAAGATGATCGAGGGGGAGAACGACCTTGCGTCCACCCACCCCATTAAACCGGCCCTGGCGAAGAAGCACGTCTTTGAACCGACCAGTTTCACTTTGGACGAGTCGAGGGTGATACTCTACGCTCTTGGAGGTGAGCATAGCGTCATGCACTAACGACTTCGTGTGATGTAGCCTATTTATGAAAGGTGGGGCTTTAAAATTGCTAGGACTTAACCAAGTTTGCTGCATTAGTTGCATTTTTTGTCGTATCCAGGTTTACGCCCAGTGGTTGAAGAATGAAGATTTAGATTAAGTGGACGGGAAGGCAAGGAAGCCAATCTTCTTATCTACCTTCAGGCGTGCCTTTAAGTGTCCTGCCAAAGACACACCTGCACGCTTTTAAGCGGTGTCGAACCGGCGCCCTTTCGAGTACCATGCCAGGGTTCTCACCACTCTGCTTTGTGGCCAGCCTATAAACTGTATAATCTCCTTTGATGAAATGAATGTACCTCATGAGAGACAAGCCACACTGTTAAAACGACATTTTCATATTTTTAGTTGGTGCTTCGACGACGCAGGAAGATCATTTGAAGTTTCTTTATGAGCGCCATGATGACTTTTCCGTGATCCCATCCTTCGGAGTGATCCCATCTTTCAAAGCTGTTGGCAGGATGACTGAGGCTGAAGGATTAAGCATCGATCCCACACAAGTAAGGAACGCTGCTGCAAAGAAGCCATTACACTATTTTTGGCTTGAGACTCAGGCAAAGTTTTTTTTAAACTATGCTTGAATCACAAATAGCTGGTAAAAATAGTTTTGTTTCACGCACTCATGTTTGCATCTCCAGCCAGCAATCGTTGTCTTTTTTGCGTCATTTCAAGGTCGCTTCATTTTGAAACGACGTAAACACTGCAACTTGTACTGGATAGGCAATGTCGTGAACAAGAAACTGGCCTGCCTGGAGCAGTGGAGACGAGTCACCAAGCTGATGCATTGTGTAACAGCTTGCACTTGCAGCTTTTTTTAGGATTATGGGGCTGACGGTAGATTCTTTTACCACCTAGTCCTAAGGTAATCGGTGTTTTTTTCGGGCTGCAAATAGAGGCTACTAGAAAGAAACAAGTTTGAGACCTCGTCATCCAAGATAGGCTACTTGGACGGGAGCTGGCGCTTTATTTAGTGCATTTATTGTTTTTGCCATTTTTTTTGAAACAACATATCTTGGAGTTCATTTTATTACTTTTCAACCAGATCTTACACGGTGAGCAATACCTCGAAGTGTTTAAGCCCATCCCAGTGCAGGGTACATTGACGAGCAAGTCTAAGATTGTTGAAATTTTGGACAAAGGTTCTGGCGCTGCTATCATCACCAATGGTAAAGATCTACTGTATACCAAATCCAGATTATTGTGTGTGTGTTGTTCCCTCAGGGCTTTGTATAGTTCA
The DNA here is from genome assembly GCF_918807975.1 of Aplidium turbinatum. Lineage (NCBI taxonomy): Eukaryota > Metazoa > Chordata > Ascidiacea > Aplousobranchia > Polyclinidae > Aplidium > Aplidium turbinatum. The sequence goes on along the minus strand of NC_137484.1, from coordinate 21,142,961 downwards.
TTAAAAAGCAAGCATACGTCTCATCTAAATTTATAGAACAGTCCCCAGTTTAGCAGTCTAAACTTTGCCATTTTCTGTATAGTTGAAACCTTTGACGAATCGGGCGACAAGTTATTCTTCAACCAGTTCGTTACTTTCGTGGTTGGGGCAGGAGGATTCCGCGGGAAACGATCAACTGACCAACAAAAGGTGATTGCCGTTTTTCCCCAGTCAACGAAATTGTTGTAACGATTTTACATTGGTTTAAATTTAGTTTACAAACCAGGTATATTAAGCTCATCTGGTGTTTTGTTTGTTGAGCAATATCTACAGTAATTTTGGCTCCTTATTGTTGGGTTGGATTAAGGCAGTCCTTTTATACTTTGTCGCCGACAGAAATGAAAGCCTTCGCAATCACCTTTAGTCCAATACTAATTGCATTCAGCTGACAGAAAAATATGCGTTTGTTTGGTGGATTCATCGTTATGTTGCTGACGATGAATGGCAAACATGCATTCATCAACGCACTGGCATTATCATCCTCTTATCAAACAAAATCTATTCAAGTAGCCTACTCGTGCAAGTAGCAGGGGGCGTTGTACACTTTTGTGTTATTCTTTTTTTTGTTGTTACATGTTTAATTTTCGTATAGAGCGTTATAAAACCGCCGAAACGTGTCCCGGATGCTGTGATGGAAGAGAAGACCAGCAAAGACCAAGCTGCTCTTTACCGACTCAGCGGAGATTATAATCCTCTTCACCTTGACCCAGCATTCGCAGCTATGGGAGGATTCAAGACTCCTATCTTACATGGGTTGTGCTCTTTCGGATTTTCCACACGTCATATTATGAAGACGTTTACTGGAAACGACCCAAACAAAATCAAAGCTATCAAGGTATGCTCGGCAAATCAAGATTCTTTTAATTTGGAATGAATGATCTAGTTTGATACTAATTTTCGCCTGGGGCTTGAGGATTTGGATCAGTGACCTTTCAACTAAGGGTTCTCCAAGTGCCGTTGATTTGCAGAAAAAGCATTCCCACTTGTGTTTATATATTTGACAGTAATTTCCATCTGGGGTCACTATTACAAGTTTTGGGTAACTAACTAGAGAATTTTGTTACACAAAACTCAGGGCAGGGACCGTAAAATATCTAGTACCTGCCCTAGTTTCATACCAATGCCCATCACGCGTTCCATAACGTGTATATTTCTAACATGTGCTGTTCCTGGCATTACCAAGCATCGTCTCAATGAATTATTGGTTTGCAGGTCAGGTTCGCCAGCCCGGTACTTCCTGGCCAAACACTTCGGACAGAAATGTGGAAAGAAGGAAGCCGAGTCTTCTTTCAAACTTTAGTCAAAGAGACGGGTGTGCCGTGCCTCACCGGAGCTTACATCGACTTGAATGATGGCGTGAGTTTGTCGTAAATTTATTCTTGATTTTTAGAAATATTTTTATGTTCACTTGTCCTTAACTCTGATGGTAAATTTCATTTCGCAACGTGGGGTTGCTGCATTCTCCACTAGTTTTATAAACAGGATAAGTTACAGAAAGTGCCTTAGTTTTTTTTATCAAAAAACACTTGCAATGCAAATGTTTCATAATTATTTCTATGTCTAACATAAGTAACTAGGTATATACAGTAGAATTCGCCTACGTCGTCATCTCAAAGGGATTAAAAGAAATTGATGAATTATGCAAACTTACGAATTATTCAACCAACGATGGAGAATTCTACTGTACTATGGCACTGCTTTTAAAAACGATGACTTATTTGCTTACGACAGTTACGATTATGAGTAAAGTCTTAAGCAGCGGCTTTATGTGCAGACGCCCAAGTTGGCTAGTGATGATTTGATATCGGGCTTCGCAAAAAATATAACATCAGAAATGGTGCAAAGAATTGGAGCCGTTTTCCAATGGAATGTGACCAAAGACGACAAAGTGGTGAAGTCTTGGGGTGCGATTTGATTTAATATTTTCAGGACCATTGCTACTTACAGCGTGATCTTAATCTGACGCAAAGAGCCATTGCCTATAAAGCTAATTGACGCATAAGCAACACTTCAATACAATCGGAAAACTTCACTCTGTCAATCTCGGTAACCGGCCCTGCGTCAAGAGCATCTACAAGTATGCAAAACTACCAGGAATATCCAATCAAGGCTTTGTCAGTCCGAGGATAAAGATTCCAAAACCAAACTAAAACTAAATCATAAGAATAGTTTTTATGTTTAATACTAGTCACAAAAAAAGAGCTTTAAAAGTTATACTCGTACAAAGAAATAGCAAACCACGTACGGCACTAAATGATATTGTCTGAGTTGGCGTGAAAAAAAGTTAATTCATTTACGAAACAACTCTATACACGAAAAGAATGCTTCACCATTAAACTGCACAAAAGAGATGTAAAGATTAAAATGTCAATGTCACCAATACAGTCGAACTCGGTTAATCCGGATCTTCGCCTAATCCGGATGAAACTGGAAGTGCAAATGAGTCAGGTTTGATAGAACCGTCATCGGTTAATCCGGATCTTCGCCTAATCCGGATGGAATCGCCGGTCAAATCGAATCCGGATGGAATCGCCGGTCAAATCGAATCCGGATTAACCGAGTTCTACTGTAATTCAGAATGGAGACTTAAGTTCTGAAGATCAGTTCCTAATTTCAGAAATGGACTTGACGCGAGACACTGGCTTCATTCGCGAAGGAACGGCAGCACACCCTGGCTGTACAATCACACTTTCAGATGAAGATGCTACTGCGTTGTTCAGTGGTAGACTCAATGCACAGACGGTACGTGTGGAAAGGTTTTTTGAAGTGAATTCTCGTTTAAAAAATTGATTGTTTTGAATTGCACTAAATAGATAGCTCGCTAATAACTATGTTGCGCTTTTCGTTCGTGAACTGCTATACAAATTTGTGCATTTAAATTAAAACAAAAGCGAATGTTTCTGCTTTTTGATGACTGGTGCTATGTCATTAGTGCGATACCATTTACCTTAAGAGGACATGTAATATTTCTTTCATAAACAATTTACAAGAAAATTGTTCATTTTTTTCTGTTGGATAACGTTGGGCAGCTAAGAATTTTTATTTTCGCGATTCTGTAATGTTGTTTCTATTTGAATAAGAGTACTGATGAAGCCGCCTTTACGGCGGCGAAAGCTCTACCAATAAATTTTTGTAGTTACCAAACCTGGTTGATTTTTTATTGATTATTATACGTTTGGTTGAATCCTCTCACATGGATTCAACCAACGTGAATCTCACATGGATTGCCATAACACCGAGAAGCCAGAACTGAGGTTAAGAGTCTGCAGAAACCTTTTATTACTATTTCTGTAATGGAACCTGTTTTTTTTTTCAGGCATATGCTCAAGGTCGGTTGGATGCCACTGGAGAGACAGCTCTCGTCAGAAAATTGAAGATTTTATTCGCAAATGAAGCTAATTTGTAATAAAAATGCAATGATCCACCATCTGGCGTTTAGGGCTGCTCGAATATCACATGACGCTCTTCTGAAAGATTGTAAAAAGCTTCGTGGTACTTTGCTTGGCAACATGCCTCATGTGAAAAGAAAGCTAATCACGTCAGATGATATTCGAACAGACCTGATCATGTTGCAAAATGTTGATCAATGCTGCAGTAGTTGCAAACTAATGTTACCGCGCCTCAATCACGCAGTGTTAATCCTGTGGAAGTACAAGTCAACCTTTTCCAGCAGAAAGTGAACCTATGCAATGGCGGCTAATTTGAAACTATATGAACTGTTACAATTCATGCATGGATTATAGATGAACCATAGTTTCTGTTTTTTGTTTGTACCGCATCTGCGTGTGTGCTTTTAATTTTGCAATTTCTAAAAAGAATATGTGCAATGTAAAGCATGTCGTTTCCGATTAGCATTTCAGGAATAAGCTCAGCTGTTTAATGTAAACGCTTCATAGTGCTTATCACCGTGACGGTGAACATCGGCGAAACACTTGCACAGTAGAAATATAGACTTTTTATAACCTTTATATTATACCTTAACAACGGTATATTTTCAGGTGAAAATTACATACCAGTCAAACCCGCTTGATCGGATTGTTTTTCGCTGGTACTAAGTCTGATCGGACCACCTTGGCCCGGTCACGATATGGCCCGATTAAACGGGGTTAATTAATAATTATGCAGTCACAACGAAATTGAATTACAGTCATGCACAACAAAACAGGTCAATAGCATATGAAAAATATATAATCACATAATCTGAAGGAAATGATTTGTGAAATCATCCTGGTTACACCAACTAAAAGTTGCATCAAAAATAAACTCAGCAACTGAAGTCGCACCAATCATCAATGAATGTTAACTCTGGGGCTGTTTTAAATACAGCATATGACACACCATGAGAAAGATATTGCAGACTTATGCGTGGAAATCTGTCATGATATTGGGGGCGGGGGGGAGTACAAAAGGCATTGTATAAAAGCTCTCGTCTCTTTGGCTTAATTAAATGTTAAAATTACCTTGGTAAAACTGTAGGTTTACCAATAACATTAAGAGGAATGCCAATTGCCAGTTGATGCTATCTCGCCCCAGAGTTGCAAAGCTGGCCCAATTATGATGCTGGAATACATGCAAGAAATGTGCCATCATCTGAATCATGTCCTTATTATTACCACGATCCCTGCCCGTAACTGCCCAGGAGTGGAGCATGCAGCTGACACAAAACACAAACATCAAGTCATTTTTCTTGTTTCTCCTCCATTTTGCTGAGAGCCAAATCCCATTTCACGAACGTTTCCGTTAAACTTGTAATCTGAAAATAACACTGCTTAGTGCTTACCCAAGCTTGCTAAATCATCAAAACATTTGCTTTAGTAAAGTAGGCTACAGCTTGCTTTCTAGTTTCAGAATGGTGTTTCATAGCTTATATCCAGTACGGTACACTTAAATGCAGTATGTCCTATATCTTTCGTTCACCATACCTTATTCTCCTGCGATTGATGGAGACAAGCTCTTGTCTTTTACATACCATGTGTAGAAACACTTTCTGACAGGAAGCACAAGCTAAGTAGGCCTACGTACCCAACTCACTGAATTCGTGTCAAAGCTCTATTTTTTTCAAAAAAAAGTCTTTCTAGGAGGGAAGACCTGTGTTAAATCTATCCAAAAACCTCATACTGTACTTACCATCATTTGTTAGTAAAGAAAGGTAAGGAAATAGCATCGCTTGCATCATATTATGTTCAAACAAACCCTAATGAGATTGCTACAACAAAAGCCGTACATGAATAATATTTTACCACAACTTTGAAAATTTCATGTGCATTGTTGACAGTGCAGGTCAAAGTAAGCTTGGTTATAAGCTATGACATTGCTGGCTGGTGAGATAACCTCAAGTAATTTAGGAGAAAACAGTGGTTGTTAAATTATATTGGCAGTTAGTTACGAGACAATATCCTTACACACATACCAATTCATTGTAGGCCGACGAAAGATCGTGTAATTGTTGAGAAGTTGAGTTCAATTCTCCCTGTCAAAACACATTGAAAAATTATGTGGGTTGAACATGTTATAATACCAGTAACCAAAGCAAATACAGTATTATTGCTTGAAGGTTTAGATGGCATAAATATAGCAACCACTACAATAGTAGAGGGTTGTATAAAGCCAGAAAGGCACAAAATAGCCCCGGTAGCACAGTTGGTTAGTGTGTGGCTTCTGGGACGAAGAAGCTTCAAGAGCAAGCGGCGCTGGTTGAACTCTCGAGGTGTGCAATTGAGCAGCGCAGGTTAAAAACTACTCTCCATTCAACGGCATCTAATGAATGGAATAATAGGGTGTTCCATTTTGACAAAAAATTTTGAACTTACACTTGTAATAGTGATTATGAGATGGGATTTTTGGTCAAACGAAGTATCCTTTTTAAATTTTTGACCAACTCCAACTTTTTGAGGTCCCACAACCCCCTTGAAATTTAGAGAATACTGGTATTATTCCAATCAGCACCGTCAGCAATGACAAGTCATTCAACATGGCATCGCAATGCCATTGCATATAGAAAGAAGATCACTGATGATGGTTTGTTGAAATTGAGGAATGCTGTTATCCATCAGCTTTGTTTCGATAGAAAAAAGCTATTCAAACGGGAAAGACTGGCAGTGGCTGTTATTTCCAATTTTATATATGGTTGCTTTTTCATTGCCCTCAAAATGTTCAGAGAAAAGGAAAGTGCTAGCGGGGAGGCAAGTTATACATCTATAAAATAAAGCTTGTTGCAATCGATGACATGCAAAATATCTTGTGTGTAGTTTCTGACAGTACTGCTCTGCAGTTAACACAGGCTCAAGAAAAGGAATAGTGACGATAATCGTGAAATATTGCAATCTGAAATACGGCTACGATGTAATATCGCTTGAATGTTTGTTTCATTGCATTAAGCTGCTGTTTGGAGATGTCATAACAGCTATTGATGGCAATACAAAATCACCAGATCTTTTAAGTAATGGAGCTGTGTTTAATTTCATTAGCCAACTAACAAAAAATCACTTAATGGTTGATGAACTACAAAATTACAGAGATACTTTAATTAAGCCATCAGAGAAAACCAAAAAAAATCTTTTTTGGGAAAGATAGCAACATCAACTCCAGGCAACAAATTCATAAGAGCTGACCAAGCTTCACTCTTAGTCCTAAGTTGTGCAACATTCCAGGACATTCCTGATGAGTTGAAACAATATATACTTGTTCGTTGCACAGGAGGCTGCCCAGTGTCCATCATGCTCGCTGTTTGACCAATGGCTATCTTCGTATTCTACTTTTTAGGCCATTTGCACTCAATGCCACTCAACTTGCTGGATTGTCAATCAGCCAATTTATAGTTGATGTGTATGCTCCAATGTTTATTTCAACTTTTTTCCACCCCAGTGCTGTAAACGGACCAGCCATTACACTTCTCAATAGAGATTTGATGGCAGGGTCTGATCATGCTATTGTAAAGTATGCGATGCCAAGCTTTATAAGGAATGGAAGCTTGTGGGTTTCCCCAAAAAATGTCACCCTGGCATCTCATTCTGATGAACCACCAATTTTGCCAGAAAACGTCAGCAAGATTGCAACAAAGCCAATAGAGACCAAAAAAACTGAGTCAGTGCTTGCGCTATCAAGTAAAAAGACACTCATTTCATTTTATGATGTCACCAGTCAGTGTTCTCCATGTCTTTCATTGGGCACACCGGCTGCATGGAGATCGTTCAAAAACAATCAGATGAACAATGAAAGAGTCATTGGACTGCTGAAACAATGTGTCATCGAAAAACGAGCCAAGGATAGCACAGATGCCAATGATGATGATAAAAAATTGAAAAGACTGACAATGATATTCGCCAATATGTGGTTGCAATGATGCAATAAGAATGCATGTTTAGTTATGGTTTAGCATGTTACAAGTTTAATACGAAAATTTAGTAGGCTACAGCTACATTATCGTGAATGTTTTACAATAACTTTGGTTAGTCTTTCGTGTTTTCCTATCTTGTATTTTCTAAGTTGTCTGTGGAGTGTATTGAAATTCTTTGTATTATTTTCTAAGTAGTGAATGCCATTATCAAGTTTTGTTTCAAAAAAAATATCAAAATCTAATTTTTTTGCAATTTTTAAAAAATTACTTTTATTTTTATTTTAGGACTTTAAAAACCATGTAATCTTGTTTAGCATGAAAAATCATGCAGAATTAATGAAAAGATGATGGTTTTACTACATTCTAACCAGAAGTTATGACCATTCAAACATTTGACTTTTATGTCTAACAGGGGGTATTTCTGTATATTTCAATGGGGGTGTGGGACCTCAAAAAATTGGAGTTGGTCAAAAATTTAAAAAGAATACTTTGTTTGACCAAAAATCCCATCTCATAATCACTATTACAAAAAAACTTTTTTGAAATGGAACACCCTAATGGAATAATTCCCCGCAACAAGACTTCAACAATCGGAAACTTCATTCTGTCAATCTCGTTGACCAGGCCTGCATCAGTGATTCAAAGCCTAGTCTACAAGTATGAGAAACTGCCATGGTTAAGCTCTGCAAGAAGCTTTCCCAGTCCGAGGATAAGTATTCAATCAGAAATCATCAATTTAAGATTTTAAGATTCAATTAAACATCCTCACCAGTTGTGTATGTTGAATCAATTCGAGCTTATTCAGTCGTGACTCATAGTTGGGGACTTGGCGTATTTCCTTGCTGTCTAGAACATGGCTGAGGCTGTGAATCTCTTCCAACTGCTTGCTGATTTTAACCAGTTCCTTTTCAGCTGATAACACGACTTCTTTCTCACAAGTGGTATCCATTCCGATAACATCAATGAATCCAGGGCTCAGGTACTCTGTAACTGCTGGAACTACAAAAACATCACAGCATCGTTGATGATCTGGCTCACTCGTAAAAATCACAGTTCAGTTTATTTTTTGTTGGCGAAAAAGAAAGACACAAAAAGCAAAAACACAAATAATTCGCACAACAAGGATGGCAGCGAAAGACCAAAAGGTCACCAAAGTCAGCTACCACCCAAACATTTAAACAAAAGACACAAAATTAAGAACATTAACACATATATATATAATATATAGCACAATACCAGCACTTTACATAATACATTAACAATGGAATAACACAGGGCAACATAAAAAAAAAACTGTGTAGAGAAATAAGCGGATGATACGTTTCAGGAGTGATCATTGTACAAATTCTTTAATAAACATTTATATTTAAATTTAAAAACATTATAAGACTTTTCTTTTATTTCTTTTGGTACTTGATTCCATAGTTTCACTCCATTAAAACATAGCATCTTCTTACCAGAGTTTGACGTTGTAGAAGGCAAATATAAATCATTCTTTTGGTTCTGACAGGTTTTATGATGGTGAATTTCGTTTACAAAAATCGTTTAAGCTCTGCACCTAGCTCAATTGTAAAGCGCAAACTGAAGGTGAAAGATGCTATAAATATAGCCACTTTGCTTTCATAATATAAATAACTTGCTAGATGTAACTTTCATCACAAGTGTATTTACAGTGTCATATTGTGATTTTTTTGCAGTTAAGAATATGGAAATAGCTGATATACCACATACCACAAATCATGTAACACCTACCTCGCTTAAAGATTTGATTAAATCTTTCTCGTTTGGTTGAAAATGTAGTCAAAGTATCTTGAACATCAGATATCACTTTCAACAACTAAACAAAACAATACTGGGGTTAAAATTCAACAAGACAGAGGCCAATAGGATTATTTTTCACTTTAATACAATGCAAAGATTACATCCATCATTTTAACTGGGGTCATGTAAATGAATAATAACTTTTTTAAACATGCCATAAGAGTTATTAAATAATTATTGTTGCATTATGGCAGTGGCACAAACGCTGTGTTTCATTATGCCTTACAGCATGTGAAACTCGTAATCACTTCATATCATTAATATTATTTCACCTTTCTATCATCGCCATCTTTTGGCAACACTTTAGCTTCAATTGAAGATATTTTTTGTTCCAATTCGTCCAATAGCTTGTTATCCATACTTAATGGTTTAGTCACAACTATCCATCAAAAAATGAAACTTAACGTGGAAACAGAATTTACCCTTAATCTATTGGTTATTTATTTTGCAAAAAATTTATATTCCAAACCAATCCTTTTATTTCGAAGATAAAACAAAATGATAATGTAATTTAAGCTGTCGGTACATTGAAAAGATAAAAAACCAAAAAATCTAACTTGCAAACTACCTTATTTTTTATAGCGGTAAAATTAGTCTAATATATCAGACTATCAACAAAATTTATCTCATTTGAGTGGGCTAAGTATAGAGGGCTACAATGCCAATAAAACTGATTACTAACACTGGCTGACAGTTATTAGCTTTCCAAGGGTCAGAAATCACTCATCATATTACTTAATGTTCTTTAAATATCCAGCTTAACTGTCATTACAAACTATTCAAAAAGTAAGTACAAGGTTACTTGTATGCTAACTGAGCACCATGAAGACTGAATTCTTAAACGAACACAGCATTGATGTTGGCATGTTTAGCCCACTTTTGAAGTAAAAAAGGATAAAGGACTCTATACAACTACGTTCAAGCTGACAAGTAGTTAGCCTACTATGCCATTCCAAACAGTAAAGTAAGTGAACCAAAGCTGTAGAGTGTGACGTAGGGCAAACAACATACAAATCCGATTTCCGCGCAGGGTTACCAGATGTAAATTTGGCAAGGGGCCAACTGCACGTTCAAAAAGGGCCAAAAAAGAGCCAACTTCTAAAACAAGGGGCCAAAAATAGGGCCAACTCAATTTTCAAGTACCAAGAAGCAATTTCACTTAATTAGCAACACATTCTTAGCAATATAGCCACATATTTCACCTGTAAACAAAATAATTAAAGTAATACCTTAGTAAATAGTTACTGTGTACACGAAAATAAGGGAAATTGAAAAACAATATTGTTTGAAATAGGAATCAATCAGCCAGTTTAAGGTTATTTCCAGAAGTAGCACAGACATTGCAGCACTGAAACATAACATAGGCTACCATACAGCATGTAAGATCATGCTTCTGGAGAGACACAACAATAACAAATAAACAATTTACAAAAAGGCATGCAGAGAATGTGATCCCAATAAATTCCACCGAGCAAGTTATCTAACAGTTAAATAAACATTTCCTCATTCAATTCACCATCATCCTCCCATTCGAGTTCACAGCATACACAAGGTCTGTGGTAAGTTTTTCCCCAATTACCGTACTATTGTATTTCCTACCGCTCTCATATCCTGCTTTCTACTTCTTTGGCATCCTAGTCTTCCTGGACCAAGTCCAACAAACACAATGATAGTAACACTTTAAAAACGCCAAACAAGGTCCAAAAAAAACTAAAGGGCTAAACTAAAATTTAAGGAACCAACTGGTTTTCAAAAAGGGCCAATAAGCCAACCCAAAATTGGAGAGCTAACTGGCTTTCAAAAGGCCTAATTTCTGAAATTGGCCCCAAAAAGGCCAACCTGGCAATCCTTCAACTCACTAGAAAAAGGTCATGCTGATGTCAGACTCGGTCAGAGCCGCGCATGAAATGAAAACAGGATGAAAAAATCAGAAACTCAAGAGTTGCCAAAACAATACGTTTTAATTTCCATATTGCTGAAGCTTTACAGAAAAATCTAGGAAATAGTTCTCAGCCTGCTCAAAAAGAGCCAACGGGCCAACCAAAAATTTGGAAGCCAAACAGCTTAAAAAAGAGCCAAATTTCTGAAAGTTGGCCCCAAACAGGCCAACCTGGCAACCTTGTTTCCGTGACCCTCGACCTCGGCTTATAAAAATGAAAACTGACTGACTTCGGCTTCAGTGTTGCTAGATTTTTTGTGGATAGCTAGATTTGTTTTAATTTCAGTCCTTTTTCATTTTTTTAAATTTATTTTCACCCAATTTATGATCGAAATCTAAAGGTCGTCAGACTCAGACCACTCGGCATGCGACAACTCAGCGAGTACATTTCAGCAAGATTTCGGTTACTGTTTAAGTCAGCAAGTGAGATTTTCAGCTAGCATCGGGCTTGCTTGGTCAGCGCTTGACTGAATTTGCTGACTTATTGTGACATGCCAAATGCCAAGTTTCGGCATGCTCAGGGGTCACTTGCTCCGCTTTATCGTTTGCCAACTTTCATCCACTTGCTGAAATTTTGCTAGCTCAGTTCACTTGCTTAACACTGCCATGTGCTGAATTTAGAACTGCTTACTTGTGGAAGACTCAATTTAAACGGCGACTTTTACAAAAACTGACAAGAACAAACCAAACACTTCAGTTTTCTGGTAAAGTTTTGGAACGCAATACGAAAAATAAGAAACAATATCTCGAAAAAAGATCGCAATTAAAATATTTTTGTTCATTGATTATGGACACGCCAAGGTCCTTCCTACTCCGACTTCACAGCCCTGATTCCAGCTAAGGCCAAAGGTGGACACTGGACAGTGTTGTCAGATTCTCAAATAGGTTTGGCACAGGAAATCTCAAGAAATTTCACCATATGCCACAAAATTGCACCAAATTTTCAAATCTTACGTGCAATAACGTAAAATAACTCATTATTGTTTCATTAATAACAATTTAAGCATTTTTTTTTCTCAAAAAGAGAAAGAAAATTTCTCCAAACACATCATTTTATTGCAATTAAAATCAGGCTTTTTCGTTACTTTCGATAGACCACAGTTTGGTTTGGCCAGGCACAACACTGATGGTTAGCCAAGAACAGTGGCGTACGCAGGATTTTCTCAAGGGGGACTATTCAATTTTTTTTTCTTCTAATTGAAACTAAAACGAAATCAAAAAACGCCCATTTAGGCTACTAATAATATCCAGTAAATCATATTGTGTACGATTAGCCTACCATATAGCCTAGTCAGCTTGCGTTGACAATAAGTTTTTAGTTTGCAGCAACTATAGTTTAGGCTACTCATTTAGGCTAGATAGATTTTGTATTGAAAACAAAAAATGTGCCATAACACTCTTGGCTTGACGTACGTCGCATATAGCCTAATGTTTTAAGTAGGCTACGGTATAGCCTAGGTTATAGACGACGTAGCGGGTTAGCTTACTCAACCCAGCAAGCCACGCGTAGACCTACTGAGGGAATGTTCAGTGGTGTAGGCTACCTAGAATTTCTTACTAGGAAAGTGTGCGTTCGATATAATTTGACTTTTTTTTTATTAAGAGTAGCCTAATGGTAGCCTACTTCACATTTCACAATATAGTCTGACCAAAGTCTAAGGTAGCCGAGGCTAGGATATGTGGTTGAAATATAAACTCTCATGATCTTTGTGTGTGTCAGTGTACTTTTGGATTGAATTATTAGGTAGGCTACGCCTATGTGAATATGAAAAGCATGATGGTAAGCCTAAATAACGGATAAGTAAATAGGCTACTGTAATAGTTCGATTAACAGGCAACGTTCTTGGATTAAAACATAAATCGAACCTCTTTGTGAGAGTTTAAATATCGAATGCAATTTATTTCGGTACCGTAGTTTAAACAGAAATTATCGCACTTTGAACATAGGCTACATAATAAAAAATAAGGCCAACCTTACAGGGCCGTGTGAGTAGCCTACCCCTCGAGTCTCCCCTCCCTCCGAAATTCAGTAATGGGTCTTTACTTATTTTTAATAAAGGTGCCTAGGCTTATTGATTGATTGATTGATTGATTGATTGATTTTATTTCGTTGTAGGTAAATATAATACAATAAATACAGCAATAAAAAAGGAATTTCCAGCAACGGGAATCTGCGAAGAGACCATGGGTCTTCGAGTCAAGCAGATACCCCAGATTCTAATAGAAGTTCTAAAATTGCGATAAGAATAATTCAATAACGAAAATTGAGACAAGGTGTTAGAAGATGGTCATAGAGAAATATATTTAGTAGTCTATCGGTAGCATAAAGGTAATACAAAATTAATCGTGCTAATATTTGGCGATGAGTGAGTATTTGTGTTGTTTTTTAAAAGAATAAAATGACAATTTACGCAAGCTCGTTGGTAAGGAGTTCCAGACTTTCACTCCGGCATATTTAATGCTGCGCTGGAGTCGGGATGAGGCGTAACGTGGGACAAAATAACAATCATTGGAAGAGTGTCTAGTAAGTCGTGCATTATACATGAGTTTGGTTTTTTCAAAGTAGTGTGCGAAAGGCAGAGGCAATACATCCGTATCAAATTTAAACATGAATTTAGCAATTTCATGTTCGTACAAATCTTTAAGCTTGAGTATGTTAAGTTTCTTATAGAAAGGTGTGACATGATCAGACCACCTGCCACCTGCTACTATTCTGACAGCCTTATTTTGTAAGGTGCTAAGCTTGTTCATAACTGGCCAAGTAGCCTAGGCTTAATATGTTTCTCAAACCATAGGTCATGAATTCAAATCAAAAATATCAGACTGACTCCACAATTTGTTCGGACTCCATCTTTGACTACATAACAAAAATTCAAAGGGCGATATGGAGTTTAACTAAAATAATTAAACGATTTTACAGTGCCATTTTTAGAGGATAATTTGGCAATGAAATAGACCGTCTCTAAAACATTTAGGCCAATTGCCACTCTTGAAATACAAAAAAATAAAAACGAGAAAAAATAATAACGCAGTGTTTGTCAAAAATAATAAACAAATAAGACGCTGGGTTAAATGCAAAACAGCTTACTTTAATAAGGTAGCTACAAAAAATTTGGCGACGTGGAGTTTTCTTCAGTATAGCCTATGCAGTCCCCTCTTTTCCTAAAAAGTTTTTCGAATGCAAACGTAGGCTATGCACTGGATAATCCTGGTCAACGCTTCTGGATGCCATTATTGAACATTTATTGAAAATTCTTATGCTATCAACCGTTGAAAGACATTTTCCAAGAAAGCGAGAGCGTGGTATTATTTCTTCTGTAAACTCTAACAATATAACATAGATTTACTGTCTTCGCTGATTTAAAACGGTTATTCCAAATGATGATCAGCAATACAAACAGGCCCGGATTAAGGGGGGGCAGAGGGGGCAGGTGCCCCGGGCTCCCCGACTTTTGAAGGGCCCTCCTACGTGGAAAAAATGTGATTTTGTGTTATTTTTTCTTCCTTTCAGCCTTTGAAGTTTCTGCAAAATGCTGTGCAGTGCTGGATTGATGCTATTGTAAACGCAGAGGTGATTTTTCGCGCCATAGGCGCGAAATTTTTTTTTGCCGGGAGGCCCTCCGATCTAAAAGTGCCCCGGATCCCCATCAGCTAAATCCGCCCTGAATACAAAGCAGATGAATGCATCTTATGCTATGAAATTCAACTGTTTGTAGCAGTATTGTCACATCTTTTATTTAAAATCGACGAAAAACGCTGCACTAACTATATATATGAACATGGGTGGGCCCCTAAAAAGAGATGTGGGCCAACGGGGTTTTGAAAGTGGTAATAGGGCCATGCTTGATTTAAGCTATTGAATATCGAGTTTTTGTAGCAATATTTACAATATTTTTTCATTTCAAATAGCCAAAAAACATTAAACAAACTGAAATAAGTGGCCCCTAAACAACCGTGACGCTCTCTACGGGAGTACGAGGGGCGGTTAATACAGCTCTGCTACCCAAAACCACTCTTAAACAATAACATGTTTGCACTACACAATCACAACAACGCGGAAAAAAATGAACATTTTTGAAATGAGTGGGAGACATGGCCCAATGCCCGGCCCCTGCGTGCGCCAGCACTGGCCAAGTAGCCTAGGCCTATATATTTTTTTCAAAAAATTGCAAAAACTTTTTATGTGTATTACCAACATAGAAGTTGTTGTTGGCTTTATTTTTTGGTTTTCTCTGTCATTGTTTTCAACAATTTTTCAATACTTCCATTGCTCATCATTTAAACTAAAGCATTAAACAAAGAAATTGTGATTTTTTTGGAGAAGTGAAGTTATAATGATTGTGGACTCAGCTTAATGCTGAATATTTTTTTGTAGTTTTCCTTTTATGCTGCGAGTAAAGACTATTCCCATTAAAACACATGACAATTGTTGAAAATGCATTAGGCTACATTCGTTGAAGTCAGTTTTTTGTGATTTTGGGACATTTTTGTGTCAAATTAAACCAAGTTTCACCAGATGTTTGTCAGATTCCAAGCTTATTTTTGTCTTAGCCTAATTTTTCGGTGCATAACTCCATTTTTTCCGTTGGTGGTTTTGTTCACGTAGCCTAGCCTACTGTAGGCTACATCTAACATCTAAACTACTACAGCATGTACCATCCAGGATACACCTAACTATAGCCTATCTAACATTATTATTTACGGTTGCATTCCAACAAAAAAAAAAAAAACTGACATTGAAAAAACTACTTTGTTACTGGATCGGATCTGAATTCTGAAGGACCATTTAAACTTTTTTAGATGAGAACTTGTGAGGACTAAATCTTGAATTGATCTTGACATTGATAATTCTTGGAAATTGTGACGATTGACAAGTTAGGTTTGAACTCTAGCTCTTAGAAGATAAAGGTAGTCTCTTACTTGATTCAAGTGTCGGGTAGCCCACGAGAAGATAAGGTTCTCATTGTAGGTTACTAAGTCTTCGCACTAAGGAGAGTAAGGTGGTCAGTACCTTTTTCTCGGCTTCCTTTCCTGCAGCAATTATGCCCACATAATTTGTTACACCCTAGGTAGAGGTGAGCGGTGTTTTCAGCAAAAAGCTGAAGCCAGGAGTCAAACCAGGTTTGCATAATTGGAAAGCTAACGTCTTATATATTGCTCCATCTCACCGCCTTTCTAGCTCTTAGGTCTTCAAAATTCCCCCAAGCGTAATTTCTTATCGCCAATAGCCTTAAAGCTTCATACTAAAAAAAAATCTACATGGCAAAACAAGATTGATGCACAGGCAACCCAAATCGATGTCATTGATACGCAAACAGCTAGGCCAAGCAATTTGGATTTCAAAAAAAAATGTTTTTCATATTTAAGATCGGTTAAAAATCTCATCCAGTCTACATTAAAAAGATCTTTCTTTCAGCAGCATTTAATTCAAATAATCTGGATATCCTACAAAAAGACAGCTACAGCAAACAGAGAGAGTGTGAAAAGGTGAGAAAATTTGTTCGAAAAAGTAACAAGGTTGATTAACAATTTCTTTGAGAAAATTACTTTGCTAAAAGTGTTCAAGTAGGCTATGAGGCTATGGTATAGGCGCCTACACCGATGTCCGTATTCCTGAGCTTCTTAAATTGATCTAACTCCTAAGTGAATTTAAAATCGTTTTTTTAAGATAGCGATATTGCGTTGACCCATTGCGACGTTTAACCGCTATGCATTGACCTAACATTGCAGGGCAATGGTGATGAAATAGCAATAACACTACTCAGAGCGTGCAATGTACGAGTAACAATATTTTTAACAATGGTAAAAGCTTTGATTTCAAGAAATTGTTTCCCAAGTTTTTCTTTTCAGAAACCTTCATAAAGTTGTTAGGCTATTGACAATTGATTAAAATGTTTCACAAGTCACATTTGAAATAATTCCTCTGTTATAAATTCGATCGTTACAGCATTGCTGCAAGCCTCTGAACATGCATTGTGGTCCACAGCATTCAGCACGAGAAAACGGGACTCGTCCAATCTGTGAAAATAATAATAATCATGTTTGGTTTTGCGTCCATTGCGACAACATAACCTACTCTGCAGTGCATACTGCGAATACACGTACAACACAAACGACAACAGAAAGCGGCGAAGGGGCATAGATAGTCGAGCCTGGTGCTCTCATTATTTTGGCACGCTTTCAAGTGTCTGCTTAGGCACAGCCGTGTTCTCTGGAGCGGTGTCGAACCCACGTCCTTTCGAACATTGCGCAGACGTTCTCACCACCCGGCCACGCAACCGAAGAACTCGAAGAGCGCAGCCGAAAACGCAAAACAAATCTGTGAAATGAAACCCATGATAAAAGTGACGCGTAATAGTGAAACACTTCCTAGCTTTCTTATTTGCATTGATTGAACGCTTTTAAACTTTAAATTTACGCATGGCCTAAAAAGAAGGCTTTATTTCATGGATCCAATACAAGAATAGCTTTTTGCTAAGACTCAAAATATGAACGGACTTGAATTAAATCATGGCAATGCCTAATAGAAAAACCTTGTCGCATAGGAAGTTGCTTAGATTACTCGCAGTGACATGACTTATATGATGTTATTGTTGACCTATCGTATATAGCCCAATATGCAAACAAGGCAGACATAGGCTAAAGTTAAATACTGGTACGTTGCACTAAACTCTGTTTTCACTCTACGTCAGTTCAAGCTGATCAGACTAGATAAATCATGGTAGGTTACTTTCCCATATAGCGTTAATGTACAGTAGGCCTAAACTTAGTAGGCTAAATCTAATCTGTCTGCTATTTGCAACAACTTCCTCGGCATCATTTGAAGATTAGGTCACGATATAATTATAGATTTTTTATCACTACAGTCAGGGCCTCTGAGAGAAATTTTCACTAGGGGTACGAAGAGTCATTCCAGGCCCTCCTCTCACTCCGGGCCCCCTTTGTCTTGGGCAAAAAGTGTGATGTTTGCTTAGGCGTACTGCACACCACACAACATTTTACTGCAGAATTGGACATCTGTGCGCAATAATAGTATCAGGCTGCAATAAAACTATTATTTTGTGTTGTGCATATCATGTGATCTGTCTCTCGCCAATTTGTGTATCCTGCATTGAATTCTTGTGTCAGTTGTTGATGGTGCTGTTGAGAGGTGTCGCTTGCACATCTTTAATGTAAAATTTTTAAATTCATTTTTTTATTTCTCTTAGATGTAACTTAGTCTATAATTATTTTTGGAGAGGACACTATGTGGTGTCGAAAACGTTGGATTTAGTAGTTTTTTTCATGTTTTTTTTGGGGGTTTAATGTTAAATCCGTTAACGTTACTGAGTGTTAGGCTATATGTATCTGGTACAAGCCAAGCTGTCTACCAAGGCTCAAACATAACCTCTTGTTAAAACATAATCAAGTTAATCATCTGACCAATCCTAACTTTTCTTCATTAACTTTTGCATTCACCACATGCCCAGCACTAGCAGAGGTGAACGAGAAAAGTCAAGTTTTTTGACTCCAGCTCCGGTCCTGCTCCGAAAGTATTCTCTGAAAGTATTCTCTGCTCCTGCTCTAACTCCGAAATTCATTTTGAAGTGAAATAAGCGTGAAACTACTTTTTTCAAATAGTTTTTAAAAAACATAAAAAAAACAAATTCACCCGGGCTCTACACTATGCCCCCCCACCCCGGACAGGAGAATAACTAACTTTTATGATGTAACTTGGGGTGCTTTTAACAGAACATCGTTGCATGTAAAGCATTAAATTACCACTTTGGGCCCCTAATGTGCTCGCAAAACACTCGATTACCTTTCGGGGCCCATTTACTAGATTACGGGCCCCCCAGGACTAAAAAATAACAATTTTTATGCTTGAAATTAGTCGTTTAGGATGGTTTTAACCAAACATTTTTGCGCGTAAACTATAAAACCACAATTTCGGGCCCCCCAACAAACACAGGCCTGGGCCCTCAAGGGTACGCCGTACCCCCTCCCATAGGCCTCGACTATAGTAGGCTACTGATACTGCTTTAAACGAAATTCAGATTTGTAACTGATTTAAAACTTACATTTTTTAATTCATCCTGACAACAGATTTGTTCCATCCTGTTATATGCTATTCCGTTACAACAAGCTGTCTCTGGGAATGGCTTCTCTTCTAGGAATCCACCACAACAGAATTCAGTCGCTTTGTTGAACAATAGAATTCCACAACAGCCGCTATTTTCTCTTCCGAATGTTAAGTCATAAAGCAGTGGTTCCGTGCCATCCTTCAAGAAAAAGAACCATATAGCTTACAGTGGTTTACAGACTTACAGTCAGGCAATTTTTTAAATATTCGAGTTGATATTCACATCAGCTGTATTGTAAGAAGGGCTATATAAAAATAAGGTGCAACCGATTATCTTTAATGGAAAATAAAATAGCCTAAATTTTTCTTGGAAAAAGTTTTTATATAGGCCTTGGACACAAAGGCTTAGCTTACTAGCTGTACTTTTTATTGGATTTTTTTTCATATATTTCACTGTTATTTATTTATTTTATTTTTAGGTTATGTATTTTAACCTATTATGGAATCTGGGCCCATTACAAAACGAGATGTGACTTTTAGTCATTATCAACACACAGAAATATTTAATCTACTAATATTTTTGTACGCTCAAAATTACTTTACAATTAAGGGCTAACGTGATGACCTTCGACTACTTTTTTAAACTATAGCCTACTGCCCTTTCCCCTTTGAATTAGAGAAATGATTCCTGACGTTTTTAGTCACAATCCCATTCCGAAAACATCAAGACTTCCGACTTTAAACTTTAAAGATTCAGCTTTAACAAGAAGTGTGTAAAATAGGTAGCCTACTTAGGCTACTTTTTTCTGAAATCAATGTCTTCACAGGCGCCGGGTTTGTGGACCATACTGTACATAGAAGAAATTTCCAATTCTGCGTGTGGTAGGCCTAGTCTAGCCTACACTTCAGTCTGGTTACCTCTGCATCACAGCAAATCCTTTCAGAAGAGTTGTATGAGGAAATACCACAGCATTGAGTGAGTCGATCCGCTTTCCCTTTCACAAACCCATCGCAACACAAGTGAGTATCGGTATTGTAAACATCAAAATTACAGCATTCAGCTCGACTTCTAGGAATGTCTGGAAATACACACGAATGTAGCCTACGAACCATTCTAGAAATATTACTAGAAGAATGCTAACCTCAACAATATTTCACATTGGAATGGTCTGCTTTGCGATAGGTTGGAGAAATGTGCTTACTAGGCCATTTGTTTTGTAAATACTGTCACTTATGAGCCATTAAAAGTTGATGATATTTGCATCAGTTCCCCACCCAGCAAACATTGTACCTCGGCCCAACGTAGTGTGACAGTTGGTAAAATAGTGCTCCTCTGTTGACCCAACTTATCTTGCACCATTCGTCGCAGTTGGGCCAATTTATTTTAAAATCTTTGGGCCAACATTAAAAAATTGAGGGGTTACCTAGTTCGCCGCAAATAATGGCGTTGGCCCAACGTACTGTACAACTGCACACCAACATTGGCAAGAACGAATTATTAATTCTAAGTTTTTTTGCATTTTCATTGTCTCATTACAATTGTAAAAGGAATACCATGAAGCAAACTGAAACAATTCTTCGAAGGTATCTTCAATTAAAATATTTCAAAAGTTGGCAAAGTTGACAAAACTACACTACCCTCAGCCAACCTGAACAACCGTCAGCCAACGTTGGGCCAAGGAAAAATGTTTACAGGACAGTGTTTACTTGTAAGTATATTTTGTAGCTTTTACGTAAAAAATGCAACACTGAGCACTTTAATTGGCGTAGGTCTATAGGTCTATTAATTGTTTACAATGTGGTGGATGATTAGCGTAGAAAAACTTTCTTTTTTTGTGGATTTTTTTTTATAAATTTTTTTTATCACGGTTAAAGTTCTATAAAGTCTAGAAGTAACATTTTGCCTCAGAAGTGAAATTGAAGCAATCAACTCACCTTCAGGGATTGTAATATTTTCTCCGCTGCAACATAACTGTGAGAATTGATCGATTACCCTGTTCGCGCAACATGAACCTTGGTTGCTGCCATTTGGTATTTCATGGATGGTAGCTCCACAACACATATGAGTGGAAGCGTCATAACCTTCGGTAACGCAGCATGCAGGCCACCTGAAAATACAAGTTGGGAATGTGTTTTCCAGTGGCAAAGTTTGATCAAATTTTGGGAGTTTACTTTTTCAGTAAACTTTAAACATAATAATCTAGTTGTATAACAAAAAAAAAAAAAAACAGTAGAGATGACGCGGTTGAATCGCACCGATGGGTTTTTTAAATACAAGTAGGTCTAGAATAATGTTTGTTGAAAAAGTTAACACCCAAAAAAATGGTCACATTTTCATATGCACATAGCAAGAGACACAGAAGGCTTAAGCTCCTACAGGGCAGTTTAGCAGTGAATCACTTCACTTAAAATTGTTGCACGTCGCTTCATCTTCTGCTCCATTTCATAGACTCTCCCTAATTATACAAGCTTTTACGTCACGGCCAAAATAAAGTAATATGTAGCATTTGAATGCAACAACTTAACATCTGTATCTCGGTAGCCGATTGTAGCAAGAATTAACAGTGATAGACACCGTGTTTCGCCCATGAGGCTGGGCTCAATTTCACGACTAACGAAATTGAGCCCATGAGACTGAGGTCAATTTCAACACTAACAACTCAATTTCACGACTCAATATTTTACTACTTTGATTTTACTAATTTTACAACGTCTGCAGACGTTGAATCAATGTAAAAAACAATTGATTTGCTGTGACGGCATAAGTCAGTTTTTACACCTTAGGCAAGAATAGTAGTGTAGGCTACTGTAGATCTATATGTTGAAACAATCAACGCACTGATGCACAACAGCAGTGAACACCAGGGTTGTGGAGTCGAAAGAATTTGCGGAGTCGCTTAAACAAAGGCCGAATCCAGCTTTATACAAAACGATGGACAATAAAATGTTTGTTTGCAATTTTTTTCAAAAATATTTTTTCTTGTTCTTTATATTGCGCTCTAAAACATTACAAGAAAATGGAAGTGTTTGTTTTTGTTAATTTTCCCCACAACAGCGGGAGCTATCTAAATATGGATTGAACTCAAAATTTAGTATATAGGCTACTGTAGTTTAGTTTAGCATAAAAACACGTCGTCTTTTCTTCACGTTTCCAGCTCACTAAAATCATTTCGGTCCTGAGTTCTAAAATAGCCCTGAACCTTTCCCTTTAATTGCATACCGTATATCTTGTTTCATACTTATAGGCCTACAATCAATAGGAGAGATAATAGTGGACTTTATCCTACTGTCCTGGATACAACTTTCAAGTAAGTTGTACTGACTACAGTACCTGGTCAGTCTACAAGGCCTATTCTAATTGTGTGTTACCAGCAGGGATAAAAAAACACCTTTCCTAACACAAACGTATTCATCTTTGTGGCCTACAGTCCCCAGTCCTGCCATCGGATGGCTGCTCGGGGAGTGCCCGAAAATCTAGTCCAGATGAAATATAAACTAAAACAACTTCTCATATAAAAGAAAAATCTTTGTGCCAACCTGTACTTTCCGTATACGGTGTCTCCACAGCAAACGGTTCCACCTTCTGTGTCATACCCTTCTCCGCCGCAGCATTTTGGACTTTTAAAGGGTCCATAGGGTCCGTTATCGCAGCAGATGGTCATCGGAGATTCAAAATAATTAGCCCCGTTACAGCATGTGTCCCCTAAATAGGAGCAATATTTAACTTGAACCATTTAAAAAAAACCTTACGCCGAGATAAATCGCTCTGGACCCTAAACTGGTTGGCCACCCCTGGCTAAGTGCATCAACACTGTTTTTTTTATTTTTTTATTTTTTATAATGAATCACGAGGCCAGGCGACGGTGGTTGAACTATCAGTGAGGACTTGAGCAACACATTTCAGGAACAGCTCTCCATACAGCGACATCTAGCGAAAGGAAAATTATGAGCATTATTGTTTCAACAACACGAGGAAAGCTTATACTTCCAAACTCAGTAACCGGACCTGCGTCAATGGTTTAATGCGTCTAACTCAAAAATTACCTTGTACAAAAGTATTTAGACAAAATTTAAAAAGAAGCATTCTCAATCCGGAGATAAATATTTTACAAACCATTAATTTTATTAGTATTTTTGCAATCGATAGCCTAAGCAACTAGATCATGCCGCTTAAACCAACCGTAGGCTATGCTGTAATCAAATAACCGCTGAATGGAGCAGTCCTACGTCTGATCGGGTCTTGGCAAGTGGTAGGCCTACCTACAAATCAATTTTTACCGCATCGCAAAAACAATGCATGCTTACCACCATCTCTGTCAAATACTTGACCATCACAGCATACGCCCGTTGCTGAATCAAACGGTGTTGTCAAGCAGCATGCGTCCCCAGAAGATGAGAAACTCAGCAATCCCCTGTTTACAAATATTAAAATTAAATTTCCAAATGAGTAATTTCTCAGTTACTGTAATGTCAACTTGCATCAGTTGCTTACTGTAGGTAAATAGTACGGTAGTTAAGTTTTAAAAGAAATAATAGTTTTATTAATTGGCAAAAGGGGGAAACAGTTTAAAAAAACAATAGCCTACTTTTAGCATCAAAGTAGGTTTATAACAAAAGTAAAATAAGTAAAGTAAAGTTATTTTGTAGTTTAAGTAAGTTACACCAAAGTAAATTATTTACAAGTTTAGTTAACACAAAAGTAACACCAAAGTGGGCTAAGTTATTTCTTTAATTTGAAAGTTGCATTAGTAGGCTATGCTAAACAAAAAGTGGGAATTTTTTTTCTATTTCTGTTTTAAACACAATTCCAGTTCAAACACAAATAATTCGCACAGCAAGGACGACAGCGAAAAACCTTAAAATCACCAAAGTCAGCTGCCATCCAATGTGCAGTGATAAGTTCTGTTTTGAAAATAAAATACCTTCTTACCCGCAGCAAATGAACTCGCTTGCTGATTTGTAATAGAACATCCTGTTATCTGGGGTTCCACAACAGCTATCTCCGTTCTCAACATCAGAAAGAAAGACATCTCCGTCACAGCAGAATGACCCTAAAAAGTAAAAAAAAGTCCTAAAAAGATCCTAAAGATCTAAAATATTGACAATGTGAGTGAAACAATGTTCTGGACTCTTGTCTTTACGATTGAAATAACTTATAGTCTAGTCAACTTTGAGATTATTGTATGTAAGCTACAGTCAGGTTTTTTTTAAGGTTTGGTTTGGGTGACCGCTAAGTAGTTTTAAGAGACCGCAAGTGTTTCATTTAAATACCAAAAAATAGCCTTATTTGCTTAAACGAATTATTTATTAGGCTACTGGCAGGCTTCTGCTTGTTATGTTTCTACATGTAAAAACTGATCATTATGCGCCATAAATCAGAAATAAACATTGACGAGTATCGAAGGTGCACTTCTTTTGTGAATAACTCTTTGATCCAGCTGTTAGCTGTACCTCCACTTATTCTTTTTTCCGGACGTGAACTATTGATCGTAGGCTATATTCGTATTATCGACAAGACATAGCGAGAAACAACCATTACTTTCCTACTGTAGTTGCAAGTCCAAATTTTGGGAAACCGCTGGAGAAATTTGGGGGACCGTTTCGGTCCCCCAAAACACCTTAAAAAAACACTGGCTACAGTAACCAATGTAATCATAAATTTGTTTTTACAACAATTAAATTAAATAACTTCAAAATAGCATCGAGAGCATATATAAGTTATCAAGGCTTGTTATAATATGACGTAAGAAGCAAAGTTGTTTTTCCAGGTTTCAACAAAAATTTCGAACTGTAGGCGACTATTACTTTTCAGCCAATCCTAGAAGAGGGTGCGAGAACTGGTTGGTAATTTCAAAGTGATGCCGACAAGGCAAAGATTAAGAATCGTTGGTCTATAGTCTCTGAATATTATAAACACTTGCAGTAGGTCAGCCAGTGTTGAAATCTTAAGAGTCAAGAGTATTGTTTGAGCTCTGAGCTTTGACTTAGTCACTTCTTAGTAGCTGCTTTGGTATAGGTAGGCTACTAGACATTTGGATTTTTATAGTGATTTTCAAGAGAAACAGAAGTGTTTTGTTAGTTGTTCGAATGTGTTATTGTTCAAAATAATGTAAAAACTTACATACGAGTTATTAATTTCAGAAATTAGCATAAATTTTATGCTCTAAAATAAAGTCATATATTGTCATATATCTCAAAAAATAAAGTCATATTTTCAATTTTTTTAGGTCATAAAAATGGCCCTAGTCATGATATAATATCTGCAATAAAGATAACACAGAAATACAACATCATTGTGAGTCAAAAATTCTGTCCCAGAAAATTAATTTATTCGTATCTGAGAATTAAAACAACATCTTCATGAAATACCTTTTACCTCATACATTAACATCATGGACATTATCTCGACCTACGTATCTATTCAGTAGTTTTCCATCAAACTATTATACACGTTTTCCAATAAGTTAAAAGCTCATTTTTTTACTCAAACCTTTTTTTGACGTAGCTTTACAGCAAACAGCAACATGAAATAACTACCGGCACTTAAAGTCCTAAACCATTTCGCGCGTTAACGCGAAATTGCGTAAACGAATAAGCTTCAAGAACAAGCAGAGCTGGTTCGACTTTCGGGGTGTGCGCTTGAGAAACGCATTCTAAGGACTGCTCTCCATTCAGCGGCACCAAATGGATGGAATAATTTCCCGGCAACAACACTTTAAAAACAATCAGAAATTCTACTCTGTTAATCTTGGTAACTGGCCTTGCGTCAAAAGCCTCTACAAGTATGCGAAACTACCTGGAATAACCTAACAAGGCTTTTTTAGTCCGAGGATAGAGATTTAAAACCAACCAACCAATTGTCAAAAGTTAATTGCTTTTTGTGATAGGTTTGTTGGCTTAAATTAAAAGTTTTTGGTTTTTAAAAGTTTGTCTTACCTTTATCAGGGAAGAAAGCAATTGACGAACAGCATTCCGTTCCTTGAGTGTCGGTACTCCATAGACTGTTCTCGCAGCAAATTGATTTTTGTAGACTGTATGGTGTTCCATCACAGCATTGATCTGCTCCCTCAATAATCTCCATAACTTCGTCCTGTGATACAAGGCACGAGAGTTAGATTTAAAACCATTATGAGAAAACCTTCTTGCTTTTGTGGATTCCCCGCTTCTTACCCTCTTCAGCTTCTTAGCCCTTTCATCTGCTTAACCCTTCAACTTTTTACCTCTTTAGTGTCTTACCCCCTTCAGCTTCTTACTCCCTTCAGCTTTTTTCAAATCAGATTCTGCAATTTATCAAGTGGTCTGTATTTTCATCTTTGTTAAATTTACCCTCCAAACGGATGAAATTTATTATCACAAAGACTAAATTTACACTCGGTTGAAAACTCACAGTGTGAAAACTCTTGTTAGAGTAGGCCTGTAGGCCTACTTAAAAACACATAAAGTTTGATAAATCCTAACTTGATAATGCTGTGAGCTGTAGGCCTAATTTCAGTGAATGAGAATGAGCAGCGAGAAATTTTTCCTTTCAAATCTCCATCCTATTTGGAACTAACTTTACAAACTTACATAAATCTAAGAAATAGAATTGCGTGCAACATTGGCACTGTTCAACCCATTGCTTATAGTTAATATGACGCTGAGACGTTTGTCACCGACCCATATAACGCTATATACAGTAGGGTACAAGTTATAAGAATGCCCTCCCAACCTTATATCGACTTAATGGCCTTTGATACACTTCAATAATTATGGTGTACGAAATTAATTGCTTATAGTTTATTTTTTAAGTGCGGTCAATAATTAAGTCTAGACATGCTCTAAAAAAAACTAGCATGCCTAACTAACCTCGCGTTCCAACATTATTTTTACTGAGGCCTTTGGGTAGATTAAAATGAACTGAAAATTTTTATACTGAAAAATTTCAAACTAAAAAATTAAAAACAATTTACTTACATCACAACAAAAGTTGATGGTTGGATTAAATGGGACTCCATTGCAGCATTCGGTTTTTAAAGTATCTGGAGGAACAACGGCCACAAGCTGACCATCACAACACACATTGTCTCCAATCACTCCGAGCCCCCCACCATTTTCACAACAAAAATTTATTCCGATTTCACCAACCTGAAAAGGATACGGTACTGTAGAAATTTGTCGACATAGGTTATGTGTCAATTCGGTGCAGTCTTTGATGAACTATAGAACTCGTAAATCTTGCCAGTGGATTCTGGTGTTCTGCAATGTCCCAAAGTGTTCTTGGTTGGCTAATGGATTTATCTTGTTAATAATCTGGTAAAATGTTGTTGCCCGAATGCCTCGTTGGATGCGATACTGAGTCTGACCAGGTAATCGTATCTTGCATCTGCAAGGCGGTACAGTGGCCACGTCTATACAACTGGTCGTAAGTTAAGTTGTTGCAATTTTGTAAGACTATTTCTACGTTTACAGCGTAATAATCCACAACTTCTTTGCTATTCTAACAATCAAGCGCTAAAAGCACACATCATTTTTTTTAATTGCGTTGTATCTCACTTGTCCATCACAGCAAAGTTGTGTTGCAGGTATGTAAGCTGTTTTTAATCCTTCCACTGTTTCACAGCACGCGGCTTTGGAGTTTGCCACGTCAAGGACTTGCCCATTGTTGCATGGGCAGGACTGAGTTCGTCTATCGAAAGATTGATTTTCACCACAGCAACCTGCTGAATTTATTGGCACACCTGGGGCAAGGGTTACCTGTAAAAAACATTATTTTGCATCATGCTTGGAAACTATAAAACCACTACTTTACAATATTTGTTTTGTTTTGGCTGCCTATTGGAGATTCGAACACATATGCGATGTAGACTTTGATTAAATCCACCAAGACAGCTGTCAATATCTGCACAACACAAACAATACAATCGTGAAAATCTTAACAAAATAGTGCTGTGCAATGGTTTAAATGCTAAGTAGGTGAACCTACATTGCGCATTTACTGTATGTGCCGTAGATTTCCAAACAGTGTTCCGATTTCTGAACATCAACTGCAGCGGAAATAGTTTATCTGCAATATTAGTAACTTGAAGCGTAAACCACCGACATTCAGTAGCCTACGTGTATATCTGCATCAATTTGCCTTGTAATCATTTCCCGCTTCTTTTCATTCAAAATTAATTCGAATCCGAATCGGAGATATCTAGAATGTTCGAATCCAGATCTTAAAAGCAAAGGCCGAATCGAATCAGGATGCTCAAAATCTTGAATCCGTGCACCTCTTTTTGAATACCAATGAGTAAAAGTCTTGTTCAGAAAAGCAAATTTTTCATAAAAGCAGATTTGATGTTTGAATGCAATGTCAGTTTGATTAGAAACTGCTTTAGTCTGATTTCAATCAATAGTCCACATTGAGATATAGCTTACAACCTGATCAAATTTAACAAGTAGGCCTAACTACGACACAAGATTGGTGCCAGTGACATCCATATAGTAAATTTACTAAGATTATTCATTCATGCATAGGCTAGTTTGACTTGATTGATCGATCATGGGAATTTTTATCCTCGGACTCAGAAAGTTCTTTGAGAGCTTAATCCTGGCAATGTCGCATGCTTGTGCAGGCTTTGAACAACTGGCGCAGGTTCGGTCACCGAGATCGACGAAGGAAGATTCCGCTTGTTAAAGTATTGTTAAGGTTGTTTAATCAAATAAACTTATAGCCACAAGAATATATTCACCCTATGTGCATTACAGCAAAGTTCCGTGCGGTAATCGAACACTTCTGGCGGGTCTGGATGACCATAGCAGCATCCTCTAAGTCCCCAGTTGATTCTATGGGCCCCACAGCAGTCAATTCGTTCTCCTGGGTTCTGTCTCACGTGACCCATTCCATGTCCTGTCCACCACTCACAGCAAGATTCGAATCTTAAGATTGTAGTATTAAAATATTTTTGACGAGCAACTGTCTAATCAAAAAATAAAGAGTCCAAAATGTAGACACTAAACTCATGCTCTGCAAACGTTTCGAAAACTGCACAGTCTTTTTCTTCAGTGCTATAAAAGGGACTTTTTATTTTTTGGTTAGCTTAACCAGGCGTTTCAACCATTGTGCTTTCAAGAAACACCCTCTTCTGTAATTGGTAAGCAGATTAAACCTACAAAAAGTCGGTGGACGGTGTAGTGCAAATAGTAATTGATTAAATTGTCGGTAACAAAAAATATTTTGACCTAAGCTTAGAGCTCGTACATATGTCTCAGTTGCTTTGAAAGAGACATTTGTGTTTGCTTCTAATTATTTGGGAATGATCTAATAGATTGAAGAATACTAAATAAAATAAGTAAAATAAAATAAAACAGAAAATAAACTTTGTGTTGACGATGTCGTCTAATTAGTAGCCTATCGGATGATGGCTCCCGACACACCAGAGTAGAGCAAAACACAAAAACAGCACAAACTAGAATTAAGGACTTAGTTAAGAAGAATGCTACTACTGATGTAATACTAAAAAAGCAAAGTTTGAAACCGATGCTCAGTCTTAAGCTGAAAGTATTGGAAGATGATTGAACACCAGGAGGGATAGTTTTAAAATAATCGTTTGTGGTTGAAGGATTGTAATTGGTTGATATTTACTTCTGACTTATTATTCTTACCTAGGATTATAAGGAGAACCAAATTCAATAGATCCGCAGCATTCCATGCTAGACGAGTTAGCTATCACATTTCCACCTTGCAACCATAAATTGAAGTGAGATTATGTTGTTAGGCTATAGGGGAGACTCGGGTAAGTTGGCCCAGCAAAATGAAAAATTGATTTTGTGAGCTAATAATAAAACATATGTCAAAGCGAATGCTATTGAAAAATAGAGAATTCATCACTCTAGAAGTAGACATATTCTTGCATCAAACCAACATTCTTAAGTATGTAATTTTTCAAGTTTTTCGAAAAAATTAAAATGGGCCGTCTTACCCGCCTGTGCAGGTAATTTGGCCCACCATGGAAGGTAAGTTGGCCACGAGGCCAACATGTTCATCTCTTGGTATATTAAACAGCAGAAAAGCTCTTTCTCCTCAAACTCTGCTTCATACACCTGCTGAGACACATTTCCGCGATTGGTTTTTTTGATCTAATTACTTACCATTATTTTATTATTACAATATGGGTTAGGAATAAGTTGACGTAATCTATGGCATAAAGACGATGTTAGGAAGTAAATTATTGTTATTGATTGCTTAATGCTGATGTAAAGCCGCGATTTACTTACTTTGGATCCTTGATACTTCAATCTTGAAAAAAAAAGTCATCGTATTAATTAGTCCATTATCATTCTATATAATATCCCATGAAGGCAAGTTGGCCATGGTGGCCAACGTACCCACCCACGAAATGGGACAACTTCCCTGCATGGCAGCCATATTGTAAAAACTAAAATTTATGTCAAACTATCGAGCTTCTAACAACGGCTTCACCGTCAAAGTGAGCCTTAATAACTACCCTAGCGTTACACTCACTAAATAATAACCTTTCTTATATAGTAAGAAAAAACTCATTCGACATCTAAAAAATTCTAAAATCCAAAAAAATTAAAAATCATAATTTTTCATACAAAAATCGTGCTCACATGTTTATACTGCTTGCTAGAGCCTCCCAACCTGGTGATAAGGTAGTTTCAACAGCATTTTCTCGGTATGCGTATGATACGTCACAATAACTATTGCACTTAAAAAATTATTTAGAGTGGGCCAACTTACCTAAGTCTCCCCTACGGCCAAGCGAAACATCTTTACAAACACATAGCTTACAGTAAATTCCTTAGCTGGTAGTAATGAATCTAATGATTGTCGAAATGGTTAATTTTAGTCAAATGGTTAAAGACTTACGTGTTTTATAACTACTTGGGGGTTGGGGATATGTTTTAAAGACATGTTTTCTTATTGGGTGACATCATTTTGAAAACATCGTTCCTGGCTGCAATGTCTGGGCCTAATTGGGTAGAAATGAAACCACGAGAGAATAATAAGAGATCCTAGTAAGAAATCAGGGCTCCAAAAACAAGAATATTTTAAAGAAAACTAGTCACCCAATCAGGGACTCCGAGAGAAATCAGGAAATCAGGTAAAGGAAACAATACCTGCGTTGTTAGTATTATGCGTTGCATTATATGTTTTAAGCTGAACTTGTCTACTTTCTTTAGCGTGAAATTGATTTTCCTTTGAGTTTAGATTTTAACAACATATCATATACCAGTAACAACATAGGTGGTGGTGAGAGGTGCCACACCACTAACCGCTACGCCACTCCATGCCCAATACGATTGTAGCCTTTTGTGACTTAATTAGGTGAGACTTCCTGTGACATCAACCAAGTATCGAACCCGGGCCGGTTGTGTGAGGTGCCACACCACTAACCGCTACGCCATTCCATGCCCGTTGAGATTGCAGCTTTTTATGAGTTAAGTTTCACTTCCTGTGACATCACTCAGTATCGAACCCGGGCCGGTTGTGTGAGGTGCCACACCACTAACCGCTACGCCATTCCATGCCCGTTGAGATTGCAGCCTTTTATGAGTTAAGTGAGACTTCTCGTGACATCAACCAAGTATCGAACCCGGGCCGGTTGTGTTAGGTGCCACACCACTAACCGCTACGCCATTCCATGCCCGTTGAGATTGCAGCCTTTTATGAGTTAAGTTAGACTTCCTGTGATATCAACCAAGTATCGAACCCGGGCCGGTTGTGTGACGTGCCACACCACCAACCGCCATTCCATGCCCGTTGAGATTGCAGCCTTTTATGAGTTAAGTTAGACTTCCTGTGATATCAACCAAGTATCGAACCCGGGCCGGTTGTGTTAGGTGCCACACCACTAACCGCTACGCCATTCCATGCCCGTTGAGATTGCAGCCTTTTGTTAGACTTCCTGTGACATCACTCAGTATCGAACCCGGGCCGGTTGTGTGAGGTGCCACACCACTAACCGCTACGCCATTCCATGCCCGTTGAGATTGCAGCCTTTTATGAGTTAAGTTAGACTTCCTGTAATATCAACCAAGTATCGAACCCGGGCCGGTTGTGTGACGTGCCACACCACCAACCGCCATTCCATGCCCGTTGAGATTGCAGCCTTTTATGAGTTAAGTTAGACTTCCTGTGATATCAACCAAGTATCGAACCCGGGCCGGTTGTGTTAGGTGCCACACCACTAACCGCTACGCCATTCCATGCCCGTTGAGATTGCAGCCTTTTGTTAGACTTCCTGTGACATCACTCAGTATCGAACCCGGGCCGGTTGTGTGAGGTGCCACACCACTAACCGCTACGCCATTCCATCCCCGTTGAGATTGCAGCCTTTTATGAGTTAAGTTAGACTTCCTGTGATATCAACCAAGTATCGAACCCGGGCCGGTTGTGTGAGGTGCCACACCACTAACCGCTACCCCATTCCATGCCCGTTGAGATTGCAGCCTTTTATGAGTTAAGTTTCACTTCCTGTGACATCACTCAGTATCGAACCCGGGCCGGTTGTGTTAGGTGCCACACCACTAATCGCTACGCCATTCCATGCCCGTTGAGATTGCAGCCTTTTATGAGTTAAGTTTGACTTGCTGTGACATCACTCAGTATCGAACCCGGGCCGGTTGTGTGAGGTGCCTCACCACTAACCGCTACGCCATTCCATGCCCGTTGAGATTGCAGCCTTTTATGAGTTAAGTTTGACTTGCTGTGACATCACTCAGTATCGAACCCGGGCCGGTTGTGTGAGGTGCCTCACCACTAACCGCTACGCCATTCCATGCCCGTTGAGATTGCAGCCTTTTATGAGTTAAGTTAGACTTCCTGTGATATCAACCAAGTATCGAACCCGGGCCGGTTGTGTGAGGTGCCACACCACTAACCGCTACCCCATTCCATGCCCGTTGAGATTGCAGCCTTTTATGAGTTAAGTTTCACTTCCTGTGACATCACTCAGTATCGAACCCGGGCCGGTTGTGTTAGGTGCCACACCACTAATCGCTACGCCATTCCATGCCCGTTGAGATTGCAGCCTTTTATGAGTTAAGTTTGACTTGCTGTGACATCACTCAGTATCGAACCCGGGCCGGTTGTGTGAGGTGCCACACCACTAACCGCTACGCCATTCCATCCCCGTTGAGATTGCAGCCTTTTATGAGTTAAGTTTGACTTGCTGTGACATCACTCAGTATCGAACCCGGGCCGGTTGTGTGGGGTGCCTCACCACTAACCGCTACGCCATTCCATGCCCGTTGAGATTGCAGCCTTTTATGAGTTAAGTTAGACTTCCTGTGATATCAACCAAGTATCGAACCCGGGCCGGTTGTGTGAGGTGCCACACCACTAACCGCTACGCCATTCCATGCCCGTTGAGATTGCAGCCTTTTATGAGTTAAGTTTGACTTGCTGTGACATCACTCAGTATCGAACCCGGGCCGGTTGTTTGAGGTGCCACACCACTAACCGCTACGCCATTCCATGCCCGTTGAGATTGCAGCCTTTTATGAGTTAAGTTAGACTTCCTGTGATATCAACCAATTATCGAACCCGGGCCGGTTGTGTTAGGTGCCACACCACTAACCGCTACGCCATTCCATGCCCGTTGAGATTGCAGCCTTTTATGAGTTAAGTTTCACTTCCTGTGACATCACTCAGTATCGAACCCGGGCCGGTTGTGTTAGGTGCCACACCACTAACCGCTACGCCATTCCATGCCCGTTGAGATTGCAGCCTTTTATGAGTTAAGTTTGACTTGCTGTGACATCACTCAGTATCGAACCCGGGCCGGTTGTGTGAGGTGCCACACCACTAACCGCTACGCCATTCCATCCCCGTTGAGATTGCAGCCTTTTATGAGTTAAGTTTGACTTGCTGTGACATCACTCAGTATCGAACCCGGGCCGGTTGTGTGAGGTGCCTCACCACTAACCGCTACGCCATTCCATGCCCGTTGAGATTGCAGCCTTTTATGAGTTAAGTTAGACTTCCTGTGATATCAACCAAGTATCGAACCCGGGCCGGTTGTGTGAGGTGCCACACCACTAACCGCTACCCCATTCCATGCCCGTTGAGATTGCAGCCTTTTATGAGTTAAGTTTCACTTCCTGTGACATCACTCAGTATCGAACCCGGGCCGGTTGTGTTAGGTGCCACACCACTAATCGCTACGCCATTCCATGCCCGTTGAGATTGCAGCCTTTTATGAGTTAAGTTTCACTTCCTGTGACATCACTCAGTATCGAACCCGGGCCGGTTGTGTGAGGTGCCACACCACTAACCGCTACGCCATTCCATCCCCGTTGAGATTGCAGCCTTTTATGAGTTAAGTTTGACTTGCTGTGACATCACTCAGTATCGAACCCGGGCCGGTTGTGTGGGGTGCCTCACCACTAACCGCTACGCCATTCCATGCCCGTTGAGATTGCAGCCTTTTATGAGTTAAGTTAGACTTCCTGTGATATCAACCAAGTATCGAACCCGGGCCGGTTGTGTGAGGTGCCACACCACTAACCGCTACGCCATTCCATGCCCGTTGAGATTGCAGCCTTTTATGAGTTAAGTTTCACTTCCTGTGACATCACTCAGTATCGAACCCGGGCCGTTGTGTGAGGTGCCACACCACTAACCGCTACGCCATTCCATGCTCGTTGAGATTGCAGCCTTTTATGAGTTAAGTTTCACTTCCTGTGACATCACTCAGTATCGAACCCGGGCCGGTTGTGTGAGGTGCCACACCACTAACCGCTACGCCATTCCATGCCCGTTGAGATTGCAGCCTTTTATGAGTTAAGTTAGACTTCCTGTGATATCAACCAAGTATCAAACCCGGGCCGGTTGTGTTAGGTGCCACACCACTAACCGCTACGCCATTCCATGCCCGTTGAGATTGCAGCCTTTTATGAGTTAAGTTTCACTTCCTGTGACATCACTCAGTATCGAACCCGGGCCGGTTGTGTGAGATGCCACACCACTAACCGCTACGCCATTCCATGCTCGTTGTGATTGCAGATTGAACTAATTGTTTTTCCTTCACAATGCTATGCTAGGGGTTAAATTTGCCCTACTTCCCCCCCTCTCGGAGCCCCTACTTTCAAGTAACATGCGACCGTTTCTTCGTTTCAGCCTCTTGAAAATTTTCGGGCCTCCAAAAAATCATCCTGCATCCACAACTACCTGTGCATTCGGTATCAACGCGCTGGCAAGGAAACTTTGTGATATAGGCTATGTATGCTGTAGCAGACAATTTCATTTTAATAAGACGTTTATTTCTAGGTAGCTCTGTTAGTTTACCTCAAAATTAAGGAGGACTCGCCTTTTCGAAAATAGATCCCAGAGCACAAGCACACGTTTGAAGCGGCGTGCAATGGTCAAACCAAAGCTTTGTTTGAATGCAGCCGCAGCCTCAACTGCGCTCTGAACTACTGTATCAGCATCGAATCATTGCAGACAATAGATAGACTTCGGTCTAGTAGAGCTTACATGGTGGTCCAAGGTAGTTTTGGACCCAGCATGATTTTAGGGGACTCCAGGGAGTTTGAAAAAATCATCCCTTATTCTTTGGATACAGTGCGTTTTTCTTGAAATTGTTTTGATTTGGGCACCAGGACTTCACTGATACGATACTCTCAACAGTCCAGCTTTGGCCTATAGCCTTTTTGACCATAAGCGCTTAACATGAAAAGACTTATCGTCCAGCTTATTAATAGCTTGATAACTATCCGTATGTATCAACTTCATTTACAAATAGGCTTAACTATAGTGGATAAGAACGTGATACAGTACCTGTTGATTTTTGGTACACATTAGTAGGGTACCGGTAATGAAAACAAAATTTCGGTAACATAAATGTTACATAACTTACCACAACAAAAACTTGTGCATGGATCATACAAGTTTCTCACTTCTGTTCCATTCGACGAGTAAGTGATGCATGGTGCCAACCCGTCTTCACGACCTGTGAAGCAAAATAGTTGTGTGTGTCGGTGCCGCGATTATAGATGACATGGTAGGCCTACTGATTTATAGGTAGTGATTTGGCTTATCCAAAAACACGAGAGAAATATCTATCGCCAGATATGATGGGTTATTTACCTGTCCTTGTTTTGTCAATCAAACACAAATAATTTCGCCAAGAAGTTGGACAGATAGGTTGGTCAAGTGCTGTTTATTTATTAGCCGGTATTCAAACAATAAATACTATTCAAATACTACAAAAAGTGCTCAATGCCAAGCAAAGAAGCCAAGCAGAGCAAAATTACATCAAATATAGTTATTACTTTATGAAACCTCTACATCCTGTTGCACCCTAAAAGAGGGATCATCAGAAGGTCCTTAATGTAATTAACCGGTATTTATGTTGCTTCAGTTTGAGTAACATCTTTACAGCAGCCTTGCAGTAGTTTAACCAGTAGACTACCGCATGATTTCGAAGATTAACTCACGGACTGTGCTTAGCTATTGTGGTACTTGCATAGCCTACTGCCAGAATGTTGTTTTGCTTACCAAGGGATACTTGACCGTTTACGGCATTGGTTGTGAGAGACACGAATATCCCAAGAAAGATACATATTAGCTTGCTCATAATTGCACTTACGCTGCAAACAAAAAATTGTTGAATACAAAATAGGCCAAGAATGCTCGAAACGAAATTGTCTATTTCAAAACAAAGAAGTTTTGCGTCGAAACGTAGTTTTTTTAACTTCTCCAAGCCCTTATATTTGATAAACATTGAAATCAGACTAATCTACAGCATCATCCGTAAGTGGAATGCAGACCTACTTTGAAGTTTAAAGATGGTCTTTAGAACCACTGCCTAAGATTTTGAAATAACTATTGTCAATAAAAATGAATAAGTGCAGTTCAGCTGGAGAGCCTCCAGCAGAATCATAAACCGACAAGTTGGTAATAACATATTGTTCCCTATGAGCTGTTAGCTGCGTTTAAAAAAAAAAGATTGGTGAAGGATTGGCTATAACAAACAAGCTATCAAGATCTTTTTCTGTGAATACTCTTTTGGGAGTATTGCAATTTTTGTGTAAATACATTTTTACTTAAAAAGAAAGGACGTTTTTATAGCCTACCTCCAGATACTTGAGATGTTATCTGTAACAAAATTTCTATTATTTTGTTTATTAGCTGTCACTTGATAGAGAGCTCATTTTCGAAGAGCACCGGATAACTAGAAACGCCGACAGTTGAACTGACATCTCTTGTTTAGCCATATAAGCAGTAGCGTTAGAAAGGGGGTCAGGGGTATTTTTGCATCCGGATTTGGCACGATCTTAGAGGTCCGAAACATTTAAAAAGGGCCAAGAGTTTGAAAAAACTACCGCGGCACATTTTTGGACTTCTTGCTCTTTTCTTAGAAGTGGTTTGAATTGGGAGCCGAGAATATCGTTAGTACCGGGCCCAAATTATCCTCTGAACGGCCCTGAATGTAAGTTATAGCTATGTTGCTTGCATTGCACATAAAAGACTAATTCTCACACCACCGTGCCAGCAGCCGAGCTGCGGGAGCGTTTCTTCCACTCTAGAAAGGTTGTAGGTTATTTTTTTCTTTAACTTAAGGTCTGAAGACGTAAAAAGCAATGTAAATAAACGACTGATTTTTTTGGTGAATACCGCACTAAATATCCTCAAGTAAATATATTTCAACCTGTTCTACCCAGGTCTTTGATAAAGCTTCATGGGCATTGAACTTGCGTTTATCTGTCCATAATAAGAGACAGGCTTTTTCCTATTTTAAACAAACTATTTTTGAAACACTTGGACAACATTAGGTTACGCTCTCTTTTAGTTGTCAGGTAGAAAAATAACAGCTTTTCGTCTGCGAATATCCTACTACAGCCTCATCTCAAAACCTAAACCAAAATGTCAACGCAAGTGACAACATAATCAAACTCGATTGGCTGTCTGAGCAAAATGCGAGTCAACAGCCAAAGTAATTAACGCCGCATTTCAGAGAAAAACTGGTCTTTCAAAAAACTGCCGCAAGCATTGCAAGTACGTGTTTTACGTCTTTGAAAATACAAGAGCATTAATTTGAGTACCAAGTTAACACAAAGCATAATAACGTATTTGACGGTTTAACCGTTATAAGAATGGAATATAATACTTTGTTTTTGAAATACTAAGCTGTTTTATTTATGGTCCAGCAAAATTAAACATTAGCACAAACAAATGTTCGAATGATTAGCTAACCGTCGGACACAGTAAATAAAATTAGGCCAATTAATCGTTTTCTGTCCAAATTTTTGGCTACCTGGCAACCCTAGACTAGGCACTGAACGAATAAAGAGTAGTTCGTCTTTTGCATTTGGCGTGGTTTGGTAAGTTGTGAGTATCTTTTTGTTTTACTTCCGAGTCGACAAAGGGAGACACACCGATTCCTCTTCACTAAATATGATCCTTGCCTTCAACGCATCATGGCATTAATAAAATCTACAAGGGAAAAAACAAAGCTGGAACGTCGAAACAAAGGCTCTGTCTAATTCTATTTGAATAAGAGTGCTGATGAAGCCGTCTCCACGGAGGTAAAAGTTCTAAAAATACATTTTATTTATTATAGTAGTTACCAAACCTGGTTGTTTTTATTTACTGTCTGCAGTTACAGGTTTTTTTTAAATCTAGATTTTTTTCCCTAACATAACATCCTTGTTGTGTATTGAAGCGTGGTCGGTTTTTTCAATGCATCAAAATTAGATTGGTTAAAAACCATTGTTGAAGCAATAACCGTAGCTTCCAAATATGCACCCTGCAAACGACCGATTCAAATTACTTCGGTTTTAAAAGTGGCCAGTCGCGCAGTAATTATTAAATAAAATAATTGTTTAATTATTAAAGTAGCTTAACATATTAACAATAAACTAATTCCCTTATGGCAACTGTAAATTTAGCTAAAACATTTACATTATTTTCTGGAACGAAACAATCTTTATGAAATCTTAAATACGCAAAATCATGTAAGTTTTATTTATATAGGCTATTGGTAGGCTGTAATCATAGGCTAACAAAGCCCAAAGGTCAATGTGGTGTCACAGAAGGCTCACTAGTTGACACTAGTTTCTATTGTTTCAATGTCCCACAATGTAAAAATGGCAACTTTAACCAACTGGGTATTGGCAGCTATTGGGTACTGCTGTGTTTCTTACTGCAATGTTCTTCAATAATTTCCAAAGCAACCATATTGCTCTTTGAAGCAATAACTTTTTGGACAACACTACACAGATCGTCAATTTATCTGGAAACAAACTTTTATTGTTGATTCCTCAGCAGTCTCTCGTTATTGTGTCGGTTGAATTTTCGTCCATTGGTCTAAATGCTGAAACATAACAACTATATAGTTACCCAACAACCCAAACAGCAAATCAACCGTTTTTTACATTGATTCAACGTCTGTAAACGTTGGTTTGCTGTTAATTTGCTGTCCATGTAGCCTAATTTGTTTTTTCTTCCACAATGGTAATGATGAAAATTATCAAGAAAATCCATGCTTTTGTTTGACGATTAGGAAAGAAGCCCAAGCATGAAAGGTCATGCGCTGTTGATGTGTCGACATATGTGAACTTTCTACTGGCCAGGCGAATGTCACCAAAGATGTCATAAAAATTTTCTGAGAAACTGCAATAAAACGTGTTTGTCAACTTTTCAATAAACGTCATAACAGATTTGGATTGACTATGCTTACTACGGTAAACAAACGTTGCATTAGCGATAATCTCTCGATGTGAACTTAATTCAGTTTGTGTCTGTTTATTTTGTAGTTTTTGTTCAAAATTGTGAATTAACTTTGTCTGGTTTTCAATGTAAATTGGGTTCAAAGAAGACGTGAAAGTTTTTTGAAATATAAATCAATTTGACAATTTATGACAATGAAATTTCTTTTTGCTTTCTTAGGTTTAGTTATGTAGCTGCTTGCAGACCATGCAGCGCGGCATAAAAACAAAGTTAATTCATTCGTTGCGAGTTCCGTAATCTTAATTGAAATTATAGGATTATGAGAATATAAAATTATAAGACTCATGTTTCCAACCTCCTCGTGGTGAGTCCCGGTAATTATTGTGAAGCAAATGGCAACAACCAGAGGAGAATCCACTGGGCACCGGGGCGGTAAAAGGATAAACCTTCGGCCCCGGTGTCCAACGAGAAGCACTCATCGTGCTTAATGGGCACATCATCCATCAGCTGCTGTGCCTGGATAAAACTACGTGACCTGTGGTGGCCTCAAACCCAATAAGAAGAAGAACTGAAATTTTTAAAGTTTTATTTCTGTTGCTGTAGCTTTTCTGCATTTCAAGTCAAATG
Organism: Aplidium turbinatum; assembly: GCF_918807975.1. NCBI lineage: Eukaryota > Metazoa > Chordata > Ascidiacea > Aplousobranchia > Polyclinidae > Aplidium > Aplidium turbinatum. The sequence continues at coordinate 21,102,475 of NC_137484.1, read as the reverse complement.
GAAAATCGTAACCAAACGACTCCTAAGATTTGCTGCACATTCAAACTTATAGCTTTAAAAAATAGAAAAGATGAGTGTTAACTACACAGTTACCATCTTACTTACCAGCGTCAGGATGCATGCCTTCGGGCGAGGGATATTTTCATTGCACTTCCAAAATATAAATGTTTGCTATATTGCCGCTACAGGTTATGCGTCATTGCAGTAAAATAAAATATTTTTCTGATTAAACATCAAAATATACCGTTAGAAAAGTAACCTTATGGTAAACCAAACGCTTCATCTGATTAATACACCACGGTACATTAGGGATAAGTTGTAGCAACATTGTTAAACATAACAAATTGCATCATAGTGAATATCATTAGTTGAATTGCTACCGGTGTGTGTTAAATATACTTCATGTTTGATTGAAAAGCAAGTTAGGACCAAAACTTTTTTGAAAGGGACCCACAAATTAACAAGCAAATAGTGAGGTGTCATATAATTTCAACGCCAATTAAAGATAAAATATTCTGTTTTTAATATAGTTTCCCGGATGGCACGTTTTTTAATGCCCTATCAGTTACGGGCGGCCCTAGTTTTAGACTAAGTTTTGTGTATCAAACGTATGGATAGGCTCATTGGGACGTGTGTGAGTGTCTCTTAGCATAGTGATCATATTCCAAGTAGCTTAAGCTATGACACAAAAACTGAAAAGTTTGGAAAGAAAACCCCTGAGAAAAACAGTATACTTAATAATATTATGACAACTGGTTAAACCACCCATGGCTTAGCTAATATCATCATTGCAGCTCTATAAACTTTAAATAATGTTTATAGCCCTGTGGTTGAGATACTCAATACTGTTTGTATGAAAGTGTCAATAAGTAGCGCCACCTACCAATCGCACAATGTCGAGTCAATCTGTCGCTAACAGGAACGCAATGCATATTGTACAGTAGGCTGTGGCGTGAGATAACTCTAAATCAGAGGCGTGCAACATACGGCCCGCGGGCCAGAGCACGGCCCGCGGTACCCATTTACGTGGCCCGCACATTCTTCATCAAGTAGTCCATTATTTTTAAATACTTTTCGCTGTTAGATCGGAGGATGTTGCTATTTGTAACGTCATCATTAGCATTATTGACTTTTAGCATTATTACATCATTAGCATTATTGTTGCGTCATTAGTAAGCGTTGTAGAAAACCGCCTTGTTCTTCTGGCAATGATTCAGTAACATAAATCTTACTTTATGGGTGCAGTGTGGTGAATATATTAATATTTATTCTACAAAAAGCTTAGCATAGTAGAAATGTCTACAAGTAAGAAAAGGAAGGTTGATTATGAAAGGCGGAAGTTCAACAATGAGTGGTGTTTAAATTAATTCGTTGTTCAACACAATCAAGATGTTGTTTGCCTGATTTGTCAAAACACTACAGCGGTAATGAAAGAGTACAATATCAAGCGACGCTACTGTGCAAAACACTCTGCTAATTATTATAGCATAATAGCATTGCATTGTGAAAGCAGTTCTTTTCAAAAATGAAGCTGTTCAAGACGAAATGCAGGAATCAGCTTACGGATGAGCAGTATGAGCACTTGTCAAGTCAACTTCGAGTTGCCACTTCCTCCGTCAAAGCTGACATTGGCAAGATCTCTGGACAGAGAAGATATCAGACATCTCATTAATCACTCACTCAATGTGTAAATTGATTGTGTGTACTTTTCCATTAAATAAATTTTTCATATAAATTCATGTGTCATTCGATAGACTGGCCCTCAGCATCATTACAATTGTACGTTGTGGCCCATTGCGATAAACAGTTGCACGCCCCTGCTCTAAATCGTGCACAAGCAGTAGCATTGAATCACGGAGCGTGTAAGGTACTTTCAAGTTTGTATCCTCAAACTCTTTTCGATTTCAAAACTACGAACCTTTTTTTCCACTAATTCTAAGTGTTCATCCAGCGAGTACAATTACAAGCATTCAAACAATTGACTGGTTGAAATCCTTTTGCAGTAATTTAACATACAACTGGAGATAGACACAAAAGCAAAGCAAATTTTTTGATAGAGCGTGTTGGAAAACGTCAATACCAGATTCCGACGATCAAGACAATTTCTGGTTTTATCAAAAATGGCATGCAAACACTTGGTTTTGCTTCTGCGTGGATGTCTTTGTTGCAGGTCGTGAGTTCTGAAAATGTACTCGGGGTCACCATTGTAACAGAAGTGGCTAAGCTAACATTCAAAAGGGTTTCTTTATTGATTACCCAGCATACAAGTCGATGTCATCAGATAGCCGAGACAAAAGACGTGCTAATTGCTATCCCAAGTTGTGTCAATTTGAAAAGAACGAATATTGCCATGCTAGTGTGTTTTATCACCAAAATATTCATCCGCCGGTGCTGCCAGGCGCATTGGAAATGAATTAATAAAACTTGAAACAGTTGAATTATGCTAATAATACTAAAACTTGAAAGTAAGCTAAACAGTAGAATTATGAGAACGTTGGACTGCACTGCAGAATAATGTCTGGTGACGAATATAAGACAGCAGTCGGTACAAGTGTAACCCAGTTGTTAAAATCACAAATAAAATTTATATATATTCTTTTGCAAATATTACTGGTAGAAGATTTGTATTATTTTAATACCATTTGAGAAAATCTGTTTTAATGTCAGTGTTGGTAACTTATAATGTCAAGGTTGAAATAATTTACCAGATTTGCACACAATGTTACTTTCCAGAAACCGGATGTATTGAGACTTTGCAAATAAACAAAATCAGCCAAGTTTTGAATTGTATCATTTAGCCTACGGACAAAGCTTTTGTTAAAGACATCAGCGTCTATTTCATCACTTATTGAGGCTTTGTCTGCAATCCTTTGGAATTTGTCAAAAGATGGAATGAAGTCATTAAAGTCACAAGAATTACTTGGATTCGTCTTCAGACTCCAGACAGAAAATTAGTATTTTTTTACGTTGATTCAACGTCTATAGACGTTGGTATGACGTTTTTTCTGTCTGGGAAGTTGTTGGTTTTGTAAATAGTATTCAGGCATAAGATGAATTGTTCGATCTTTTTACATTAAAATTACGTCAAAAAACCGAAGAGAATAAAAACATTCTGTTTCACATCTTCATTCAATCGTTGGTGTCCCATGAGCGCCAATGAAAACGAGTGTGAAGTGAACCGTGAAAAGCGGTTTTGTCTCATACGTCGTTGTATAAGCAAGATCAAGTTTTATAGAAAATACATTCACTATCATTGCATTTTCATAACATTTTTCTAACATAAATTTCTGCTTTTGGGTAAGATGCACCAAAGAACGATTGTGTTGAATGAGAAGAATCGTTCTTGCCAGCACCACTGGTAAATTTGAAATAGAACAAGTTGTTTAAAACACATCAGTTGAGAGTTCTACATTTGATTTTCTTGCCGTTAATAAAATAGAGAAATTAATGCAGCATACAGCCAGATAACCCATGTTAAGATGCAGGTTACAGTATGCACACTGCGTGAACACTTTCATGTTACAAGAAGATTGCTTTGTTTGATTTTTCAGTTCAGTTGTTCAGAGCCTGATTTTGTTGCAGAAAGACGAAAACAGTCAAGAAATTCGAGCAAGCTACAACCTAAAATGAACGTTAAGTTGCTTTACAGTTACGTAAGTTGATGGTTTCGAGCGTCAAAGATCTGGTTCTAGAAAATGCTACTGATCTATTTTTGAGCGCAGATAAGCGAAAAATTATAATTCTGTGTAAACTTTAGCTTGGCATGCGGCAGTATTATTTATTTCTTAAAAGGCAAAACTTTGAAAGTAGAGTGAATTATATAAGTGGGCTGCAATACGTTTTTGTATCTTATTTTTAACTTTTTGCAAACAGCAATTTTCCACAAGGAGCAAAGCTTCTAAAAATTATATTATATTGTCTTGTCACGACGTTCACGTCATGACGTCACAATGCTGGTGGTAACGCACTCTGCGTTCATTGTTGTCGATAGTGTGATAAATTAGTGTTTGTTCAATTTGGGCAATCGACCTTACATTTTAATCGATTTGTGGTTCAATTAAAGATAAACAAAGTCAGGCTCCCTCTATAGAACAAGCCAATTGCTACGAATCGCGACTGAAGAAAAGCAAGTGTTCAATTTGATAGCAATACCGGTCAGAAAATAGCGATGAAGTGGCGACTGAGTAACGGGATGTACAGAGTGATTTGGCCTCTGGTTTTGGTAGGCCCATGTTCGATTCTAAGTCGTGTCATACAGGTAATCGTTTTTTTCTTGCTTGAAGCAGTGAAAAACAAATGATGATGGAATAGCAATGTAATTACACCGTAAATACAATGTGAAACTGTAACAAGCAGGCTACAATTTTCAAGGTTTGTTGAAATTATTTCCATTTGAGTGATGAGGAGTCTTATAAAAAAAAATCAAAGTTGCGCTACCGGGTAACCTACTTCATTTGAACAAGCTTAAGATAAAAAAAGCAAGTCTTTCAGTACTTCGAAACTATACAATGAAGGCCTACAGTAAGACTAATATTATTAGCTGTCGCTACTTTGTAGTTTTAACAAACGCTCTCAATGTCAATCTACAGGTGGTGCCAACACAAACAGCAATTGATAATTTTTCTTTTTATAGCCTAACCAGTTTAAGTGAATATGAAAGAGCACTTTTTGAAACCGAATGTTTTGCAGGAGAATGTTGTTGTAGTCATGTAGTCGCTTTTGAAATTAAAGGTTTTGCAAAATATCTGCTTCCTGGAGAAATTGCAACAAATTGGTAATTGTCTAATAGACTGTAGCATCCATAATTCCACCAATTGACAATTCAAATCAGGAACGTTTGGCAACATGAGCTCAAAGCACGTCTTCCCAACACAATCAGATATCGCGTTGAAAAAGCTCAATACCACTATTTCTGTCAATAAAAGAATAGAAGGTAAACTTGCACACAAAATCTTGATTATTTGAAGTGGAAATGATAGCAGACTGCAAAAATTTCAATTGTTTGCTTACATTACATCAAAGGCTCTGAGGACGTGTATCCTACTGTATACGTATTTTGAGTAAAACGCTAAGATCTTTATACTTTTGGATGTCATTAAAAGGAAGGCATTGCTGAACTCAAAATAATGTTGAGGAGTAGCCAAGCATTTTGTTTTTAGTTAGTTATGAGAGTTTAATAGGTGAATTTGGCCACGAATTGGAATGGTAAGTGTTTAGGTACAATACTTGGGTACCGATATAACTAGAAAATTTAAGTTAGATTATAAAATGGCAAATGGGTATCTACAATCTCTTTTTTATCCCGAAGTGTGTAGCCTATGTTCTTGATTGCTTTGTAAACTGCCGCAGACTACTTTTTCACAGACAATGTGAGTAGTAGGCTACATTTGAAATCAATGTAAAGCTTTTTGTTGAAGAGAAGTTTTTCATGAAATGTAAACAATTAGTGCAATTGAAAACAAACCCTTTTATTGGGGATGAATACGCAAAATTTTGTGTCCACGTGACTAAGTCCTACCATCTCTCGATTCAAATCCCCAATAAAATCTCCCAATATGCGAAAATAAAACCATTTCAAAGTTTTTACATAACAAATGGTCTGCACTGACCGGTGGTTTTAACACAGTTCACCAATGCGAAAATATAATTCTGTTTTATCGATACATAAGTTTAGTTTAATTTAAACCTTTCGGTTTTGTCCCTTTTGTTGGTGCCAAATTCGTGTGTTTACTTTATCGTTTTCTACATGTTCGCATGAAAAATAAATTGAATTGAATTGAAATATGTGAAAAAAATATTTTAGCCTATTTTTTAATGATTACAAATTGTTCATAAAATGTCTTTAGATGCTGCTGAAGCAATGGGGATTCCCCTGTTAATAACGTTGACAATTCTTGGAGTTTTATTGGTGGCTGTGGTCACTTTGAGAACATGGTTGGTAGCCCACATTGTTATTTTCGTTTTTTAATTGAGTTTCAATTAACAAATCCAATAACAACTGTCAATCGGTATCGATCTTAAAAGTCGATTGATCAATAAACGAAGATGTTTACTCTTCAATTAGAATGGCTATATTTGTGCAAGAAGCTACTGCTATAAAAAGTCAGTTGGTAAATGTTATTTAATGTTAGAAACCACATCATTTCACCTGCTATAAGCAAAGTGTTAGTTAACTCAATACTTCAGTTGTGGGCCGAGTATAGTTACAACGATATTTGGTAAAAATCCATACGGAAAATATTCACACAGAAAAAATCCCGACCGGAAAATACCTACCCAGAAAAGTCCCCTCTCTTGAAAAATAATAATATTTTTCAGTCGGGATATTTTCCGCATCGATTTGTACCTACATTCAGTTACCTGTATGTATATGCATGTAACTATTAAATCAATTTTTTCAATGAAGTTTAAGTCTTATGCCTTACCAGGTAACGAGTAACAATATATTGCTTCAAAAATATGGCTTAACAATTGTAGAAACATAATTGGAATTTGAATTGGATGAAAACACAGTAACCTAATGATAGGCTACTTTACAAAAAGTTAGCTTTTTGTATGAGCTTTGTATTTTCAATAATAGGCTACACTAGCTGCAGTGTAGGTATAAGGATTACATAACCACTGGGATATAGAATTTTCAGAGTATTGAAATGACAGTAGCCTACAAAATTTTTAATCTTTTCAAATTTTAATGTTTTTTGTTATAGCAATTAATACATTTTGACATCAAAATAAAGCCGACTTTCACTTCACCAAGTATTCGTGGAATTTACTGTTTTTATGTTTTAAAATGCGCGTTCGAGATCTTCAATTATATTTGTCTGCTTTTCGTTATCTTTGATCTGCCATTGATTTTAAAGTCGTGGTTTAGCAAACTGGAAAGTTTAAAAAATCTAAACAAAAAACAACAAAGTTGTTTACATATAATTTTTGTACCAAATTTATGTCTTCGTTCTAGCCTTTTTACTAGTCCGTCTGCACTGCATTTGATATAAAATATTATAAATAAATTATTATCTTTGTAAAATAAGTAGGCTAAACCAATTCTTAAACTTTTTATTTATTGGTTAAATTCCGAACTCGATTGATTATTTGCGAATTCAAGTTGTATGACGTAATTTTTCGATTTTAAATAAACTGCGCATGACTGACATAGCAGGGCGACAGTTTACTATATAGAAAAAATACAAGACTTATTCCGTACTTATTATCATGCTTTTATAAACTCAAGCGAGAAAGCATACAAAACAAAGAATCTCATCAGCACACCTCAGTTTGTTTTTATTTCTATTTATCATCAAGATGATTCAATCCATCATTCAGTCTTCTAGGCCAGAACTGTTGAGTTCAGTTTGTTTTTATTTCTGACCATCACAACGAAAAACAATATATGCCCTGGCCTAACATAGCAGAGATCTAGAAAAAGGTAGAAACGACAAAAACGCGCAATAATTTGGATGGCATGGCTTGAAATAATTTAAAAAGGTTGTTGAACATTTAGACAAAGAATTTTATTTTATTTTTCAGGAGCAAATGCAAGAAGAATGACGAAGATTATTCATTTAACCTATCAAGAAAAAGTTACTTATATGATTGGTATTAATCTCCAACACAGTTTCTTGATTCCATCGGATGGCAATTGGTATTCTATCATTTAAATTTTCTCAACACATTCTCGTTTTGTTGGTGCAGACAGGATCCTTATTTATTTTAGGGTTTTTAAAGCATCAACACATATCGATCAGTCACTAACAGAAATTCTTGCTTAATTAGCGTTGGCTTTCAAAGTGTTATCATCAGTCTCAGATCTAAGTGCATCATTTTGGCAACAATTTAGTTGCCGTGATTAGACTGAAAGTTCTCCGCCATGAACCGAAGTTTGGGATGACCACCATCTTGCACTTTGCTCTGTTTGAAACAACTCTTTTTGTATCAAGAGAGCACACGAGACGATAACAAACACATTCTGACAATGAAACTGCAAGATTTAATTTTATGCGTCTGAAACTATACGTTACTTCAAGTGCACCACCTTCGTAGAAGAAAAGTAATTATATTGAGCCTCAAGATGTCTCAAGTGTGCTACGATATAATTCAAATGTCAATGGACCTCAAATTTATTCTAAAATTACAGAATCATTTTGTAGTGGATTTCACAAGTGGTAAACTGTATTGGCATGAAAAAGTAATAAATTGTTCTGCAATGGTTTGTCCTATCCTCCAACAAATTAGTCATGTTTGATCAGCTGTGACCTCCCATATGCATTCCCTTCATATTGTTCCGGTGTTTTCTTGGTCCCTGTAGGCTACATTATTCAAGGATGGTGTGTATTTTCTTGATCCCTTGTAGGCTATGTTATTGACGCTAAAGTGGCAGCCTCTACCAAGAAACTTCCTTTTTAAAAAGACCTTTTTACATTACAAACATTTACAATACTAGAGAGCTTGGGTGGTGGGCTAAGCTATTGAGCTTTTATTATATACGCGAAGTGTGAGGGCTCAGTCTTTTTCTAATCTAACCCAACAACTCAATATGTACGTTTCCCCAGCTTACATGACAATGCTTTTCGACGTTTTTCTGATCTAGTACGGTGTTATTTCTCATACTTTAATCACGTTGGTCGTAGCGCTACAACTGTTTTTCAGGAAAAAAAAAACATTCAATCAATTATTGTATTCAAGACATAAAGAAAAACTATAATGAAGAAGTCAACTGTATTCAATAAGATGGTTTGTATTTGTTTATCAGTAACCGGCTGCTTGGTGTCTTGTAGACATGACCCATCCAGCAAATTAGTCATTTTCTTTATTGGTTCAACACTCAAAGACTCAAAAGTTATATAAAAACGACTGGTTTGCAGGCAGGAAAATTTGTCATGTCTGCTGCGAGTTGTACTATTTTTGATTTCGGCATTACAACGCTTGAGGTCCATCAAGACTGAAAACCCCTGCTTACAGTGTAACACGTGATAGAGAATGAAATAGAGAAATACAATAAACTATGTGAATCTTGTTTCAAAACATCAAGTCTGATATGAAAAAAAAACAGGGACTCTTGAGATATCGGTCCATATCGAGGGACGTTAATACAAGAGTTCCTTCTTCAGGAAAGAGTAGGGTGGCCCAGTTACTTTCTATAGGCCGCCTTTTCTAAAGCAACTACGTCTACTGAAATAAATACACCCTGGGTGAAGATGAGCGGTGTGTTTCAACATCCAGCTGAAACCAGGAGTCGAACCAGGTTTGCATGATTTCAAAGCGAAAGTCTTACCCGTCACGCCATTTCACCTCCTTGCAGTTTATAGGTTTCGTATAGTTACATAATTAATAAATGCCGAAGATTGGGATTTAAGACGACAGTTAACTTTTAAACGATTGCACATGATAACGGCATCATACTGTAGAACGTAGCTGCGATGTTTTCAATCTAAGTTATTAGATGCCTTGCTGTAGCCCGAAGCTATGCTCAAAAGCTTTCATGACAAATCCGAATTGAAAGGGAGAAAAACATTAGTTAGAAACTACAAAGTATTTTACATTTTTGTAAATAGTTTTATTTCACATTATTGTTGCGAAGTTATCATTTTAGTGATATGAACATAACTCCCTATTTCCATAAAGTAGGACTAGTTCATTTCATACCAAACAGACTTAGGCTATTTAACAAGAAGACAGTTCGCATTTTGAAAACAAGTCCGACAGGTTTTCAAGGCTTTGTACGAAACAAGAGTATAGCGATTCATACACTTACGAGGGTAGGTGTTTCTCCATGGGTTTATAAACAAGACATCCAAATCAGTTCCTTTTTATTCTAATCAGTCAAACCATATTCAGCGAGAAATCAAATATTTGTGAGATAGTTGTCACAGTCAAACTTGCTCATGTACTATTTATGATAGTCTATAGGAATATTCTTATAATAGCCTAAATAGCCTACAATCTATTTTTCTATCCACAAGAAATTCTTAAAGAGGTTTGAAGCAATTTGGGAAAATAGGTTTCCAAACTGTAACGTTTTTTTTTCATGTAGGCCTACAACTTCTCGGTATACGATGTAGTGATTAATTTAGTTTGTGTGTTTTCTTAGTAGATGTAAAAACACAGTTTCGTTATTGCAAGTAAAACAGCCTAAGTTCAGATACAAATATAAAATGTTTTTCCTTGACAGTCAATTCTGTAACGGGCAGCACCTTCTACCATTGTTTGATTGACGTTCTTTTCACTTCAAGTGTAACAAGAATCACTTTTTTGTAGCAAAATTTGGTTCAATAATGCAAATTTATACAACCAATATGAACGGATAGATTGTTTGCTTCGATTACTAAGCGAAGCATGTAAATACATGTAACAAGAATGAGAATAAAATGTAGAACATGGATGGGTTTATTGGTAGTTGTCATTGCTTTAACGTTCTTTGTTACGGATGTATACAGTCAACGACGAAATAACAACAACAGAAAAGGATTACGTAGAAAGCCTAAGAAACAAACCAAGCCCAAAAAACCACCACCTACAGGTAAAATAAATTGAACAGGTTTGTGACTAAATAAAGCAGAGGTTCTCTACCTGGGGTTCGGGGAAATTTTTAGGGGTCTTGATATGGAGCATGACTTAGTTACGCCTGTGCGTGTTGTACACCTCTTCTGGATTGAGAAATTTATTTGCAGCAAACAAGCACAGCCTTCACGCTTGACCTAAAGTTGGCCTAAAATTGAGTAGGCTAGCCATTATAACAGCGAGTAATTGTGATTCTCTAACCATAACAGTGTAGCCTCCACGCTAGCTTATATGACAGTACGTAAAGTTCTCAACCTTTTTGTCTTTTCGGACTCCTTTTGGTGCTCTCAATCATACTGCAGATCCGGACAATTTCACGGACCTCTTGAAAACGCTTTACTGACCCTCTTGGGGTCCGCGGACCCCCGGTTGAAAACCGCTGCATTAAAACTATGCATTATGCAATCAACAAGATTTTTAATTTTTGTTACTGCGCAATCAGCTGTCGAGAAGCATAGTCATCATATAGCGATGTGTTACAGAGGGAGGGCTATGGATTCCGCGTAAACAAAGAATAGCAAATGCCATAAGACGTCGAAAACAACAAGCTAATATTAAAAACCGAAATAAATCACAGTAAGAAAATCTATGTTGTTTTAATTTTTTCTTCGGTGTGTTGATCCATTCATTTTATTTTAACCATTTGGTTGCTATATGTGTGTATTACTGTACAGTAGGCTATATAGGCCTACCACACGATACGTTATTCCGGGGATGAAATGTAACAATTGCAATTGCAAGTGCAAAGTGCTCAATGTAGCTAGCAGCGCTGAAACAATTACAGAAATATTACATAACAATCATCAGGCGCAACATTTATTCAAATAAAAAATATAAATAGGCTAAGTCTTGAATAAGAGTTGCGCCTGTTGACTGTTATCTAAGATGATACTTTAGATAGCGAATAACTGATCCATGTTAGTTTTTCTGTTTTAGTATATTCAGTAGCCTATGTATGGCAGTCCTTCGAAACGTGTTGCCACATATGAATGTATTAAGAATTTTCATCTTTGTTACTTCATGACTTGGGTTGTTTAGGGGTAACAAGGGAAAAGGCGGCACAAATTTTGAAGACATCATCAGTCCACCTTTGGGCAGATCAGCAGGAGGACCAGACCTACAAGAACCTTCATGTAAGTTTATAACAGTGTGAAAAAAAAGATTTTAAGTTTGTGAATTAGGCATTAAGAAAAACTTAATAAAAATAAACAACTCTAGATTGGCAAAAGTTAATATAAATCAAACTTTTAGTTAATTCAGTTTGCTATTTAGCTTATGTTATAAACTACATAACAAAACCTTATTGTAAGGTTTAACAAACTAAGAATGCGAAGAAACTATAAGAAACAAATCAATAGTTAATACAACTCTAAATGTACTGTTCTAAACACAAGAGCCACTACCTCAAACATCCGCTACCTTACACCAACTATGCATTATGAAATGAAAGAACTTTAAGAACAGAAACAAGTATTTGCAGTGCGCCGCCGCCTTGAGGTGAATGCGGGCACCAAACTAAAACGTCATACGTAACAACAAAAGAGATTTCACAACATTCTTCCCCCCTTGTTATGAATTAACATAGTATCGGTTCATAGAATAGTTCTTAATGCGACAATGTTTTTCTATGAACTTTGAAACCAATCGGGTTTGCGTCGTTCTCTGCTGGAGCGGCGCAGTTCCACCATACTGTCTGGGGTTGAACACTTTTTAGGAGATTGAAGTTCTAAGTTACTGTTTTTATCTGGTGAGGATGATTGTATAGGTGAGTTGTCGAAATGTTCGCTGTCAACCACGACCTCCTCCGATACGTCTTCAGGAGCAACACAGTTTTCATACAGTTTCTGTTCATTTCCAGCAGCAGCAGGAGCAATGTCTCTTAGAGAAACTGTGGCTTCTCTGCCTGTTTGAAATCGAACTTGAGCGTAGTTAGGCGTTGCATGGATCAACTCGACTTCTTCAACTATGGGGTCATTTTTGCTGGACCTCACATGACGTCGCAACAAAACTGGGCCGGGTTGACTGAGCCACGTGGGGAAAGCCGTACCAGTGGACGATCGGCGTTGAAAGTTGAACATGCGCTCGTGAGGTGTACAATTTGTGGATGTACATAATAATGAACGTACAGAATGAAGAGCGTCTGGGAGAATTTGATGCCAATGTTTTATGGAGAGTTCTCGAGATTTCAATGCGAGTTTTACTGCATTCCATATGATACCGTTGTATCTCTCGCACTGACCGTTGCCACGAGGGTTGTATATTGACGTGTTGCTAGTTGAAACTCCTCGATCGTTCAGATATTTTACTAAATCTGCAGATAGAAAAGTTTTGCCTTGGTCCGAGTGGATATAGGATGGTAAACCAAAGATAGTGAACAATTGATTTAAACACTGAATTACAGTTCTAGCTTCCATGTTAGGACATGCAAAGGCAAAGGGAAACCGAGAAAATTCGTCAACGACTGTCAGCATATAGTTGTTTTTAGAGCACGACGGCAGAGGTCCTTTAAAGTCGATATTTAGCCGTTCAAACGGCTGTGTTGCTTTTATCATGTGTGCTTGCATGGGTTTATAAAACTTAGGTTTAAGCTCGGCGCAGACGCGGCAGTTAGCGATTGTTTGTCGTATTTCCGACAAAGAAAACGGCAAGTTTTTAGTTTTCACAAAGTGATTGAGCCGATTCACTCCTGGGTGACAAAGAGACGCATGTATTTCACTCAGTGCTCCACCAGTTAAGCTTGCGCAATAAGCTCTAGAAAGAGTGTCCGCAGCAGCATTATACTTTCCCGCACGGTAAATTATGTCGTAATCGTACTCAGCAAGTTCCATGCGCCATCTCAAGACTTTGCTATTCTTGATCTTGCTATGCTTTTTGTTGTCGTACATAAAGGCTACAGATTTTTGATCTGTAATTAAGTTAAAATGGCGGCCCTGCAGAAAATGACTCCAGTGTCTGATGGCGTCTATAATGGCGGTTGCCTCCTTTTCCACACTGGAATGCCGAATTTCACTACCATTCAAGGTTCGTGAATAAAATGCAACAGGTCGTTTGTCTTGATTTAACGTTGCTGAAATCGCTATATCCGACGCATCCGTCTCGATAGTAAAAGGTGCATTTTCGTCCATAACCGCCAACGTGACCTTTGCCAACTTTTCTTTGAGAAGCATAAATGCTTGCACAGCAGTTGAAGACAACGGGAATACTTTAGTGTCTACAAGAGGTTTTATAGTATCAGAAAATTGAGGTACCCACTGTGCATAATATGCGAACATACCCATTGCTCTTTTCAGAGACTTGGTGTTGTGGGGAGCTGGAAGTTCAAGGAGTGGCTTCACTCTGTCCGGATCAGGTTGTAAAGTTCCTTTTGAAATGCGGTATCCTAAAAGGTCTATAGTATCTGTGGAATACGAGCATTTATTTTTATTAAAAGTAACATTGTGTTGTTTTGCTACATCGAGGAACTTTTGTAAGTTTCTGTCGTGCTCTTCTTGCGTTTTTCCTCCCACCGTAACATTGTCGAGGTACGCAAACGTTCCTTTGCAATCGTTCTTTGTAATAATGTCATTGATGATTTGCTGAAAGCAAGGGACTGCATTTTTCAAACCGAAAGGCATTCTTGTAAATTGGAAGAGTTGACCGTCTGCTTCAAAAGCAGTATAATCCCTATCGGCTGCTGGCAAATCTATTTGGTGATATGCGCTTTTCAAGTCCAACGTTGAATAGATGTCATACTGTGAAACTTGATTTATGATATCCTGCATCCGAGGTAAAGGGTATCCGTCTAACTGAGTAAATTTGTTAATCGTTTGGCTATAGTCAACACATAATCGTTTCTTTTGGTTTGGATTGTTTGCTACCACGATTTGGGCTCTCCATGAAGAAAAACTTGGCTCTATAATTCCTTCTTCCAGGAGGCGTGTAATTTCTTGTTTAATGAAAGCACGGTCGGAGGTGGAATATCTTCTTGACTTTGTGATTACTGGATGGCAATCAGAAGACAAATGTTCAAATAGCATCGGCTGTGACAAGGTTTTCAGTGGTTGCAAGGCCCCAAGATCTAGGGCTGGTTCAACGCCTCCAAAATGGATGTTGACGCTTGCATGCTGTTGCATGAAATCCTGACCCAACACAACATCTGTCAACAGTCCTGGTAGTACGGACAATAACACGCCTTCGTATGTTCTTCCTACTAACTCGATTGAAGAACTACATGTTCCCAGGCTATTAGAAGTGAAACCTTTTACAGCAAGACCAACACAATTCGATTGTTCAAAAATCTTTAGTTTTAACCGCTTTGCAATGTTTTCACTTACATGACTGTTGGTGGATCCAGTATCCAAAAGAGCATTGACAGGTGTACCATTTAGCTTGATGCGAAGTATAGTTTTGTTGTCAAGTTTGAGACCGGAAGAAATTCCCATGACTTTAGAACCTAGCAATGCTGCTGAAGTACTTTCGGTGTCAGGGATCTTAGAGCGACACATTTTTGCAAAGTGCCCTTTTTTGGCGCATTTAAAGCACGTAACATCTTTGGCAGGACAGTTTCGGCGCGCATGCTTCTTGTTTCCGCAGAAAAAGCACTTCATGACGGCCACTGCTGTTACAATGTCGCTACCAATACTCATCTCGCTGTTATTAGTTGTAGACTTTCCAGTTGCGGTAGAACGAGCATGAGGATTGCTTACAATTGATGCTGTTGATTGAAGACTACTGTCGATTTGCTCGGCGTTCTTACGAGCACTTTCTAAGGCTCGCGCCTTGTCAAACAAATGTTGCAGCTCCAGGTTTTCGCCCTCGAGTAGTCTTTGACGAATCGAAGTCGAGTATATTCCCGCGATGAAAGCATCTCGTATCGCTGCCTGTCTATACTGAATTGCTGTGACTGCCTGAAAGTTGCAGTCATTGCTCAGACGTCTTAAATGTTACATGAACTCTTCCAACGATTGTCCTATCTGTTGTTTGCAGGTTGCAAGCGAATACCGAGCAAACACTTCGTTCGACGGCTTGACATAGGTATTCCGTAGCAGTGCGATAGCGTCAGTATAACTTTCAGCTTCACTGATAATTTCAAATACGGAAACATCAACATGGTTGATTAGTACGCTTAGTTTATCTTCTTCAGATATTTCGCCAAGGCTGCGTATGTAGCTAGTGAATGTCCGGTTCCAGTGGTGCCACTTCTTTCGAGACTCTACTAGATCAGGATCTGCGTCGAACTTTTCAGGTCTAAGACACTTGTCCATTACTTTTGAATATTTAGTTTGTTAAAATGTTATAAACTACATAACAAAACCTTATTGTAAGGTTTAACAAACTAAGAATGCGAAGAAACTATAAGAAACAAATCAATAGTTAATACAACTCTAAATGTACTGTTCTAAACACAAGAGCCACTACCTCAAACATCCGCTACCTTACACCAACTATGCATTATGAAATGAAAGAACTTTAAGAACAGAAACAAGTATTTGCAGTGCGCCGCCGCCTTGAGGTGAATGCGGGCACCAAACTAAAACGTCATACGTAACAACAAAAGAGCATTATAATTGAGTTATTATATTTGTGTTATTATATTTGTCACTAAAAAGGGAATCATTTTTAGTACGTAGGCTAAATTAGACAAATGAGAAGATATAAAATATTTTTTAACAAAGAATCGTGAGATGTCTGAGAGTTCAAAAATTTGCTTTCATGTTTCTGTGGTTGGGTTTAAGCTTAATTGGGTTTTCTACAAACTTCATATCCTGCTCTAACCAGGTAAAAAATAAATCGTTTTTATATTCATGTAAACGTTCTATCAATATGAAAAGAACAATTTTGTAAGCCGGGTACTTACACTTACTAAATAGAAACATAGTAGGCCTACACATATCAACGGTTCGTTACTTTGACGTAAATATTTAGAGAAGAACACTCAAAGCTCATTACTTACGTCAAATAAATTAGTAGCTCTTTTTGGTTTGAGTAGTTTCTTTTCAAGACTTATTACAATTTATATTTTAGGGGCGCACTGCGTTCACCATATACAAGTGGACGAGAACTGGGCAAGTTTCATGAGCCCTGGATATCCCAGAAATATCTCTGGCCAAGTCCAATGCACCTGGATGTAAGTATTTGCAGTAGTTCTTGTAAAAAAACATTCGCTCTGTTGTGTCATCTGCACAAACGAGAATTCGGAAAATCTCCGATGGTCATGCAACTTAAAGGTAAAAATAAATTATACAGAGAAACAAAAAATTAAGAAATGACAGATTTATTTACAATTTGGTAAAATGGTTCCTAGAGTTAAATGCATAAGTCTTGGAATGTATTTCAGGAAAAGTAGCAGCCTAGAAAATATTAGATTCAACAGTTTTCGTCACAAACTTTGATCAGAATCAGGTTTACTTGGTAGATAACCTACTCTGCTGATTACAGAGTTCACGGTATACGGGGGATGCGTTTACGATTGTCGTTTAACGACTTGGACTTACAAGACGGCAACGGCGGAAGATGCGGCAACCAGTTTGTTGACGTCATAGACATGGAGTTGCTGAATTCTCAAGGAAAATTCTGCGGGAGCTTAATACCTGGAGATTATGTTTCTGTCGGTGAGCGACGTGAGCTCGAAACAGCTTGCGTTATAACAATGTTCCAACAATGCTTTTGTATTGTCTGACCACATTTTAGAATGTAGCTCATAAAGCAGCATGTTTTTTTATTTTCAATATGCCAGCTCACAGCATTTTTATGGCAATACACTTTCAGCGTAGTGTTTTAAAATATTTTCAAGTTTTAAAAACACTTTTTATTCCTAACGTGTCAGTGCAGCCGTATCAAGGCGTAGCCGAATGCAGTATATCCTTGAATCTATTCCTTTGCTAATTGCCAAGCAGGAGTTAAGATTCAGTATCATGTTTAAACAAAAGTCTTTGCCATGACCGGACAGAGTATCAAACTCAACTCTACTGATTTAAACATGGACACACACATTAATCACTAAACTATCGAACCGGTTGACAAATATTTAAAAATATTTGTATAAATATTTAAAAATATTTGCAAATACAAAAAGCATTTTGTTTTAACATATTTACAAATTAGGATAATATTTACTGTCGGTTGCATTGCCGAGTGGCAAGAGCCCTGGAACGACGTTCGAAAGGGCGTCGGTTCGACACCGCTCAAAAGCATGTTTTGGTAGGACACTTAAAGGTATGCCTGAAGGTGGTCACGAAGATTGGCTTCCTTGCCTTCCCATCTACTTAATTTAAATCTTCAATCACCTGGCGTAAGCCTGGATACGACAAACAAAACAAACGGATAATATTTAATTTAAATTCCTGATTTTAGGCCGCGCAATTCGTGTTGATATACAAGGGGATACCACAATTCAACCACACAAGGGCTTCCAGGCCGCCATCAGGAGTGTGTCTTTGTCTGTGCCTGCTGGAAGAAGACGTGAGTTCCTAGTCTTTATAATACGGTTTTAAAAATGAAATAATTCTAATTCATCCGGAACTTTTTATTTTATAAACGGAACAACTTGCTTCATAAGCAAAACTTCTTGTTTCACAATAGGATCTTTTTGTTTCATGATAGGAACTCATTATTTTATAATCGGAACGTTTTGTTTCATAATAAAAACCTATTTGTTTCACTATTGTTTCATAATAGAAACTTATTGTTTCATATTCGGAATATCCTGTTTCATAACCGGAACTTTTTATTTTATTAACGGAACTTGTTGATTTATAACGGGAGCTTCTTGTTTCATAATAGGAGTTTTTTGTTTAATAATAATCAGAGGTCTAGGATTTAACACAATGATAAACAGCATTATGCTTAGTAACAATGTATATAAACTAAAATTTCAAAATCAACGCAAGACTAAATAACGAAAACAACACTTACAAACTTCAACACAAAAGCCGCAACAAACGTAGGCCTAAGCTTTAACTTACAAACACGTGCATTACCACAACAAAATATAACAGTTGTTCAACTCACAGAACGAAGCACAATGTATCACGGACTTCCAACAACCTCACGACGACCGCCTGTGACTCGTCGAACGTAAGTTCCTGTATACCGTCTACAGACGTTGAATCAATGTAAAAATGACTGATTTTGTTGTGTAGGTAAAAATATGTCACAGTGCAAATGCGTGTGCTGCGTTGTTGTGCAAAGAAAACACCAATATGGGATAAAAAGTTTAATTAAAATTCTTAGAACACCAAGAAGAACAGAACGCACGACAACAACAAGGGCAACTACCACGGCCAGAGCACTAAAAAGAGGACAGATCCTGTATGGTCCTAACATGAACCAACGGGCTAGCAACAACGAAAGTAAGAAATGACTAAAACTTAAAGATCACATGCTACGTTTTCACTTGTAAAGCAGCCTCTTTTATAACTTTTCAGTTCAGTTTGTTTTTGGTTTGATTTGATTTTAAATCTTTATCCTCGGACTGGCAAAGCCTTGATAGGTTATTTCTGGTAGTTTCGCATACTTGTAGAGGCTCTTGACGCAGGGCCGGTTACCGAGATTGGCAGAGTGAAGTTTTTCGATTGTCGAAGTGTTGTTGCCAGAGAATTATTCCATTCACTAGATGCCGCTGAATGGATGCCAGTCCTGAAATGCGTTGCTCAAGCGCACAACCCGAGAGTCGAACCTGCGCCGCGTGATCTTGAGCCAGGCGCGTAACTCATTTTGTGTGAGCGAGGCAGTTTCTCAAATGTTTAGATTTGACCATATTTTTGCTGTGATACTATATGATTCTTTAGCATTTCTTTCAATAATGTATTTTTCTTATAGGCTTGAAAAGGGCTATATGACTAGCCGAAAACGTTCGCTTGTTGTTTTTTTTTTTTTTATAATGTTAAATGTAGTGTTGTTGCTTAGTTATGTCTGTTTATGGTTTAAAAGAGTTACCTCTCTACCCAAATTGTATAACCATAATAGCCTACAATCATGGTACTGTTATAAAGTTATACCATTTTCTGCAGACCTAATTTTTAAATCAACAAACCTCTAATAACGACAAGATGCTCCAGTGAGGATGGCTATCATTACAATAAATTTTGCTAATTGCAGTCAAAACCATCACGACCGGGACACCAAACACAACGATCATATTGTACGCGGTTATAGGGGTCTTTTGTTTCTTAGTTGTACTCACTGCCATTGGATTCATCTTTCGAAAGTAAGCATCAGCTACACATAAGTTTGTCAGTTTTTTGCCAAGGAGGAGCAGCATAAGACAACAATTTTTAAAAGAACTTTTTCTATTATAACTTTTGAAAACTGTTGACGTAATATTTGAAAAGCTTTTATTTATCAAATGTTGTGATTACCTTACTTACTTTTCGGATATGGTTGCTTTTTTACAGACCTTTAGTTTTTTTTTAACAAATTGGTTCCAACTATACTTTGGTTACCACCTAATTTGAATAGAATTAGTCGACACTAAATGTGCATACCTTAAAATATTGGAATGGAAAATTTATTTGTTGCAGCATCTAGTAGGTAGTGTACAGCTGCGCATCGGATGGAGAAAACTTGGTCACGTGAGCCTCTCCCCTTAATAAAAAAACAAGAAAGGAAACATTCAACTGGTCTCCTGAAAAAATGTCTCGCTCGCTTTGCTCAAACACTATTGGTTTACACAATATGCAAAAAGCGACCAAAATAAGACACAATCTGCCATTCCCAAGATTATTATTCAACCGAAATTTGAATTGCTACGCTTGCAGATACTGCAGAATAGCTACAGTAACCCACAAACGTAAAGGAATTGAAAAGAGGTCTCAACACGACTACAGCGATGTGTGCAAGTGACAAATCACAGTGTGGTTAGGAAGTCCTGCTCTACTCAGAGCCACAGGGAGGCACGACGTAATCAAGAGCACGTGACTCGGTGCAATGCACTGGAACTAAGGCAATAATCATAACGCAAAACTAACGTTACTGCACTGTATTATAAATATAACGCAAACTATTTCGTAGGCGATTGTATGCCCAATACAAAGTTTTTAAAAGAAAGCGGAAAGACAAAAAGGCAAAAGCGGAAAATACGGAAAACGAAAATTCGGAAAAAGGAAAAAGAGGCAAAATAGATCGTGGTAACGAAAATGCTGCTTTTTCTTGTGGTCGATTTGAGCTTCCCGAATCGGTGGCAAGTACTCCAACACTTGATGGCAGAAGGAGAAGAAGTGTCGTTTTTGAAGGTAAGGATATACTGTAAAGCGTTTAAGTTATTGGCTAAAAGGAGTGTCAAGGGCAAGCTTAACTAGAATAAACTGCTTGAGGACTAAGAAAAGGCTTTGCTTTTTCCAAGGTATATACAATAAATTACAAAACGCAAACTGGCATCACAAAAGCGTTCTTGATAATCAATTGGTTGCTTTATTCTTTTGTTTTCGGATGGCATGTTCTCTCTACACATGCAATTGAATATTGCATTTTTCTTTAGCCTACCATAAGCCTACACGTAGTATTATGTGGCACGTGGAAACTTTATCTGCGGTCCCCGTCTGGGGTCTAGAAGTCTAAAATTTACAATGTTAAAGCTCAGGCCAAATTTTAAGGGAAAAATGAGCGAAATATTTAATACGGCAGGCCAAGACTTGTAAAAAGCGAGATGCGGTACGAGGCTATAAACTTTGGTTATGTGACAACAACTTAAAATCCCCTGATCGAGAATAACAACCTTTAAAGTTTGTAATTTCAAATGCCATACCTATTTCTAGATGAAGTATTGGCCGGCATAGTGAGAGAGCCACCACTTCGAAACGCAAATGGTGATAATCTCCATGAAGATTCATGGAGCGAGACTGCGAAACCTCAACAAACTTTGTCAACCTTACCACAGTCTAACATTCAGGGGAACTTCCAGGGTTGGAATTATCCAAAAGGGTGAGAATTTAACTGCTAGCAAAAAACATTTTCAAAATGTTGTTTTTTTCGTTTGAGTACTGAAGATTTGGAGACATCTCAAGGTTTACTTTAAAATAACATTCCCTTTCATGCTTTTTGAAAAACATTTTTTTATTTGAATGTTTGGAGTTTTGTGCGTAAGTGCAAAAACCGACAATGAATGACATGAAACGAATTCTTTCAGTGAACCAATTTATGAAGATGATACAATGTCAGTCCAGTCATTCTCATCAGTACGCTCGGCCAATCGTCATCCCGATCATGTTGTTTACAAACAAAAGAAGATCAACGAAAAGAACAAAGCACTATTGGGAGAAGAAGAAAAGATATATGAAGCTCATTCGGACCCAGTATTTGAGGTGGGAGTTCCTCCTATGCCCTACCCAGTGATGCCCCATTTATTCAACCCCATGATGGGTCATGATGGAATGCATCAAATGTTTCCCCCTTATGACCCCAGACTAGGTTACCCCATGATGACTCAACAACACGACCAGTTTGGTAGAGGACCTCCAAGAATGCCCATTGGATACCATGAGCATCAACGTTTTTCACCTCATGCGGGATTACCTAACTACCATCCAAGCAACCCACACGGAGATCGAATCAATTACCAGCGACAGGGCGCGCCCATGATCCAACACCAAAGAAGCCAAGATGATATAAATCTTCATCGGTCAAGAGATGATCTTGGCGGGCAGGAAATGAATGGCGTCTTGAGGCCTGCAAAAAGCATGACAGATCTCCATGCACAAATACCACTCCATTCTTCTGAATCAAATCGAGTTCGATCCACACAATCAATGGCGGAATTGCCGCTTGACTCTGCTTTCCTGCAGCGACGGTTAGAAAGAAGTCAAAGTTTCAGGTTGTAATCGCAAATAAAATCTTTTTTCTTCGCTCTTTCGATCGAATTCTCTTCGCTCAGTCTCGGGACGTTGAAGATAAACAAGTTTTTAAAGTTCCAGATAGAATTTTGTTCCTTTATATGTGTTTCACTGCTAACCTTTGATTTGTTTGAATAATTACAATATAAACTTGCATTGCACCCAAGTCTGTTTGGGTATTTGTGTTGTTATGTTTACGTTTTCGCACAAAGTAAATAAGAAGCACCCATTAATGGAGGACTTTTGTCATCTGTCTCCACATTCAGATATAATGCAATGTTTTGTGAAAAACAAAACAACATTTAGCCCAAAACAACATTTAGTCCGCCCCGTTAGCTTGGTGGTTACACACCCGGCTCAAGATCACGCGGCGCAAGTTCGACTTTCGGGGTGTGTGCTTGAGCAACGCATTTCAGGACTGCTTTCCATTCAGCGACATTTTACATCTATAGGATTGGCCCATGATACAAGGGAAGAATCCACAAAGGATACAAACTGACGTGCATAAATCAACAAGTGAATAAACAAATAACAGTAACCTCTCAAGTACATGTAGCTCCACACAAAGTGAAATTTACACGACTTTTGATTCCTTTTTTATATTTGTTTAAAAATAATGTCTAAAAAAACATTTAGACTCTAAGTAAATGTATTGTATGTACAATAAATAAATATACTTCATAAACGAATGAATTTCAAATCTTTCAAAAAGTCATGCCTGCATCCAACACTTGTATCACACTAAAAGCACCATAAAGGTTAATGCTGATATTACGCATGTTGGAACTGAATTAAGATTATGCTGACTTGAAAACTGGGTGAAATAAAAAACGCAATATGGGTGAAGCAAAAAACAAAAAATACCTTAAAATTATCTTTAAAAGTCAAAGTTTGCGTCATTTGCTTCATACGTTGATCAATACAGAACTTTAATAAATATTTGATTCTAAGTCCACGCCATCTCAACTAAAAAGAAAACGTCGTTTTAACGTCTTGCGTTGATTTTTTTTCAGTCACCCAAGATAAAATTTGCAACAACATACGTAGGCGTGGACGTTGCCATAATATATAGTACATGCTATATAGCGTCGGCCACGCGTAGGCCTACCAATAAGCGTTGCAATAACTCGCCCTGCGCTGTACCCTTGAACGTACCCTTGAGGTGCACGTTTAATTTAAGCACGGCAGGTTTCAAGCATTTCTAAATTCAAAGCATTTACAGCTTTCAAAAGTTGGGTAGTAATCGACCCACCACAATTTACAAAACTCATTTTAAGTGATGAGGACTAGGGTGCATTTTTTCTGCACAGAATTTTCAATTTTGAGTTTCTTTGAGGTGTTTTGATGAAAGCAGAATGTTAGTTTGAAATGTATCGTTGAAAAAAGAATGAGATGTTTTAATGGTTAGGTGTTTGTGGCATCACAATTAGTTGAGAGGCAAAACGCGTGGCAGCGGCATGAACCAATATCCTTGTCATAGTGAACCGCATCGCGAGAATTTCAGTTTGTTTTTATTTCTGACCATCACAATGAAAAACAATATATGCCAAGCATAGCAGAGGTCTAGAAAAAGGTAGAAGCGACAAAAAGCTGACGTTATAACGTGCACGATACTTTCCAAACCAAGACAATCAAGAGAACAGATGATGCAAACTTTCTTCTTTCTACCGCTACAAGCGGTTATTGCATAGTTTTTGTATACTCACTAGATGGCCTTATAAGAGTCAGTGCGAGGATAAATGGTTTTAGCTAATATGTGCCAAACCACGCCAACAATCACCGTGAAGTTGATCGTGCAAGTTAAGATGTTTTCAAACAAAATCTAACTTAAAAAGATTTTGTTCAACGCACAAACGTGACAACGACAATGACGAATAAGTTCTCAAATAACCAAAAAATTTAAGTTATTTTGGCAGCCGATTGTAGCATCGAATAGACAGCGATAGACACGTGTTTCGCCCATGAGGCTGGGCTCATCAGTATCGCACCGTATTCTTGCCACTTGAGTAATCGACCGCCGCTTTACCAGTCAGTTTAACTCTTATCTTTGTGGAAAGAAAGAGCCAACAAAACCAGCAGGTGCCAGGGGTAGGTCAATGTGAAGAAAGGCGTTCTTCCCGGCTATCAACACAAGGCTGATTACTCACTAGCACAGCGAGCTGCAGTGACGCTTCGCTAACCAGAACGGTGTAGCTTCCACGCCAGCCATTGAGACCTCCAATTAAACGTTTAAGTTATTTTGGCAGCCGATTGTAGCATCGAATAGACAGCGATAGACACGTGTTTCGCCCATGAGGCTGGGCTCATCAGTATCGCACCGTATTCTTGCCACTTGAGTAATCGACCGCCGCTTTACCAGTCAGTTTAACTCTTATCTTTGATAGTAATCAGCCTTGTGCTGATAGCCGGGAAGAACGCCTTTCTTCACATTAACCAAAAAATTATTAATATTCGGAAACGCTTTGAGGTTACAATTAGGCCTACAGAGAAGCAAGAAAGACTTTAAGTTGTGGAGCAAGCCAACTAAGTTTTTACCGTAGATGACCACAAATGTAACTGAAGGAATAATACTGATAATAAATAAAGATTTATTTTATTTCTCAAAAACATTACCATAAACTTTTGAAGCCATGTCTTGAAAACGAAATGTTCGACCAACAAATCGCCCAAACTGTTCACTACTAACGATGTAACACTGTACAAGTGTATGGTTGATACTAAGTTGCACAACACCCAAGCATGTGTATTGTGAAACCTATTAACCGAGCCGCAGCCTACTTGTTTCATTAAATGAGAAAAAACATAGTTGAATGGCTGAAAATAAATAAAAATATTGCCAACCAGTTCAGATGTAGCAGCAGTTAGTTGTGTATTAAAAGTTAAATAGGCTATTACTATCATGAAAGGGTTTGTCTTAAATCGTTGAAGCTATGAAAGCAATGTTCAAATTTGCTAAGGCTGGCTATGGTTGCGGTTAGGAAATGTAATGTCAAAGCATATTTAGCCCCGGGCGTATTAGACTGGTTAGTCGAGTTTCTTAACACCACTATCCCTCCACTTGTAGTCACTTTTTTGCTATCTTCAATTAATAAAAATCATTCGTTTTGCAAAGATTAGTTTTGTACTTTTTCTGTCGTCATCATTACCATTATATATCAGATAACTTTAACTGCTAAAAGAATAGTGGAAAGTAAAATATAACAGACTGTTGCATTAAGAAATAATATTTTCAAAAAATAAAAAGTTCTAGAAATATTTGATTAAAAACGTAAAGTTGAGAAAGAATGAGGTTTGAATGAGATTTGCTGCCATTGCTTTAAAACAACTGAGGACGTGCTTAGCTTTCAGGTGCTAAGTTTTAAAACGGGTAACTTCAAAAGGGCTTGACCTGTTTAGAGGGGAGCCAGATTTTAGTCGATTGACAACAATTGATTGTGTTGTTTTGAGATGTATTATATTCTGGCAAAGCTATCCATGGACAGCTTTTCGAACCAACAGAGCAGTTCTCCAACAGATGGGCCAGGAACAGCAGATAATGAGATTTATAGAAATGCGGCAACTGAAGTTCTTGGGTCACAGCATAAGGAAAGGCGAACTTGAAGATTTATCTTTAAGTAGAAAAATAATAGGAAAACGGTCAAGAGGAGCTCAAAGATTCACATTTTTGCACAATTTTCAACCACAAATCAAAAACCACTAAAATTTGGCAAGACGCACGAGATCGATCAAACTGGAACATCATTGTACATCGAGGGCTGTATCAGCAATGATACCTACAGAGAGAGAGATATTCTGGCAAGATCTTGTCTGTCATATCCAATCTATGTTGGATAGTTGAAGATTTAGATTGTGGTTGTAAAAACAAGGAGACAATTACTACGTGCACTTTCAAGCACGTCAATAAGCATCTTGCTTATCCACTCCTGTGTACTTTCGGTAGGAGACGAACCATCTTACTTTCGTTCTTTAGACTCGAACTCTTGGTACTCAATAGCACAACAGAAGTGTGGACTCTCGGTGACACACCCAAACAAATTAAATAGCTACCACTGGCTTAAATTTACAGGAAGCAACTCGAAACCAGTTACAATATCCGGTACCAGCAACTAATCTTCCGGACACAAAACCAAAATTTCTGAAACCAAAATTTAAGTTTTGCAGAAAATGCCTACATAAAGCCTTGATTTAGTAATTTATTTCATTTTAATATCATTCAAGTGGAAGTGTTCTGCCACAGAATCAAAGAAGAAGATAGTTTGCAGCTTAAAATAAAGAAAACATCATCTTGCAGAGCCCATGTCATTAGCTACGTGCTAGTCGAACAAAATGACGTTCCGGTTATCAACATCGTGTATGCAATATCATAATTGCAGAAACAATAGTCTATCCTTACAGAAAGTTTAATTAGAATTGTGCTTCATAAAACCGAAAAAGAAGTTCGATCCGCTTTAATGTCCGCATCACCATGATAAACAATTATGCCAAACACGACAGAGGTATAGAAAAAGATAGAAGTGAATGGTTAGGCCAGTGATTCTCAACCAGGGTGCCATTTACGTTTCGCAAGGGTGCCGCAAGTTATTAGAGTAGCGTTATCAAATATGCGCCCAGCCATTGAAAGGATTTGCGTTAAAACTCAGCACAAATTTCGCACTGACTTCGTTTGAAACGAACTTCATTAGATTGTACATGATATGATACGGAGCTGTAGTTAGTTTTGTTTTTGCGAAAACTTTTTTCAAAATTATTTTTATTTAATGCAGAAACTTTATGGTTTGACTAATGGGTGCCGCCAAATTATTTGGCTGTTTGCAGGGTGCCGTAAGCCGAAAAAGGTTCAGAGCCACTGGGTTAGGCTATACTTCAACACATTATAACATTCTTTCACAGATGCTTATAGCATATCTACAGCAGCTGAATAAAGTATTATTTATTTGTTGTAGAGTGTAAACTACAATGATACTTGAATCTTAACTGTGGCCTATAAAAACCTGGATATGCTTTAAGCTGCGCCTAGTTTGAAACTAAGTAGCCTACGCTGCAATGAGTCAGTGAATGACGATGACATATTTTACAATGAATAGGCCTGTATGGTTTGGTCTATTTCTGACTTTATACTTAGCCTTCTTGACAAGTAAGTTGATTAATATGTAAGCTGACAAAAATAAGTTACCGTACGGTACTAAAATTATTGGCTTAGGTTAAAGATAAAAATTTATACTTGTTTTTGGCACTGAAAACATTCTGGTTAATTTAGATTCTGCAAACATCATTGGTGTCACTTACAGATGGTTAATTTATAAACTCTTTGAAGATGAACCAGCTTATACAATTTTGAAATTGTTATTGTTTGAAAGTCGCATTCATTTGTCTTATAAAAGTAACCATTCAAAATCGAACGTACGGTAGTTAACTATAACCCAAACACAACAACAATTGTTGTGTAAGGGAGTGCTGACATTAGGCCTACATGTGGTTAAAATAGGATGTAAAATAATCGATTGAAGATGATTTTCAGACGCAACAAAACGTCCTAAAATTACACCTCCTCTTCGGCTCAAGTCAGGGGAAACCCCTATTCAAGAACCTGGATGTAAGCTGGTTTTGTTTTTACATACATTTGTTATGTGTCAATGAATTATGCTTTTTTTGTCATGTGTTTTCAGAATATTTACCAACAGATTTAGTTTAGAAACATTACCACACCATTAGCCTGTAGGGTTATACTTCAACACATTATTAGTTTGTTAACGAGCCCCCAATATGTAGGGTTTTTAACTATCTTACTTCCCCAGTGTAGGGTTTGGCTATCTTATTGTTGTATTTTCTGTTTATAAAAAGAATAAATAAAAAGGATAATTTAAAAGAATATTGAGAGACTCTAAGTCTCTAATTAAAAAGGATAATTTAGGCTTTCTGTCTAGTCTAGGGGTATGACTTCCTACAAAAAAGCAAACGAATTAAAAAGAATTAAACATTTTTTATTTAAATCAAAGTTACAAATTCGGGAAATTGAAAAAACATCTAATTAATTTAATTTATTTTCAACCAGTGTCAGAATAGCGACATTCTCCAGTTGTGAATTTTAGTTCTCTCTCGTCGCCATACAAAATCTCTGTTTTATATATTTATGTTATCAGCATTTTCCAATTCCCCGCTTCTCTCATAATATGGTGCCTTTTTATCAGTAATAGCCTATCGTGAGAATTATTAAGCGAACCCAGTTACACAATTATATCGCTTCAGAAATACGTTTGTGGTGAGCTAATTCTGTGAGAGTGGCATTTCTGGGAAAGCTTGGCCTAGATTCCGTGAGAACAGAATTTAGGTTTTGAATTTGCAGCGTTGAAATGCATTTTGCAATTCTGATAAGTTTCGGTTAAATGTTAAAATATAAATTTGTTAGTTAAAACATGGTACATGTTACAAGCCTACCAACCATTCAAAAGTATAAATGTGGCTAGTTTCACTTACAGGTTTCAAAGAATTACGTTTGTCTGTGACAGTGCGTTAAGGTATTTTTTTACCAAAAGTTAAACTCTTCAATTTCTTAAATAGTTTTCAAGCTGTGTTTTAACGATTTGTTTTTATCATGACAGGGAAACACTGTCTCACAGATATAAAGGTGTCAGGAGCCTGGAAACAGCTGAGAAGTCCAGGATATCCAAAACTTCCTGGAAATCAAATGCAGTGTTCTTGGATGTAAGAATTTTACTCCATTTGTTTTGCACCAGAACGGGGGTTTCTAAAAATTCAAAATGTCCAAAGCGTTATCAAGAGTGTTACACAAAGGTGTTGCCAGATGTACATCCCGTACTTCTAAAATCTCCATATCTAGATTAGCCTATGTCTAGAGGTTGGTGATTTGGACAAAAGGAAGAAAAAGCTTTATGTCTAATCATGTCTCATATCGTGTCCTTTAGAGACACAGTACTTTCCGCAGGTATCGAACCGAGATTCTTTTGTAATTTGATGACGTGGTCAAAGCCCAACCACTTCTAGTTATTTTAAAATTTGTTCATGTTTTTAGCATCATACGACACTGTACTGATGTAATATACCAATGGCGCATTTGTTTCCGAGAATTGATCTCAGTTATCGCAGCACCACTTCCTAGACAAGGAGCATCCTGAAAGAGAAAAAGGAGCAAATCCCTTGCCAAGCTCCTTCTCTTGTCTTATTTTGTATCACGATTGTGACCAGTCGACGACTTTTAACTGTTTTTGTTTTCGTTGGAAAACTTACAGTTACGCCATTCAGGACAAAACCTAAAAGAACAACTGTCAGGTTTTCTTTGGCCTACGACCCGACTTTTCAGGTCGTATGCCTGAAAAGCTGCTGTTGGTGTTATGATAATGACATGAGGTGATTCCATGGACCGTGGTAGTCGGATCAGGGCCGCGGTTTGTGCAACCCTGTATTAAGTCAAATAAATGTTTTCTACTCAGAATTGAAGCGCCCATCGGATGGAGAGTGGCTATCGCTTTCAAAGACTTAGATATGGCCTATCCTGCTGGCGATGGAATATACAAGTCTTGTAGGTCGGCCTATGTTAATGTGAGTAAAACATTGCTATACATTGGACGCATGGATATTGGATAAATGCCTTTGAGACTCATCATCTGTACAGAAGTCTAAGTGAAAATTAAAAAAAATTGGTTGATTTTAAATCATTTTTTTACTGTTATGTCATTGCTTGAACCGTCAATGTAACTGCAAACACTGAACAGAGGGCTTATAGTGGGCAAACTCAAGCTCAAACATTTAAGCTTAGGTACCATGCAATTAATAACGTCTGTTTTTTATTGCGTTTTTAGCATTTGTATTTAATATTTGGCTTACCTTATGTTTTGTACCGTTAGCCTAATCTACGACTTCTGACAATGCATGTTGTTGTTTTTGGAAGGTTGTCGATGTGCTTGCTCAAAAGTCTCAAGGAAAATTTTGCGGCAAGAAAGGCCCTGGAGATTATGTTTCTTTGGGTGAGAAGTTTCTATGTTTCCTTAAGCATAAAGAAAAGTTCATTTTTGCATAATCTGCGTGATTTGTTTATATTATATAGCGCCTATAAGCTATAATGAGTAGCTTTTATGGCTCAGTCAGTTATCAGTGGTTGTGTGGAATTACAGGCAGTAAGCTGCGTATTGACCTCCAAACGGACAAGTCTACAACTCTATACAGAGGATTCATTATCACGTATAGAGCAGTTAGAGTCACACCTGGATTTAGAGGTAACCTACAATATTTGTAGTTGTTGGCTACACAATAAAATAAATTAGTGACATGAAGTTTAAATTGGACTTGATGTTTCGGCTTTGGGCCGCATTTGAGCTTAAGCAATTAAAAAATTAAGGGAGATATGTGCTCAATGCGTATAATTTTGTATGTAAGTGAGTTTGGTTTTGCAAGTTGATGCACAAAACTTGTTTTTGTCTATTTTAGACTTTCAGTTGGCTGCATGTTCTTGTTCAGGTTCGTTACGGAATAAATTAATCTTTGTTTCAACAGCTGCACGTCGATTTAGCTCTCCATCTGACTCGAACCCTGGAAAAATAAATATCAACCAATTCAAGTCCACTCAGCAACGCCTCATCAAGTCATCAGGGAGGCCACAAGGCTCCCAAAGATATGGACCAGGGCCCAAGAAGCCAGTGTACGCTTCGGACATCAGAACTCTTCCTAAAGAAGCTTTAACAACAACAGCGTAAGAGTTGCTTGATTGAGAGAACCTTTTTCCACTTTGAAAGCTTATAGCTTGCTGTAAAAGAGAAAGTCTCTTTGAAATCTTGACCCTGACAGTTTCGCATACTTGTATTGTATAGGCATGGACTTCTAAATAGTAGAATCTGGACTGGAAACGCAGTGGACAACAGTAGGCCAAACAGTTGGTACAACAGTTGGCCAACAGTGGGCCAACAGGGTTAGTTACTTGGCT
This sequence comes from Aplidium turbinatum, assembly GCF_918807975.1. Classification (NCBI taxonomy): domain Eukaryota; kingdom Metazoa; phylum Chordata; class Ascidiacea; order Aplousobranchia; family Polyclinidae; genus Aplidium; species Aplidium turbinatum. The sequence goes on along the minus strand of NC_137484.1, from coordinate 21,071,176 downwards.
GTTGGCCCACTGTTGGCCAACTGTTGTACCAACTGTTTGGCCTACTGTTGTCCACCGCGTTTCCAGTCCAGATTCTACTATTTAGAAGTCCATGGTAGAGGCTTTCAACCACTGTCGCAGACCCGGTTATGGAACTTGATAAACTGGAGCTTTCGCTTGTTGTTGAATTGTGGATATAAATTTTCCCATCCACTAGTCGCCGCTGAATAGAAAAAAATTGTCCTCAAAGTATATTGCTTAACATGATCCGGGAGTTAAACCAGCGTTGCTTATTCCTACAGTTTCTTCATTCATGAAGTGCGAGAGTTTTTCCAAGGTAGACCGATAGGTGATATGTATGAATCCGTTTATGAAGACCGTGTATATCATATTCATATTCACAAGCGTATACTATACAAGACCATATCTTCACTTTCAAAATTTGACAGAAGCTTGGCTTATTTTGAATTTTTACATGTTGAGGAGCAAAATTGTTAGAGTGCCGAATCGATTTAATTAAAAAAAATCCAGACCCAAAAATGAAAAAACTAAACTCATCTTTAGTACACGTTTTGAAATCTTATATCTTTCTTCAATGTTACAACTGTAGCAAACCTCGATCATGGAGGATCATAACAAGCGATTTCATGTCACTATATTAATAGTTTCTACTGCAAATGATCAAGCTGCAATGCAGCATAGTGTGTAAGGTACAAGTCAAGCCCGAACTAATGTATCGATACTTTGATAAATTCTTTTTAAGTCATGGTCAATTTGTTGTACAGGCCCATTGGTGACTGGATAGGTGGACGCCCCACGGCCAGAAGACCTTCAAGAAGAGAAGGGGTGGAAGGGGCAAAATTTAAGCCCAGAACGTAAGAAAATTATTAACAAAAATTAAACCTAAAAACGTTTCTGGATCTGAAACAAGAGCAAAAGTTAAGTTTTTTTGTATAAATAAAATCAGAAAGTGCAAATAAGTTTATGTAAAGATTTATACAATGTAGGCTATTCAGGTCCATGTTTGAAGCACAAATTTACTCGAACTAAACCACAAACTCAGTGCCAACCCAAACTCAATACGAAATCCTTACCCGTCTTACAACTATAGCCGTTAGTTCATTAGTCACCGTGTGTAAATTTCTGTTGCTTTTGTATATTCAGTAGAACTTCAAAACCTTTAGTCGAGGGAAACCGAATCTCAGCAAAGAATCAGCGTCGAAAAAACAATGCTCAGCGTTTGGACGAAGACGCAGGGGGAAAGATACAAGCGACCCCAGCATCATCACTTGACAACGGCTGGAAAGGCTCTAATAACCCTGAAAATTCTCTCCCTACTCCTAGATATTTTGGGGAGAACATTCAACCAGGCAACCCAGCAGGTCATTGATTATGAGTACTGCAACAACGAAGCCCTTTTAAACTTTTAAGCATTTTTAAAGATTTTGTAAACTCAAGTAATGTGATTCACAGAAAACAAAATCTCTGACACAGTAATGCATATAGACTGGAGTTATATGCAACTTGTTCACTAACAGTTGTTCTAAATTACTTAGACGCTATAGCTAAAAAAACACCTTATCAACAATTTAAAACGATCGTGCAATCATATTTCTTCAGACAAACTTTCATGCAGAAAAAGTTTGTTTAACCAACATCAGCAATGCTTAAGAAATTATTGAAAATAAATTACTACGCACAAATAACATGTTACAGTGAGTAAATCCATTGGTTGGCAGATTAGTAGGCCAGCACATGCGATCGAGATGTTACTATCAGTCTTTGTGTTGGATACGTTGTGAAAAAATATCGTGATGCGAATCATTTTGAATCTGACACAAAATACGAATTATTAAATGATCTCTGAGTTAGTGGCCTACTGATGTCCTGCTGTGACTTATTTAGTTCCTCAAGGCAACAATGATGAACCCAGACAACCTCCACAAAACTTCGTAGTCGTTAAGGAAGAAGGAATCTCCACAATTCATCTCATTATCATTGTAGTTGGACTGATTGGATGCATTCTACTTGTTGCCTCTATTTTCTTGATTAAACAGTAAGTAAACTGAAATCATTTTTAACAATTGCTTAGCATTGTGATCGGTGGTGGGATTCGGCTGGTTCGCACCGGTTTGCGCAGACCTATTTCTAAAAGTAAAAAGAATGCAGAACCGGTTCCTGACCAACTGTTTCGAGTGGATCTAACATAATGGTAGGCACTTTAACATGCAGATATCCAATCCAGCACGAACCAATCAGAAGCTACGCTGTTTGTGACGTCATCAAGATTGCGTTGAGAAAGAACAAAGGAAAAACGCAAATTCTAGCTAAATTAAGTCATCGCTTTGCCATCGGTTGGCTTGGCGCAGAGGGTTAGGGCGGTGGTAGGCTAGTCATTTCATTGACGTGGGTTTGATTCTCACCACTGCTATAGCTCTTTTTTCTTCTGTAATTACCGAACAAAGTTCAAAGTAATAATCAAGTCTCTGGCTGAATGCTGGAGAATGGTCACAATTGGACAGACAACGTAACATCTGGTTGGTTCGTGGTGGATTGGATATCTGCATGTTAATTAAAGTGCCTACCTAACATAATCACCGTATGAAGGGTTGCCAGGTGTGGATAATTTTAATCAAAGCAAACCGGTTGTTTTAAATTAGATTGAATCCCACCGCTGGTTTGGATTTATAATGGGAATATTTATCATCAATTGACTGACAGAAGCAGCTTTTGAGAACGATGTGGCAAGAACTAGTGGTGCGTACTGATGAGCCCAGCCTCATGGGCGAAACACGTGTCTATCGCTGAGTTCTCGCTACACTCGACTGTCGAGAAACATCAAAATATTTATCTTTTTATTTTCAACCACTGATGCAAACCCGGTCAGCAAGATTTCAGCTTGAAGTTCAAACTTGTTGTCTGAACAAGATTATATTCATTAAGAACAAAGGTGGGCAGTAACTAGTTACAAAAGTAACTAGTTACTGTAACTAGTTACTTTTTGAGTAACTGTAACGGTAACTTCGTTACTATTTTCCAAAAGTAACGAAACGCGGTAACTAGTTCCTATTTTAGCACTTTTTCAACAGTTACAAGTTACTTTTGTATTGAAATTTCTGTTTCTAATTGCTGTCCATTTCTCTGCACATGTTTGTGTCATGCTTTCTGCGTGTTTGCTGCGCGTTGCGCAATAATGCATTCTTATCGCAGCTGTATCGGAGCAGCATTGCCCATGCGCGGCGCTCTTGTTTTGTGATCTTATGGAGCAGGATTGCCATATTGGCGAATTCATCGCCAAAATCCAGAAATCTGGCGATTTTTTAAGACGTTTGGCGATTTGACTCTTTTTTAGCGCTTTTTGAGAACTGATTTGGCTAAATTAATTGCTTTTGGTGATTGATCAATATGTGACTTTCTATGCAATGTTTAGCAAAAGTGTTTGGCAACACTTGATAGCTCAGTTCATGCTTGTCGTGTAGAGGTGTACAGGAGCCGTAGTTTTGGAGTATTTAGAACCCGGAGTCTCGGTGTTACGTTTAGTGTTCGAAACCTTATTACATCATTGTTTTCTCGATTCAAAATCGGAAGTCAATGTCTAAGTAACTTCGAGTCATAGCAGGGAAAACAAATTATTTTCTTTGTTTCGAGCATTTAAAGAAAATATAGTTTCCGGAGAGAGTTTGCTTTTTTGTACCAAAAACAGGCAAAACACAACAATACCACAGGGTTGAGCATTACAACAATATATTTTACATATTTACAAGTAGTTTAACAGTCAAACGTTTTCGGCTTAACTTAAGCCCTCATCAGGAATCTGAAAATATGTAGGCCTATAAATTGCAATAAATTTAAACTTTTTGAAAGTAACTCTAACTAACTGACTATAAGCATCAAGAAACACGCAACGATTATAAGCAATGGTGTGGAAAACAGACAGACGGAAAACAAATTACATTAGGAAATAGGAACTGCGTAACTAGAAAAGAATTTGCACCACAGGGTGCGTGATACATCTAACAAATGTTGAGGAGAATGGATGCGCCTCCCGCAAATAATTGTTTGTTTAAATTTGGATTAGCCTACAGCGTTTATGTTGAGATTTATGAGTAACTGAAAGTAACTAGTAACTGTAACTAGTAACTGTAACTAGTAACTGTAACTAGTAACTGTAACTAGTAACTGTAACTAGTAACTGTAACTAGTAACTGTAACTAGTAACTGTAACTAGTAACTGTAACTAGTAACTGTAACTAGTAACTGTAACTAGTAACTGTAACTAGTAACTGTAACTAGTAACTGTAACTAGTAACTGTAACTAGTAACTGTAACTAGTAACTGTAACTAGTAACTGTAACTAGTAACTGTAACTAGTAACTGTAACTAGTAACTGTAACTAGTAACTGTAACTAGTAACTGTAACTAGTAACTGTAACTAGTAACTGTAACTAGTAACTGTAACTAGTAACTGTAACTAGTAACTGTAACTAGTAACTGTAACTAGTAACTGTAACTAGTAACTGTAACTAGTAACTGTAACTAGTAACTGTAACTAGTAACTGTAACTAGTAACTGTAACTAGTAACTGTAACTAGTAACTGTAACTAGTAACTGTAACTAGTAACTGTAACTAGTAACTGTAACTAGTAACTGTAACTAGTAACTGTAACTAGTAACTGTAACTAGTAACTGTAACTAGTAACTGTAACTAGTAACTGTAACTAGTAACTGTAACTAGTAACTGTAACTAGTAACTGTAACTAGTAACTGTAACTAGTAACTGTAACTAGTAACTGTAACTAGTAACTGTAACTAGTAACTGTAACTAGTAACTGTAACTAGTAACTGTAACTAGTAACTGTAACTAGTAACTGTAACTAGTAACTGTAACTAGTAACTGTAACTAGTAACTGTAACTAGTAACTGTAACTAGTAACTGTAACTAGTAACTGTAACTAGTAACTGTAACTAGTAACTGTAACTAGTAACTGTAACTAGTAACTGTAACTAGTTACATTTTTGAAATCGGTAACTGTAACGGTAACTCAGTTACTATTTTGGCCAAGTAACTGTAACTGTAACTCAGTTACTTTTGAAAGTAACTTTGCCCACCTCTGATTAAGAATCAAAGAATACAAAACGGCTTTTCATAAGGATGCTCAACTAGCAACTGCACACTCTGAGAGTTGAAGCATTGTACTTTCATCTCTTGCTTGTTTGTCCATGGACATGGGTGTTACTCCATTGAGCGACTGGGGCGGTAACATTCTTCTTCAGCGACTTAAAAGAAAGTATAAAAAAATTAACGGCAGAGTTTTGACTTCACACAGCTTCAATCTGAATGATGACTTAAGACTTTGAGGGAAACGTACTTTGTTGCAGTTTTATAAATTACAGCATAGTTGTTATTACAATTAAAATTTTCTGTTACGTTTGCTGAATTAACAATTCCTGGAAACTGTATATTTGAGCAATCTTATTCGGACGTCTGTAAATTTTCAGATAAAAATCTTAGTTTTTGTTTTAGTTGCTATTGCGATAAAAAGCGACGAAGAAAGAGAGAACGAAAAAAGCAAGAAGACGAGCAGGAAGAATCTTCTCAATGCATGGTGCTGAATGGAAAATAAAGCTGAAATGCATATTACCACTGTTATCTGTGACTTTATATAAATTCCCCTATGTAAAGGGAAAAGTTCAATAATTTTTGCATTAACCCAGCATTTGGCAACACTTTTTTCTTGACGACTAAACTAAAATTTTCAATGAATTTGGAAAACCGAAAGTAGTTTTAGAAAATAAATTCCAGTCTTATCGTGAATATTAACTTAGCAACTTACAAAGTTAATGTGAATGTAGAAATTTATTGGATATTGCTTCGTTTAAGCCTACCCGTTCATGGTCATCGTAAGTCATAGTTTCTAATTGAATCTTGGAAATATTTACAGGACCGGAAGATGTCGCTGCCGGGCATGTCAAGGACAAATTCAATGCATTCCCTTCAATCAATGCAGTCGTCACATGGAACTGAACTGCAAGGTGAACATAATACAACAGATGAAGTTACACGTGATACAAAAACTACTAGGAAGGCTTAGAAACGAACACATACCTTAATCATAGTTTTATTATTTTGAAATTAAACTAATTGATTCATTGACTAGCCCAACACTTGAATCGTTTGTAAACTTTTAATTTTGCCCCCAACAAAAAGGTAACCGAATGAATTAAATAAATTTAGTAAGCAATAAATACTATTAATACTACAAAAAGTGCTCAATGCCAAGCAAAAAAGCAAAGCAGAGCAAATTACATCAAATTTTGATATTAGGGGAAGGTTTGGTTAGTTGAGCCGGGTAACGGTTGATCCATCCTGTTTTATCGCAACGTCGGGCATGATTAGTCAACCGTTTAATAACGAAAATATGGAAAAACGTGAAGTCCATCAGCACATGTAGTTTTAGGGATTTTCTACAAGCAGAAAAATTGTGAAGCAGTTAAATGTAAAATGGTAGGTAAAAGTAGTTTTGAGAAAAATAAGAAATGTGTTATTTTTTCCTACGATGTTTCATCGTTGTCTTAATCGAAATTCTGGGATAGGTAAAGGTATCTTACTCTTTGTTTTAGTAGTTCTCGTTGCTTGATTAGCCAGTTGGTTATTGGCAATTTTTCATGAATTTTGAAAATGGCGGCGATGTTAACAGTTGAGCCACTTGCAATGTTCACGGTTGAGCCATGTCTTTGTCATAAGGAATGTAGTTTATGTGCCGATGGTCCTTACGTACTGTCTTAATTTTGTTGTACCGTACTATGCGTAGAACTGGTGGCGTAGCCGGGGGGTGGTCCACTGCCCCCTTAAACTTCCATAAAAGTAATTCTTTCTGTAATGCACCAGTTTGAAGGTAATTTTTTTAGCACTCCTCCCCTTATATTTTTCTATAGCAACGCCACTGGTTGCTAATGTTCGTTTTCTTCACAAACCTCGCGAAATCGTTTCAGAAAGGTAAAAGCACCTTCGTCAAAGTTTCCTATTCAATGATTCTCAGTGTTTTCAGTGATATAAATTTCTGTTCGTTCAGTTTTCACTGTTATTTCATTTTAAGACACTAGACACAATACACAGTTTAAATATTTCTTGATTGTTTATTTGCAAGATGTTCAAGAGAAGAGTTTATTGTGTTTGATGCAGATTGAGCTCTCTTTTGGGATATCTTTTGGAAGTGAAATCATAGTGGATCAACCGTGAACAATGGGTGGCTCAACCGTGAAATTTAGGGTATCATTTGAGCCGGCTGAATTTCAATTTCAAAATGCCGATAAATGATATAAATCGGGGTCAGTCGCAAACACAAACATGCTCACAAGAACCGCAAAAGACTGAAATTTATCATGATGGATTCGGATTTTTGGTAAAGTTTGTCGTTAAATTTTTATTGCAGAAACATCGATTTCTGACTCAACTAACTACACCTTCCCCTACTTTTTAAAACCTCCACAACCTGTTTCACCCTAAAAAGGAGATCATCAGAAGGTCCTTATTCAAATAGATTCAATTTAGATGATCTCCCTTTTGGGGAAAAACAGGTTGTGGAGGTTTTAGAAAGTAATAACTATATTTGATGTAAATAAATTGAGTAATTTTTTATGAGAGTTAATTAAGTTTCTTTCATCCAGATCCTCACTTCTCTCCTCATTCCATGTCACGACATCCCTCAAGATTTGGCCTAGGAGATCACCTCCCTGGTTGCAGGAGCACGTCTCGTCATCAGGCGCTTGTTGCCAAACACGAAGCAATATATCGTAACCATAGAGTAGTTATGACGCAACAACGACATCATCATCATCATCATCACGGTATGAAACGTCATCCATCCCAGCATCGGCCGTCCCAAAGAAGAGTCCATAACCGACCTCTTCCCCCACTTCCCAAACAGGAAAAAGAAAAAAAGCAAGTTGAAGTCGATGAGGACTATTGCAGTGGAAGTGATGAGGATCCGGATGTGACTCCCATGCGGAGGGAGTTAAGTCCCTGGGAGATCGAACAACAAAAGAACAGATATCGTAACAAACGCGCGTGACAATTATGACGTCAACAACTATCTTTTTCGTCACTAATCTGCAATATACAAAAAGAGATGCGTTTTTTTTTAAGTTTCTTGTATTTTCCAAGCAACGAACTGCAAATTAATATACTAAAGTTGAACATTTTTAATCTACCCACACTTACAGTCATACATACAAAGCACTGTAGCTTAAAAGTTGTGAATAAATAGCAGCCTACGTTGCTTGTGAATTAAAACTTTGCTATGGCCAATGATAACACATACAATGTTTAGGTTTTGTTATTGATAGGGAGACAATGAAACGACCATACGGTCTACTAGTCATTTGACACCCTGGAAAGAATAGTTTGAGTTATGAAACTAATCAACGATTTAACCAAATCGGTTACAATCAATGTCTATAGCCAACACATGTTTTGTTTCTTAAAGTTAAATGTCATTTACAAAAAAAAAAAATTCAGATTTCATATGTTCTACTGCAGGGATCACCTAATTATGGGCCAAGATGTCAGTTGTTTAGGCCCCCTGACTGTAGGCTGCTTGCATGTCTGCAACAAAGCTAATCAAACACGAGACCTTGCAAAATACAATTCTTTGTGGATAACCGGCACATCACATGAGCAAAAAAGCCAAACAATCATGCTTTCATTGGAGGCCATCTCTAAATTAACGGTTCTTAACTTATAGATTGGGATCCAAATTTGGGTCGCCCAGCCGCTTGAATGGACATCAGAGAATTTGTTGCATTTAAGTAAATGAAGCAATACAGAGCACTTGTTCTGACTTCATTAAAATTCAGCATCAAACGTAACAACCATACGGTCTGTGCTGGACTGCTGGTCCATCTATCAGCCGTCTGGCTACAATGATAAAATAATTATTTTTCTACAATTTGCAAGTGGGCCTCTTGGTCGCTTCCAGCACAATATGTTTCACTGGGGTTTGTGTGACTCAACGGCTTGCGCTTGTGGCAAACCTCATACAGCACAGCGCATTATACATCATTGTTCAATCTGGCGACCAACAAGACGTGTGAACCTAATAGATCCCAACATTGATGCAGTGCACTGACAGCAGCAGTTGAGAGATGCTGCCTGAATTGCTGCCTCATAAGCAACAAGAAGAAGATCGCTATGAACATACGTATACTAATGCAAATGCAGTACGGTAGCCTACATATAAATTCTTTTTTGCTAGTACATCAAAGCCAACTCTGATAGTTAGAGTTCTGGGTGAAATAGACGGGAAAGCAAAGTAATCCACCTTCGCGTCGACTTGTAAGTGTTTGTTTTCAACAAACGTGATTTGGATGGTTTCGAACCTGTCATTTTAACCATTGTTTCGACAATCTCACTATTCGGTTATGCCGCTAAAGTGTCAAGTGATGGTTCTGCGTAGCTACGAGATATGTTTCTTTAGTTTTATTATCCAGTGCAAGCAAGAGCGATAGAACATAAAATCAAACAACTTCTTTGTAAAAAAAAGTGAGCCACAAAGTTGTGAACTCCTGCATCCTAGTAAACTTAGTTCAATAATTTTTGTCTGGGTATTTTAACTTGCTGTGTCATTATTATGTGAAAAATGCTTTAGAGGAAATGGATATAAATCGATCAAACTCACAAGCAGGACTTGTTTGTGGAGCTCTTTCTACCAATTTTTCACCTGATTAAAGTGCAAAAGTAGGCTACAGTCTGTGACTGCTGTTGATTTTATGCTTGTGTACTTAGCTTCGATAAAAAATGTTATGATGCATTGCATTACATATAAAATCTACTTTGCTTATGTACGAATACATGTGCTGCAACGAAAGCCCCGTTAAGAACAAGCATAGGAGATCCAAAACTTGGACATAGCAGATCCAAATTATGGACATAGGAGATCCAAAACCATGCTCATCAAAACTGAAAAGATATAGCTTGTAGGCAAAAAGGATCAACAAACCTTGCTGTTTCCAGTCAAATTGCTTCTTTTATAATAAAAAAATGAAGTTTTAAATGTGACATAAACAGTTAAAATAATGCACATTGAACATTAAAGCAACGTAGGCCTATGTGATACAAACAATGAAGTCTTTGCGACTTTTTTTCTTAGATTGTTAATGGGATGTGAGAGTTTGTAACGTCATTAAGACCCCAATCGAACGAAAATAGAAGACACCATACTCGAGTTTTTCCCTTGGTTGGAATCATCAGTGATGCATATCCACGTGTCTTGAGCGGGAGTCGCTACCAACAATCTTGGTAACGACTAGAACATCACACGCCCAGGGCGAAAGAGAAAATTGAATTGAGTCCTGTCTTTGTCATGAGTTACCATGGGGGGTGGGGAGACAGGTTATACCTGGGACTGGTATATAAGTCCCCCCCACCCCCCTTGGTAACTCATGACAAAAACAAGACTCAATTCAATTTTCTCTTTCGCCCTGGGCGTGTGATGTTCTAGTCTTTTCCAACAATCTTAGGCTGTTGGTGGAAAGAATTTTTAGCAGACACTGAGGACAGTGATAACTATGTAACAATCTCTATAGCTTGCTTAATCACGCAAGGCAACACTGGTCGATCGAGGCTATTTTAGCTCTTCAAGTAACAAAAGCAATCTATGATGAGACTGTTAAACTTTGGAATTGCGTGACTTAAAAAGATTGTAGGCTACTGCAGATAAACTATAAAATACAGCATGGCAAAAATTGTTTGCGGAATTGCTTGAGTGATAACAAAAACATCATTGAACTGATTTTGTGTCTATTCCAACGCTTTAGAAAAGTTTCAAAACACTTCTAAATAACTCTCTTAAATTCTTAAATTAATTTAAATTGTTTGTGGCAATGTCTACCCGATAATCATGGCAACCTTTATATAGAAAGTTATGTCTAGAACTTGGGAAGTTTGATTTACTGCATATTTTTAATCTAGTTAAGTTTTCCTACTGCTTCCATTCGCTACCGCTTTGAATGCACCACAAAAGCAGGTTTATGTTATCTACAAAAAAGTTTGTGCTCACAGAGTAGTAAGCCTAGTCTTAGACGAGAGTCGTTACTTCTATACGGTAACTGGTTTGACAGCCTTTGTAACAGATTGAAGAATGGTCATTGCTGTTATCATGGAAAAACATACATCGTTTGTATTATGAAATTGATGCATACTTGAAGGCAATAATTTGAAGAATTTGTGATAAAATGTAAAATCCTTAAGTTTGGTTTCCAATTGTGATTAATCATGCAAAGAAAATGCGTTTAATCACCGAAAACCACCAGCACAATAAACATAACGTAAAGAGCACCATCTTAGTTTGAGTAGAAAAGAATTGTAAAAATGTCAAATTAAACCTTGTCTTCGAGCAAAAACCTTCAAAGCTTCGCAAAACACAAGACTTAATATTAAATAAGTTTTATTTTCTGCTTAGCTTTATGCTGAAGTTGTGTAACATTTTTGTTCTCTTTGCAACAACAATTATATACTCTATTCTCTATTACAAACTAAGTGAAAAAAGAATGTTTAATAACCAAGAATATATTGGGACAGCTAAGAAAATTGTTATGCAAATGATGACAGGAAAATGTTTAGCATAGCCAAGGCATTTTTTCAAGAGCTAAAGGAGAAATGAATAAACGTCACAGAATTTTAAAGTCTCAACTGCTTTGCCCGGAGGGTCAAACCAGTTGACAAATTACTCTGCACAAGTAAACTAGAAGCTAAAATTAAAATTTTAAGACGTTTTTATGAACTTGACTTGGCACTTGTTCAAGCTAGGTTCGCTTGCACCAGCTCAGTGGTCGAGCGGCTATCGCCTTCGGCTCTAGTGCTAGTAGGTCTAGGATCGATTCCACGTCGGGTCATACCGAAGACTTTATAAACGGCACCGATAGTGTTCTTTCTTGGATAACTCTGGTGATAATTTGATGATATCCTGAATATGATGCAAGTTAAAACAATCGCTAAAAGACCTTAGCAGTTGTAGAGCGACAATAAAGCACAACTTTATTGTTGTTAGGTTCATTTGTGGCGGCACTTCAAGAATGATACGTTTCTTTAAGGTTTGTGATTTAAATAAATGTTTGATCAATGTTTTCACTTCTGATACAGATTGTGTCAAAAATAAGTTGTGATTAATTGTGATTTATGAAAGCTTTTTCCTAAAGCTTACAAGCCGGGCTTTTTCCTAAGAGCTACTCCTTAGCATTATTGTTTAAAAAAAAAAACGATAGCTAAGCAAGTGCAAAAAGTATTTCAGAATCCGCTAAAAAAACGGTGATGTTTATTTAAAATCAATGTCTTTTTCAACTATTGTGTTATTCGTCATAATGCATTGTTGCTTCACCTTTCGCGTATAGCCTATACCCGCCCAAACACTTATTGCCTGAAGGCGATGGACAAAGTAGCCACATGAGCCATAGAGAGTACGATTGATCTAACGATTGGACAGTTGAAATTGAAGTTGGTTAGACTGCAGAGCAAGTTCAAGCAGTGATTAAAAGTAACCTTGTTGTCAACAAAAAGTTTTTGTTACCTTAAACACTACAATAATCAAGAGACATTATTAAGCGGTCAGAAATAAATCGTTAGGTCAGAGCCATAAGCTGCCATGTTTTTGAGAGTTAACAGCAGGCCATGCGCTACAAAATGAAAAGACCGAAGCTGATTTGAAACTAAAATGCAAGTCTTGGAGCTGAAAGTTCGTTCAAAGCCTAATAAATACCGGAATTAACTTCTCAATGAATCAAACTGCAAAAGGACCTGTAGCTACGATAATTTGCAAAACTATGACATTCAGGTAGGCATCTGGATCAAACCCCTTCAAAGTTAAATCCTAGTTTGACTTGACTAGAAAACACGCTCCGACATATAAATCGGGTTCAAATTATATTTTAATTGGGAAAACTGTTTTCTGTCTGGCTAAGCACTGAGAAAGAATGAGAAAAGAAATGATAGCAAACTTAATTGCAGTGCTGGTAGGCAAAGCCTTTCCGCTATTGTATTTTTTTAGCATATTTAAAGACAACAGCGTTAGGAATTCTTGGTTGTTTTATCCAGTTTGCCCAGATATATGTTTCCGCAGTACCGTAACTCATGTAAACTACATTGAATAGTATTTCTTCTAAAAGCATTGTGCTAGTTTGATACGATGCAATACATTTTGATCTCGTTTTATTTCAAATTAGCTCATGTGGTCCATTTTCTAAATTACAAATATAGTTTTCGTACCAACTGGACTTGATGTAAATTAGTTTGACATATAGGCCTAAGCCTCTTTTCCCCATTTCTTCAACTCCTTCATTGGTTTACTCTGAAACGAAGCTACAATAATGAGAGAAATATTCGTCCGCCTCGTTAGCTCAGTGGTTACGCGCCTGGCTCAAGATCACGCGGCTCTGGTTCGATTCTTGAGGTGTTGCCTTAAGCAATGCATTCAGGACTGCTCTCCATTCAGCGGAATAATTATCCAGCAACAAGACTTCAACAATCGCAAAACTTCACTCTGTCAATTTCGGTGACCGACCCTGCGTCAAGAGCCTCTACATTACAAGTGTGCGAAACTAGTTATATCACCTATCAAGGCTTTGTCAGTCCGAGGATAAAGATTCAAAACCAACCAATCAAAAATGGCATTTCAAACAATAAACTTAAATCAGTTCTACATAATTAAAAAAAAGTAGAAAAAAATTTAAACACGTGAACCACCGAACCACAATAAACACTAATCACTCAATTTTGCTTGAAGTTATCCTTCACTTTCTTCATATGAGATCTCCCTGTTAAGACCTCAGTAAGAGGGATGGTACCGTTTATTCATAGATACGATGACGTAGGATTGGGGGTTGTGTAGTGTAACAAGAAATGGTAAACCATGCAAGATTTTGAGCAAAGAGCAAAAAAACATTTTTTTTATTTATGTCATAATGCTGTTTTGTAGAATGTCAAGAAGATGGATTTAGTTGGAAAATTATTAGTGATTATTTTGTGGTATGTTTTCTTTGTGACGTCAACGCCAATCAAGCGTATCAAGCGGGCAGGGGGGAGAGGTAAGGTTGTTTCATTTTATATAGAAAATTTCAGAACAAACACATTTTCTTTAGCTTCGTCTGCAAACTATTCCTTCTCCAACGTGACGCTAAATAAAACGTTGTCCTCTGTTGTTCTGTTGCAAATCAGGACAGTTGAACTAATGTTGCAATTTGCAGAGGCAGGCTTGTAAACATGATGTGCCCTCATCAGGTATTTTTGAAACATAACTTGAGTCCTATTTGTCAGACAGCCCACTTTTCCGTTTTAGTACATTTACTCCCATAAAAGATAAATTTACTTTCAGAAGGTTAATTTGTTAAAAAATCGAACATATCATTGCATGGGAGATCAACTTTCACACTGCTGCTGTGACTTGTAGTATGTTTAAGTCTTATATAACTTTCATCGTCTTATTGTTTGATAAAAACTTATATTTTTATCGTGGGTTATAGCTTTTAAAAGTCGTGTGTTTGTCGATTTAAGATTACAAAGTGTTGAAGCATCTTAAACTGTCAAGTTTTATGAAGTGTGGTTTGGCTGCATAAAGTTAGCTCGGTTTTTTAAAAGTAGGTAGGCTAGTAATTTATTAAAGCTTAATTTATCTAATATTAGTTATTTTCAAACATTGATTGTTTGTACATACAAATTGTGATTACTTAATTTAATTTTCCAAGAAAGATTGAAACTTTTTTGGAAAAAAATACCATTTTAAAAACGTTTTTGAATTTTTAGTTGAGATTACCCAGTTAATTCGTCCTCCATCGAGACTGAAAAAACATGAAACCCCCTACCCCCCACCAGGATGTAAGTGCAATATATAGGCTACAGTAGTCTAGCATAGATTGCGCGCTGACGAATTTCTCGTACTTATGACATATCTTGCTTCTTTATTCAAAAAAGTTTTACTCACAATAGTTTCATTAGGATAGCAATATTATAAACGAAACTGTTATGCAATAGATTATGAGTGAATATCAGTAACAATAAAATATTATTTGTTTATTATTGTACGGCTAATAAATGTAGCCTATGGCGTAACGGATAAGGCGTTGGTTTTTCAATTATGCAAACGTGGTTCGACTCTCGGCTTCAGCTGGTTGTTGGAAACACCGCTCACCTCTACCCTTGCTGCAGGAAAAGCGGCCGAGAGAAAGGAACTGGCCATCCTACTCTCATTAGTGCGAAAGGCTTAGAACAATGCCAATGCCAAAGGCTTAGTACAAGCCAAACTATGGAGAGCAGCTGACTCGAAGACTATATGTCCATGGACTTCTAAATAGTAGCATCTGGACTGGAAACGCAGGGACCAACAAAAGGCCAAACAGTTGGTACAACAGTTGGCCAACAGTGGGCCAACAGGGTTAGTTACTTGGCTGTTGGCCCACTGTTGGCCAACTGTTGTACCAACTGTTTGGCCTTTTGTTGGTCACTGCGTTTCCAGTCCAGATACTACTATTTAGAAGTCCATGATATGTCACTTCGCTGCTTCCTGTCGTTTATTATTGTACAGCTGTAGTTGTATCGCATCTGTAATCGCAGTGTACTGTATGTTATTGCAATGGGCGCAAATAAAAGCATGATTATTATTATTAAAATGAAAACCTTATCTTATCATATCCGACGCATTTGAATCAAGTAGGCCTATGGGACTACCTTTGGTGTTAACGAATGTAAAACAATAAACTAATAAACAAGTGACTTTATAGCAAAGAAACCTTCGTGTTCTCTTGTAAATATCACAAAGAACTTTCAATATGAATTTTGCACGAGCAAAAGATAATAATGTGTAGTAGTATATAGAGTTTACAATTATTTTTATTTTTGAAAGGGACTCACTGCATTAAAAAAGCTGTTGCCACAAACCATTGGAGAGCGATAGGGAGCAAACAAGGAATAAAGTTTCAAACCGCGCAGTTTCAATGTACTTGGATGTAAGTTTAACATTATGTTTAACTTAATTACGTATTTCACCAAATTGTATATTTTGAAATCGATAAAACATATTACAGACTACCACAAAAAAACTAAAACGTTGATTACGCCAATGTACTTAACAGGCTATTTTTGCTTGGTTGGTTGGTTTTTGAATCGTTATCCTCGGACTGGCAAAGCCTTGATTGGTTATTCCTGGTAGTTTCGCATACTTGTAGTGGCTCTTGACGCAGGGCCGGGTATCGAGATTGACAGAGTGAAGTTTTCGATTGTCGAAGTGTTGTTGCTGAGGAATTATTCCATTCACTAGGTGCCGCTGAATGGAGAGCAGTCCTGAAAGTGCGTTGCTCAAGCGCACACCCCGAGAGTCGAACTTGCGCTGCGTGATTTTGAGCCGGCGCGTAACTACTAACTACTCAGCTCACAGGGCAGACAGAAATTTGCTTGCTGTCAAAAATTTGGTATTGCAACTTTCTCCTGTTGAAGATTATTTTGCGATTTTTTTGTAATCTACACTGCTTGATATTGTCGTTGCAACGTGTCAGCTACATAGTTGAGTGACAAAAATCTTTGTACGGCGTTTGAAAGTACGCCGGTTCGACACAGTTCAAAAGCATACGGCTATGTCTTTGGCAGGATACTTAGGCATGCTTGAAGATGGACACAGAGATTTGTTTCCTTGCATTTCAGTCCACTTAATCTCAATCTGTAACTCTTACCAGGCATAAGCCTGGATGCGAGGTGTTCACCGTGCATAGCCAACTAAGTTATTGAAGGGAGGTTGATTAAAGTTTTGAAAACAATCACAAATCTGTTGTGAGTCAGACTCATGTTTCATATTTGACATATATTTATATAAGTATCTTTAATGAGAATAAATTCTGTTGTTTTGCTTATACTGTAGCCTATGTTTAAATCCATTTTTTATAAGCAAAACCAGGAAAGGATTTTGCAAAGGGACCTGAAATGATGTTCATCCAAATTCCACAATTATTCCACCACAGTAAAGTTTAAAATTTGCTTGGTATTATCAATAGGCTATTTAAATGTATAAAATTTTGTTTAGGATTTCCATTGCACAGAGTGGAATTTCATCTCACTATAACAGGATACAAATTTCTGTTCAAAAGTTGGAACTGGGAAATCAAAACGACAGGAATTGCCTGCAGAATTTTTTGGAGGTGATTTAATTGTTTAGTTTTGGAGTTAAAATGTCAACACACGAAATGCTTTAACGGTAACTTATAGAGTAACTTATATATTATTTGTGAGACTGGAATCGAAACGTGTTGTAGTCCATTAACTGTCTGCTAGCTAACACTGTACAATAATATTTTTCCATGTATAAAAAAGTTTTTTATCAACACGTTACATGGAGTAAACCATGTTTTTTAAATAAACCTTTTTTTTCCTTCTTTTGCTCGTCTAACGTACCATACTGTATCAATCAATTTTATTGCGGTTTAGCTCCACATTCGGCTTTATGTGGGCCATGTCAGCAGAAAATATATCATTAGTATTTAGACAATAAATGCTATTAATACTATACAGTAAGAAGTGCTCAATGCCAGGCAAAATAGTCAAGCAGAGCAAATTACATTAAATTCAATTACTATTTTCTGATAACCTCTACAGCCTGTTTCACCCTCACTGGGATCATCGGAAGGTGCTGAAAAATTTGCAAAAATAAAAATCGGTAATACTTGAAAAGATATTAAACATGACATAACCTTATTTTGCAGACAACATTAAGGTTATAATACTTAATATCTTTTCAAGTATTACCGATTTTATATTTCTGCATATTTTATTTCTGCATATTTTTCATGACCTTCTGATGATCACTAGTAAAGGTGAAACAGGCTGTAGAGCAGGGGTTCTTAACCTTTTTTCCCTTATTACCCATTTCTGTCCAGATCAAAGTCCCATTACCCAAAATCTAATTTTATCTATTTTACCATATTAAAAATATAAAACAGCGTTATTCAACAAAAACAACATTTAATGTAAAGAACGGCATCAATAGTTTCAGTGAGACATTTGCGCTTTTTTTTGTGTACAATTGATGCAATATTGGGTGCGATTTTGGATACTGCACAAAGCAAATCTGACTTCAGATCTAACAGCTTGTTTCGAAATTTTGACTTCAAAGCAACAACACTTGGAAATGCTGATTCACAGAGATAAGTGGAAGGGAACATAGTCAACAATGTTAGTGGTTTTGCACAACTTTTGGATATGCTTTCCCTATCATTTTCCCAAGCTTTCACCTTCAAAAGAATATAGCTCGCTCGTCTCAACACTAACTCTAAATGTACACTTAGCTATATAAACTACTTCAAACAACTGCTAACAGCAACGCAGCCATCAAGCTTGCTTATAAAACAACTGTAACTGAACTGATTATACAAGAAAAATCTTACTATTATGTCACAAAAATGAAATACATAAAACCGTAGCTAACTGCTCTAGGCTGCTCCTGAGCTGAGTCGGAGTCTGCCTCGCTTTCTGACCTAGTCTTGTTCTGAAACGATCCCTGTTCCATATCTAGAAAGCTAAAACCTCAATTGCTAAGGTAACAGGGATCAGTAGTCAGTAGATGTAACAGAAAATATATTTCGCACTTGTTAGTGCATCGTCAGTTCTGATAAGGGCAGTTAAAACCTACAAGTAATGTTTTAAATAACAACTTAACTGCCCTTTATCAGAACTGACGATGCACTAACAAGTGCGAAATATATTTTCTGTTACATCTACTGACTTACTGATCCCTGTTACCTTAGCAATTGAGGTTTTAGCTTACATAAAACCGGCAACAAAAATGATGCGAAAAATAAATCACTATGACGAAACAATTCTAAAAATGATAAAATATCACTGTGCTTGTTTGGTTGTTTTGAACGGACTCAAATAATAAAAAAAGCATAAGTAATAAAGCAACTTTACCACTTACAGCTGTGACATTGTTTGTTACATCTATAATTCTAAATATTCTGGTTCAGCTGATTACCCACCTGCTATCCTGAAATTACCCACATGTGGGTAATTACCCATAGGTTAAGAACCACTGCTGTAGAGGGTTTTAGGAAATCGTAACTGAATTTAATTTAATGTCATTAGTTTTTAGTGTATTTGTTTGGCTTTTCATTGTAACGCAAGTTACTTCTCCTAACAAATGAACATTTCCTACCTCTCCTACAGGGAATGTTGTGTCCACTGCGCACACTCTATCTAGATTGCCGTCAGCACGCGTGCATGCTGATATTGCTTGACGACTGGAATCGAGAATTGACGACTGGTGCAAATTGAGTGGGAGTTGTAGAGCAGTGATCATGTTCAGGGGCGCCGGAAGCGGGGGGGGGGGGCAGGGGGGGCGAATTCCCCCCCTGCCCTCAATTTTTCTGCAGATGGAGGGGCAGGGGGGGCAATGGTGCCCTTTTAAAGTCATGTAAGCTACTGCACATTTCGCAATATAACAGTTTCTGCTATTCCCTTTTAGCCTAATTATGATCTTTCATTTTTGCCTCAAAATAATATTTACGGCACAAAATTTTGCAACACAGTAACTTACAGGCCTTCAAACTCGTTTTTTTCGGCAGCCATCGTGGCTTACCGGGAGCTCCTTCTCGGCGGCCAAATCTGCGTGCTTGGAGGCCAAAATAGCACAAGTAAATAGAATTAAACTTGCAACAATGCTAAAATGATCACTTAGCGTTGTTGAAGGCTGGGCCTGGGCGACGTCCTACAATAGAATCGTTACACCACGCAATAACTGCTTTATCGGGATTGTAATCTAGTACTGCGGGACCATCTAACGACACTCGCACGAGTGTCTCCAATCAGTGCCGGTCTTTGGGGTGTGCGAACCGTGCGATCGCACAGGGCCCGCAAATTAGGGGGCCCGCAATTTACTTAAAAAATACATTAATTTTTGTCATTTCTAATGGAACAAATTTGATTTAATTCGCAAGCAATTAGGCCTACCGGTATCCTTTAACATAGGCGTAGGAGCTAGGGTGCAGGGAGTATAACCAAAACCCTCAAACTTTTTAATTAGTCGAAAATTTGGGCTTAATTGGATAAAAGTTTGAGAAAGAACTTTCAGCATGTTTCAAAAATTTTATTACGGTTGAACTTATTTTTGATTGTTTGCTCGAATAATGGTAATGTAAATGTCAAATAAAAAAAGCAAACATTTTTGTAGAAATCCCAAAACAGTATTGTGAACAAAATTGAATGATTTTTTATCACACGTCAACATAATTTATATACGAAGTAGACTAATTTATTATGACTAACACAGAGATTTTGTGTTTTTGATCTATCTTCATTCATGCCTTTTATGCATATTTATGTAACCAAGTAAAATTGAACCAGTTTTCGTAAAAAAAAATTGAATCATTGTCATGGGAGCCCGCAAAGCATATTCCGCACAGGGCCCTCAATACCCTAAGACCGGCACTGCTCCAATGTGGCTGATTTTAAAGAAGTTGGCCACTCCCCTAGACTTCTTTTTAGCAACGAAAAACAACGTTCCACATGAGTTGACGATGACCGCAAGGTAATAAAATAAGTATTTCAATGATGTGAACGACATTACTAAAAAGAAGCATAATTTTTGCAAAATATGACCAAAAAATGTTTTCCCCTCGGATGTCAACTAACTTAGTTCTCCTTTTTAACAACGATTCAATGTCCGACAACATCGAATCGACATAAAAACGACAATATTACCAGCCGATGTAAATTAGCACTTCGGATTAAGACTTTGTTAAAATAAACGTCGGGAATTACAAACAAGACTTACAGCGCTGGTGATCGCAGATGGATATCTTCCATTAATAACAAAAATCTTCCCGCACAATGCAACAGTGGCGATTATGACGCGCTGACGTAATTTTGCATCACTCTTTGATACTACATATTTTCGACAGTTAATCCACGATCATTCTATTGCGAAATTAAATAATTGGCTAGAAGAGACCGGCGACCAAACTTGGCCGATTGAGGAGGTAGCACCGGCGGTCATTCAAGCACTACTTAGCGGCCATGGCCGCAGGTTGCTTTAAGGCTTGACAGTAGGTTACATCATTATAACATAGCATGATGCCCTTCTTTGTATACCGGACACTTGTAGGCTATCATTACTCAATACATAGTGAGCTGATAGATTAGCATTATCGCTATATCTTATCTTGAAACTTGAAAAAAATTGGCCTTTTAGTAAACAAAAGTGCCCTATTTTCGTAATCTTGCCCCCCCCAGTCAAAAATCGTTCCGGCGCCCCTGATCATGTTTTGCATAACACAACTTCACAATACTTCTATTTATGTTGAAGCCACACCGGACCTGTGGCTTGAATTAACCACACCTACGGAATAATCAATAAGTAATTAAAAATTTATACTTTAGTAGCAGGTTAAAATAACTTGTTATTGATATTTTCTTTCTGACATTTTAATACAATCTTTTTCAGATAGTCGACGCTGGAAAGTCGCAAGGACGTTTTTGTGACAAACACAGACCAGCAGATTACGTCACAATAGGTAAATATCTTAATTAAGGGTTGATAGGGAAAAGCTTAAGTCTCAGATTGAGGAAGCTTTTTCAAAGCTTTGTCTTTGCTCTTTCGTACAACCTACACATTATCTTTGACAGAAAGGTTCAAGGGAAATTTTTAGCAATCTTTTCAAGGAGAGTGGAAGCTGAAAAAAACGGATTGTTATCAGTGCGATATAATGCGTTTGCATCTGTTTTGGATTCTTAAAAAAGTGAGACCACTCATTGGTCCTGTTTCGGTCGAAGTCGTGAGAGGAAAGAGGTTTTTGAGAGGTTGCGCGTATAGAGATGTCAAATAACCGACGCTTTTTCCGTCACAGAAATTGCAGCAACCTACAGCCTACGCTTATTGCAACAGTAGCCAACGGTGGCTTGCCATGTACCAAATTTTTTTATATTTTTCAAATAATGGGCGCGGAATCTGGGTAATTGTATACTGAATAATTGCATGATCCGTTTTATCACATTAAGATCATACGTCCGGAACTATGGCCAATCATTTGTTATGTAACACTTCGATTTATTCTGCAGTTGTTGATCTTTATACGCAATAATGGATTATTTCAAATCTAAATATTGTGGAAACACCATTGATAACCACATAACTAAAATGGCCCGGATAGTCATATACAACGTACGGTTTTGATTTTAAATAAACTAATAGACAGCATGGAAAACGTACAAATCGTCTGTATGACTATCGTCTGAATACATGAACTGATTAGTATTAAGTTTTTTTTTACATGTTTACAATACAGTATAAGATTTTGTGTCTTCTTGCTGTCCTTACTCGTAATATGCTATTTCCAGCTTGTGCTTAATAAACTTTGAACACCTCTCATCATGTAATGTTTTTTTTATTCCTTTCTCTTTCTTGAAATAACTTACCGTCGATTGTACTATACTGTATTTCATTTATCAGGTAATTAAAGACTAAAGTGTTAATCCAGTTTGCTTTCATTATCAGGAAATCACATAAGATTAGATATTCAAGGCGAAGATACGCTTGCCAAACTTGTCAGGACAAAAGGAAGGAGTCCCTTTGTCATCAGCTACAGAGCAGTCACTGAATCGCAACCTGGATTCAGGTAAAATAAATCACAAAATATTGAGCTCACTATAATTGTTTCTCCAAATAATCGTGCCATGCGAACCGTTTATAAGTAAAAAAAAGCTAAAAGAATACACAGTTGGTAAAAAAATGTTATCTTGTTTTCAGATACACTAACAAAACAATCTGAAAATTATAAAAGGTTTGGATATACACAAGACTATTTTTTTCTGTTGATGACTACTAACAACCTTGCTAGCATGGTGTAGTTTCCATATCAAAAAAGCGATTTGTTATATCTCCTGATGTGTACATTGAAAATGAATGTGGAACTATGCCGAAATAAACTTAATTGCTTGCTTGCTAGCATAACGGTTAATTTTCTGAGTCGACTTGCACTGTTTCAATGGCGTAAGTTACGAAAAAATAAGCTTGCATCTTCATAACGCTTAACACGTCTTTTATGTATTATTTTAATTTTGAGTTGATGTCAATTCATTTGATAATAATGACATAACTAATATTCAATTATGATACTATTGATATAAATTTAATTTATTTAGTAGGTAGTTGGATTTAATAATGTTGCGTGCATTGCTTGATCCAGTTTGAGTTGCAATATCTTCATTATAGTTTATTTCACTGCAGATCGTTTATTACCAAAGCGAAGAATATCGTTTACGACAGATATCACCCTCCCTCTCGTGGATTCGGAGGGTACGTTAGTAATGGCGTGCATTGATTATTATGATTATTCGGTATTTTATTTAACTTGTTATTCGGTTACTATTCGGCAACTAAACAAATAAAAGTTTCAACGTTTACACTATGATATCGTCAGCTTAAGTTAAAGCAATGTTAAAATAATGATAACAAATAAACTTGTCACAAAAAAGCTGGTAAAATTAGTTTGCTATGCCGATAGTACACTACACCAGTGGTTCCCAACTCATGGGTCGCGACCCAAAGTTGGGTCGCCTGATAATTTTTTTGGGTCGCTTGTTTTTCAGGCATATTGTATCTTGGGCGAAAAAAATAACAATAAAAAAAAATTTAAAACGTGAAGAGATCGATCACAAAACTGGAAAATATAAACACAAGTCATGAAGCGTTTCATGTCGAGACATCGGAAAGCTTTGTAGCATGATCGTAGTGCAAGAAGTTTTAACAATTTTCGCTTTTATTATTGTTATTATTATTATTAAATGTAAACCCAACAAAAATTTCAGTCTCAAACATAAATTAACTTGACAAAGTTACGGGATATAGGCTATATTGTAACGTGCACTATATGTCACGAACGCTATGTCGGACCAACTATGACAAAGTTTTCCACACGTTGGACCACGCATCGCATAGTCTGGTGTGGTAAAACGCATCAAAGACAAAGTCCCAAGTGCTGTATGGACTCATTGCTTTCTTCACAGAGAGGCCTTTGCTGCAAAAAAGCTGTCTCAAGAGCTGCACGAAGTGTTGAATGATGTGAAGTGTGTAAACTTCATCAAAACAAGTCCACTAAATCGGCATTTGTTTTCGTCTTTGTGGATTCTGATTATTATCAAGCATTGCTGTTGCACACAGAAGTGCGATAGTTGTCACGAGGTCGTGTCCTGAAGCGAGTTTGTAATTTGCGAGAGGAGATTGCCATCTTCATGAGGCAACAGAACTGTGTGAGATTAGCCGAGAAGTTTTTGGAAGAAGATTTCAAGGCAAAAGTTGCTTACCTTGCCGATATATTTGACTCTGAATTCTCTAAATTGATATATGCAAGGCAACGGTTTTACGGTGATTGATTGCGCCGCAAAAGTTTCTGCTTAACACAAAAACTCATATTCTGGAAAAGTTATGTCACCAGAGATGAGTACGATATATTTCCTCAGCTAACGCAATATACCGTAAAACCTCTATTTCACCGCCACCTCTATTTGAACGCCACCTCTAATAGAACGCCACTTTTAAAGAAGGGTTGAAAAATAGAGCGCCTCCCTCTAATTGAACGCCACCTCCAATAGAACACCACTTTGCCGTGTTGCCAATCCTGGGGCCTGACAGGTTGCTTCAATTTTAAACTAAAAACAAACGAATTTTAAACTAAAAATTACCTGTATATACCGGTAAATGTGTTTGGTGTTTTTTCTTTTCATTAATAAACTTTATTTCAAAATTCTGACCAGCTAGTCGAAAAGTAGAGCGCCAACCTCTAATTGAACGTCACCTCTAATAGAACGCCACTTCTAAACAAGAGTGGAAAAATAGAGCGCCATGGCGGTGAAATAGAGGTTTTACGGTATCTGTGGCAATAAAGTTGATATTAAGCAAACGATAATTAGACACCTGGAACAGTTTGCCAAAAAGCTTGTGCACTACTATGAAGAATCTCTAACACTTAATAACCAAAATGATTGGATAATTGATCCATTTGTTGGAAAAGATCTGCCTCAACTTTCCATCCATGTTGCAGAACAGTTTATGGACATAACGACAGAAGTAGCAAACCGTATTTCTTTTGCGTCCTTCAAAGACAAATACCCCAAAGATTCTGCAAACATCCACTTTTGGGCTTCCATGTACACAGTGTATCCCACAGTTTCACAATTAGGGATTCAAAAACAGATTCCATTTGCAACAACTTGGCTTTGTAAGATTGGATTTAGCGCCATGAGTGTATTGAAAACTGAACAGCGAAACCGGCTGGAAGTTAAAGCCGACATGCTGCTATGCCTAAGCAAAATAACGCCTCGATTTCAAAAACTCACTGACAGCAAGCCAGCACAGCTATCTCATTAGTGATTTGATAAACATATTATTTTCGGAAAAAGTTACTGCTTTTGTAGTGCTGTTTGTTTGCAACACAATCTTGTATGGCTTATAAAATATTACGACAATTTGCTTGGGTCGCAAGATTTTACCGAACTGAATTTTTTGTTTAAATGGGTCGCCTTAAAAACGAGTTGGGAACCACTGCACTACACGAAAGGTCAAGATTAAGAAACGTTATTATCATAGGAGTTTATCTCAACGACCTACAAAAGGAACCACTCGTGATAAAGAGAAAGGTGAGAAACAAGTTTTTAACTTTTTGTTGCTGATAACTTAAAAAGATACAAAAAAGGTGCAATTACTTTGTCTGGTAAAAAGTAGCCTGCCAAAAAAATTGCATAAAAGATACGATCGGCGTGCAATGGTGGATCCGGGGGGCAATTGGGGCGATCGCCTCCCAAAAAGACCAAAACATAACTTTATTCATAGTGTATTTGCAAGGTCGGATTATCGTAGACCTATAAGTCATTATGTTTTGTTGGAATCTCCTCTCCCATTAGGCTACATGCTGGACTCGCTCCTGCCACTGCCAGTATGTCCTCTTAATGGTATTCTAATATTGTAGATTTACATTACCGACATTGTGATTACTTATTTCACTTTAAAACCTTAATCGAACATCTAATTTTTGTTTTTAGCGGATGATGATGACCTCAAAGAAGAAGAAGACCAGTTTGGATCTTTAGGATTAGCTGGAGTCATAGCACTAGCTGTCTGTGGAACGGTGGTCATTTTGGTCATTCTTCTAATGCTGGCTAGACGGTAAATACTTTAGCTTGCGCAAACAGCGCTATTCGAGATCAATCTGAAAGTCTTTATTCATATGGGTTATCAATTTATTGTTTTTTGATACTCACATTCTGTAGCGTTGACAAGGGGAATTCACAAGCAGAGATGTGTAAGATTACCATTCGGAAACTTCTCTGTGTTCCTTGGCTGTAAGGCGGTTGGCTACTTCATACAGCTGCTGTCTTGTACAAAAAATGAAAACCCTGTTTAGAGGCACCAGTACTTTCAGCGGAATTATGCCAATCACGACCTTCTATAAGAAAGAAAAACCTTTTAAGTGTTCTTAAAAGTTCTGGCTTCATAAAAGAAGAACCGCTCTTATTTTTAAGTCCCTAGCTGAATCACTTTGCTCATTTATTCGTGGGCATAGCGTTATTAAGCTGAAACAAAAATAGGCTACATTCTTACCTCTGATTCCATAAAATTTCAAAAATTAAACTCTACTTCGGACAAAGAATCCTTAGAGCTCCGACTTCAACGCTCTGTTATCCACAAGTCGGCAGCAGTGGCCGAGTGGTTAGCGCGTTGGGCTCGCAGTCGAGAGCCTGCATATTCGACTCCAGCCACCAGCACTTGCTGTTGTTTCTCTGGGCAAGAAACTTTACGATAATTGCCTCTACCCAGTGATCGATTTCAAGTAATGGGTAGTACCAAATTTCAGTCATAAGTAGAGTAGACAACCGGAAACAGACATTGCAGTCGGCTGCAGCGTGGGTCAGGTGTACGTCGGAAGGCGTACACCGATGCATAGCGCTCAAGTCCGCTTTCCCGCAATGCAGGATAAAGATAAACAAACAAACAAAAACACAACCACCAAACAATTAACATAATGTTTATTACGTTGTAAGATTATTTAAAGGTAAACATCTAGACAAAAATGTTTGTTTAGGTGTTGTGAATCGGATAAAGAAAAAGCTGATAAAAAGCAACCTAATTTTTCATCCTCTGAAGAAACCAACTGTGACGATCCTTCTGATTCCTATTCAGTGAGTTTCCTATTGAATACTGGAAAGTTTAGGTGTTCATCAGGATAATTATAGTTTCTAGCACTGGTTGAAACGTTCATCTAATGAAAGTGAAAGAAAAACAAAGAGAAACAAGTTGATTTATTGTCGTAAAAACGCTTTGAAATCTTGAAATGCTTGTTAAACTTGATATATTCTTTAATATAGGCTAGTAGGCCTACGTAATGTAGATTTTTGTTGAACGTTTAATACAGTATATCCTGTTCGTTCGTATAGAGCAGGGGTGGGGAACCTTTTTAGCATTGCGGGCCACATAAAATGAGAAATAACACAGGTGGGCCACTAAAAATTTCGAAATTTTGTTCAATCTTTCTGGAACATTCTGTCTTCATCACCAATCTTTCTTTTCTTTCCAGAAGCCATTATACAACGTTAAATTTTGCTAATTTGAGAAGTAGGCCACTAACTTTGCAAAACACTTTTCACGAATGGCATAACTGGCCGATTAACAATAACTGGTCACATTGGGACGGCCACATTGTGACGTAACCTACACATTGTGACGTACACATTGTTGTTACAAATGGCCTTTTATGATGGATTACTAGTCACAGAAGGCCATTTGCAATATACCGAGAATGCAGAGCCTACTCTTTTTTGAGCTGTTGTTTTAATATATTTTGGGTAAAGAAATTTTGACGCGGGCCACATGGAACAGTCACGCGGGCCGCATTCGGCCCGCGGGCCGCAGGTTCCCCACCCCTGGTATAGAGTAAAGATAGGACATTTCAAACACTAACACAGGCCTAACCTAAGCCTAAGCATTGAATTCACTTCTAATTTTTAGAAGCCTATCGGACTACCAGGTCACTCTTATGTTCAGCTTGGTCAGCAACCCAGCCTAGCAACCAAAAACGAAGTGATTATTTCATCAGAGATTGTACGACCCTCTAAGCCCAGAAAATCGACTTCGCATACTGCAAGTAAGCTGCAACAATTTGAGGGGCGTAGACTAAATTGCTAGAAAACTGGAGATAAACTACTTCCACTGGCAAACGTAATCCAGAAACTGCTTCTCGTACCGTCACTTATCTATTGCGTCAAAGATAAGGGATTGGCAATGTCTGCCAATGGACAACAGTATAAAATATAAATTTCTACAAAATGCAATGCAAGCTCAATAGCCTACAAGTAACTTATTCACGAAAGATAAATTGCTGGAATAAACAGAAAACCTTGAAATGAAGATACTTTTTAAACCGATATGTTAGAGGCAGGGAGTCGAACCGTTTGATTTTTCCGGTTCGGGTCCGGTTCTGGTTCAAAGATTGTTTCAAAATTTGGTTCAGTTCCGGTTTGGGTTCGAAGAAACTTAAGAGTTCCGGTTTAGCTCAGGTTCAACAACAATGATTTGTGGTTCGGGTTCGATTAGGGTTTAAGCTAACTCAACTTTTCGGTTCAGTTCCGGTTAAGGTACAGACAAAATCGCACCAAAACCGGTTTACAAAAATCCGGTTCGGGTTCGGTTCGACTCCCTGGTTAGAGGCAACTGTCTTGACACGTTCAAAAACAAAACATATGCTGGAAAAATCCACGACCGTAGGCTCAAGTTCCAATTCCAAACCATTATGTTTACTTTAGTTTGTTTACATTGAGAGTTGCTTGAGACCGACATACAGTATGATGTAAAACATCGCTCGACAACAGTTTGTTCACTGTTTTATGTTTTATAATGTTCCGTACCGTTTCGTATGACTAATATAAAATGCTTGTATCAATACGTGTATCAATTTGTTTCACCAGTAGCCTACTCATTTTGAAAAAGTATAGCCGTTGTTGCAATTTCATGTACCGTATTCATTTCAGAGGAAAAATCTGCAGAAGCTACTACAAATCAACCCGAAGAAGTTCAAAGCAAAACGATCGATAAAGTTGTAAAAGCGAAAACCACAACTCGACGTCGCCACAAAGGAGATATCAAAGGGATTCGTGAAACTAAAAGAAAGAAGGTTGTTTCCAGACCTCTTATCAGACAGCGCCACCACAACTCGAAGAGGACACAAGCTAAAAAACACTCATCGCAAAACAAAGACCGGAAAAGGAAAACCAGACGGGATCCTTCAAAAGAAGAACTGAAAGAACGATCGAAATCTCCTGAGAAAAAAGTAAGACATCAAAAAAAGAGCAAACGTCAGGAAGAAAGTGATAAAAAGAAGACAGATCAAAAAAAAGAAAAGGAAGATTGGCCTCTTCGTCGTCATCCAAATCCAAAAAAATCTCTCAAAAAATCTGAAAAGAAAGAAAAGAAAAAGGCTTCGAAAGATTGTGATCTAGACCAGCAAGTGAAGAAGAGAAAATCAAAGAAACGAACAAATATAAATCAAGAAACTCCAACTAAAACCAAAGAAAACAGCTCTGCAAAAAGAAAAAGCAAGAAAACAAGAACTCAATGCAAGGATGCTAACCATGATAGCAACTCTACAGGTCTCACACCACGAACAAGGTATAAGTCGAAATCCAAATCCAGAAAGGCAAAATCAAGAAACAACAATAAAACGTGAACAAATAGACCTAATGTCATCTGGTAGAATGAGAAATTGATGCCAAGATGAAAGCTGACTCTGCTCGTGGTGGAATAACTCGTGGATAAAGAGCTCGGTTTCAAAGCAAAAGACCCTCGTTCAACACCCGGCTAAGCTTGTTGAATAATATTGCTCACCATGACATCGGTAGGATTGATTGCTGTAGGTGGCAAAGAGTAGGCTACCGTAAGCTAACATTTTCAAAGATCTTTGATATGACCCGATGAGAAATCGAACACTACAAACTCAAAGCTTTACCACCGAGTACCAATTTTGGTGGCAACGCTCAAAGGCAGCGGCACTACGGCAGGCACTCTTCCAGAGAGCCATCGAGCCGGTGACAATGAAAATTTTATAACTTAATTGTTATAGCCTAGCTGCTCAAAGCTCAATAGCAGAAAAAAAAAGTATGATTGATGAGAATCAGACTATATCTTAGCTAGCATGAATGCTAATTTGACTATTCTTTTGTTATTTTTGACCCTTATTGCTCTAAATCTGAAAATACTTGAGTAACTTGCACATACCGTACACAATTTGGAATAAATAGCCTATAGCCCACACCTCGATCGACTTGTTGCAGTAGGCCTAATGGGCTTGAGGTTTGGTATGCTACATAGTTAGCCTACATAGCTACATGGTTGGCTACGCAGTCGGCTGCGTAGCCAAGTGGGAAGAACATCTGCGCGATGTTCAAAAGGACGTGCTTTCGACACTGCTCAGGAGCACGCGGCTGTGTCTCGGCAAAGACACTTAATGGCAAGCCAAAATAAGGGGAGCAGTTGACTCGAAGACTATATGTCACTTCGCTGCTTCCTGTAGTCTGTTGTATCGCATCTGTGATCGCAGTGTACTGTATGTTATCGCAATGGGCGCAAATAAAAACACGATTATTATTATTATTATTTTTGTTTCATTTTTATAAGGTAGGTAGGCTAGGCTATGTGCGATTGTGCGTTTCGAATGTTACAACGTAAACGTCATGTCACACATATGAAAACGAAATAAAATAAAAGCTATCCATTGACAATTAATCGATCAAGCTATGTTGGTTAGTGGTTACATAGGTCCAAAGAAGTCATACATTCAATCTGAAACAACTCTTAATTTGGGTGGCAGTAGCCAGTATCCGATCGGTTAACACTGCGCCTAACAAACTTAGAACTTAAACTTCAATCAATTATTATCATTTTATTTTTCGTCATTAACGCGTCCGGGACGAAAAAGATAATAACTACAAAAATCGATATAGACCTATCAGCACGTTAATGTGGCGGCAGCTTTCCACTGTAACTGTGGCGGCAGCTTTCCACCTACACAATCGGGAAGCTGATCGTGAGCTACATGTCCACAACAACGGAAAACCTCTGTCCTTCTGCCCCGAGCCAAGGTATCTTGGGGTGACATTAGACAGATCGCTCACATACCGCCACCATTTGGTGTCACTGCGCAAGAAACTGACATCCGCGCTGCATTACTGAAGCGCCTGGCAGGCTCTAGCTGGGGGGCGAGGGCTGACACTTTGCGAATAGCAGCCTTAGCCCTTGTCTACTCTTCAGCAGAGTACTGTGCACCTGTCTGGTGCCGCAGTGCTCACTGCCACAACATCGACACTGCCATAAACAGCGCCCTGCGCACAGTGACCGGATGCCTGCGTCCCACACCATTGGACAATCTCTCCATTCTCGCTGGCATCCAACCTGCTGAGCTTCGTCGCGAAGAAGCCACTCTGTCCCTCGGTCGACGGGCATTGGAGCCTAATCATCTTCTCCACCACAAGATCTCTGCCTTCCCAAACGGGTACCCCCGCCGACTGAAATCAAGACACCCATTCGTGCCAGCCGCTCGGCTTCTGATCAACGAAGCTGACGAACAAGACATCTCTGCGGCTACTTGGGCGGACCATAAATGGAGTTCTGAATGGAGGTCAAGCACCACCAGACTCCATTCATTCATCCCCGACGCCGACACACGCCCCATCGGCCTGACACTACAGAGACAGGCATGGGTGCGCCTCAACCGTCTCCGTACGGGCGTCGGGCTTTTCCGCTCAACCATGCACCAATGGGGAATGGCTTCTTCCTCCTCCTGTGAATGTGGTGCCGAGGAACAGACCGCAGACCACATCATCAATGACTGTACCATCTTCAAGCCACCTAACGGAGTGGAAGGTCTGCGCGTCATGGATGATGAAACTAAAGACTGGCTGCTCTCTATCAGCCTTCCAGTGTAGTCCGGGAACATCGTGAATCTGGGGTGGTAAAAGGATAGACCCTCGGCCCCAGAAGCTCAGACGACGACGAGCACGTTAATGAACGGGAAAAGGTGGCAAAACCTTGAAAGGTTTAAAACGTGCCTGAATGAAAAATTATGTAGTAAGCTATATATATCAGTAGTTAGCACGGCCACAAAACCCAAAAAACAAATAGCAAAAAATAAAACAAAAACAGAGAGAAGCACACATGTAGTAATGAATGACAGCCTAATGAAAAGTGTTGTGGATTGAATTTGCCAGTTCCAATATTGATGTGGATGAGCAGTCATAATAATAATAGGATGGAGAAAGAAAACCGGACATAAAAGAAACCCATCCTCAGGCAAAAGCCCGTTTCAATGTGGCCTAGGAGAGCAGGTGTTGAGCTCTTTCTATGGTTAGACTGCGCATTACACAGTAGCCTAAGACGATTGAGGTTTGATATCCAGTTTAAGTTATTGTTTCTTGTCCTGGTGGGTGATGGAATGGATGAGCTGGTAGATGATGGTGTCCTGATGGTGTTGATGAAGCTCTCATCCACTTTTGCGACGTGTCGTGTTGATTATGGAGTGGAAACTTAAAAGCTAAGAAAATTTTGATGTTAAGCCACTGTTTTATCGATGTATATTTTAAAACGTTGGGTTTTGCCATTTTTCTATTTTGTTGGTGTCAAATTCGTGTGTTTACTTTGCCGTTCTCTACATGTTTGCGCCAGCAGCAAAAAAAAAATTAAAATAGAAAAAGGGAAAGATAAAAACCAAGGTGGATTGTGTCGTTAGCGGCAATGAAAATCTTTGTATTCCGATACATAGCTATCCTCAATGAAAAGTAGACTAAAAAACCTACCATGGGTTGGTGAAAGCAAAAATGTGATATTTATGCTAGATTTTTAAATATAAAACCGACATGCGAAGAGTTTGACGTTTTCGCTTTGTGTTGAAGTGTCTTTTTCTACTAAATAATTATATTCACTAGGTGCTGCTACATAGCCTACAGCAAGACAGCTGTCTGAAAAAGCGTTGCCCAAACCCAATCTCCTCGAGTTGAATTACGGTTGCTTGGTCCAGACATTTTTATATTTGCAGATCTAGGTGTCATTTTCTGATTTATGAGAAAATGTCAGTAAAAATACATCAATCAACATATTATAAAATGTCACTAAAAATTCATTTTTGACAATATATTTGTTTCTATATTGCAAGTACAGTAGGCTACACTAAAGTAGTAACTTGCAAAACACAATAAAACAACATCTGTTAGTTTTGTGACTTTTCTATATTTAAAATACCTTATACTTAAAGCGGTGGCCAGAAAGCATGCTACTTTTCAGTCGCCTTTGTTTTAGGCTATTCTTGTGGTACCGAAATAGAGCGAAATTACCGAAATAGAGTGTTCTGTCAAATGCTGTTCCCATTAAAAAAAATTAATGCATGGCTTGATGTTTATCTAAAAAATGGGATAAAATCACCATTAGGTTTTGCTGTTTATTGATAATATAAATTTTATTGCATTGCTCTTGAGATATTTTCTTTAACTACCGGTATATTTTTTCTTAAAACTACGTAACAAACAACCTGAATTGCAACCGCAACTGCTTGCTGGCAGCACTACTGCTGAAATCAGCTGGAACGTCTTTTGGTGATATTGAAGTTTACCAATTAGTTCAGAAGGATTTGATTGGTGCGTTTGTTGAGGGCGTTGCGTGAGCGTGACTTCGCTTTTTCACAAATGGCAGCCTATCGAATTTTTAGTCAGCAGTTTCATTTCATACGGTAGATTATTATGTGAAGTTGTCCGGCTAGTTTCAAACAGAGATATGAAGTAGCAGCTTATCTTTTTCTATCATCGACGTCTAGAAGTAGAAGGTACTTTTAGCCTTTAAAAAGAATGTGTATGTTAAGCTAGGATTCAGTGTGTTCAATTCACTTTATAAAATAGTTTCTGGGGTTCTTTTAGTAAATTTTATAATTGAATACCTGGTGAACAGTCTTATTCAATAATTATTTAGTTCTGTTGGCCAAAATCTGTAAACAAACATAACTCAGCAACAACACTACATTTAACATTATAAAACAAAAAACAAAAGCGAACGTTTTCGGCTAGTCATACAGCCCTTTTCAAGCCTATAAGAAAAAATACATATTATTAAAAGAAATGCTAAAGAATCATATAGTATCACAGCAAAAATATGGTCAAATCTAAACATTTAAGAAACTGTCTCTCTCACACAAAATGACAACTGAAAATTACACAACACAACGGGTCAAGTATTTGAGAAGTAAAAATTAATTAATTATTCAGAAAAGAAATCAGGCAGAATTACGCAAGATTGACAGAAGCACAACACGAGATAGTGGCACAAACAAAGAAAATGTGAGAAGCACAAGACGTGATAATTCAATCAAAAACTGTTAAAAGATAAGAAGCTTCGCCAGCAAATAATTGCCTGTTGAGCCCTGGGTTTAAAGATTTGATGATCAATGCCTCGTGAATCTTGGTGTCGAACTCGGACAAACACTTACGAACAATTTTGAAGGACTGCAATGACGGTTTATTGTTTGAGCACGATTGGCAGTTTCTAATATGGTCTTTAATTGCACTGTTTTTATTAAAATTAGCTAAATTCAAATGCTCTCCCACTCTCATCACCAAATGTCGTGTGGTCATACCAATGTATGACGATCTCGCATCATGCGAGCAAGTGAACTTATAAACGACGTTTGAACATAAGCAGAAAGGAGTTTTAGACTTCAACTGAAAATAATAACCAGCTTTAAATGTTTTATAAACGGGAAAAATCTTAACGTTAAACTTCAAGGCAATAAATCTGGACAAACTTGTGGCAAAACGTTTGGATTCCTTACCAACAAACGGGATTGTTAGAAAGTTTTTGAAATCAGGCTCCTCAACTAGAGACGTAGTGGAGACCGAATTCAAAAACCCCCTAAGAACCTTATTGAAAAACCAAGTCGGATAATGATTGGCACCAAAGTACGAGCGTAATTTATTAATTTCATTATTGAAACAGTCATTGTTCGAGCAAATGTCTCGAGCTCGCGAGATAAGGCACTTGATCAAAGCAGATTTGTAATTAGATGGGCAAACAGCGCTGAAATTAAGAAAAAGATTAGTGTTTGTCGGTTTACGCCAGACCCAAGTATCAAACTCATTACCATTTATCTTAATTTCTACATCCAGAAAAGGTAGAGTCTCCGTAGCTTTTTCTACAGTAAAATTTATGTTTTGATGTTGCGTATTGAGTATATACTTCAAGAAACTGTGAACACGAATTATCGTTATCAAATATGCCAAAAATATCGTCAATATAACGTAAGTAAAGCTTGGGAAAGAATTGGGAAGTACTTTTAGAAAAAATCTTATTTTTGAGGTGGGCAAGAAGAAAACGTTCGCTTTTGTTTTTTGTTTTATAATGTTAAATGTAGTGTTGTTGCTGAGTTATGTTTGTTTATGGTTCAAAAGAGCTACCTCTCTACCCAAATTGTAAAATCTGTAAAATTTCACAAACACTAATGAAATTAGCGTGCTGGTAGGTTTATATCGATTTTTGTAGTTATTATCTTTTTCGTCCCGGACGCGTTAATGACGAAAAATAAAATAATTGATTGATTGAAATGTAGTTGGCACAAGAAGGACATCGGCAAAATATCAAAAAATTACCAGAGTCAGCTTGCACTCAAGTGGTAGCTTAACTTAGGCTTGCTACATTGGAAGTATTTCTCAAAGATTAGGCTACATTTTCAAAGTAGGCTTATTTTTTACAATTATTATTATGACTGCTCATCCACATCAACAGTAAAACTGGCAAACTCAATCCACAACACTTTTCATTAAGCTGTCATTCATGACTACATGTGTGCTTCTCATTGTTTTTTTGCTATTTGTTTTTTGGGTTTTGTGGCCATGCTAACTACTGACATATAGCCTACTACATGATTTTCCATTCAGTCACGTTTTAAACCTTTCAAGGTTTTGCCACATTTTCCCGTTTGTTAACGTGCTCGTAGGTCTATATCGATTTTTGTAGTTAGTATCTTTTTCGTCCCGGACGCGTTAATGACAAAAAATAAAATGATTGATTTTTCTTAAGGTTTCTAAGTTTATGAAATAATATTTTTCGTTTTTCTGGTTTATCAATAATTTCATTTTCAAAAAGAAATAGAAAGAACATAAAACTCAGATGCTACACAAAAAAGTACCATAAAAATTTATACAAAAATGAAAAGCTATGTGACTGCAATAGTAGGCTACATGTAATTTGAAACTAAAGAAAATAAAATTATGGTGAAAAAAGTTATACATGTGTAAAACATATTGGTCAAAGACAAATATTATTCAGACATGTAACCAATCATACTAACACATGAAAGTACAACACATCAAACTAAAGGTAAGCTTGTATTTGTAACTTATGTAGTTAATTTCGTAAATATACTGTAAGTCCTTCATTTAGGAAATTTGATGTTCAGAATAACTTTTAATAATGTATGGTACTTGGCTAATGGCTATGCTAGAACTATTTGTCTTACAAAATGCTGACAGCTAGCCTACACACATTTGCAAGGAAACAGCACTATATAAAACACATCATTAGGCAATTGTGCCATGAGAAGATGGTGTCAGTTAGGAAAATTATAGACAAGAGATCATCCAGTTAATTTGCTATGTCACATGACGATTGTTAATTCTTGTTATTTTCAGCAGTATACATAAGTTTTGAGAGGGAAATTTGAAATCATGATGTTGTACATTAGTACATACATAAACCACTTTAAAAATTCTTTCTAAAACACTTTAATGGTTCTTCATTTTTAACACTATTTAATGGCAATGAAGGTTCAAACAAAGTATAAAATCGGATACAAAATTGATCGGATTCAAAATCGGATTCCAAAAAGTGTTTTGCATCTATAAAAAAAATTTTTTTACAAAAACTTTTTCTGTACCTTGCATGTTTAAGCTGAAATGGTAGTCTTATTTGTTATTAGTCAGAAACTAAGTTTTCTATCACAGTTGTAGCCTATTGATGCCACTAGTCTTCGTAACATGATGTTGAACAGTTGCGCTAAGGAAGCTCTATATAGGTTCCAAAAAGGCAATCTTTCATGAAATTTTTATTGCAGTAAATTGAAAGGCTTAGCATCATTAATTTGGATATAATGACTTCGTGCGTCATTGCAAACTTATATACTGTATAATGCAGGGTTCGATCTTAGCGGTAGTCCGCTAGCCAATGGCTGGTGAAAATTTGTGCGGACTAGTAGAAATGTTGCAGTACTAGTCCGATTGGCTAGTGAAAATATTCGCCGGTGAAAAGTTTTGGTTAACAAAATGGCGATCGGCGACGTCACTCTGGGAAAGTAAATTTTTGCAGTATTTCAGAGACGAAATTGCACAAAGAAGGCGGCAAAGTCGATCAACTGAGCGCGTGACTACGTTTTCTTGCATTGTTGCTAGACACGACATGTGGTAGTAGTGAGCACGCCAGCACGGAGAAGTCAGCAGTTAGCAAAATTAACGTTTTTTTGTTGATATTTTGTGATCAAATGCTGATACAACGTTACTGTGTAATATTAATACGTCCCCAAGCTTGAACATTTTTACAAACAATAATTTATTTGATTTGTATTTCGTTTTTTCCCTCTTCTTTGGATTGCTACCTTGTCGTAGTTGAAGAGCTCGTGTGCCTCCGTGACCGAAAAGGTGTTTTTGTGCGTAGGCCTACTGAAATCTGAAAGCCTTTAGTTAGTTTCAGTCTAAGCCAAAACACTTATTTTAATACGTCATCAGACAAGTGAAAAGTCAGTAAACTGGTCGGACTAGTAAAAAATCGTGCGGGCTAGTGAAAACGGAGAGCAACTAGTCCGGTGGGCTAGTGAAAAAAAAAGTTAAGATCAACCCCTGCTGTAGTATAATATAGGCTTTGGTATAACAATTTATTTTTGTTAGTACAGGTGTACTACTTTCCATCAGTATTTTAGGCAATTTTTTAAAGTTTGTGTTCAACATCAACCCTGCTAGCTTGCAGTGCTACTTGATCATTGGTGGTGAACTCTTGCTATAACTGTAGCTCATTATCCTTACCATATAGCTCACCAGTTGGACCTCGGTATAACAAGTTTTGAAAATGAGCTCTGCTTCTACGATTTCAAAAATATCTCAACAAATCCGATCATCTGTAAAGCATAACATTAATTTGAAAACATTGTATCGCTTTCATTCAACGACAGCTCAGGTAATTTTTGTGTGCTTGTAAATGTAGTGAGATTTAGGTTGTTATATCTGTCTTTTGTTAAAATGAAAGTGTTAATTAACATTTTTATATACATGTTATAGCTATGTTATGATTAATTAAGTTTTACCATTTCAGACACCTGAATTTGGGTTGTTATTTGACATTGACGGCGTTTTAATCCGTGGAAAAAAGCCAATTCCTGCTGCTAAACAAGTATTCAAACGACTCATAGACAAACAAGGGAAGTTTCGTGTCCCCACAGTATTTGTTACTAATGCTGGAAATGCATTGGCCAAGACAAAAGCAGAACAAATATCCAGAGTTCTAGATGTAGAGGTATTTACAGTCAGTTTGTAACTTTTTCTGTATTATATTTCACACATTAAGTAAGAATTTTACTATAAGTTAAACAACAACATTACATGGTTATGGCAACTCCATATTAATTTTTATGAAGTCTAATTGTTTGACCAGGTAATTTCTTTAGCTTTGTCATCATGAATGACTTATCGGCATACATAATTTTTCAAGTTAGAATCTGTGTGTATGCAGATATCTTTATCTATACGATTTAACATCTCTTGTTCCCCATTTTGTGAGGGTTGAACGCCAACGAATGGAAACAGATATCACCAACAATCCAACATATTTTACAATAATTGATTTCACTTAAGTTTCCTCCTCAATTGCATGGTAGTAGAAAACATAATTTTATTTGACAGTTTTACAAACTCATAGAACACTAATACATAAACTGTTTTGATTGGATTTTTTTTGTCACATTTGTCACTTGCACTTTATGTTTTATAATATCAGTTCAGCAGGCCACAGCCCTAAGAGGGGCTACTATAGGTATTTCTATCGGGTCTGCTACTATTCGGTGAGTCCGATTCGGTGAGTCCGATTCAGTGAGTTCCTAACCTCTATCCCTTAACCCTAACCCCAAACCCTAAAACAACAATGATAATTAGGCTACGGTACCCGATAATTTAAAAAAAAATTAAAAAAATCCCCCTTTAAGGGATCGGACTCACCGAAACGGGCCATTCCGATTTCTATCTATCTCGAGAGCAACTTGCTGTTCATAATCATGAGAGAATACAAGAGCTGTAGTTGAAGGGCGCCACTTTACCATCGATGACATGTCTTAAAGTGTCTTTTCAAAGACACACCACATACTCTTGAGTGGTGTTAAACTGGCGCCCTATTGAATGTCGAACCACGGCTCTCACGACTCGGCTATGCAGACGTATATGTAAGAATATAGCACTCATTAAATATTGCAACAATATGTTAACAGTTCTTTATACATTTATTTGTAAATATATTATACTCAATCTCCAGATCAATGCCGGCCCAGTTATGATGTCACATAGTCCTCTGCGAATGTTTCAAGAATATCATGACAAATGTGTTCTCCTATCTGGCCAGGGCCCTGTTGAACAGATCGCCAAAAAGATTGGCTTCACCAACACTGTGACTATAGAGCAAATACGAGAGG
Organism: Aplidium turbinatum; assembly: GCF_918807975.1. Taxonomy (NCBI): domain Eukaryota; kingdom Metazoa; phylum Chordata; class Ascidiacea; order Aplousobranchia; family Polyclinidae; genus Aplidium; species Aplidium turbinatum. The sequence continues at coordinate 21,031,432 of NC_137484.1, read as the reverse complement.
TTTTTCCCAACTTGGACATGGTGGATCATCAAAGACGACCAAAAGCAGTAAGTACCGTACCTTTTGAAGAAGTTTCTTAAATCATCTCAAACTTAGGTTGCAAAGAGGTGGTTGTGGTCATACTTTTTTAAAAACGTTAATTTTGCCTGTCTTTTTTGAAGCCAATTTTTGTTTGGTTACAGTAGCATGTTTGGCAACGTGAATTAAAAAATATGATTTCAAATGTGGACCCCTTACTGAGTTGTAGTTTATGTTTGATATCAAAAGGAACTATTGAAGGAACTATTATCTGTTTACAACTGCTCTTGCAAAACTTTTGTAGTAAAAGTAACACTATTTAGAGCAACTAACATAATGATGTGATTTCTGGTGTTGTTGCTGCGTCTTGTAAACTCACACTTCTCCACTTTGCACCTGTTCATTCTAACTCATCCCAGGTACACAAATGGCAACTGATGCATTTGCCATTCCGGTGTAGCAACTGACGTGCCGACCGTCTAGTCGTTGAGTTGCTTCTTTACCATTGTCCTTGTGTCTCAAATGTGTGTTTTTAATTAAATTGATTAACTTCACGTCAATATGTTCTTTCAAGCTCAACTTCTTCTTCAACTTTAGGCAGAATAATATTCTTCCTTTTTTCAATTTTGTTGTTTTCTTGAATATTTTATAGGTTTCCTTTATACTGCTGGGACCTAAATCCTCTTTTAAACTTGTTCACAAAGTATCAAGCAAACAGCGTAGTCCTTTATGAAAACGTTGAATTAATGTACAAGTGGACTCCATTGCTGATTGGGTAAAAATGCTATGGTGCAAACCGTGCAATACGGTGATTGATCGATGAATTCGAATCATGCCCAATGCCCATATTCAGTTTCAATCGATTTAAAATAATATACGACGATGAAAAAATTGCAAAATCCACAAATCAATGAAAATTTCAGATAACTTTCCTGAAGCCTGTTATTGACGTGCATGTTGTACCCAGACAACAAATCAGCCATTTTTTACGTTGATGCAACGTTTGTGGACGTTAAATCAATGTAAAAAACGCGGCTGATTGCTGTCTGGATAGTTTCTCTAGTTTGTCATGTCAAAAAGTGAAATTGCGATGCTATTTTACAACCAAGATCGATAACAACGTATCTTGAAATTTCATCTCTATTAGTTCCTGTCACTGCAGCTTGAGGTAGAATCCACAGCGGGATTCTAATTTTATGTGAAGACAGATTATTATCTCCCCCGAGCTCATGATTTTTTCGGTTATCATTTCAATCAACATTCCTTCCAACTTTTGGTTGTTTTATGCCTATTTGCTTTCAAACTATGTGTTGAACATTTATGAGAAGCAGGAAATGCCTTATTGACTATCACAAATTTCTGTTCCCTTGAATTGCATCCCATTTATAAGAGCTTCCAGTGAAAGTGTCACATTTTCTCTTAGAGGCTTGTCAAACCTTTGATTTCAATGCTCAAACAAGTGATTTGAATGAAAAACATGGCAATTTTCGGGCAGGGGACTTTTATCGGATGTATAACTTCAAGTATTGTTTTTCTCGAACCCAAACCCACTTTTCTTACAGTTATTTCAAAGGTTTTGTTTTGTACTTAGTCAGGTTGCATGTTTCAAGGAAGCGTTACCACTGAAGAGAACAAACCGAGCATCTCAACCTAACAAGCCAATTAAAATATCCTTCACGAAATGGCAACTGAAAACTCATAATAGAAGAGCTCAACAGTAGGCACTGTTCTTTTTTAGAAAATGTAGGTCTCCACGCTTGCGACAAAAGAGATTAAACGGTTTTGATTGGTCAAACTTTTTCGTGGTTTGCGCCTGAGCCTCAGATTGCAGCTTATGCTGACGCGCATCATTTAGTTAGAATTGTCATACTCGTTTAAAGCTTTGCTTGCTTTAATGATGTTGCAATATTCTCACACAGTTGCTGTCATGGCATTTATGTTTGCTGCAATTCAAACGGAACAAATCCGTTCTAATAAACAAACTGACTTAACGCAGTGTATATTAAAAATGATGAAGAAATAAAACGATTAAATTTAAATATAATATTATTGGCTCTCTCTCTCTCTCTTTATTTTGCTTCAAAGATGCCCGGTCTTCATCTTGAAACATCAGGGTCGACCAGTTGTCTGCAGTGACTTCTCCATTGGCAGTTCAGTTTATTTATTTTTTCTACTGGTGAATAAACAAAATATACACAACACAATAAACAAAATTAATTCGCACAACAAGGATGGCAGCGAAAGACCAAAAGGTCACAAAAGTCAGAGCTACCACCCGAACATATAAGCAAAACACAAAAATTAAGGAACATAATGCCGATATTTAACATGATACAGTTAAATAACAAAAACAAAGCAACATAAAGACTGTGTGCAATGAGATAAGCACATGATATGTTTTAGGAGTGATTACTGTACAAATTTTTTAAGAAATATTTATATTTAAATGTAAAAGTACTGGAAGATGTTTCTTTTAGTTCGTTTAGTATTTGATTCCATAGTAACATTCCATTGAAACATAGCTTCTTCTTACCATGGCTTGATTTTAGAGATGGCAAATATAAATCATTATTTTTGTTATGACTGGTGCTATTCTGGTGAATTTCATCTACATAAGCAAACAGCTAGCAAATGCCCGTGACAGCATTCTGTGCACATATTTGTACCTGAACTTTGCACTCTCTAATTTAATAATATCTTTAACTCCGAGCACATTAAATTGTGCTCCAGTTGACTAACTGACATTTGAAATACCTTGCGAAACGCAAGCCCAAATTTCACAAACCATGCGAAATCTACTAAAGTGTTTGAGTTGAAAAACTCGCTGTAACATATTGATGTTTTATTTTCCAAATCTTCTTTTTTAGCCATCTACATCCATGACTGAAAGCTTCCCTAAGATCGATGCCATTGTCCTCTTTGGAGAGCCAGTAAGATGGGAGACCAACCTCCAGCTAATCATTGATGTCCTCCTCACCAACGGGAAGCTAACTGATCCCATATGTGAGTTTGCCAACAACGAGAAGCATCTCCCCGTCCTCGCCTGCAACATGGACTTATTGTGGATGTCGGAAAGCCACATGCCAAGGTATTCTTTTAATAGTTCGATTTCTTTTGACACAGTGTATAACTAAACCTATCCTGAAGTAAGACGTATGGTTAAAACATGTGGTAAGGTGCAGCTTGTGATAGGCTACTTGTTTTGTTTGTGAGAAGATTTTTCGTCGTATTTTTCTATAACAAACACGGCGTAAAATTTCTTTCCTTAGAACTTAGAGGAAATACCTTTTTTTTAGATAGATGAGCAATCTCTTATGAGAGTAAGTTTTGCAAATCGTGAAACGTTTTGTTTCGGGCAAGCGTTCCATGTGTATCACAATGAAATGATGACTGTGGTTTACATTCTTGCAAACTTAAAAGCAGACTGCTGGACCTAACTGACATTATCAGACTGTTAACATACCATGCTTTTATCTTGAGTCATCTCGAACAAACCGGTTACAAAAACTACAAAATGTCGGGAATTTTTTTACGCAAATTTAAATTATAGCATACTGTTGGAAACCTCGTGATGACAACTCACGCATTGCTACAACGTTTCTTGCCATCAAAGCTTTTGTTTTTTTATTACGTCACTTGCCGCCATCTTGTTACATTTGAGGAAGTGACATATGAAACTTACACGTAGGTTAAGGGAAAGGCAATTTCAGCTTAATAAGAAGCCTAACGCTTGAAAACGTAGCCTTATGAGTTGCCTGCTCACAAAGCCTCATGCGTTTTACTGAGTGAATTCCACACATTTCCAGATGGATCGTCGTGGCATGTTGGGTTACGTGATTAAGTGACGTCATATCTCGATACATCACTCGTAGATTTTTGAGTGTATAATGCAGAAATGTCTTAGATGCAGCGATGGGGTCTTGGCACTTCACTTTTTGATTTTTGAAGAATTGAGTTTTACATGATTTTTGTAGCGTATCGTTACTTGTCTGTTGGTTGAATAAGGACCTTCTGATGATCCCCAGTATAGGCTGAAACAGACTGCAGAGGTTATTAGAAAATAGTGACTGAATTTGATATAATTAAAAATCCCATTTCTGTTGCGTTGTCGCGTAAGAAATGGACTGACACGATCTTTGCTTCATGCTGTATCTTTATCTGGCTTTCAAAAATATTTAATTGTTAAGGTACAGGTTTTGTCATCCTTGAATTAAATCTCCAAATTACCATTATTTTGTTAACTAGCGGTTGATCAAATGAAGGAAGTGACTGTTGTGTAACTTGAATAGCAGTAAATGTTTTTATTACGCTTTTTGATGCAACCAAACTATCTTTTTTCAGCACTGTGTTGTTAATACTTACGTAAATATTTACACCGTCAAGTTAGGCTAAGATAAGCTGCAAGCTGCATTTCAACCACAAAATGTTGAATTTTAAAAAAAATTTAAGCCAATTTTTTTTTAATTTTAAATCTTTTCATGATCCCAGTAAACACTCTTCTGTGTTAGATAAGAATTAATCAATTAGAAATATCTTCATTTGAATCTAACATCTCAGGGTAGAGTTTTAATCCATTTATATTGCATGCAACATGCATGTGCGTCCTTCAGATTAAGCTGCTCAACTACTTCCACTTGTACTGCTTCAGAAAAGCAGGCTCACCGTGACCTAGGATATGCTGCTTTGATTTGTCGGCCAGAATACCCAACAACTACTAAGCGACGCACTCAATGTCAAAATCCCATTTCAGGACATTACTAGAGGTTATGAAATATTGATATTCCATGACGCTCAATCGAACGAGGTTCACTTGCGATTGCGTTTCTATGAATAACGAAAACTAACCCTGGCCGTCCAAGTAAAATCGATATTCCCATATCACTCCAGGGGTCTACAGAACCTAGAAACCACAGAGTGCGAACCTTTCGACGTACTCAAGAGCAAAATACAATCTTTAGTATAAGGACTTAGCATGGTCGGAAAACCTTTTTCGTCATTTTCATTTAATGTTAAGGAAGTGTCAGCTGTTTTGTTTTTGGAAAGCGAACAAGTGTATTCGATGTCAGGCTACGTTGAAGTGATGTAAAAACGATTGACCTTGGCAATAGCAATAAATCATGAGCGACTTTATTCTTGTCAAACAAAAGACATTTCTCGACAAGTAGGCTGTGTCAAACTTACACTTTGGGAACGCAAAGTGGCATGATAGCAGGGTCATCGTGGCTGCCTGGCAACCCTTGTATGTACTTAACTGAGGTTAAAATGATACTTTTTAGAAAGCATGCTGACATTATAAACTAAGACGCAACCTGTCTCAGTGCCACTGCGTGAATTGACAATTCTATTAAAGTTTACTTATCGCGTATTGACTTTTACTTAAAAATTAAAATCATCTTTTTTACTGAGGTAGCAGTGATTCATCTATAAATGTCTTTGAAGCGCATAAGAGAGTGAGGAATCGTGTATTAATTTTTTTCATTTATTTTTTTCAAGCTGAAAGTTAATCACGCAAACAGGGGCGTGTCACACGCCTCTTAAACGCCTTCTCCGAGTTGTGAAGTTACTTTCTCATTTACGCTATAATTCATGATATTAATATTTATTGCCATGATTATATGTTTGGATTGCTTAATGACCCCAAATTTTGACTTGGTGCGGAAGTGAAATGTGCAGACACTTTGTTTGCCTCAGAATGCAAATGAAGTTAGATTTGTGCTTGGTTCCGCTTATTTTGCTCGTAAGCAAGCGAAACTATTTTGTGTGGTGGTGGAACTGGAAGTAGCTTACTTCTGTCACTTTAGCTTCCGTGAGTTGCACAACTTTCATGAAGTAAAAATAACAGTGGACTTAAAATGTCTTGTTTCTATAGATTTGGCCATGGGACTTTCCTTCATTGTCTTGAGAATGTATTCAAAAAATTAGTTGGGATGCCTCTCAAGTACACAGCCCTGATGGGTAAACCCAGTGAAATCACCTACATGTACGCTGAAAGCCTAATCAAAAGGCAGGCCGCTGAAATGGGCCTCAACTCCCCGATAAAGACTTTGTACGCCATAGGGTAAGTTTCAAGCGAAATATAACTTTTCTTCTTTTCAACGATTGTGACGAAATCATACGCTTTCTTGTTGTTGATTACAGGAAGTTACAGCTACCTGTGAGAGACTTGTTAATTCTATGCGTTGTATTAAGCGATATACAACAATTCAATGTGACGCCACAAAACGTCGATCTCTATGACGATGTTAGTGCTGTCACAATGATGCACTAACACCATGGCGTGACTAACAATAAGCGATGTACTGATGACACGTACTGATGCATATTTGTTATTCTCATTAGTGACAACCCAATGGCCGATATATACGGAGCCAACCTATATAACAAACGATTGCGAGAAGTCCGTGAAACTACACAACAGCAGGTGGGATTGTTTTGTCACACATTCCAATTATTTTATTGTGACTTGTTCTGATAGCCGGTTCCGACAACAGTGGAGTCTTTTCTTACAAAATTAACATTTGTAATGTCTACACTACAGCGTAACGCCTTTGCGATATTCAGCACATTTTTAGAAGGTTTCAAACTAGATGGTAGAAGTATTCCCAGGGCCGTGTGAACTGCCCCACGTACCCCCGGCTGATTAGGACCCCACTAATTTTAGTTTGTTTGATGTTTTTTGACTGTTTAAAAAATAAAAAATTTACTACTAAAGTCCGATGATCAATAGCTTAAATCATGCAAGGCGTATTTACTGCTTTTCAAATCCCCGACTGGGGGCCAACCTCTAACTAAGGGTCCACTCGTGGTTAGTTCGTGCAGCGTTTTTCAGCTTGCAATTTCACATGTACGGGTAGCATTTAATATGTTTTTTTTTCATTTTTATAAAAATGTCTTGCTCACTTCGCTCGCTCAACCTCATTTTGTTCACCTCGGCGATATTAGACATACATAGTTGCCGATAATTAAGGGAGTGAAAAGTTTTTTGTGTCCCTAAAAGCTAACAAAATGATTCAATATTCCAAAGTAAACACTGCTCATTCAAATAGCCTAGCTAATCAATCACTAGATTGATAAATTCTAATGTGAATCGGGATAGGTTATGAAGTGAAAATACTATCGGTTAAGGCGGGGACACCTCAGATAAATTTTCGAAGTTATAGCCTGCTGAAAGGCTACACCACACCATGCTATACAAACTTTTAAGAAATAAATTATTGAAAACCTTCTGTGGCCGTGAATGAAGTTTTTTTGAAATGGTAGACTAACATAAATGTTAAACCAAAACTTCTACCCCTATTCAATTTTAATTTGATGAATTTGATTACATGCAAAGCGTGCATCTTGATAAAAAAAAAACATTAAGTTATTGCTCCTAAAAAGTGACTAAAACATGATTATATGTATCAAATTTTTCTGGGGGCAATCCTCCTAAACCTCCCTTTCCATTTTAATTTTTCAGACATGAAGATGCGCATTGTTCATATACGTTATAAATATTGTTTTGTTAAAACCCTGGTAGCCTACTTCCCCAACTTTTTTTAGATCCGCTACTGCGTCGTCGGCATAACCTATTAGGCCTAACTATTTTTTTTCTAGAAAATCTTAAGAGCTGTTTACTCTTTGCTAAAATCATGATGTAAATTTTCTCCCCGCATTGAAAGAGTTTGCGGCTCTAAACGCTTTCTGGTCCTACTTTTGAAAGTGATCACTAAATATAGGAGCCCACTAGTAGATTTCGTGGGGGGGTGAGATGGTGCTCACACGGCCCTGAGTATACCAGGGTCCCTAGCTCAAACGAGTACAAATGTTTGGGTTTAAGCTAAGGTTGTTAGAAATGAGTTTCCCAAATCTGAGGCAACGACACGAGAAATATTTGTTGTTTTTTGTAATTTCAAATTTCCACGCAATGCATAAGTGACATTGCAAAAGCAAACTTCATGCAAGGCTAGGCAGTAGGCTATTAATTATTGCGGTAAATTGCCCCAAAATTTCCGGCGTTGTTAATTTAAAAAGCTAATTCCACCTTGGTAAATCAGTTTTTTTTACATTGATTTCTGTACTTACCATATGGCAACGTATTTTTAGTTTTTGGTTGTTTTAATCCTTTTTCAGCATAGGGTGTTGTTAGTCATATTACTTGCAACAAAGTTTGAAGGTTTGCACCACATCCTTTGTGACGTCACAATGTTGAAACCGCCTGGTGTTGAAGGGTCGCTGTCTCAGCGAACGTAGTCAGATCATTTCAGTTCTGTTTTAGACAATGCAGTGGGAGCGCGGTTCCTTTTTAATGATGCGAGCTCTTGCAATTATTTTTGGTTTGTTTGTGAAGTAACAACCAGACGACTAACCAGTAACCACAGTTGTTGATTGCAGTCAGGGCCGGATTTAGCCGATGGGAGGCCCGGGGCACTTTTAGATCGGGGGGCCCCCGTGCAAAAAATTTTTTTGCGCCTACGGCGCGAACCGTCTCTACGTTTACAATAGCATCAGTCCAGTACTGCACAGCATTTTGCAGAAACTTTAAATGCCAAAAGGAAAAAAATAACACAAAATCACATTTTTTTCCACATAGGGGGGCTCTTCAAAAGTCGGGGGGCCCGGGGCAACTGCCCCCTCTGCCCCCCCCCTAAATCCGGGCCCGATTGCAGTCAAGAATGATTTGCTCTGTTTCGAATATGTTGCATGTTTTTAGGGCAAAGCTGAAAGCAGTGTTTCCGTTGCCCGGCAACAACAACTTCAACAACAGGTGCATGCATTCAAATATTTATGTTTTACCTTATTGGTGTAATCAAACCACATTTATATTTTCCCCCGCACAAAATGCTGACGATGGTGAGGAAATAACAACGTAACAAAGCTCTGTTTTTTACCAATATTGTGTTTTGGCTCAAACCAAACGTTTCTTTTGATTTTATCAGTAAAACTTATGTGTTCCTCAGTTAGCTAAACTGCAGTTTACACGCATTCAAGGTTAAATGATTTTGACTTGCGAGGCTGTCTCCACAAAATTTTGGGTTGGTTTTGTCTACAGTAGAAAAAAGGTTTTATTTTCAACGATTACGTAACCATAAACTGTCCCTCAGGTTCTGCTGGGTTACGACCACCGGGGTGGCGTTATAATTTAAAACCACAAACTACTTCCATCCTTTTGAGCGGTGTAATTAATCATACGTGATGTGCCATGGGATGTATATCATCAATAACTGATTGATATATTTAATCGATTAGCTTGTTTATGAAAAAAAAATGATAGCACAACCTCTCAAACATCCTGTGTCAGTGAATGAATAACTTATTTAAAAAATGATTACCGTACTTTTTGTATCATGGAAATTACTTTGGCTGATTTTAAAAGGTACCCGGTCAATTGGTCGAAAGACATTTGGTCGACAGTCATTTGGTCGACAGACATTTGGTCGACAGGACGTTTGGTCGACAAGACATTTGGTCGACAGGACATTTGGTCGACAGACATTTGGTCGACAGGACATTTGGTCGACAGACATTTGGTCGACAGGACGTTTGGTCGACAGACATTTGGTCGACAGGACATTTGGTCGACAAGACATTTGGTCGACAGGACATTTGGTCGAAAGAACGATTCATTTTAGGGTTAACTAACCCTAACCTTAACCCTAACCCAAATGTCCTGTCGACCAAATGTCTTGTCGACCAAATGTCCTGTCGACCAAACGTCCTGTCGACCAATTGACTGTCGACCAAATGTCTTTCGACCAATCGACCGGCCACCTTTTAAAAGTGATTAGTATTAACAGAGCAATTCCCGTACATAAGCTACTTATACATTGGTCGTCACCATACAATTCGTCACCTTCTTCACTCTTGTTCCAGGCCGTCCCTTGCCAAAAGGAAGTTATCTCATCTGGACAAGTAGAGCGCTGCCAATCCATTTTGGTTTGCACTGGTGTATATTCCCAACTACCTCAGGTGAGGTGACACACTCATCCTAGGCTGATTCTTTCCTATAAGGGGCTATTCAAATATTGACCTTTAGGGGGGTGTCAAAATCGTCATACACTACTTTTGAGGGGGTAAAGAAAACAATATATGACATTGACAAAAATGTGACATTGGAACGACCTTTGGGTCAAGCGTTTTTAACCGAAAAAAAAAAAAAAAAACTAAATCAGGAAAAATCGAATGTATGATAAACGCCCACATTATGATCCAAAACAACTGGTGGAGTGATATTGTTTGCCATGGCGGTAAGGAAATGACAGTAAAAAAAGATTGAGAACCTCAGCTAAAGGATGTCAGTTTTGTAGCTGAAAGTTGCTTCCCGTTAAAAGTTTTCAGAATCCATTGTAGTTTAGCTCATTTCGTTTGCGTGCAAATGACCCATATTAGTCAATCCAGGGTGCCGAAGAGAATTTATTTAAAAACTACAATAATAAGGCTAATGTAATGTGCATTTTCTATCATTCTGCCGGCCCTTTTATCAAGCTGTCCAAGTGTTACAAGACGCTCTAGAATGGTGTCAGAACCATCATGGATAACTACGAAGATAAAACGTCATGTAAAAATGTAACCAAACGTAGTTTAGTCGTATGTTTGAATAGATCCTACGCCGGGGGCACGGGGTTCTCAGGTAAACGTTGCTGCTTTGATATGATCAAAACTTAAATTATCTGATGCTTTATAGAATGCTATCCCACTGTGTGAACATTTTCCAATCGCTGTAAAAGCTTTTAACTGTTTTAACTATTCTCTAAAACGTTGCAGGAAAGCCCATACCAAATTCCTCCAGTATTCCATGGGCCACGTGATGTGGATTTTGATGTTTCGCTTTGCATGCCCACACATATCACACAAGACGTTGCTTCTGCCTTGGATTACATATCAAAAGCCGAAGATTATAGGTTCGATACCCCTGTCTAGCTGATCAAGGAACGTTTTGGAAAGTTTATTGATAAGGGTCTAGTTTAGTCTGATAAGAGCGTCATGTAATATTTAAATAAACCCTAAAGGGGGCTCGCAATCGTCATGTAATATCTAGACAGTCCCTCGCATTAAGTACTGCACATGTTTTCACTTTGACCCGAAACAGTTCCTACGAGTTATTCTTCTCAAATGCTGATTTTAAGTTTTAGTTAAAAATATTGCAACATATCCATCATGTTGATATATCCCAATTGCTTTCACAAGTGCATGGCTACCTGGAGGTGCGGCCTGATTTGTTTTCAGAAATGTCAACGTTCATGCAGACAGCTGGCAAGCGGCTAACAATCCGAAATATTTTCAATCTTATTTTCTTTGGGTTTTGAACATCACCAGGTTTTGAAAAACAATTTGTTACCTGTAAAAGACTTTAACTTTTTCAAAACATTATTTTTAAAATTTTTACCAAAATCTGGAAAAGTCTGGAGAAATCAGGCCGTTAACACATTTCTCTTGGTAGCCAAAACAAATGTTTTTTATTGTTTGCAGTGTCTGTGTTATCTTTTTGCAATATTGTTCTTTTTCTTCAGTTTCCTTTGTATCAAAGCAAAGCGACAAAACAATAGTTCGCTTTTGCTCGGTTAAAAGGAAATGTGTGGCCCATCTTGTCCTGTGAAAAGTCTCTTGCCAGGATCTACTTTATCGTTTACAGGTTTACCGAGGGGAGCACACCCCCTTCCGAATTAAATGCCGTTTTAACATTTAGCTTGCAAGTATCTGAGCGCTGGTACGTTGAAAGGGATTTCTTATTGAAAAGAGAGAACTTAGTCAGCAAATCAGTTCTTTTTTACGTTGAATCAACGTAATAAAGAGGGAATTGCCGGCTGGGAAACGAGAGCTCAAAGCAGTGCTGCTTTGTAAAATTGTTAAACAGCTGCAACGACATTATTTCGCTTTTCCACTTTAAAATGGGAGCTCTACTGTGGTGTTTGTTCTCAGAGACCTTGACATTTGAACGTTTGCACGTACTTGAAGCACTTTGTTGTTGTTTTTCGTAATCCAATTATATTTTTGTTGAATTGTGAAATACACAATGTTATGGTAACAGATATTTACTTTATTGCGGTTCGCGTAGAAATACACTGGTCAGCATTAATGTTCCGCAGAATCTTTAAACTGCGGGGTTGCTCTGGTATATCCACCCAGCAAATGACTTTATTGATTTGTTCTCTGGATTAGCCTACTGCATCTTTTTAAATGATCAACATGAACATGGTACAAGCTGGTTTCGAACATCTCAAAAATGTAAAATAAAGTGTCGCTCGCATCGTGGAAAAAAACATCAAAGTGCCAAATTATCAACTAACTCCACGGCTTGGTCTTGAAAATTTTCAATCGCTTTCTGGAGTTTCCCATCTTGATCTAAATACAAGTTCCGAGACATATTTTCACCGATCAGTTTCTCGGCCAGAGAGATCTTTTGCGCAATCTTGTCCTTCAATGAAGCATCCAACTGGTTCAGCTTGGCAACCTGGAGAGAAGAACAATGCTTAGCAACTCATAGGTTGTGGCCTTGTACGGGTCAAGTCTACACAGCGGGAGTCAGCATAAAAAATGATTTGAACTATCAGCTTGGTAATGATGGTTTGGTTTATTTGTTGTCGCGGTAAATTCTGTTAGCGACACTTCTCTTTGTCACTTTTGTATCACATTTAAGGCGTCACCACATTGATATGCAAGAAAGAATACAATCGGTACCGTTTTTAATATCCTTGGTATAACTAATTGACTAAAATTAAACCTACCAGCACAAGAGCAGAAGGCTATCGCCACTATTTGCCACTGAGCTAGTTGTATAAGCCTGGTAGTGACAACGGTAAAGTTAAGCGAACGGTAAGACAAAAATAGTCTTGTCACAAAGGCGTCAAAATTCCAAAAATTAGTTAAAAGCACTGAAATATGCAATAAATGTACCGATCCAAAAAGAAAGCTCAAACACTCACATCACTAATGACTAAGCAACTGGCTGTTAATGCACGCTGTCCCTGCTGCTACTCTTGTACTCTCTTTCAGTCACCTTTTCTCACATCTGACAACAGACTTGTCTGCACACACGAAGTTACTGTAACTTAGAGCTTTGACAAATGTGCTTGACAAAATTCCACACTGTCCACAACGCTGTAGCATGCCATGATGGAAACATGGTTTACAAGTTCAATGTGCTTGGATTTTCATTTAGGGGACGCAGAAACTATCTTAGGCCACGAGGCTACATTCTTATTCGTCAACCTGTTTTAAAACATTAACTTAAAAAATACACATTTGGGTTTTGTGCAACAGCCAATTAGTCTACTGACGTGTGCTTTACTAGTTCAAAACCTTCCATGCATGTTTTGGTATCTTTGACACGCTGAGTGTGTCATGTACCATCTCGCCCCCCCAGAAATCCACTGGAGGGCCTCTATGTTAAGTGATGGTGCTTAAAAATAAGACAAGAGAGCATTTAGGGTCGTCTCTTTTAGTCTGGGGAAAAAATCTACATTCATCATTTTAGCAAAGAGTAGGCTGCACAACTCTTAAGATGTTATAAAAAAAAGGGCCTAAGAAACTATGCCGATAATGCAGTAGCATAGTGGATGTAGAAAAAAGTCGGGGAAGTTGAAAACAAAGTAAAGGGGGTCTGGGGGGCTTCATTTTGATAAATATAACCTTGCTTTGGTCACTTTTTAGCAATTTTTAGAAACAATAATGTTTTTCTTTATCAGGACACACCCTTGGTATGTAGCCAAATTTATCATATAAAAATTGGATTGGGGTAGAAGGTTTGGTTTAAAATATAAGTTAGCTTATAATTTAAAAAAAAAATCATTCACGATCACAGTTCTAAGGATTTCAATAATTTATTTCTTAAATGTTTATAAGCTATAGCCCAGTGTGGTGTTGCTCAGTAGCCTATAACTTCGAAAATCTATCTGAGCACATTTAATTTCATAACCTATCTCGATTAACAATGAAATTTGGCAATTTCAACTACGCTATTTGAGTGCGCTATTCTTTCTTCTTGGTAGCAGCTATGTATTAACTGCTACCCAACCTGTCTTCTTTCTTACTTTTGACTAAAGTTCAACATGCGCAGTGTTTACTTCGGAATATGGCATCATTTTGTTAGTTTTTGGGGGACACAGAAAAACGCTGCGCAAACTAAATATGAGTGGGCCCCCAGCCAGGGGTTGGAAAGCAGTAAATACGACCTTGCATAATTTAAGCTATCGAGTGTATAGCTTCTGTGGCAGCTTTTCTATTTTTTAAACAGACAAAGATGAGAGGACCTCTACTCAGCCGAGGGCCTCCCTCGGCCGGGGGTGGTTAACACGGCCCCAGTTACGTTTCGTCCCAGTAACGACACGAGAATGGTGAAAACAAACCTCTGATTCAGGTAAATCCGCTGCAACTACAAGGCACAGTGAGGTTCTTGTTTAACTCCCAATGCCAACACCCGATTGAACTTACCTTGTCGGCCACTGCGTCATCTTCGTCACGAAGTTTCGTCATAAGCGGAGTTATTGTGTTTGTCGCCTCCTTGTGGCCTTTTTCTATCATTTTTTTGGCGCTCATAAATTCTGAATGGTTCTTGGACTTCTGCTCAAGTAGAAAGGTTCATTATTACGAAAATCATATATTCCTGTTATTTGTTAAACGTTTTGTGCTGTCAGTGATGCTCTATATGGCGTATTTGTCCTCAAAATGGCGTCTTGGAAAACATTGTTTATAAGTTGGCGAATTTTAAACTACAACAAATGTCATTAAACTTTAAAAAATCACGTTAAAAAAGAGGTTTGATGAAGAATAGGAAAGTACTTTGTTCATTAACTGAACCATCTATCTCTCTATTGAGGAGTGCAGGATGTTAGTCTTCTTGAAATTGATATGAAACCCACAATCTTTAAGCCCAGCTTTTCACGCTGAAAAATTTTGATCCAACTCAAGGTTCTCAGCATTAATGACAAGGTCATCTGCATGTAACATCTCCCAAGGGTAACCACAACGAAAATCGCGGGAAAGTGCCTCCATCACGATAACAAATAACGGACTCAGTACTGACCCTTGATGAACCCCGACGGTTACTTCAAACTCTGTTTTCGTTCATCTAGAAAAGACTTTCGATCGAGCGCCAAGAAGAATGGTTAATCAAAGTTGTTCGAGCTATGTACGAGTGCTCAAAATCTAGTGTTCGAAAGAATGGAAAGTATAGACCAGAGTTGAAAATAACCGCTTCAACCAAGAGCAAGTCTTTCTGCTTCGTGAGAATAAAAATTGCATCAGTGGTTCCACATACCGGCATAAAAATGGACAGCATCGGATCAATATCAGCTTTCTCAAGGATGATAGGTTTAAGCACACTGTTTGAACCTAACAATGTTCCAACACATTGTTAGTTTCCAGTGCAGAGCTAAACGCCATCAAATGTGGAAAAGTTTCAGACCGGTCGATAACTCGATATACTGTATAATGCCAATGGCAAATCTGGCAATCGATTCCTTAAAGCGTTACCTAATAAATAAACTTCATCAACCTGTAGACCTACTATTTGTCTTTGTCAGATGTATGAAGTCGCTCCTTCCCTTAACGTGGCAAGCATGATCTACCACGAGTCCACGACTAAGGTCAGGTTAATTACCTTACCTATAAAATATTCGTTCACATTTACCTCACTGTGAAACACTTACAACATAAATCAGTTCGTTTGCAAGGGTATGGAAAGGTAAAAACAAGAACCGCCTACCTAAATGATCCCTACAAATTCTCTAACTAAACAAAAGCCGTCGCTGGATTATCAAGAACATCGAATCGATCGTTTCCGAAAAAGGCTGTCTCCCAATTGTCCCAGACCGGGCCTCCGCAAATCGCTTCTGTCAGGAGCATTACCTTTACCTTTTTAACAAGTGATGATGTAAGACAAGTTCCATTCATCAGGCACTCGATCTTCTCGAATAACGGCATCTGCAAGCTCAGCTATTAATTCTGTTGAACGATCACCACCACCTGCAACCATTTTGACAATGGCCGACCCCTGAAGAGTCGAGAGCTTTGCCGTTTTTTTTTTTCATGTGCTTTAGCGCCTCTCTGATCATTTCCTTGTCAATTAGCAAACGTTGAATGGTAGTTTAATTAATTATTTCTGAAAGTTCCTTGGTTTCATATTATCTGAATTAGCAAAGCAGTGTCGACTTTCGTAGTAATCTCACTAAGTACATCAGGGTTCCATGGGAATTCGGAATTGATCAATCTATCATAGGGGATCATCCAAACTCCCTATGAGCGTCAGAAAAAGCGACGCTGTTGTCGTTACATCAAATGCATTTCTCACCCATGACATTCTCCTTCATCTTATGGGCAAGCTTAAAAACTTGATTCCTCTTGTCCATGAAGCTGAGACCACTGAATCTTTTCTGTTGTGCTTTCTTCTTGGCAATATTATATTATTGATTTTGCAGTCTTTTTAGCAACATCCTTTGTCCATTCTTAGCATGGCTTGCGCTTCACAGCCGAATCTACTTCCTCGTTCCACCATCATGTCTTCCTACGCTACAACTTGATCGTAGCACAGTTCCTAAAGTTTTAATACTACCAGCAGCTTGAAGTTGGTCGGACACATGTATTTCAAATGCATAGCTGGCAGGAGACTTAAGCTTCCACATCCGAAGCATGGGGCCAGCGGTTCTCCTCTTCTCCCTATTGATGTTTATGTCACATACAAGCAGTTTGTGTTGAGATGTGCATTTTTCACTTCCAATAACTTTAGCGTTCTTTAGGTTAGACCTTCTCACCAGAATGTCATCAACTTGACTAGTTGTAGTTACAGACCCAGACTTATGAGATCAGCCTTGAAGCAGCCTTCTCAAAGTATTAATCACAGAAAAAATTGAGAGTAACACATAGGTCAAACACTTTCGTTATTTTTTGTACCGAACCCAAAGCCACCCTGAACATCCTTAAAACCATTTACAGATTCACCAACGCCATAGCACCACCAACTAGAAGCAATTCATTGTCAGAGACAGCATCACAGAAACCGTGTTTCTCCTTTTGAGAACGACTAACCTGAAAACCGTAAACACTGAACACATTTATGACATTGTGTTCATTTAGAATCCTAAGACAAACTATTCGGCTGCAAATACGAGATACAGACAAAACTTTGTCTACCCAATCTTAGGCTACAAGAATCCCCACACCACCGTAATCTCTTCTTCACCTTTACAGAAAAGCTTGTACTTGTCATTCTTTCCTTTAATAAATCTCGCAGATTTCCGTCTCCATCGAGTCTCTTTAACACAACAAATGCTAATGTCTCGGCGTGCCGTCTCCACAACTTCGCTTGTTCTTCCCCGAAGCGTTACAACAATTACAGTTTCAATACGAAGTTTGCTATTCCTCTTTTCTGTCATTCTTCCTCTGTTCACATGTCGTACCCTAGTCCGAGGCTGCTGAGATGAAAGGTTATTAAAGAATTGAACGGTTATTATCGCTACCGTTCGCTAGAATGCCGAAAAATACATCGGTAGGTGCTTCCGCTAACCGTACCTTGTACTTGGCAATGGCGTCTTGGTAGGCTTTATAACACTTGCCCCGTTTCGCTTGTTGCTCTTGGACCTGTGAATCAACAAGTTTACACTAAGTAAGCGCAGCTGTGGTTAAAACACTGATCAATTAAATACAAAACCAGTTTTTTTAAGTGACCATTCTCAGCACTATCGTGATTAAAAAAAATTGTGTGATTGAACAATGAACATGGTAATGCACACAATCGAGAGAACATTTTCGACAAAGATGTTTGGGCTGAGTTGCTTTGTCAGTTGATGAGGTTCACAAACCTGAACGACAATTCCGTTGACCTTCATTTTGAAGTCAGATGCTTGATCGTAGGCGATGGAGAAGTCCAGACGGACAAAAATGATGACCGTAAAAAAAAGAAGGAAAAATGCTCCCACAATGAGAAGGGGTTCTTGGAGAAGGAGGAGTCGATTGAATGTGTAGGACAACTGACAAAATAACATTTTATTTTATTAAAAGGTCTTCTAAATTATAACAACAAGATTAGACTTTCGTCGGTTGTATAGCCTAGTGGTGAGAGACATAATACGACGTTCGGCATGGCGCAAGTTCGACACCGCTCAAGAGCATGATTGTGGCTGTGTTGTGTCTTCGGCAAGACACTTATTAACATGCTTGAAGGTGGACACAAAGATTGGCTTCCTTGTCTTCCGGTCCACTTGATCTAATTCTTCAACTATCAGGCCAGTTTGGATGGTGTCCGGTAATTTCATTGCATGGTAATTGCATCGCAGTATATCACATCGCCAGGTAATTACATCGCAGTATGAGAGCTGCGTAGGCTACCAGCTGCGTTCTTGCGTTATCTCACCAGCTGCGTTCTGCGGCTACCACCTACAAGGGTTAGGGTTATACGATGTAATTACAATGTCTGTCTTGCAATGTAATTACAATGCGATGACAATGTATGCGATGTAATTACCATGTGATGAAATTACTGCGATGAAATTACCACGATGAAATTACCGCGATGAGATTACAGTGAATCAGTTTGGATACGACAAAAACATGATTCTATTGTTTTTTGTGTCTTGGACCAATCAAGCGTCCATTCCTCGCAATATGGAGCACGAGACATTTAATCGTGGAGTGAGCACTGAGTAAGCTAACCTGTATTCGTAGAAAAATATAAAGAAGTGTTTGGAAAATATAAATTTGAATTTTCTGAGCGAAACTCTCACAGAGCTAATTGTCCGAGGTATAGCTTACAGTGAAGTCTTCAATGTGTTGCTCCAGTAAGTTAGATTTCTTCATAATGATCACTGGTCTGCCAACAGTGTCCAGATAGGTGTGGTGCAGCTCATCGCGCTGGCGGTCCACCGGGAACGAAACCTTAGTGTTGATGTTTCTACACATGAGACATGAAAAAGTGTCAGGTGCCAGCCAATAAATAATTTCTTTGCATCTCGTTTTTTTTACTTGATGCCAGGTATTCCATTTTCTGTGCGGAGTTTATGTTCCGTAACAAGTTAGTAACTGCAGTAATACGTTGTCGTAAATAAGTGAACAAACGTTGTAAATACGTTGTCGTATTACTTCATTTGCCCTTCTTCAGATCACGTGATTAAATGATGAGACTTTCAAAACACACTGCAAGTCTAGAAATGTAAAACAAAAAACTCAAAACAAAGAAAAGATCAATTTCAATCCTCACTTCGCTCCTTCTGGAAGAATAACCTTGAGAGTGAAATCATCTACAACTTGATCATCCATGACATGATCAAGAAAACGCATCTTCAATCCATAAAGATCACCTGGGAGGATGGAAAGAGCATTCACTAACTAAAACTGGTACTTGCAATCATTCGTATGTAAAAACATTATGGAAAATGTAACAGTGTACAATAAAATGCTATATAATAAATGTCACAGGTAAATGTACTTATTATAAACAACTCTAAAACCTTCTTCAGCCATTTTTCAGTTTTTTTTTTCAGTACGGTATCTCAAACGACGACAAATTCTAATCAAATGAAAAAAATCAATTTTAACTTTGAAACTGCAGAAAATGTAAACCCCAACACTTTACCTCTCGTATAGAGGTAGTTGTAGCTGGGAAGATTGTACCCGATATAATAAGAGGTTTTCCATCCCCCAAACAATGGAAATCTGGGACGAATTTCAAGGTCGACAGATTCTGGAGTTTTGTGAAGATTGGACGTGGAAATGTTTCCAATCTCATCTCTAGAAACAACAAAAATCACGCTTGTAAATCGTGTCCTGAATCTTTAAAGCAAAATATCGCTAAAAAATATGAACTCCATGACTAAACCTGTAATATACGTTGAAGGCAGATGCCGGCAACAAGGTTTTGAAGGCGTTCACAGCAGAGCTGCCACTGTTGGGTGTACGTTGATAATCGTATCTGCTGAAAGATCCTTTCAGTTTGGCTCCAGTGTGACGGACACTGATGAATTCCTCTACAGCAATATTCCCCCAGTGAGATACTTCAATGACTCGTGTCAAAGTTGAAACGGCCAGAAACGGGGAATTGTTTTCGTAATGAATTTTCATGCCACTCTGCAAAAACAAGAACACAAGATTGTTTTCAGCCACCAGCACGTAATTAGGGATGGACAATTTAAAATACTAAATCGATTCCAGTCCTGAATCAGTTAAAACTTATCCGTTTCTCTCTTGCTCGATTCCATGACACCATTTCGAGTTTTTCACTTTATGTTAAGCAAGTGTATGTAATATGTATTGGGTGAGATCATTCGTAACACAGCCGGTTTATCGTTTAAAGTTTGTGTCACTTCATAGAAATTTAAAAAACTAAAAGAAACAAACCAATTACGTAAAAAGACAGTAGTAGGCATTTACTTAGAAACACGAAGTGAACACAAAGTATATACTTTGTAATATGCTACTGCAGCTGTATCAGTTTCCATATAGCTTATCCACTGCAATGTGTTTAATTAGACCATGATGTCTAGAGATGAAGACCAGGCTTCTTTGAAGCAAAATAATGATGATGAATGTGTTTAATTAGAAAGTGCACTGTCAAATTAGCACAATTAGTTATTGCAATACGTCTTCAGAACAAGTTGTTTATCATGATATTTTGTAGGTGAAAATCTCATACTTATTTTATTTTAGTATTGAAAAGAAGTGGTTCTCAAATGCAGAGCTAACTGCCATCAAAATGCGTCAATTCACAAACAGTTTATTGTATTTCAAACCTTTGAACTTACTTGGCTATGGGCTGGAACATTTTCAAACTCTTTTGAAGAGCCATATTTGATGACCCGTTCTACTTTGTTGGGATTACCAAACTTTGAATAGCTTTCAACTGTATTTGATGGTAATTCTACAGTAGTAAATTGGGTGGTAGTTGAATATGGGGAGTAGTAAAAATGATTGCCTCGATACACCAGCAACTGGTTTTGGGATTGACTGATCTCTCTAGAAAAAAAATACAACAGTTAATGCAAACATGTGGTAAAAAACAAATAAACCCATCTGGGATTAGAGGAGGTTAAATTAGTTATTCAAATAACAGTTCAAATGTTTCTATTCAACACAAACTAAAATAAAAAACTACTAAACTAACATTCAGACACATCTTGCTGAAAGTTTTTAACCAACACAGTTATATATATTCTAACATTTAACCGAAACTTATTAGAATTGCAAAATGCCTTTCAAAGCTGCAAAACCCTACAGACATTCCGAACATCACCGATACTTTTTTAATACTTTGTGAAGTGATTTTTGTAATGTGAAAAATCATTAGAAATTTAAGCTATGATGTCAGTTCCAAGGTTGTGTGATTGATAGTTTCATTCACTATTTGCAATTGGTGTTCACATAAATTAAACCTAAAGTTGATTGTTACTTTGGAAATGGATTGACAGCATGAGCATATACTTCCTCCACAACATATTTGATGGAGTTTTCAGCTGCAAGTTTTGAAGGAAGAGAAACAACAAACACTTTGTTTTCTGAATCAGATTCCATCATCTTGAAGACACGAGACTCATCTCCATACTGCCAACAAAATTATACAAGGTCTATTACAATACTTATAAAGGTAAAAAGACTCGCATTATATTTTGTGGTTATGAACAACAAACATATATGTCTCACAGAGGTTTGTAAGTTCTGCAGCTTGCAACAACTGCTAGACATATATATATTTTGTTGTTGTTCAAAAGCAAATATGTAGTCGTAGCATACATGTTCATCAGAAACATGTTTTAAAAAATATTAAAAACTTTATACACAAGAAAAACTTCTACCAAACTTTGAGCATGCATCTATTAGATTTTATGACTGTAACATAGATCACTTAGTCACAGTACAAGGTAAGAAAGCAAGTTAGAAGGTGTTACTACAGACAGCAATTGAACATATTTCATAAGCATAGTCTCAGAGCCTATAAGTAAATTCTGTGAAACTATAACCAGAACTTACATTTAATCAGTAATCGTCTGCAAATCAATTTTTTTTAATGAAGCAGTTATTATGCGGCTAAAATAACATTAAACTTCGACCTTAGAAAATTAACAACATTTACACCATTTGTTTATTATATCACATTCTTTGTTATTTAAGCAAGATAAATTCTATTATCATGAATGTGTAAGAATGTGCGGTAACAAACATAAGTTTTACAGTATTTATTTGCTTACAAATTAGCTGAAAGTTAAATTGAAATTTTATATACCTTATGAAATGAAATGAATGCAAGATGCTTGACATGCTGCGGGTCTACAGTGTATTTGAAATTTGAAACTGCCCCTCCAGCACTATTCTTTAGTGTTACTGTTGTTGTTACTTTAACTAAATGAGTCTTCAGATCAATCACACGATTCACTTCTTGATTGATTAATTCTGCTTCTACCCACACAAGAAACAACAAAATCAGAGCAAAACAACTGTACTTAGCCATGTAATTTACCTTTATTATTTGCAAAAAAGTGTTTAATTTGGCTAACCTTCAAAAAGAAATAGAAAGGATCAATTAGTAAATTCTACCTGGTTGTCTATTCACAGCCGACAACCAGTGCAGTAAACATTTGTTTTGTGTTTCACCAACTACATTCATGTACAGTAGCATCAACCTTACAAATAAAGTTATTCCAGAAAAATATATATCTCACATTGAGCAAGTAAACTTTAGACACCATAAGATAAGTGTAGTCATCCACAGAAAAAAAACTTTCCTCAAATTACCTACAAAAAAACTTTCCTCAAAAAACCTACCTTTTTAAATGGGAAAAATCTGATTTAAGAAAAAAGGACAATCACATAAATATATAAAAACAATAAACAGACAAATCATATATGTAGAAGTCAGAAAGTTTAAATTTGGGAGCTGGTATAGGATGCAACCTAGTTCGTAGGTCCCTGAACAGTTCGTACCCTGAAAAGATCGAGTAAAAAAATTAAAAAAAGCGGAAGTCGCTGATCGCAGTTTCGGCAAACATTTTAAAATTTTCTCCCTGAAAAGATTGAGAGAAAGTTAGCACAAAGCCGAAGTCGCTGATCGCAGTTTCCGCTAACCCTCGCTCAACACAGTTTCCGCAAACATTTTCCCGCGGTTTCCGCTAACCCTAACCATAGACTAATCTATGCTCTAACCCTAACCTTCGCTGATTGCAGTTTCCGCAAACATTTTTCCGCAGTTTCCGCTAACCCTAACTCTTTAACCATAGAGTAATATATGCTCTAACCCTAACCCTCGCTGACCGCAGTTTCCGCAAACATTTTTCCGCAGTTTTCGCTAACCTTTACCCTAACTCTAACCATAGAGTAATCTATGCTCTAACCCTAACCCTCGCTGATCGCAGTTTCTGCAAACATTTTTCTGCAGTTTTGCAGTTTTCGTTAACCGCAGTTTCCGCTTACCCTAACGCGGCCCTAACTCTAACAATCGAGTAATCTATCCTCTCTAACCCTAACCATCGCTGATCGCAGTTTCCGCAAACATTTTCCGCTAACCTTTACCCTAACCATAGAGTAATCTATGCTCTAACCCTCGCGGATCGCAGTTTCCGCAAATATTTTTCCGCAGTTTCATTTTTCCGCAGTTTCCGCTAACCCTAACCCTCGAGTTTGTTTGCGGAAACTCCGATCAGCGAGTTCGAGTTTGTGCTATTAAACTGCGATCAGCGACTTCAACTTTTTTAATTTTTTCTCTCGATCTTTTCAGAGTACGAACTGAGGGTACGAACTGTTCAGGGTACGAACTAGGTTGCACCCGCTGGTATACAAGTCCCCCCCCCCCCTTTGGTAACTCATGACAAAGACAGGACTCAACCAAACAAATAGGGTGAAACTACTTTACCTTTGCTTTACTGTTTACACACTTCAATCCACATATTTAGTTTTATACCGTAATTGTTTGCTTGGATTTCTTAATATTGTAAAATGTAACTGCTTACTATGTCGCAGTGCTGTACTTGTCTTATAACTACACTCTTTCAATAGATAATATGACAAAATGGTCTTAGCAGCTTTGGCAGCCTATATATGCTTTTTCAGTTTATCTATTCTCAGCTGGTTAATCAGTGTTATGAACTCAACTGTATTCATCTCTCAGTGCTTTAATATCATTATTTCTTTAGATATATTAGATTATTTCCTAATGAGGGCATAGAGTTTCGCCTTAATATCAATGTGACTTCGTTCAATTTGTTGTATTGTTTTTAAATCATGTAATTTTGAAACACTGCAGCTACCGCTGCACAGGCAAGGCACAGAGACACCCAACCAAGACACGTCAATTTTCTTCTGCTCATGCTTGAATGATTTTGCCGGTGCAGTAAAACAAAGTTGCCAAACAAAAATTCAATTTTCTGCCAGCGTTGCCAAAAAATGCAAAGTCCGAAAAAATGAAAAGAAAATGAAGGGGTGTACCAGCAAACATCTGTAGGATTGGCCAATTATACTAGAGAAGGATCCACAGAGGATACAAACTGATACGAATGAATCAACAAGTGAATAAAAAAATAACAGTTAACCTCTCAAGTACGTGTAGCTCCACACAAAGTGAAATTTACATGCCTTTTGACTCTTTTTTATTTCTTTAAAAGTAATGTCTAAAAAGACATTATTGTCCAAAAAGAATGTCTAAAAAGACATTATTAAAAGTAACTACGGACAAAGGCCGAGTGGAAAGTTGTCTTCAAGTGTAGGTTGAAAAAATGGTTGGTTGGTTTGAATCTTTATGGTTTGAAAAAAAGTTCCCGCGCTTTTCAAAGCAAGCAGCAAAAATTTCTCTCTCCAGGCCCAAATCAAAAAATGAACTCATAAAAATAATTAAGGCCTGGAGAAAAGCTAATTCTAGAAAAACCAAGAAGAAAATTTGATTGTAGTCATATCAACACCAAAACTATCAAAATCAACCAGGAAGTTGCAGAGATAATTAAAC
Organism: Aplidium turbinatum; assembly: GCF_918807975.1. Lineage (NCBI taxonomy): Eukaryota > Metazoa > Chordata > Ascidiacea > Aplousobranchia > Polyclinidae > Aplidium > Aplidium turbinatum. Next base: position 21,006,522 of record NC_137484.1, on the reverse strand, counting down.
TTGAAAAGACCTTCAGTTAGGCTAGCTAAGAAGTCAGCAGTCATTGTTTGTTTTGTTTTGCATTAACGAAGATAATCACAGCTGCCAGTAAAATCCTCAAGTTTAGAAGACAAAGTAAGTTAAAAGGACTCATTTTTGACTTTCTTACATTTTCTAAACCCAGCCATTATTTTTCACCCAACCGTTACTAATAACCTTCAACCCAACCAAGACCAATTTCAGCACAAGCTCAACCATCAACACCAAAGAGGTTAATTTATTGGAAACAAATCAAATTTCAGAAGAAAAAAAGATCAAATCTGGACAGTTTATTGTACGCTACCACTCCATTTTTTGTTTAATTTTAGTTTGTTATTCTATTAATTTGTAGTTCTACACAATTTTGAAGTACAGTAATCAGATTCAGCTAGGTCAAGACTGACTAATATTTTTCCCCTAAGTTTCATCCTTTGTGACGTAATAATAATATTTTTGAAATCTTCACCTTCCGAACTCGTATTTTTTTTTTCTCGTACTGTATTTTACAATTCGTATTCGACATTGATCGATATCATAAACCGACTAACTTAGGCTACGTCTACGTAAGTATATCCATTATCCTCGCCAGTCTTAATTCTCTTTTTAAGCTGTATATTTTAATCAGGTCATTTTAACACAATTCATTTGATTCTATATCACTGCTTGACGGAATTTTACCCTGAGTTACCTCTCATCAACTAAAGTACCGTAATTTAATTTAGTTTCAAACTAAATTATTACTTAGTCAATTTCCAAAATCCTTGCTAAATTAAATATTTCATAACGCAATAATAGTGTTTTGTTTAGTTTCTAAAGTGTTTCTTACACCACTTAAACCAGACTTGTTATTTGTTCTTTTTCGGTGCTTGTTGGTCACCGTCTTATTTCGTCACACATAAGTGAATTCTTTGATTATCCTGACTACAAGTTATAAATGCAGGTGTTGGTGATTTTGCTTTTAATCTGTTTTGTTGCAAAGTTATTTTGTAATCTTTCGTGTCCTGCGTTATTGGTTTTGTATTCATCTGTTGGTCATACTTTGTTTGTGGCAATGTCTGCGGATTGTAAAAATTTTTATTCAAAAAACTCCTTCTCTTTAACTAACAATATTAATAGGAACCAGCTATCGATTTTACATGTAAACATGAGAAGCCTAGTTGGCAACTTTGAAAAATTAGAATCACTGCTTGTCGAAATGCAAGAAGCACCGGACCTTATTGCTGTGTCAGAAACCTGGCTGAATGAAATTCGATTGCATTTTGTTAGCTTGCAAGGCTATAATTTTGTTCACTTTAATAACAAACAAACTGATGCTAAAATACAAGCAGGTGGTGTCGGGCTATACGTAAGCAGTTCAATAAAGTATAATCAAATTAATAATTTAAGTCTAAACTTACAGGAATGTGAAGATCTCTGGGTGGATATTACTTTATCAAACAATAGACAGTGCACAGTTGGTGTAGTATACAGGCATCCCAAAAATAAGTTAATTGAGTTTCAAACCAAATTCTGTGAGTGCATTGATTCGTTAAATAATTTCAAAAAACAATATTACATTTGTGGTGATTTTAATATTGATATGTTAGCAAAGACAAAAAATTCTGCTGTAAAAAAATACTGTGATGCGTTTCTCTCTTTAGGCTGCAATCAATTAGTACAATCCCCAACCCGTGTAACTTCCACAAGTTCAACTTTAATCGATCATGTATACAGCAACGACCAATCAAATAAAATTCAATGCCATGTTCTTATTCACGATGTTTCTGACCACTTTCCTATTGTAGTTGTGATAAACTCTGTAAAACCAAAACAAGAAAAATATACACAAAAAGTAAGGAACATGAAAAACTTTGTTGCTGATGAATTCGTTTGTGATCTGGAAAATAGCTTGACCAACCAATACACAGAAAGGAATGATTCAGTTCATAGCAAATTTAATCATTTCATCGACACTTTTAATGACACTTTAAACAAGCATGCACCTTTACGATTGTTGTCTCGAAGAGAAAGAAAACTCAAGACCAAACCATGGCTAACAAAAGGAATTTTGAACTCCATCAAAACTAAAAACAGACTATATCACTTAAAAATAAAAGACCCAACAAACACTTCTGCACAAGCAACATACAAAAAGTACAGAAATGTACTTACTCATACCAAAGAGCAAGCAAAACAAATGCATTACAGTTTTCTTATTACGCAAAGCAAGCACAACACTGGAAAAATATGGAAAACCATAAATAACATCATCAAGTACAAACATAAGCACACAGCTCACATACCAGAAGAAATAATTAGCACTGACAATGAAAAAATATCTGACCCTGCACAAATAAGTAACTGTTTTAATGATTATTTCACAGAAATTGGTCCTTCTATGGCATCTAAAATCCCTCTACCGTCTCCTGGCTCATTATTGAAATTGCAAAGTGTCCCATTCTCTTTTTTCCTAAAACCTGTCAATCAAGAAGAAGTATTAAAACATCTTAATAATCTTTCTGTCTCTAAAAGTACAGGACATGATGGAATACCTATGAGATTTGTCAAACTATCCTCACCAATAATCGCCCCTTTCCTCACCAACTTATTCAATGAGTGTATCGATAAAGGTGTATATCCTGATGTACTAAAGGTCGCTCAAGTTACCCCAATCTTCAAAAGTGGCTCCAGGAAAAATTGTTCCAACTATAGGCCCATATCACTATTGTCCCCCTTCACCAAAATATTCGAAAAATGCCTGTATGAACAAATGTACAATTATCTAACAAAAAAAGACCTGATCACACCACATCAGTATGGATTTAGACCACAATATTCCACTTCGTTAGCTGTGTCAAACGTTTGTGATAACATCTTAACTAACCTAGATAATAAAGATACAACTTGCTCTGTATTTCTTGATTTAGCTAAAGCCTTCGACACAGTTGATCACAGTATTCTCATACAGAAACTGCAAACATACGGTTTTCGGGGCCTTCCATTACAATTGTTAAAAAGCTATATCAGCAATCGTCTACAGCGCACGGTCGTCAATGGAATCTCTTCAAACTCAAGACAGGTTACCTGCGGTATGCCCCAAGGATCGACATTGGGACCCCTTCTTTTCTTACTCTATATAGATGACTTACCAAATTCAACAAACATGAATGTTAAACTATTTGCTGACGACACCAATCTTACGATGAGCGACAAATGTGAAATAAATTTGCAGAACAATGTGAATGCCGAAATGCAAAAAGTTTACAACTGGTTGAAGCTTAATAGATTATCATTAAATTTCTCAAAAACTGAATACATGCTAATAACAAATAAAAAACACATAAAAAATTTTAACATTAACATTGGTAACACAAGCATTCAACAAAAAGATCAAATAAAATACCTTGGCGTTTACATAGATAACAAATTAACATGGAAATATCACATAGATAAAAGTTGCAGAAAAGTAGCAAAAGGTTCATGGGCGTTGCTTAAACTCAGAAATTATGTCAACACAGACACTTTAAAAGATGTGTATCACGCTTTGATTTACTGTCATTTGCAATATTGTATTTCAAGCTGGGGAAAGGCCTGTGACAGTGCACTGGATCCATTAATAAAATTACAAAAAAAGGTTATAAGAATAATTACGAAACAAAATTACTATGCTCACACTAATTTTTTATTTTTCAAAATGAACATCTTGAAACTAAAAGACATACATAACATTGAAATAAAAAAACATATGTACAAAGTTCATATGAATGAGTATCCGTCTACGTATTGTGATTTATTTACAAATGCTTCATCTATTCATCAGCATAACACAAGATATCAAACAGGCAACAATTATTTTATAAACAGATCAAACACAGAATTTGGCAAGAAGTCCATGCAGGTATTGGGACCAATGCTCTGGTCAGAGGTTCCAAGCAGGCTAAAAAACTTATCATTTCATTGTTTCAAAAAAGAGATCAAAACGTTAATTTTACAAAGCTACAGTGCATCGTAAGTGATATGTTATGGAAACCAACTTGTCAGTTGCTTCGGAAACTTTATTATTCTCTACTTGCTTCATGGAATTTTGTGTTTTGGCCTACGTTATCATCAATATGTTTTTTTTGTGCGTATGCTGTTGTTGAAGCGCGGGAACGTTTCAATTATTATTTTTCTTTTGTAAGCTTATTTTAAATGGCAAAATCGTAATTTCCGTAGGGTGGCAATTGACTAGTAGACCGTATGGTCGTCTCGTTGTCTCCCTGTCGGTATGGGAACCTATATTGCATATTTCAAACATGTACCTATGTTCCTGTTACTGACAAATAAAACATTGATTGATTGATTGATTGATTTATCCTCGGACTGACTTGGGAGCAAAACCATAACGCTTTGAAGGGCAGTGTCTGCACGTCTTAATAAAAAATAAGATTAGGGCGCGTGCCTCGAAATCTGTTATTCCAACCCATGCTAATTGCAAGTAGGTTAAGGCAATAAAAAAATATATTAAAATGAGCTAAGTATTTAAATTACATTTGACACTGCGTTAACATAATAAAAAGTTACATGGTAATGTTTCCCTGAAAAGGTACCTTTTTAAATAAATTTAAACAAGGTTGAAAAACGTTAAAGGTAGCAAATGGTCCTTCGGCATGAAAATAAAATTGTAGACATCGGCAGCTTAAATGGGCTGTCTGCCGCTGAAAAATTTGCGTCACTTCTTCCATCGAGCAAACAACATAAAAAATATCAGCTACGTTTGACAAGCAATAAATTGCTGGCATTGTGTTTAAAAAAGAGCAGTAAATGTTACAACTTTTGATGCTCTATTGCGGAAAACAGTTTATGCCTTTGTGCAACATTGTTACAAATCTCTCAATTCTCTCATCCTAGCATTAATGTCCTCAGACGCTTTCTATAAAACGGCATATTTCAAGCACTACAACGATATGTTGCACATGTCATCCAAGTGACTCCTTAGTCCTTACGTCTTGTCTTTTTTTGTGTTCTGGTTTTAATATGGACAATCTTGTCTGATACAAATAAATACACAAAAAAGAGCAGTGGACTACAACATGTTTTTAGAATATCATTATGAGCTCGTGTTTTTTTTTAACATAGAAATAAAAAGTTGGTAGGGGAAAGTGGTGTAACTTGGACTAGTGTGTAATTTGGACCAGTCCCCTAACTCTAAAAATCGTTTTGTCAATATTTTTGAACAGCTTGAAAGAAAAAATAATAATAGCCCGGATGTGAAAAACTTAGCTCATTTGGTTTAGACACGTAGATGGGAGATTGGGATTTGTGGTTTTGGGTATGCTGATGTTATTTTGGGGAGTTGGTTGCTCAGCGCTCAGATGTTATTGGCATGACTTCTGAGACTGATATGATGTTGGTATTATATTTAACCTATAAGGAGATGTTGTGATCAATTACAAGACTTATGATCAAGTATGGCGGTCATAGTTGGTAATTTTTACCAGACCATGACAGTGTGTAATTTGGACCAGTCATCTCACCTATTTTTTATGAGACAAAAAGGGTCCAAAAATCAAGTCCAGTATACACCTGCATAGTCTGTGGAGATACAAATGATGAGGACTGGATTCAGTGCTCGAAATGCACAGATTGGGCACGTGAAGATTGTGCCAATGTTACTGACGCCACCTTCTACTATTGTGCATAGTTATTGTGAAGATAGGTAATCCACAGCCCACAATACCTTCAACATTGTCTTGACCTATTTTTCAAAGTCAATGAATTCTTGTTCTTATGTAGCCTAACATGCGATGCTATTTTAAGTATCAAGTTTTCAAATTGAAAAATGCCATTGCTGGTCATAAAATCTGGAAATGATAGAGTGTAGTTTTTACTGTTTAAATTACACACCCCAATGGTCCAAAATACACACCATATGTGTAATTTGGTGTCCGACAAATTGTTCGTAAGCAATTGTTCGTAAAATTAATTCTTCGTAAAACAATTCTTCCTAAAGCATTTTTTCGTGCATGCAGTTAAAATTTGATGTAGGCTACCGTAGGCTATACGAAGAAATGCTTTACGAAGAATTGTTTTACGGATTTCATTTTACGAAAAACAGTTTACGAACAATTGCTTAGGCTACGAACAATTTGCCTATAACCGTGTAATTTGGACCATTTTTTATTGCCTAATTATTCTGTACTTTTGTAGGCTATTGTACGTGGTTTATATTTTCTACACTGGTTAACTGGTTTGCAAGTACGGAGACTGTATCTGGGTGAAAAATAATACACATTGACCGGAAGTTGGCTGAGTTGTGCTTATTTTTCTTTAAGGGGTTCAAAGTACACACCTTTCCCCTAGCATATCCTACTTACCAGATTCGTCATATTTTGGTTGCTGAATCTTTTTAAACTTACTTTTAAAAACCTACTGACGTGCGGGGAAACCAATGCGGTTACACTTATATTTAAAGTTCTAATGAGGGTTCATATTTTAATTAATATTAAGACTGTTTGACAAGGCTACCTGATGAAAATTCTATCTAGGCTATATATTTTAGCTATCTGACTCCAATGAACTCTTTCCACATAATTGTTGCTCTAATTATATTTTTGAGGTTAACAGAAGGTAACTTATTCATAATTTTGTAGGTTGAACGAATGAATTTAAACATTACAGGATAGTGAGAAATATCACGAATTATTACATTTTAACAGTTGTTCAAATTGTTACCGTACGTAAAACTCATAAGAAGTCTATGGTAACAATTTGAACAACCAACTTAATGTTTTCTGACCTGAGCTCTCGCCAAATGCGAACAAGGCATTTTATTGTCTGCTCTCTTTTTCCTATTCAGGCTACTTTGGGAGCACGTTGCATGAAAAATTACAGAATCATTGGGAAATAACATATAGGTTAAACTGGTTCACTGTAGTTAAAGAAAAGGAAACTTATTTGACGCAATTATGGATCGCTACACAGTCCTTAGAATGCGTTGCGAGACATTGGTCGACAGGTATTAATTATAATTACGCGCATGTTAGGCTACAGCAGGACAATCAGTTTAAGATATGACACGGTCGCAACATTTATAACCCTGCATGCGATAATGGGAGATCCCGATGTTCGGTTGCTCAACGAAGGCAAGCCGACACTTGTCTTTTGTCAGAAACAACTTAGGTTTGCGGTACGGCACCAAAGTAAAGCAAATTCCGAAAATGGATTTAGCTCATGATTTAGCTGCTTCGTGCCACATCTTTTCTTTTCCAACTATTTCATTAGGCTTACTAAAATTGCGACTTTTCAAGGAAATGGTGAGGATTTTGTGGAATATTGTTTAATTGAGCTTTGGCAGAAAGTTTGTCTTGTTGTATCATAAAGCACATAAAAAGTTGCGTTAACAAATTTTGTATCGGCTGTTTTCGGCGCCACGTAGTATATTTATGACGAGGACATTTAGATACGCGGTGTCGAAAACGTTCAATACAAACATCGTTTTGATATAATTTTTTGTGAGTAAAAATAAAGCGTAAATATGTTAAATCTGGTTGCGTTACTCAGCTTTGGGTGGTTGTTTTATTAGAAGTAACCAGGGATTCATGGAAGTAACTTAGTAAAAAGACAGGCTACTGTAGGCTACAGTAACATCAAGAAAACAGTGATCGAACGAATTACAATTAAGCATGCAAAAATATCAAAATAAACTTTTAACTTACAGAGACTTTCCGAGACAGAAGATAAAAATTGTTGTCACCTTGTTTGTAGATAGGCTACGACTCCCGAAAACCTTGTACAAATTATCTCGGAGTGGAAACAATGGAAAACTTTAACTAATGACCGTGGCATGAACATCAAGCGCGCAATCTAACCTATTCTTTCACCACATTTGCTTACTTGAACCAAAAGTAATCTAACTGTAGCCTACTTATGGTGCAGAAGTTGCATGACAAAATAAAACAGCAATATGAACCAAGAATTTTAATTGGAAATATTCATCAAATATAGCTGCAACATTTGGAGACTATTACACCACTTGCTGTTGCGTAACCGAAAAGAAGTAAAAATTATTCGCACCTTTGAAAGTAGGCTATAAAAGCGATTAACACAAGATTGCAAAAGTCCACCAATGGGGTTATAATAAAGAAATCAGTAGGACTATGAAAACTCGACTGGCACTAACAAAAGTCAATTTCCATTCAACGCTTTTACAGCATGCCACATTAAGAAAAGGACCTTGGGAGTAGGCCTTGGTTGTCATGCCAACATAAATTTTGTAAAATTTTCATCTTTGTTCATGACTTTCAACGGAATATCATTTAGCCTACCACTGCACGACCCTGATGTTTCGGGATAAAGCCCAAGCTTCTTAGAAGCAAAATGGGGAGAGAGAGTTTCCACATAACTGCTTTACTTCAATTCAATGGTAACCAATTAGTTAGGCTACTACACGATCTTGTGGTCTGACGTGACCGGGCAGCAACTTTGTAAAAGGTACCATAAAAAAAAAACCTATATCGAGATTCAACTACAGTTTGACCAATCGGAGCGGTGCTGATCAGTGAAGCGTGATATGTTGTTCTCAACAGTCAGTGGAGCGTGTGATTGCGTTTTTCACTAATCAAGGCTAGTGTTTCCAAATTTGGTACTCTGTTTATCAATTTAGAAACAATTTGGTATCCATTCATTAAGTGTGGTTGGCGACACTGCTAAAAGCTTAGAATGCTGATTAGTCAGTCCCAGTGGTCACTGGTCAGCCGTTTTTGAATGACAGTTGAACCATTAAAAACCCTGTTGGTTACAAATTTTTCTGTGAGGACTTGTTGGATTCACGCTGACTCTTTTGCTGTTTAAATTTAATGCCTCAAACTAGCTGGCATCTTCCTCAACATGAAATGGCCTGTCATGACGAAGGATTTGAACTGC